>NC_092371.1:12235883-12835883 GCF_030028105.1 Mobula birostris
CCTCCCTCCCCCCTCTCCTTTCCCCTCCCATCTTCCTCTCCCCTGTCATCCTCCCCTACTGTGTCTCTCCCAGTCCCACAACCTCCCTTGTCTCTCTCTCTCTCTCTCTCTCTCTCTCTCTCTCTCTCTCTCTCTCTCATGGAATCCCCCTCCCCCTCCTGTCTCCCTGTCCTGCCCCCTTCCCTTTCTTCCTCTCATGCCATCTCTCTCCCTATCCCGTCTCCCTCCCCTATCGAATCCCTCTCCCTGTCTCCCTCCCACTTCCATCTCCCCCTCCAGTCTCCCTTTCTCTCCACTTTCCTTATCTCTGTCATCTACTGAATCCCCCTCTCCCGGCCTCTCCTGTCTCCCTCTCTACCCACACCCTGTCTCCCTCTCAGCATCTCCCTCCCCTATCATCTCCTTTCTCCTTCCTGTTTCCCTTCCATAAGACCATAAGACATAGGAGCAGAATTAAGTCATTCGGACCATTGAGTCTGCTCTGCCATTCCATCATGGCTGATTTATTGTACCTCACAAACCTATTCTCCTGCCTTCTGTCCATAACTTTTGATGCCCTTACTAATCGAGAACCTATCAACTTCAGCTTTCAGTGACTTGGCCTCCACAGCCGACTATGGCAATGAATTTCACAGATTCATCACCCTCTGGCTAAAGAAACCTCTTCATTTTTGTCCTTCCATTCTGAGGCTATGACCTCTGGTCCTAGACTCCTCTGTCTTTCTTCCCTCCCTCCCTTTCTTTCCACCCCCCCCCCCCAATTATTCCAACTTCCTCCCTTCTTTCCCTTAGGCTGTTATGGCGGAAGAGAAGGGACAGTGTCATTGGGATCAGTCTTCCCCACAGCATCATCCCCCACCCTTGTGGGGGAGATAGCAGGCCTAGCTTCAGCCCTGCCTGCAATAAGTTGTGAGGTAAATGTTAGAACGGAAGTGCCTGTGATTTCCTGCGCACAGGTACTAAAGAGTAATCGAGCAGAGAGGGTAGAATTGCTGATGTATTATAAAACTCTTTGATCAAGATCTCAGCACAGGGCATGCAGGCAGCCACCAGAATATGGTGGTAGGAACATAATGTCAGTACATGCCAACTTCCGTCACTGCCACGGTCAGGGCAAAAGTCACTCTCACATTCAGGAGCTTTAGAAGTTACACCTAGAGTGATATGTTACACCACTGCCACATTCCAGAGTAACATCTCATTGCTACCATCACGTAGGAGGTACTGGAGCCTGAAGACCCACACTCGACATTTTAGGAATGGATTTTTTCTCTTCCACCATCAGATTTCTGAATGGTCCATGAACCCTTGAACACTACCTCACTATGCTACTCTCTTTTTGTACTGTCATGTTTTTAATACTTCTAATTGTAACTTATTCTCATTTACTTATGCACTGCACTGCTGTCACAAAACAACTGATTTCAGGACACACAGTGATAATAAACCTGATTATGATTCTGAACAGCCTTTCAGAATAACACAGGGTTATCATAGTGGGTGACTTTCCTTTCCCAATATTGACTGGGATTACCTTAGTGTGGGATGGGGTAGAATTTTTTCAGCGCATCCAACAGGGTTTCTTGAAACAATATGTTGATGATCCAAATCCAGGACATTTTCAAAAGGCAATGCCCCAAAAAGGCAGCATCCATCATGAAGGACCCCTATCATGCCCTTCTGTCATTGCTACCATCAGGAAGGAGGTACAAGAGTCTGAAGACATACACAATGTTTTTGGAGCAGCTTCTTCCCTCTGCCATCAGATCTCTGAATGGACAATGAACCCATGTTTCAAGAGTTCAAAGTAAATTTATTATCAAAGTACATATATGTCATTTGTTTTCTTGCGGGCATACTCAATAAATCCAATAACCATTATAGAATCAACTGGGCGTAGAACCAACGTGCAAAAGACACCAAAATATGTAAATACAAAAGTAAACAAATAATAATAGTAAATAAATAAGAAATAAATATTGAGAATACAAGAGGAAGAGCCCTTGAAAGTGAGTCCATAGATTGTGGGAATATTTCAGTAATGGGGCGAGTGAAGTTATCCCCTTTAGTTCAAGAGCCTCATAGTTGAGGAGCGCCTGGTGGTGTGGGCCCTGAAGATCCTGTACCACCTTCCTGATGGCAGCAGCAAGAAGAAAGCATGACCTGGGTGGTGGGGGGTCCCTGATGATGGATGCTGCTTTCCTGCAACAATAATCCATGTGGATGAGCTCAGTGGTGGGGAGGGCTTTACCTCTGTTGAACTGGACCATGTCTACTACTTTTGTAAGATTTACTTTACCCGTGGTGGACTTGGCCATATCCACTACCTTTTGTAAGATTTTCCATTCAAGGGCATTGGTGTTTCCGTACCATGCTGTGATGCACCCAGTCAATATACTCTCCACCAAACATCTGTAGAAGTTTGTCAATGTTTTTGACGTCATGCCAAAGCTCTGCGATCTTCTAAGGAAGTAGGGACGCTGTCACGCTTTCTTCGTAATTGCACTTGCATGCTGGGCCCAAGACATTTCTGAAATGATAACACCAAGGAATTTAAAGTTGCCGACCCTCTCCATCTCTGATCTCTCAATGAGGACTGGTTCATGGACCTCCGGTTTCATAGAAACATAGAAAATAGGTGCAGGAGTAGGCCATTCGGCCCTTCAAGCCTGCACCGCCATTTATTATGATCATGGCTGATCATCCAACTCAGAACCCCGCCCCAGCCTTCCCTCCATACCCCCTGATCCCCGTAGCCACAAGGGCCATATCTAACTCCCCTTAAATATAGCCAATGAACTGGCCTCAACTGTTTCCTGTGGCAGAGAATTCCACAGATTCACCACTCTCTGTGTGAAGAAATTTTTCCTAATCTCAGTCCTAAAAGGCTTCCCCTTTATCCTCAAACTGTGACCCCCTGTTCTGGACTTCCCCAACATCGGGAACAATCTTCCTGCATCTAGCCTGTCCAATCCCTTTAGGATTTTATATGTTTCAATCAGATCCCCCCTCAATCTTCTAAATTCCAACGAGTACAAGCCCAGTTCATCCAGTCTTTCTTCATATGAAAGTCCTGCCATCCCAGGAATCAATCTGGTGAACCTTCTTTGTACTCCCTCTATGGCAAGGATGTCTTTCCTCAGATTAGGGGACCAAAACTGCACACAATACTCCAGGTGTGGTCTCACCAAGGCTTTGTACAACTGCAGTAGTACCTCCCTGCTCCTGTACTCAAATCCTCTCGCTATAAGTGCCAGCATACCATTCGCCTTTTTCACCGCCTGCTGTACCTGCATGCCCACTTTCAATGACTGGTGTATAATGACACCCAGGTCTCGTTGCACCTCCCCTTTTCCTAATTGGCCACCATTCAGATAATAATCTGTTTTCCTATTTTTGCCACCAAAGTGGATAACTTCACATTTATCCACATTAAATTGCATCTGCCATGAATTTGCCCATTCACCTAACCTATCCAAGTCACCCTGCATCCTCTTAGCATCCTCCTCACAGCAAACACTGCCGCCCAGCTTCGTGTCATCCGCAAACTTGGAGATGCTGCATTTAATTCCCTCATCCACGTCATTAATATATATTGTAAACAACTGGGGTCCCAGCACTGAGCCTTGCAGTACCCCACTAGTCACCGCCTGCCATTCTGAAAAGGTCCTGTTTATTCCCACTCTTTGCTTCCTGTCTGCTAACCAATTCTCCATCCACATCAATACCTTACCCCCAATACCGTGTGCTTTAAGTTTGCACACTAATCTCCTCCTGCTGAAGTCAGTAATCTGCTCCTTAGTCTTGCTAGCAGAGTAAGAGCTAGTTATTGTGGCACCACTCAGCCAGACTTTTAATCTTCCTCCTATGTGCTGATTCATCACCACCTTTGATATGGCCTACAACAGCGGTGTCATCAGCAAACTTGAAGATGGTATTGGAGCTGTGTTTAGCCACACAGTCCTAAGTGTAAAGTGAATAGAGCAGGGAGACTTGTGGTGTACCTGGGCTGATGGATATTGTGGAAGAGGTATTGTTGCCAATCTGAACTGACTAGGTCTACAAGAGAGGAAATCGAGGGTCCAATTGCTCAAGGGGGTACTGAGGTCAAGGTCTTGAAGCTTATTGATTAGTTTTTGGGAATGTACACCACCCCACTATTTTTTCCTCTCTTTTTGCACTACTTAGTTAATCTAATTTTTATATATACTGTACATATTTCTTATTGTAATTTATAGTTTTTATTATGTATTGCGCTGAACTGCTGCTGCAAAACATCAATTTCATGACACATGTCAGTGATATTAAACCTGTCTGTGATTCTGAGAAGGGACTATACCGGACTTTGTTTTGGGAAATGAGCCTGGCCAGGTGACTAACATTTCAGTGGGAGAACATTTTTGGAATTATGATCACTACTCCTAGAGTCATACAGCACCAAAACAGACCTTCTGCCTATTTAGTCCATACCGACCAAGGTTCTCAGCTAATCCCATTTGTGTGCGTTTGGCTCATTGGAGGGAGAGTGGTTTAACCAGAAAGTACATTATATATTTACAGTTATTTGTATAAAATAGAACTTAATAATATGATGCAGCACACCCACCAACCCACCTCTCCACACCCCCAAATACCACTACTTTATTGTTTCCTGTCAGTCGCGTTATATACGGACACTCCTGAGCCTAGTGTCACTTTATGGACATACAATCAATGTATATAAATGATATTATGTATTCATGTCATTGTTTTTTATTACTGTGTTCTTTATCTAAGACCATAAGATGTAGAAGCAGGATCAGGCCATTTGGCCTATCAAGTCTGCTCCATCATTTTGTCATGGCTGATCCACTTCCCTCTCAGCCCCAATCTCCTGCCTTCTCCCCATATCCCTTCAATCAAGAATCGATCATCCTCTGCCATAAATATACCCAATAACTTGCCCTCCACAGCTGCCCATGGTAACAGATTCCACAGATTCACCTCTCTTGCTAAAGAAATTCCCCCTCATCTCCATTCTAAATGGATTTTATTCTATTCTGGGGCTGTGTCCTCTGGTCTTAGACTACCCCACCATAGGAAACATTCTAAAACAACAGGAATTCTGCAGATGCTGGAAATTCAAGCAACACACATCAAAGTTGCTGGTGAATGCAGCAGGCCAGGCAGCATCTCTAGGAAGAGGTACAGTCGACGTTTCAAGCCGAGACCCTTCGTGACAAAGGGTCTCAGCCTGAAACGTCGACTGTACCTCTTCCTAGAGATGCTGCCTGCCTGCTGCGTTCACCAGCAACTTTGATGTGTGTTGATTGGAAACATTCTCTCCACATCCTCTTTATCAAGGCCCTTCAATATTTGGTAGGTTTCAATAAGATTCCCCCCCCTCATTCTTCTGAATTCCAATGAGTACAGGCCCAGAGCCACGAAATGCTCCTCATATGACAAGCCTTTCAATCCCGGAATCATTTCCGTGAACCTCCTTTGAACCCTTTCCAATGTCACCACATCCTTTCTTGTCTTTTTAATACCTCTTTATTTATTTTTTATGCTGTATCGGATCCTGAACAATAATTATTTTGTTCCCCTTTACACTTGTGTACTGGAAATGACATTAAACAATTTTGAATCTTCAATCTTGATCTTAAAACACTGCCAAATTTTTGAACAATAATCCTCTCTCTCATACATCCCCACAAAATGACACACAAAAGCAGGATCATAATGACGTGTATGCACAGCTATAATCAGAATCAGATTTATTATCACCGGCATATGTCGTGAAATTTGTTGAATTTGTGGCAGGAGTACAATGCAATACACAGTAATAGAGAATGAACTGTGAAGTACTGTGACGAAATGGACTTTTAACAACGTAAACCAGTGGGTTGTTGTTATATCTCTCACTGGCTGTGAAAATAGGGGACACCTCCCTCTCCCTTGCCAGGGAGAGAGAGAACATGTGGTTTGTCGAATTTCGGATGAATTGCAAAGCCTTTGGGGTAACTTTAGTCTGTGTCTTTGCTATTGCTTAGCACACGCTTGGGCTTGGTGATGATACTGATATGCTTTCTTTTGCTGGTGGGGGGAAGGAGGGTCGTTGCTTGCTGCCGCCTATGCGCAGGAGGGGGGAACTGGGGGGGACTTTGGGGTTCTCACACTTAACTATTTTTCATTCTTTGGGGCACCTCCCTGTTTTTGTGAATGTTTGCGAAGAAAAAGCATTTCAGGATATATATTGTATACTTTCTCTGACATTAAATTCGACCTTTGAAGTACAGTAAGTATATACAGGTATCCCCCGCTTTTCAAACGTTTGCCTTATGAAACCTCGCTGTTACGAAAGACCTACATCAGTTACCTGTTTTCGCTAACAGAAGGTGTTTTCACTGTTACAAGAAAAGGCAACGCGCGCTTCAAGCAGCCAAGCTTCTCCCCCGGAACTGCATTCTAGCCGGCTTTGCTTAAACGCGTGCCTGTGAGCAGCCGTTAGCAAGATGAGTTCAAAGGTATCGGAAAAGCCTAAAGGAGCTCATAAGGGTGTTACACTTAGCATAAAACTAGACATAATTAAGCATTTCGAGATAGAAGAAGATGACCTGCCTGCCTTGATGGAAACAGATGACGATGAGATGACACCCCAGTGGTCCCAATCCCTGGGCCGTGGACTGATATCGGGCCACGGAGGATGCAGCGGTAGCCGGAACGCACCCAGCATATCTTTAAGAAAAAAGCCGAAATAAACAAGCTAATTAATTAGGTGCCGTCTGGCACATAAATGTCGGCCCAGATCAGAGGCGATTGCTGATTGCATCGCCTCTGATCTGGGCCGACATTTACACGCCGGACAGCACCTATTTAATTAGCTTGTTTATTTCGGCTTTTTTCTTAAAGATGTGCTGGGTGCATCTTGGCCATCGCTGGACCGCTGCATTCTCCACGGATCGGTATCGGTTCGCTGCCCGGAGGTTGGGGTCCAGTGCACCACCCCAGCCTCCGACTCAGCCTAACACACCATCATCAGTGTGCTCAGCGCTGTCTTCCCAATTCCAGAAAGTGATACTACATTATACATACATTATTTCTACTTTATATAGGCTGTGTATTTTTATGTGTTATTTGGTATGATTTGGCAGCTTCATAGCTTAAAGGTTACTGGAGAGAGTGTTTCTGCCGAGAACACTTGCGCAAGATTTTCACTACGGTGGACAGTTCAGCAATGGTTGTAGAAAAGTATCTCTACTTATATAGGCTGTGTATTTATCATATCATTCCTGCTTTTACTATATGTTACTCTTATTTTAGGTTTTATGTGTTATTTGGCATGATTTGGTAGGTTATTTTTTGGGTTTGCGAACGCTCACAAATTTTTCCCATATAAATAAATGGTAATTGCTTCTTCACTTTATGACATTCCGGCTTATGAACCATTTCATAGGAACGCTCTACCTTCGGATGGTGGGGGAAACCTATATACTAAGTAGGTAAATTAAATAAGTAGAGCAAAAACAGAAATTAAAAAAATAATGAGGTAGCGTTCATGGGTTCAATGTCCATTCAGAAATCATGTGGCAGAGGGGAGGAAGCTGTTCCTGAATCATTGAGTGTGTCTTCCGGCTTCTGTACCTCCTTCTTGATGGTAACAATGAGAAGAGGGCATGTGTTGGGTGATAGGGTCCTTAATGAAGGACATCACCTTTTTTGAGGCATTGCTCCTTGAAGATGGCCTGGATACTACAGAAGCTAGTGCTCGTGATGGAATTGACTAAGTTTACAACCCTCTGCTGCTTGCTTCGATCCTGTGCAGTACCCCTCCCCCCCCATGCTAGATAGTGATGCAGCAAGTTAGAATGCTCTCCGTGCTATATCTGTAGAAATTTTCGAGTGTTTTTGGAGACATATCAAATCTTCTCAGTTGTAATACCACATGCACAGAGTTAGCATACTCACACACACAGTGAAAATGTCCTCAATGATTCCGACCAACTTTTACAGATACGCCATAGAAAGCCTCTTTACAGAATGCATGATAACTTGATATGACATCTGCTCTGCCTAAGACCAGAAGAAATTGCAGAGGTGTGAATGCAGTCCAGTCCATCACTCAAGCCAAAATGGGAACACAAGATTCTGCAGATGCTGGATATCTGGACCAATATGCTGGAGAAACTCAGCAAGCCAGGCAGCATCTATGAAGGGAAAGGAACAGTCAACATTTTGGGCTGAGCCCTTCATTAGATCTGGAGAAACAGCAAAATAGGCCAGAATGAAAGAATGAGAAGCACCCTTTTTCTTTCCAGTCCTGGTGAAGTGTATTGGTCTGAAATGTTAACTGTTTATTACCCTTCATAGATGTTGTCTGACATGCTGAGTTTCTCCAGCACTTTGTGTGTATTGTTCCCATCTACTGACTTTGACTACACTTCCCACTTCCTTAGGAAAGCAGCCGACATAATCAAGGAGGCCTCTCCTTTCTCTCCTTTCCCACTGGGTAGAAGATGCAAACTTTTGTACAACATCCCATCAACGATCCCTGAATTTAGTTTTTA
This sequence comes from Mobula birostris, assembly GCF_030028105.1. Lineage (NCBI taxonomy): Eukaryota > Metazoa > Chordata > Chondrichthyes > Myliobatiformes > Myliobatidae > Mobula > Mobula birostris. The sequence goes on from NC_092371.1 coordinate 12,244,430, forward strand.
AAGCTGCACAGACCAACCATTGCTCTGAGCAGGAAATTTTTACACGGCCTGGAAACTGCCCCAGTACTCTAAATGTTTTTGTAACGTGCATACTATGAATATTTAGAATAAAATCTGACATCACATAACGTTTGATTTTACAGTACAAAGAAAATCTTTCATGTTTCAGAAATATTTAAACTTAGCCGGTGTCAGCGGTTTATTAACAATGAGCGACCAACTTCCATTCTGTATTGTTACAATTTGTAACAGTGTTGTAACTTGAAACACTGACAATGTAAATAAGTTGAAGTTCTGAAATGTTTCAAAGTGAAGGCTGTGGTACGTTTATTATTTAGAACATCTATGGTTTATATTTATTAACACAATTACAAGGTATTTCACAGTTATGTTGATATAGATTGCAGAATTATATCAGCATAATTTCAAAATTATATTAACATTATATAAAAGAAAATTTCAGGTGCAAGGCAACAAAGGCTATGTGCACAGAAACGTTTCAGTTATTGTGCAGCCATGCAGCTTAGGGGAAACAGCGAATCTGATGCATCATCAATATTTGAGCCATATTAGACTTGTGCTAATATTATGTGCTATTGTAACTATGTGCTGTGTGTGACTGTATCAAGTTTAATTATCATTCAACCATACTTGAATATCCATGAATAGAGCAAAACAAAACAGCATTCCTCCAGAGCTAAGGAGCAAAACACAGTACCAACAGTCATACACAGCGCAAGGCACATATAGCAAGTATAAGATAACAAGTAAACATATAGTACACTCACACAAAAAATATATGTAGCCAAGTCCCTGAGTGACATATCCTGTAAATTAAGGGTGCATAGGTGTTATCAGCAAATTTTCAACAGCCTACAGACGCGCAACCCAGCTTGTCTTTCCACCGAGTGAACATAGGAGGGCAGAACTGATGGGAGGGGTCAGCCTCCAACCCAGCATGGATACTGCGCTACACCGCCTCCAGCGTCTCCTCTCCTGCACTGCTGCAATAGGCAAGCCCACAGCTTAAGGCCTAATCCTCGCTGCAACTGAGGGCATCTGTCTCACCAATAAACAAGGGAAACAGCCTTGCACCATTTTACATTATCAACATCCAACAGGGTCTTGCAATCACAAGAGAAACATCTCAGACCATCTCTTGCTGTTAGTTTCCAATGCCTTCCTGTAGCAGGCAGTATCATGGTCTGCATCAAGTCCAGCTCCTCTGACAACAAGCAGCTCGCTCAGGCAGACGCAGTACCTGAGGATCTTAATTTCCAGCATTGTCCTACAAGCATAAAAAGAGATGTTTGAAACAGACAAAAACACCTTTGGTTGGTGTCCCGAGAGGCTGCTGCATCCGAACATGATGCCACCTTTCCGGATGCACTGTGTTTTTGCACCTTGGCCCTGGAACAATGTTTCATTGAGCTGTATACATGTATAAGGTTGAATGACAACTTAACTTGAACTTGATCTGTTAACAGACTGTTGAACAGACCTCTCGTGTGCTGAAAAAATGAACTCTTGATCTCCCAATCTATTTTGTCGTGGCCCTTGCACTTTATTTGTCTGCCTGCACTGCACAGTCTCTGTAACTGTGACATTGCCATTGCTTTTCTCATCGTGTTTATTCAAAGTACCATGTTTGGATTGATTCTGGGAAGGGTGGGTCCCTTGGTAGCCCAAGTGCACTTATTTAATTAGCAATACAGCGAGGCACAGGCCCCTTCAGCCCTTCAAGCAATGCCGCCCCAGCAGCATTTATGAGGTCATGGTTACTGTATAATGTGTGAAGAATGTTGCCAGCACTTGAGCTGAGTTATAGGGAAATGTTGAATAGGTTAGAACTTTATTCCCTGGAGTACTGGAGATAGAGGGGAGATTTGATCGAGATGTACAAAATTATGAGGGGTATAGATTGCGTAAATGCAAGCAGGCTTTTTCCACTGAGGTGGGGTAAGATTAGAATGAAAGGTCATGGGTTAAAGGTGAAATGTTTAATGGGAACCTGGGGTGGGGGGAAGAAAGCTTCTTCACTCAGAGAGTGTGGGATCTGCTGCCGGCAGAGAGTGGTAGATACAGATTTGATTGCAACGTTTAAGAGAAGTTTGGTTAGGTACAAGGGTGGGAGTGGTATGGGGGCTATGGTCATGGCACAGTTTTTTTTCCATCCACAGTTAACCCCCCTCTTTTCTCTGTTTTAGCACAAATTGAAATCATCCCATGTAAAATCTGTGGAGATAAATCCTCAGGAATCCATTATGGAGTCATCACTTGTGAAGGCTGCAAGGTACGAATTGAGGAGACACTCACCTTTGGGATCAGCCCCTCCAAGGGAAGGGAGGGTGGGAAGGGAAAGCTGCCGGTACCTGCACACAACTGCTGGCTGCCAAAGATGGAGTGATTTCTGGATTGCAGAGGATTGTGGGTGTTATAGCTGCCATTATTAAATGCTTACCACCCGAGTTGGGGCAGGTGTCTGCATAACCATCGCAGCTGTGGTGGTTATCAGCCCACAGTGTGGTCTAATTTTGTTCTTTCTCTTTGCTGCTCAGGGGTTCTTTAGAAGAAGCCAGCAGAACAGCGTCTCGTACACCTGCTCCCGTCAGAAGAACTGTCCGATCGATCGCACTAGCCGCAACCGATGCCAGCACTGCCGGCTGCACAAGTGCCTGGAGCTCGGCATGTCCCGAGACGGTGAGGAACCTGGTGTCTTGTGTGGGTGGGCTCTCTGACCCAGGGAATCTCACGCCCTTTATCATAAGGAGGTGGTGATGGGAAATGCTTAACACACTTGAATATTCCACTAGATAGAAACATAGAAAACCTACAGCACAATACAGACCCTTCAGCCCACAAAGTTGTGCTGAACATGTCCCTACCTTAGAAATTACTAGGCTTACCCATAGCCCTCTATTTTTCTAAGCTCCATGTACCTATCCAAAAGTATCCGCCTCCACCACCGTTGCCAGCAGCCCATTCCACGCACTCACCACTCTCTGAGTAAAAAACTTACCCCTGACATCTCCTCTGTACCTACTCCCCAGCACGTCAAACCTGTGTCCTTTTGTGGCAACCATTTCAGCCTTTGGAAAAAGCCTCTGACTATCCACACGATCAGTGCCTCTCATCATCTTATACATGTCTATTGGGTCACCTCTCATCCTCCATCGCTCTAAGGAGAAAAGGCTGAGTTCACTAAGTAGATAAAACTCTACTTAGACCACACTTGGAGTATTGTGTTCAGTTCTGGTTGCCTCATTATAGGAAGGATGTGGAACTTCAGAGAGGGTACGGAGGGGAATTTTCTCTTTGGAGTGAAGGAGGATGAGGGGTGACTTAATAGAGGTGTACAAGAGGCAAAGATCAAGTGGATAGCAAGAGACTTTTTCCCAGTGTGGAAGTAGCTAATATAAGGGGCCCTAATTTTTAGATGATTGGAGAAAAGTATAGCGGGGGACATCAGAGGTAATTTTTTTTACACAGAGAGTGGTGGGTGTGTGGAACACACTGCTAGGGGTGGTGGTAGAGGCAGGTACATTATGGATATATAACAGATTCTTGGATAGGCACATAGATTATAGAAAAGTGGAGGGTGATGCAAGAGGGAAGGTTTAGATCGATCTTAAGGTAGATAAAAGGGTCAGCATAACATTGTGGGCTGAAGGGCCTGTATTGTGTTGTAGTGTTCTGTGTTCTTTGTCAGCCCGGAATTCTGAACCACCAGTGTCTGGCATGTCAGAAATAGAATGGTTCCTGAGCACAGAGACTTAAGGGTATTGAAGCTGCCATAATTAACACTAACCAAATACAAATAGAAACATTCACCTCTATGCTTTTTAGAAGGTCCCATCATTAGGCTCAGCTAATACTTACCACAGGAACACAGATTACAGATTACCCATTTAGACATAGATCTGATTGATAATTTCATCTCAATTGAGAGCAAAGCTGGTGTTAGAACATAGAACATTACAGCACAGTACAAGCTCTTTGGGCCATGATGGCTCAACCCTTTAACCTGCTCTAAGGCCAAGCTAACCCTTCCCTTCCCCCATAGCCCTCATTTTTCTATCATCATGTGACTGTCTAAGGGTCTCTTAAATAACCCTAATGTATCTACAGTACTGTGCTAAAGTCTTAGGCCCATACAGTATAAGCACAGATGATGTGGTCTTTTCAACCACTGATTCACAAGTCACAGTGATTCACTCTGGAGAGAGTCATCATACTCCAGGTCAGACGAAAGATAATCCAGGTCAGGTTTTAGACCACAGTACCCAGGTAGATCCTTCGCATGATGGTGGTGGCGAGGAGGTAGAGAAGAAGAGGAAGGTCAAGTGGCCAGCAATGGCAGATGAGAAGGCTTGCCGTGTGTTTGATGAGGATATCAGTATAATGTCAGAGAACACCCTCAGGGGAACATCAAAGAGAAAGTTGGAAGTGATGGGCGATATGATTTACGCTGTTGGAAAGTACAGGTTTGGTTTGGTTGAGTTGAAGAAAGCAAAGCAGCATGGGTGTGGACCAAGTACGTCCAGAGGGGCAGATAGTCAGACAGTGTATACACATCTTGCAAACCCTTCAGTAGTTGCATAGACACCTGAAGAGCAGACTGTCTGTTGGATGGAAGTGACCAACAACTCTGATAGACGCAGATGCCAAGTTTTTAAGCTCACCAGTGGGAGGTGGTGCTTTAGCACTGCTGGCCCACCACCTCGAGGGAGTCTTGATCATAAGCGGGCCGAAACTCCTGAAGACAGGTGGCAGATCAACTGATGATCCCACTGGTGATAGCACAGAACAGTTAACATCTTAGTCCACATGTATTTTGTAACTCTATATAGCTAGGGTGCCTAGGAACTGTAGTAACTTTTATGTATTGCAATGTAAAAAAAATCATGTCATGACATGAGTGAGTGATGATACACCTGATTCTGATATCGTGAACTGAGATTGGGAAGAGGGCAAAGAGAGGGGGATCATGGCTGGGAAAAGGGGAGGGTGCAGGAACACCAGAGAGACATTCTGTAATGATCAATTGTTTCAAATCAAATGACCTTGCCTGGTATCTCAGGGCTGTGTGTGTCTGCACTCTCTGCCACTTGTCTCACATCCCTCTTGTGGCGCTGCATCCTCGCCATTCCTAGTATCCTTTACCCCTACCAGATTTACAAACCCGCTGTCCACTCCACATTGACAAATACAGTACTGTACAAATGTCAAATGTACAAATGACACCCTAGCTATATATATGTGCCTAAGATGTTTGCACGATACTGTACCTCTACTGGCAGGGCATTCCACATACACACAACTTTCTGTATAAAAAAGACTTACCTCCAACATCCCCGTATACTTTCCTCCAATCACCTTAAAATTATGTTTCCTCATATTAGCCATTTCTGTCCTGGTAAAAAAAAAAGTCCTTGGCTGTCCGCTCTATCTATACCTCTCATCATCTTGTACACCTCTGTCAAGTTACCTTTCATTATCCTTCACTCTAAGGAGAAAAACACTAGCTTGTTCAACCTCTCTTCATAAGACACGCTCTCTAATCTAGGCAGCATCCTGGTAAATCTCCTCTGTTCTCTCTCTAAAGATTTATATGATTGCTTTATTTTATTTGCTCTGTGTGCTCTTTTCCATATACAGGAATTGATAAAACTAGCATAAAGTAACATGCTTTTATTATTAAACAGGTGAAAAGAAATTATGACTTGCTGTCTTTGTTTATAATTCTACAATTATAGGAAAGGGCATTACTGTAATATCACAATAAATCTATTTTATTTCCATTTTATATCAAAATGTTTTAAGAGAAGTTTGGATAGGTACATGGATAAGAGGGATATGTAGAGCTATGGCCCAGTTGCAGATAGATGGAACTAGGCAGAAGACTAGGCTGGCATGGAATAGATGGGCTGAAGGGTCTGTTTCAGTGCTTTAATTTAATGATATGTCAGTCAAACAACCTTGTTGTTGGGTGGGATGCCAAATGACAATTAATAAATACTGAATATTTCCTGAATATGTGCCTTGGTATTGTTCATTTCCTTCCACAGACGCTGCCAGACCTGCTGAGTTCATCTAGCATTTTGTGTGTATTGCTCCAGATTTCCAGCATCTGCAGAATCTTCTTTGTTTTTTCTCAATCATCTCCAATTTGCATTGTTCCTTTATTAGTGTTGTTGGCTTTGGCTGCATGATCAGCACACTGTAATCATCTCCACAGACCTCCCTTTCCTCCTTTAATGGCATCACTGAGGATGCCAGGGCTACCAGAGTGGCTCAGGGTATCTTGCAGTCACTGACACCCCAAGGCCTTTCTACTATCTATAAGACACCAGTCTTGAGTGTGATGGACACTTCCCACACGCCGGGGAGATTGCAGCTATTGAGAAGCTCTAAGTCATCAAATACAAAGAATACATACTATCCTAAATACTCCCTTCATCTACAGCTGCCGCACAGTGGCTACAAAATGCAGTGCAGTTACTCGCCTTACAGCATCTTCCACCAAGAGCAGTGGATACAGGGGAAACACCGCCACCTGCAGGCTCGGCTCCAAGTTACACAGCAGCCTGCCTGATCAGAATCAGCTTTAATATCGCTGGCAAATGTCGTGAAACTTGTTGTCTTTGCAGCAGCAGTACAGTGCAATACATAATAATAGAGGAAAAGATTGCTAATGACAGTATGAATATACGTATGAAATAGTTAAAGTCAAGTTTAATTGTCATTCAACCTCACACACACCTTACCACTAAAACGAAACAGGACCAAAGTGCAAAACACAATACATACAATCACACGCAGCACATAGCACATCCCCATAACCTTAGCAAAGTAGATGTCAACAAGGAAGCCTGGCACAGAGTTGGATACCTCTCCCCAGAAACAGAGGGGTTCCTTGTGGCAATACAGGACCAGGTGGTTAACACAAAAAATTATCAACAATACATAATAAAAGACCAACAAATTCAAGCTAATAAATGCAGAAAATGGCAAGAGAACTAGAAACAATCCAACACATTACAGGATCCTGCAGCAATTTAAACTCAATCTGATTACTTACACAGGCACAATCAAGTGGCAAACAACATTCACCAAAATATTGCTTTAAGATACAAACTCATAAAAGATACCATACCCTACTATAAATACAAGCCTGACCAGTTCTAGGCTCAGAGTCCCACAAATTATTTTATGACTAATCCATTATTCCAGATAGAACAATCCTTAATAACCATTCTTATTAGATATAGCCATTCCAAACACACATAATATACAGAAATCAGTAAGTGAAAAACATCAGAAATATGCTAAATTTAAAGAGGAAATTGAAAGACTATGGAATATGAACAGGGTATACATTGTCCCAATTAGTAATATCTACAACTGGTATCATCCCAAAGTCGCTACACAATAGCATTAAATAATTAGGACTACACAGCAATATTTATATAAATCTTCAAGAGCCCACAATGCTGAACACCACTAGAGTAGTCTGAAGATTCCTAGCAATTGACAAATGAGCATGCTTGGCTATGCCCATAACTCAGGTCTTACCAGCCTGAGCTGAGAGGAAAAAAAATAATAATAATATTAGCCCATCGGACAGGTGAGGCTCATCAGCCTTGGACAGCAGTCTGACTAGGAGAAGGAAACTTTTGATTTGAAACCTCTGCTGCCTTGTGGCCATACCCACCCATGGGAGAGGCTTCGGGAGTAAACCCCGAGGAAGAAATCCAGAGCCGGGTTCCCTAAGGCAGTGCGACAGCACTGGTGCCAAGCTATATCGACGCTTGCCCTTTACCTTGAACTACATCAGTGAGGGTGGCAGACACCAACAGAATCAACAAACTCATTCGTAAGGCCAGTGATGTTGTGGGGATGGAACTGGACTCTCTCACGGTGGTGTCTGAAAAGAGGATGCTGTCTAAGTTGCATGCCATCTTGGTCAATGTCTCCCATCCACTACATAATGTACTGGTTGGGCACAGGAGTACATTCAGCCAGAGACTCATTCCACCGAGATGCAGCACAGAGCGTCATAGGAAGTCATTCCTGCCTGTGGCCATCAAATTTTACAACTCCTCCCTTGGAGGGTCAGACACCCTGAGCCAATAGGCTGGTCCTGGACTTATTTCGTGGCATAATTTACATATTACTATTTAACTATTTATGGTTCTATTACTACTTATTATTTATGGAGCAACTGTAACAAAAACCAATTTCCCCCGGGATTAATAAAGTATGACTATGACTACTATGACTATGACTATGACATGGAGAGGGGGAACCCGCTGCATGGGCAATAGCTGGTTCTTCAAATCTTCCCGCCCTGGAGAGTACACAGTCCACCAGAGGTGCAAATCCATGAACCCCTGGGATCGACGGCTCCCTACTGTCATTATTAGCCCAAGTCCCCAAGTGGCATGGTCTGAAGACTAATAGTGCATGCATGTTTCACAACATATGCCAGTGATATTAAAGATGTTTCTGATTCAGAACTGCATGCAGTACCCGATAAAAGATCTGACGAATGTTTTATACGGGGGACTGCTCCTACAGTGGGACCAGGAGCAACACACAAAATGCTGTGGATCAGGCAGCATCTATGTAGGGATGTGGACAGTCAATACATTCTGGGTCAAGACCATAAGATGTAGGAGCAGAATTCAGCCATTTGGCCCATCGAGTCTGCTCCACCATTTCATTACAGTTGATCCATTTTCCCTCTCAGTTCCAATCTCCTGCCTTCTCCCTGTATCCTTTCATGCCTTGAGCAATCAAGAATCTATCAACTTCTGGCTTAAACATACCCAGATACCTGTGACAACGAATTTCATCCTTCATCTGGCACACTTATTGGCTCCTTTTATGTTCGGTAAAGTTGATGCCTGTCCTACTCTGTTCAGATGTAGGTCATCAGGGGGCCCAACTTCAGAACAGAAGGATGTTCCTTTAGGAAAGAGATGTCTTTAACCGGGGGTGTTGAATCTGTGGAATTTGTTGCCACAGACAGCTGTGGAAGCCAAGCCATTATTCAGTGCCTATAAAAAGTATTCACCGCCCACCCCGCCCCCCCCAGAGTTGTTCATGTTTTATTGTTCTACGAGATTGAATCACAGTGGATTTAATTTGGTTTTTTTGACACTGATCAACAGAAAAAGACTACTTCGTGCCAAAGTGAAAACAGATCTCTACAAAGCGATCTAAGTTAATTACAAATATAAAACACAAAATAATTGAATGCGTAAGTATTCACCCCCTTCAAGTCAATATTTAGTAGATGCATCTTTGGCAACAATTACAACCTCGAATCTGTGTGGATAGATCTCTATCAGCTTTACACATCTGGACACTGCAGTTTTTCCCCATTCTTCTTTACAAAACTGCACAAGGTCTGTCAGATTGCATAGGGATCATGAGTGAACAGTCCAGTCACAAATTCTCAGATCGAGGTCTGGTCTCTGATTTGGTCACTCTAGGACATTAACTTTGTTGTTTTTAAGCCATTCCTGTGTAGCTTTGACTTTGTGCTTGGAGGCCATTGTCTTGCTGGAAAACAAATCTTCTCCCAAATCGCAGTTCTCTTGCAGACTGCATCAGATTTTCCTCCAGGATTTCCCTGTATTTTGCTGCATTCATTTTACCCTCTACCTTCACAAGCCTTCCAGGGCCTGCTGCGGTGAAGCATCCCCACAGCATGATGCAGCTACCACTGTGCTTCACGGTAGGGATTATGTGTTTTTGATGAGGTTCTGTCTTTGGTTTACACCAAACATAGTGTTCAATCTGATGGCCAAAAAGCTCAATTTTGGTTTCATCAGACTATTGAACCCTCTTCCAGCTGACTTCAGATTCTCCCACATGCCTTCTGGCAAAATCTAGCTGAGATTTCATGTGAGCTTTTTTCAACAGTGCCCTTTTCTTTACCACTTTCCCATAAAGCTGCGTCTGGTGAAGTACCTGGGCAACAGCTGTTGGATGCGCAGTCTCTCCCATCTCAGCCACTGAAGCTTGTAACTCCTCCAGAGTTGTCACAGGTCTCTTGGTGGCCTCCGTCTCTAGTCCCCTTCTTACATGGTCACTCAGTTTTTGAGGACAACCCTGCCCTAGGCAGATTTACAGCTATGCCACATTCTTTCCATTTTTTAATGATTGACTCCAAAGGATATTCTGTGACTTGGAAATGTTCTTGTATCCATCTCCTGACCTGTGCTTTTCAATAACCTTTGTGCAGAGTTGTTTGGAGTGTTCTTTTGTCTTCATGGTGTAGTTTTTGCCAGGATACTGACTCACCATCAGTTGGACCTTCCAGAAACAGGTGTATTTTTACTACGATCAATTGAAACACCTTGACTGCACACAGTGATCTCTATTTAACTAATTATGTGACTTCTAAAACCAATTGGCTGTACCAGTGATGACATGGTGTGTCATATTAAAGGAGGTGAATACTTATGCAATCAATTATTTTGTGTTTTATATTTGTAATTAATTTAGATCACTTTGTAGAGATCTGTTTTCGTTTTGAGACAAGAGTCTTTTCTGTTGACCAGTGTCAAAGAAGCCTTAATCCACAGTGATTCAATGTTGTAAAACACTAAAACATGAAAACTTTCAAAGGGTTGAAAACTTTTTATAGGCACTGAATACCTTTACTGTGGAGGTGATTTCTTGATTAGTCAAGGTCTCAAGGGTTATGGGAAAAAGGTAGAAGATTGGGCCGCAGAGGGATAATAAATCAGCCATAATCAAGTGGTGGAGCAGACTCATTTGGCCGAATGACCTGATTCTCTTTCTATGTCGTATGGTCTGATGATCTTCTCTTTTGCCTTCACGTGCGCAGCCAGCTTTGGCGATATTTGTACAAAGTTGGGAACCTTTTCATATTCTTTCCAGCTGTGAAGTTTGGCCGCATGTCCAAGAAACAGCGAGACAGCCTGCACGCTGAGGTTCAAAGGCATCGCATGGAACAGGAGAGGCAGCCAAGCAAGCCTGAGGCTCCAGATATGGCCTACGGCACTGGTGCTCGTGCACTGAGCCAGACTAAGCTCACCCAGGACCATTTCCCCAGTGGACAGGGCCCCGGTACTGGAGTGCCTGAGGTCAGAAGTCATCCCTACTGCCCAGTAGAGGTACCACAGCCGCCACCGCTGCCTCAGCCTGGCCTGCAGCTGGTGGAGGTGAAGCCAGCAGGAGGAACGGATTTCCTGACCCGGTCTGGCTTCCCGCGACTCCAGGGTGGTGTACTTAGCTCAGAGCTGGGTAAGTGGGGTGCCACACCTATTTGGGACCGCTTACTCTGCCCACACATACACACACCTCCCCTACGTCCCACCCACTCCAGCCCATCACCGTATTTGCACCCAATCACCCTACCACTCCCTCAGCCTGTGGGGCAAGGTTTCCGCTCTGCTGGAAGGTTTTGTGTGCGTGTGAGACCAGAATGTCAGTCTCCGCGGGGGCATGCGTGGATATTGTGTGACAGGGAATACACACGGGTCCTGTGCATCATTCTATCTGTAGTAACAGAGTGCGTGTATCACTGCATTTGGCTGTGTTTGTGTGTGTTATAAAACAGTCAGTGATCACTTTATTAGGTTTCTCCTGTACATAATAAAGTGGCCACTATGTGTATGTTTGTGGTCTTCTTGCTGCTGTGGCCCAACCACTTCAAGGTTCGATGTGTTGTGCGTTCAGAGATGCTCTTCTGCACACCACTGTTGTAGCACATGACTATTTGAGTTGCTGTCACCTTCCTATCAGCTTGAACCAGTCTGGCCATTCTCCTCAGACCTCTCTCATTCACCCACAAAACTACCGCTCACTGCATGTTTTTTGCTTTTTGTACCATTCCCTGTAAACTCTAGAGACTGTTGTGTGTGAAAATCCCAGGAGATCAACAGTTTCTGAGATATTCAACCACCCCATCTGGCACCAATAATCATTCCACAGTCAGTCACTTAGATCACATTTTTCTCCCATTCTGATGTTTGGTCTTAACAACTGAATGTCTTGACCGTGTCAGCCTGCTTTTATGCATTGAGTTGCTGCCACACGGTTGGCTGATTAGAAGTTTGTATTAACGAGCACTGTGTGTCTGAGTGTGTATTGCTGTGTCGATGTATCACTCCAGTTTTGACCTCTCACTCCACACAGACCGCGTGATCCAGAACGTGGTTAAGTCTCACCGGGAGACCTGCCAATTTCTGCCCGAACAGCTGAATGCCCTTCGTTGGAAGGTTTTCTCACAGACGGAGATCGAGGGCTACCAGAAGAAGGTGGGTCTGCGTGGGGGTCTCTGATTCAGGGGTCGGTTCTCTCTGCAGCACATACAGTACAGACTTGTATTGACCAGGAACAAACTGTAGAGTCGCACTGAGGGAATGTTACACTGTGGGCAAGTCGGTGTGGAGGGAGCACCTCATTGTGAGAGGGTTGTGAGGTGGCAGAGTCGCGATGCAAGAAAGATGGTGACAATGGATCGTCATTCTGTGGGAGGGGCGATGAGGAGGGAGCACCGTGCTGTGGGGAGGGGGGCAGTGAGGAGGGAGCGCCGTGCTGTGGGAGGAGCGATGAGGAGGGAGCACCGTGCTGTGGGGCGGGGGGGGGAGACAGTGAGAAGGGAGTGCTGTGCTGTGGGAGAGGGGCAGTGAGGAGGGAGCTCCGTGCTGTGGGAGGGGCGATGAGGGAGCACCGTGCTGTGGGAGGGGCGATGAGGAGGGAGCACCGTGCTGTGGGGGGGGGGGCAGTGAGGAAGGAGCGCCGTGCTGTGGGAGGGGCGATGAGGGAGCACCGTGCTGTGGGATGGGCGATGAGGAGGGAGCACCATGCTGTGGGAGGGGCGATGAGGGAGCACCGTGCTGTGGGAGGGGCGATGAGGGAGCACCGTGCTGTGGGGGGGGCAGTGAGGAGGGAGCGCCGTGTTGTGAGGGGGGTGTCAGTGAGGAGGGATTACTGTACTGTGGAAGAGGTGGAGAGGAGGGAGTACCGCACTCTGGGAGGGTTGGTGAGGAGGGGTCTTGCACTATCTTGCTATGCTCATCTTAGCTACTGCGGTTTCCATATTTCAGCAGTGACCACACAGCATCCCATAGCCCATTGTTCAACTTACATTTAGTGATTTGTATTTTACTGCTTGTTTGTCTCCCTCTCTTTTTCACTCTCTTTTATTCCTCTCTCTCCCTCATTTCCCTCCATCCCTCTCTTTCCCTCCCATTATCTCCCTCTGCCACTCGCTCTTCTGTCCATTCTTCCATTCTCACCCCATGCCCTTCTTTTCTCCCCTCTCCCCTTCTACCTTTGCCCCGTCCTGTCCCCACTCTTTCAATCTCTGCTTCTCTCCCTCTCTCACTACATCTTTCCTCTCACATCTTTTCCCATTCTCCCAATGCCCTTCTCCTCCAACATCCCTCCACTCTAACAAACCTCCTTTCCCTCCTCCACCCGCCCTCCTCCTCCCACCACCAGTCCATCGCGGAGATGTGGCAGAAATCGGCCCATGCTATCACCGGCGCAATCCAATATGTGGTGGAGTTTGCCAAACGCATCGACGGCTTCCTGGACCTCTGCCAGAATGACCAGATCGTGCTGCTGAAAGCAGGTGAGAGATGATCAGAGACCCTGCCGGCACAGATCAGCTGCCCTAGGATGTCCCTGTGGACAGAGGAGTGCAGGAGAGATTCTGCCCTTAGTGTGAAAGACTTCAGACAGAGGGTGGAGAAGCCATGAGATGTTCATCTTCACCACAGCAGGTTATTCAAGATTCAATGGAGCTTAAAGAAAGAAAGATTCATTTTATTTGTCACACGTTCATCAAAACATACAGTGAAATGTGTTGTTTCCATCAACAACCAACATAATCCAGGGCTGTCTGAGGGCAGCCCACAAGTGTCATCCTGCTTCCAGCACCAACATTGTGTGCCCACAACTTACTAACCCTAACCCATATGTCATTTTGGAAGGTGAGAGGGAACTGGAGCACCCAGAGGAAACCCACATGGTCATGGTTAGAATGTACAAACTCCTTACAGACAGGGACAGAATCAAACCCAGGTGGTGGCTGGTGCTATAATCGCAGTTAGCACTAAGCTACTGTGTCACCCTAATGTTCCAACACCCACAGAATGCTGGAGGAACTCAGCAGGTCAGGCAGCATCTATGGAGGGGAATAAACAGTTGATGTTTCTGGCGGAAACCCTTCATCGGGACTGGAAAAGAAGGTGGTGGGGGGCAGATACTCAGGATGGCATGAACATCAATTTATCTAACCCAGTAATTTTCTCCCCTCATTCCTTCTGTCTTTTTCCATTCCTCATTTTGGTTACCCTCTCACCCCTTCTCCTCACCTGCCATCTCCTCCCTCCAGGATTTCCTCCTCTTCACCTTCTCCCATCGTCCAATCCTCTCCTATCTCCTATCAGATTCCTTCTTCAGCCCTTTACCTATCCCCTTCCAGATTCCAGATTCTCACTTCATATCCCCAGTCACCCAGTTCCCCCTTACCTGGTCTCACCTATCACCTGCCACCCTTCCCCTCAACTTATTATTCAGGACTACTTCCATGATAAGACCATAAGATATAGGAGCAGAAGTAGGCCATTTGGCCTATTGTGTCTGCTCCGCCATTCAGTAATGGGCCGATCCAATTCTTCCAGTCATCCCTACTTCCCTGCCTTCTCTCCATACCCTTTAATGCCCTGGCTAATCAAGAATCTATCTATCTCTGCCTTAAATGCACCCAATGACTTGGCCTGCACAGCTGCTCATGGCAACAAATTCCACAGATTTACCACCCTCTGACTAAAGTAATTTCTCTACAAGCCTGATCTAAATGGACATCCTTCAGTCTTGAAGTTGTGCTCTCTTGTACTAGCTTCCCCTACCATGGGAAATAACTTTGTCATATCTAAGCAGTTCAGGCCTTTTAATATTCAGAATGTTTCTTTGAGATTCCCCTTCATTCTCCTGAACTCCAGGATTACAGCCCTAGAGCTGCCAGACATTCGTCATACGGTAACCCTTTCATTCCTGGAATCATTCTCGTGAATCTTCTCTGAACCCTCTCCAATGTCAGTATATCCTTTCGAAAATAAACCCAAAACTGCACACAATTCTCCAAGTATGATCTCATGTGTACCTTATAGAGCCTCAACATCACATCCCTGCTCTTATATTCTATATACCTCTAGAAATGAATGCCAACATTGCATTCACCGCCTTCACCACCGACTCAACCTGGAGGTTAATCTTTAGGGTATCCTGCCCAAGGACTCCCAAGTCCCTTTGCATCTCTGCATTTTGAATTCTCTCCCCATCTAAATAATAGTCTGCCCCTTTATTTCTTCCACCAAAGTGCATGACCACACACTTTCCAACATTGTATTTCATTTGCCACTTCTTTGCCCATTCCCCTAAACTATCTAAGTCTCTCTGCAGGCTCTCTGTTACCTCAACAATACCCGCTCCTCCACTTATCTTTGTATCATCGGCAAATTTAGCCACAAATTCATTAATCCCATAGTCCAAATCATTGACATACATCATAAAAAGCAGCGGTCCCAATACCAACCCCTATGGAACTCCACTGGTAACCAGCAACCAGCTAGAATAGGATCCCTTTATTCCCACTCTCTGTTTTCTGCCGGCCAGCCAATGTTCCACCCGTGCTAGTAACTCCCCTGTAATTCCATGGGTTCTTATCTTGCTAAGCAGCCCCATGTGTTGCACTTTGTCAAAGGCCTTCTGAACATCCAAGTACACCACATCTATTGCATCTCCTTTGTCTACCACACTTGTAATTTCCTCAAAAAATTGCAGTAGGCTAGTCAGGTAGGATTTTCCTTTCAGGAAACCATACTAACTTTGGCCTATCTTGTCATGTGCCTTCCAGGTACTCCGTAATCTCATCCCTAACAATTGATTCAAACAACTTCCTAACCACTGATGCCAGGGTAACAGTTCTATAGTTTCCTTTCTGCTGCCTCCCACCCTTCTTAAATAGCGGAGTAACATTTGCATTTTTCCAGTCATCTGGTACAATGCCAGAATCTATCAATTCTTGAAAGACCATCGTTAATGCCTCCGCAGACTCTACCTACTTCCTTCAGAACCTGAGGGTGCAATCTATCAGGCCCATGAGATTTATCCACCCTCAGACCATTAAGCTTCCTGAGCACCTTTTCAGTCGTAACTTTCACTGCACATACTTCACTTCCCTGACACTCTTGAATGTCTGATATACTGTAGATGTCTTCCACTGTGAAGATGATGCAAAATACACATTCAGTTCCTCTGCCATCTCTGAGTCTCTCATTACAATATCTCCAGCGTCATTTTCTATTGGTCTTATATCTACCCTCAACTCTCTTTTACTCTTTATATACTTAAAAAAGCTTTTAGTATCTTCTTTGATATTAGTCACCAATTTCCTTTCATAATTCATCTCTTCCTTCCTAATAATCTTCTTAATTTCCTTCTGAAAGTTTTTAAAAGATTCCTAATCCTCTTATCTTCCCACTAGCTTTGGCTTCCTTGTATGCCATCCCTTTTGCTTTTACTTTGGCTCTGACTTCACTTGTCAGCCATGGTAGTGTCCTTCTTCCATTCAAAAATTTCTTCTTATTTGGCATATTTCTTTCTCGCTCTTCCCTCATTTTTTGCAGAAACTCCAGCCATTGCTGCTCTGCTGTCCTTCCTACTAGTGTTTCTTTCCAGTCAACCTTGGCCAGTTCCCCTCTCATGCCATTGTAATTTCCTTTATTCCTCTGAAATACTGACACATTGGAATTTAGTTTCTCTTTCTCAAATTTCAACGTGAACTGGATCATATCGTGATCACTGTTCCCCAAGGTTTCCTTAACCTTAAGCTCTCTTATCACCACTGGATCATTGCACAACATCCAATCTAGCACAGCCAATCCCCTAGTGGGCTCAACAATAAGCTGTTCCAAAATGCCATCTCTTAGATATTCTACAAATTCTCTCTCAAGGTCCTGGCCTGGTTTTCCCAATCCACTTTCATGTTAAAATCCCCAACGATTATCATGACATTGCCCTTCTGACACGCCTTTTTTATTTTTATTTCTTAAGCTGCGTACATTCAAATATAACATTTTCAGTCCAGTATTTGTTGTTTTCTGTTTTAACTGCACCAGGCCTCTGTTGCCCTGTAAATCATCCCACTGGCTGTGATTATGCCTCATCTGCTGCCTGTCCTTTCTATCATCTTGTTGCACGCTATCTTTGATTTATTTCTGTTTTCCCCTTCCTCAGCCCTATCACTCCAGTTCCCATCCCCCTGCCAGATTAGTTTAAACCCTCCCTCATAGCTCTATTAAACCTGCTTGCTGGGATATTGGACCTCTTTTGGTTCAGATATAACCCTTCTTTTTTGTACGGGTCATACCTTCCCCAGAAGAGGCTCCAATGATCCAGGAACCCAAAGCCCTGCCCCGTACACCAGTCTCTCAGCCACGCATTAATATGCCTGATCATACTATTCTGCTCGTTAGCACGTGGCACAGGAAGAAATCCTGAGATTACTACCCTGGAGGTCCTGCTTTTCAGCTTCCTACCTAACTCTCTGAATTCTCTCTTCAGGACCTCTTCCCTTTTTCTACCTATGTCATTGGTACCAATGTGTACCAGGACTTCTGGCTGTTCACACTCTCCCTTCAGAATACCCTGCACCCAATCTGAGACGTCCTGTACTCTGGCACCTGGGAGGCAACACACCATGCGGGTATCTCTATCAGGCTGACAGAACCTCCTGTCTGTTCCCCTCACTATGGAATCCCCTATGACTACCACATTCCTCATCTTCCTCTTTCCCTTCTGCACCACGGAACCAGACTCAGTGTCAGAGACCCGTTCGCCGTGGTCATCCTCTGTCAGGTTACCTCTCCCCACCCCCAAGAGCATCCAGCATGAGATAACAATTACTGAGGGGGATGGCCACAGGGGTGCTCTCTACTATCTAAGCTCTTACCATCCCTTCCCTGACAGTCACCCACTTATCTAGCTCCTACAGCCTCAGAGTGACTAACTCCTTGTAGCTCTTATCTGTCTCCTGCTCACTTTCCCTAATAAGCTGTAGGTCATCAAGCTGCAGCTCCAGATCCCTAACACGGTCTCTCAGAAGGTGCATCTCGGTGCACTTGGCACAGATGTGGCCATCTAGAAGACTGGAAGATGCCCAGGATTTCCACATCTGACACCCAGAGCAAAGTACTAACCCTACAGACATGCTCTCTATTCCTCCAAAAAAAAAGGAAAAAACGAACTCCACTTATCTCACCAAAGCCCGAGTGAGCCAAAGCCCTGCCACTCTGCCTCAGACCACTCTGTCAATGACCACTCCGCTAGGCAGCGTCTCCCTTTTATGCCTGAACCTTCCCTGCTCTCCAGCCCATGATTGGTGCGCCGGTTATAGCTGAGTTCCCACGAAGCTTCCCCTTTTAAACTTTGCTCCCTGGCCCGAGTGCTGCCTCCACTCTCGCAGCTCTCCAACTCATGATTGGTACTCCGGTTATGATGAAGGATCTCGGCTTGAAATGTTGACTGTTTATTCCCCTCCATAGATGCTGCCTGGCCCGCCAAGTTCCTCCAGCATTTTGTGTGTGTTGCTCAAGACCTCAAGCATCTACAGGATTTCTTATGTATATGAACATAACATCCCAACCTTTATATTCGATGCCGCATCTTACAGAGACAAGAATGCAGCGTATCTTCTTCACCTCCCTATCCACCTGTGTTGCCACAACCAGGGACCCATGGTATGTGGCCTCCAGGTGTCTCTGCTTTGGTGATGGTTAGCTGGAGATCTGAGGGAGGCAGAGAAGTTCGACGAGGTCAGTGAAGGGAAGGTAGTCGCATTAGTACAGGGTTCAAAGAGCCAGGCACACGGGCTTTTTGTAACAAAAGTTTATTCACTGATAAAACACAATACTGTAATCAGTGTTCAAAAGCTAATTACAGTTTCAAATTGAAATAAGATGATTACTATATACAACACACACGAGCCCCAGAGGGGCCCAACATTCTCGGAAATCCCTCACTGTTGTTATAAAGACCACATGAATGGAAAATTCTACAAAAAAGTAGTGGATATGGCCCAGTCCCTCCCTACCATTGAGCATATCTACACGAGCGATGATGCAGGAAAGCAACACCCTCCACCCAGTGCATGCTCTCTTCTTGCTGCTGCCATCAGAAAGGTGGTACAGGAGCCTCAGGACCCACACCACCAGATTCAGGAACAGTTATTACCCCAGAACCATCAGGCT
Organism: Mobula birostris; assembly: GCF_030028105.1. NCBI lineage: Eukaryota > Metazoa > Chordata > Chondrichthyes > Myliobatiformes > Myliobatidae > Mobula > Mobula birostris. Next base: position 12,263,734 of record NC_092371.1, read on the forward strand.
GTTAAACCAGAGGGGATAACTTCACTCAACTTTACCTGCCCCACCATTGAAACATTCCCACAATCTATGGACTCACTCTCAGGACTCTTCATCTCATGTTCTCGATATTTATTTCTTATTTATTTTTCTTTTGTTAATATGCTGCTTGTTGTCTTTTGCACATTGGTTTTTGGTTTATTTTGCAGGATGCGGTCTTTCAGTGATTTCTGTTATGGATTTATTAAATATGCACGCAAGAAAATGAATTCCAGGGTCGTACATGGTGATATATACGATATGCATTTTGATAATCAATTTACTTTGAACTTTGCCCTTTTTCCAAGGACACTAAGGCACAGACACAACCTCAGAAGAGGTGGGTAGAGCCCTCATCTGCCTGCTGCCTATATCCTTGAATGGCCACCTTGGCCAGGAGCAACCCTGAGCAGCCTTCTCCCCTCCGCACCAGGTTACCATAAAGTCTGGTGGTATGTGCTCTCGGGCTTCTGTTCTACTGCTCGAGGGGGGGGGAGAGGAGAGAGAATGTCCAGGATGGGTGGATGGGGTCTTTTTGTTATACTGGCTGCTTTACTGAGGCAGTAGGAAGCGTCGGCCAAGGCCGAGAGAGAAAACTAATTTCCATGATGTGCTGAGCTGCGTATACAACTTTGCCGTTTCTTGCAGTCATGTACAAAGCAATTGTCGTACCAAGCCATGATGCATCTGGATAGGATGCTTCCTGTGGTGCAGGACTAGGCTGACATCCATGTTTACTGTGTCCACCACAGGCTCACTGGAGGTGGTGCTGCTGAGGATGTGTCGCGCATTCAATCCTGCCAACAACACCGTTTTTTTCGAGGGCAAGTTCGCTGGACCCGAGCTCTTCCACTCCCTGGGTAAGGGAACTGCTCCCCCCACCTAACAACATGGTCTCAGATTGAAGGGAGAGTGTTCAGGACCAGAACATGAATTCCCCATTCCCTGCTGTCTCCCCCTCCCCTTCTCTATCCATTTCTCTCCCTTCCCATTCTCCTACTCCACCTCTACCTCTCACAGAGTCATACCACACAGAAACAGGCCCTTCAGCCCAACTCATCCATGCTGTCTGTGTTACCCAACAAGCCAGCCCCATTTGCCCATATTTGGCCCAAAGCCCGCAAAATCACTCTGATCCATGTATTTATCTGGATGGCTTTTAAACATTGCCATTGTACCCACCTCAACCACTATTTCTGACAGCCCTTTCCAAATATGCATCACCTTTTGTGTGAAAAAACTACCCCAATGTCGCTCTCCTGCCTCTGATCTTAAATATACGCCCTCTTTCTCTCCACTTCCATCTCTCTCTCCTTACTAATAATTAATCTGTTTCTTCACTTTGCCTCTTCCTCTCTTCACTTTGCACTCTCCTCTCTTTCTTACTTATCACTTTCTCTCCCCTTCTCTTGCATTCTCCTCTTCCTTGCTTATCGCTCTCTCTCTCTCACTCATCTCTCCTGCCTCTCTCTCTCTCTTTATCTTGTTTTCAGCAACCCCTCCCTGGGAAAAAGACCATGTACTTTCACCCTGTACTAAACACAGGCCCCCACTCTGAGAAACAAGCCTCAGCCTCCAACCACTGAACCAGTCATGAATCCGATCCATACTCCCCCCAGATCCCATGTGACTTAACTTACCAGACCAGTATGTCCTCTTGGTTAACTCCTTTCAGAACTCTAGGAGATTTGAAAGATATGGCTTCCCACACATAACCAAACCAGACCCTGCCCCTCAGTATCCCCTCCAGCAATTTACCCATCACCAATGTCAGAGACAATGACCTGTAGTTTCCGAGTTTGCTTTTGCTACCCTTTGAGAACAATGGAATCACATCTAGCACTCTCCAGTCCTCTGGAGTTTCACCTGAGGCCAGAGATGAAGCAGGAATCTCTGCAAGGACCTTAGCAATTTCTTCTCTAGCTTCCCACCAGGTCAGGTCCTGGGGATTTACTTACCTCAATACACTTTAAAGACTCCAATATCTCCTCCCTGCTAATTCAACTGTGGTCCAAGACAACTGGCTTCTGCCCCATTCCTTTCAAGTCCTGGCCTGAAATTTCAACTGTTTCACCCCTCGATAGATGCTGCCTGACCTGCTGTGTTCTTCCAGCACTTTGTACCACCATTTCTTAACTTCCATAATTTTCCCCACAGTAAAAACTGAAGAGAAATATTCATTAAAAGTCTCAGCCATTTCCTTTCCTTCCCACACAGCCAGCCATGATGGTCTTTAAGGTACCTGTTCTCCCCTTACCCACCCTTTTATTCTTCATCTCATGGGATTCCGCTTCATTTTGCTTGCTGGATCTTATTCATATCCTCAGCTTCTTTTTTGGTAGCTACAAGAAGAAGAGTAGTTCTTGTCATTAAGGGATTCACTATTCACCGATTGCTTGGGCACAGTGCATGCCTTCTTTTCTTTCTTAATCAAAACCTCAGTATCATTCATCAGCAAAGGTTCCCAAAATCTGCCATCCTTGCCCTTCTCAACTCTTAAAATTACACATTTAAAGATCTGCTATTTAGCAGATTCTCCTTTCCCTGCAAATATAGAACATCAAACAGTACAGTACAGGTCCTTCAGCCCACAATATTTTAACTTTCTCTAAGATCAATCTAACCCTTCCCTCCTCCATAGCCCTCCATTTTTCTTTCATCCTTGTGTAATGCTCAGCGTTATCGGCTGGTGTTTGTCTAGGGGAAACCCCGTCCGCCCACCAAACCGTGTCTCACGCTTGTGTAGTTGCTGTGTAATGCACCCTGATACAAACTCACACATAAAATATCAGACCGCACACAACGTACGATTTACAGATTACACTTTATAAATCTTACTGGAACTATTTAATTAATAGAGATACAATATAAAAGGGAAGTAAAAGGCACCAAACTTATCAGAGTTCAACCACTTGGTGCACAGCTGTTGGAGCTCAGTTAATGGGGACTGCTTTCCACCATTCGATCTACTCTGACCTCCTCAACCCGCCACCTGGGACCAACCACGGTGGTCAACCAGAGCGCGTCCAGCATGTCCTTCCTCTTCCATTCTCCTCCCGAAAAGCCCATGCACTGACCCAGGTTCCCCACATATACATATAGAACAACAGCTTCCATTGGTTAGTTCCTCCGTTATCTATAACTAAAACCCAAACATTTCAGCTACAGAGAACAGTACCTCATAGTTAACATTACAAAGAAGCCATTTCATTATTACACTTCAGAGAAGCCATTTTATAATTAGCAGTTAACATTACAGTTAATATTACTGAGAACCTTACACTTGTGCCAATCTGAGAGTTTCTTAAATGTTCCTAATATATGTGTCTCTACCACTACCCCAGCAGTGTGTTATATGTGCCCACCACTCTATGTAAAATAAAACAACCTCTGACATTGCCCCTAAACTTTCCTCCAATCACCTTAATGACCCCTCGTATTAGCCATTTCCACCCTGAGGAAAAGGTTTCTGGCTCTCCACTCAATCTGTGCCTCTTATCATCTTGCACACTTCTATCAAGTCTCCTCTCACCTTCCTTTGATCCATAGTGGAAATCCCTGACTCGCTCAACCTTTCCTCATAAGACACACTCCCTAATCCAGGCAGCATCCTGGTAAATCTCCTCTGCACCCTCTCAAAAGTTTCCACACCCTTCCTATAATGAGGCAAACCAGAATGCTCCAAGCGCATTCTAACCGTCTCATCCCATTAACCATTGCAACGTCCCATCTAAAGACTCCAAAATTCAGTTCAGGACCTGAACCTGTGAATTGATTATATCATTCACATTCTCATTCTTTATCATTCTCTGTCTCTCTCTTTTCCTCTCCTCCCCTCCATCTCCCCGTCTCTCTCCCTTCCTGCTCAATCCCACCTTCCCTTTCCTTTCTCTCCTTTCCCCCCTCTCCTCTTTGTCTCTCTCACTTTGCCTCTGCCCCTGCCCTCTCTCTTGCTTATCTCTCTTTCTCTCACTCATCTCCCTCCCCCTTCTCTCTCATTATCTGGATCCTTCAATTTCTCACTAATCTCCGTACAGCCCTGCATCTCTCTCACTGTTGCCATCCCTGCCTCAGCCCCTGCACTCTGTGGGATGGACAGTGACCCTCAGGACTCTGTCACATCCTCAGTGACCCTTAGGACTCTCTCACATCCTCTTTGGGATTGACAGTGACCCTCACATCCTCCAATCTCTTGCTCAACAGGTTGCAAGGATTTGATCAACATGATATTTGAGTTTTCCAATGCGATGTGCTCACTGCGTCTCTCCGAACAGGAACTTGCCCTCTTCACTGCCACGGTGCTCATATCCACAGGTGAGGCTCCCTAAGGGGAGAGGTGGGGTCAGTGGGGTGGGGGGGGGGGGGCTTCCTTCAAGCTTCAGGGCTTAATGGGCAAAATCTGGGAGAATTCCAAAGATTTCTCTCACCTATAAGGCACAGGTCAGAAGTGTAATGGAAAACCCTGCACTTCCCTGGGTGGAGTTAGCTCATACACTCAGCATTCGCCGCCACATTACCTCTCCCACCCCCAACCCCATCTACAAGTCAAGAGTGTAATGGGACACCCTCCACTTCCCCGGGTGGAGTTAGCCCACAAACTCAGCATCCACCACATTACCTCTTCCCCTCCCTCTCCTGTCTACGTCAGGAGTGTAATGGAATATTCTGCATTTCCCTGGGTGAAGTTAGTTCATACACTCAGCATCCACCACATTACCTCTCTCCCCCACCCCCCAACGTCTACATGTCAGGTATGTGATGGAGCATTCTGCATTTCCCTGGGTGGAGTTAGCCTATTAACTCAATATCCACCACATTACCTCTCCCTCCGCCTACCCACTGGATTATGTCAGGGCATTCTCCACTTCCCTGGTGAGTGTGATTCCAACAATTCCCAGCAAGATCAACACTACCCAGGACAAAGCAGCCCACTCAATTGGCATCCCACCCACATTCCTGTACACTCCCTCCCTCCAGCCAAATAGCTACAGTGTAATCAGGAGATGTAGAGTCACGCAACACACATCAAAGTTGCTGGTGAATGCAGCAGGCCAGGCAGCATCTCTAGGAAGAGGTACAGTCGACGTTTCAGGCCGAGGGTCAGTATGGCTAGAACTGAGAAATTGTAAGGGCAAAAAGACCCTAATGGGAGTTATCTACAGGCCCCCAAACAGTAGCCTGGATATAGGGTGCAAGTTGAATCAAGAGTTAAAATTGACATGTCGCAAAGGTAATGCTACGGTTGTTATGGGGTATTTCAACATGTTGGTAGACTGGGAAAATCAGGTTGGTACTGGACCCCAAGAGACAGAGATTGTGGAGTGCCTCAGGGATGGATTCTTAGAGCAGCTTGTACTGAAGCCTACCAGAGAGAAGGCAATTCTGGATCTAGTGTTGTGTAATGAACCGGATTTGATAAGGGAACTCGAGGTAAAGGAGCCATTAGGAGGTAATGACCATAATATGATGAGTTCTAGTCTACAATTTGAGAGGGAGAAGGGAAAATCAGAAGTGTCGGTATTACAGTTGAACAAAGGGGACTATGGAGCAATGAGGGAGGAGCCGGCCAAAGTTGACTAGAAAGATACCCTAGCAGGGATGACAGTGGAACAACAATGACAGGTATTTCTGGGAATAATACAGAAGATGCAGGATCAGTTCATTCCAAAGAGGAAGAAAGATTCTAAGGGGAGTAAGGGGCGACCGTAGCTGACAAGGGAAGTCAAGGACAGTATAAAAAGAAAAGAGAAGAAGCATAACATAACAAAGTTGAGCGAGAAGCCGGAGGATTGGGAACTTTTAAAGAGCAACAGAAGATAACTAACAAGGCAATACGGGGAGAAAAGATGAGGTACAAAGGTAAGCTAGCCAAGAATATAAAGGAGGGTAGTGAAAGCTTCTTGAGGTATGTGAAGAGGAAAAAATTAGTTAAGACCAAAGATTGGGCCCTTGAAGACAGAAATGGGTGAATTTATTGTGGGGAACAAAGAAATGGCAGACAAGTTGAACAGGTCCTTTGGATATGTCTTCACTAGGGAAGACACAAACAATCTCCCAGATGTAATAGTTGTCAGAGGACCTAGGGTAATGGAGGAACTGAGGGAAATTGGTGTTGGATAGACTGATGGGACTGAAGGCTGATAAATCCCTAGGGCCTGATGGTCTGCATCCCAGGGTACTTAAGGAGGTGGCTCTAGAAATCGTGGACGCATTGGTAATCATTTTCCAATGTTCTATAGATTCAGGATCAGTTCCTGTGGATTGGAGGGTAGCTAATGTTATCCCACTTTTTAAGAAAGGAGGGAGAGAGAAAACAGGGAATTGTAGACCAGTTAGCCTGACATCAGTGGTGGGGAAGATGCTGGTGTCAATTATAAAAGATGAAATAGCAGCACATTTGGATAGCAGTAACAGGATTGGTCCGAGTCAGCATGGATTTACAGAGGGGAAATCATGCTTGACTAATCTTCTGGAATTTTTTGAGGATGTAACTATGAAAATGGACAAGGGAGAGCCAGTGGATGTAGTGTACCTGAACTTTCAGAAAGCCTTTGATAAGGTCCCACATAGGAGATTAGTGGGTAAAATTGGAGCACATGGTATTGGGTGTAGGGTACTGACATGGATAGAAAATTGGTTGGCAGACAGGAAACAATGAGTAGGGATTAACGGGTCCCTTTCAGAACGGCAGGCAGTGACTAGTGAGGTACTGCAAGGCTCGGTGATGGGAGCTCAGCTATTTACAATATACATAAATGATTTAGATGAAGGGATTAAAAGTAACATTAGCAAATTTGCAGATGACAGAAAGCTGGGTGGCAGTGTAAAATGTGAGGAGGATGTTATGAGAATGCAGGGTGACTTGGACAGGTTGGGTGAGTGGGCAGATGCAGTTTAATGTGGGTAAGTGTGAGGTTATCCACTTTGGTGACAAGAACAGGAAGGCAGATTACTATCTGAATGGTGTCAAGTTAGGAAAAGGGAAAGTACAGTGAGATCTAGGTGTATTTGTTCATCAGTCACTGAAAGTAAGCATGCAGGTACAGCAGGCAGTGAAGAAAGCTAATGGCATGTTGGCCTTCATAACAAGGGGAGTTGAGTATAGGAGCAAAGAGATCCTTCTGCAGTTGTACAGGGCCCTGGTGAGACCACACCTGGAGTATTGTGTGCAGTTTTGGTCTCCAAATTTGAGGAAGGACATTCTTGCTATTGAGGGAGTGCAGCGTAGGTTCACGAGGTTAATTCCCGGGATGGCGGGACTGTCATATGTTGAAAGATTGGAGCCACTGGGCTTGTATACACTGGAATTTAGAAGGATGAGAGAGGATCTGATTGAAACATATAAGATTATTAGGGGATTGGACACGCTAGTGGCAGGAAACATGTTCCCGATGTTGGAGGAGTCCAGAACCAGAGGCCACAATTTGAGAATAAGGGGTAGGCCATTTAGAACGGAGCTGAGGAAAAACTTTTTTCACCCAGGGAGTTGTAGATCTGTGGAATGCTCTGCCTCAGAAGGCAGTGGAGGCCAATTCTCTGGATGCTTTCAAGAAAGAGTTAGATAGATAAAGATAGTGGAGTCAAGGGATGTGGGGAGAAGGCAGGAACGGGGTACTGATTGTGGATGATCAGCCATGATCACAGTGAATGGCGGTGCTGGCTCGAAGGGCTGAAGGGCCTACTCCTGCACCTATTGTCTATTGTGTGCACCGTCTACAAAACACAGAATCAGTTACTTGCCCAGTTTCTCCTACCACCCACCTCTCCCGACAAGGGGAACACAGCCAACTGCAGGTTCCCCCCACCATCCCCGCTCTTGGCTGCTGTTTCACTGCCACTGAGCCTGAGACCCAGAAAATCCCTCTTCAAGCGCCTTCCCCACACAAACTGTAACAGCTGGTGCTACCTCAACACCTCCCCAAGGGGCACCTAGGGATGTGTGATAAATGCTGACAGTGTTAGAGAAGGAGCTGTGTAGTTGCTGTATATCCTTGTTAATGGAGTTTTTCCTTCCCCTGCCTGAACCTCGTGCACAGATCGAATGTGGCTTCAGGAGAAGTTCAAAGTGGAGAGACTCCAGAACAGCCTGCAGCTGGCTTTCAAGGACATCCTGCAGAGAGAGCGCCGGGAACCCATCCTTGCCAAGGTAGGCCAGTCGTCCCCAGCAACGGGACGCAGCACAGGTTGTGCCCAGCCTCTTCGTCCATGTCCCCTACATTCCCATCGCAGTCAGGCTGGGACTCTGCAATTTTGAGGGGCATCTCTCTTAAGGCTGACCTCTCATAGGATCTTTCCTGACACTAGCCCAACGTTTATTTGGTTTTCTACTGTATGTGGGCTTACCATATAACCATTCCTTACCCCCTGTAACCAGGGCCGTATAGTCATCTAACTAACTCTATTTCCCACGTCACTCTATCTCTCTCCCACACTTCACTCTTCCTCTTTCTCCCTGTCTCCAGTTCCCTGTGACTCTCCACCCTCATCTTACACTCTCCCCCTTATTTCTAGCTACACCCTCTCCCTCTTTTCCTTCCTGTTTTTCTCTATATCTTCCCTTGTCATTCTCTCTTCCTGTCTCTCTTTTCTCATCTCTCTCCCTTTCTTTCTCTTCTCCTCACCACTCTCCCTTTGTCTCTCACTTCTCATCTTGTTTCTCTTCCTCCCATCCCTCTTTCTCACACATTTCTCCCTCTCCCCCACCCCAACACCCTGACCCTTGGGTCGGGCAGCTGAGCACCAGCTGGACTCCCCTGCTACTGCCTGAGGGATTCCTTCACCTTTTGAAGATATTAAGCCAACTCCTCCCTCAAGGACCCTCGAAGGGTGAGTCCTGAGGCCACCCTCTTATCCCAGCTTGGAGTGGGGGGGTTGGGGGTTGTTGCATACGAAAGAAACACTCACACTAGGATCTTGCTGTGCATCACCGGCAGAGTTGCCACTTGGTGGCAAAATCCAGGCCCAAGACGGGGCGTCCCAACAAGCCCAGGGGCTGCACTGGTCTCAAAGGGAGTGGGACATGGGCAGGAATTGGAATGGCTTTGGGGTGGAATATTTGGCGGGGGTGGGGGCAGGGGCAGGAGTAAGCTTCAAGTGACTGTGTCCACTTGTCCCCACCAGCTCCCCGCTAAAGTGCAGTGGCTGCAGAACTTGTGTGAGCGACACAGCGAGAGCCTGAGGAACTTTCGTCTAGCCCACCCATTCATCGCCAATTCCCTCTTCCCCCCACTCTACAAGGAGCTCTTCACCCCGGAGTCCGAGCACTCAGTGCCCTTCAATTTGTGAGCCCAGGCCTCGTCCCAATTCCACATCCTTGGGAACTGGCAACGAGGGAGCGGGAGAGAGAAGGGCTGGTCATAGGGGGCAGAGGGAGGGGAGCCTGGTAGAGGAGACTGAGGGATTGGACGGGGAAGGGTTGTAATAGAGAGTGCAGCCGGAGGAGAGAGGCACAGGTTGGTGGGAGTGGGGAAGGTGTAAGGGTGGGGGTGGGGGGTGGGAGAGAAAGTATCAATTGAAAGGACAGAGGCAATGGTGAACTGGGTTATGGGGAGAGGGGTTCAGTGAGATGATAGGAGGAGTGAGAGGTCAAATGAGTGTGTAGGTACACTGATGGGGGTAGATTGATTAAAGTGAGGGACAGGTGAGAGATCTGGAGGAATGTGGAGGTGGGGTGAGGGGATAGAGGCAGGTGAGGCAGACATGGCGACTGGGAGGATTGAAGGGAGTGGAGAGTGGAAGCAGATGGGAGGGAGTGGAGTGGGGGAGGCATATGGGAGGGAGGGAAGGATAAGAGGACAGATTGGAGATGGGGAGGGGAGAGTGGGGGAAGATAAGACTGAAGGGGGAGGTGGAAAGTGGGGAGAGTGAACAGCAGATGGGAAGGAGTGGAGACTGAGAGGCAGATGGCATAGAGGAAGGTGAGAGTGAGGGGGCAGGTGAAAGGGAGGGAAGTGGAGAGTGGAGGGGCAGATGAGAGGGAGGGAGTTGGAGAGTGGAGGGGCAGATGAGAGGGAGGGAGTTGGAGAGTGGAGGGGCAGATGAGAGGGAGGGAGGATGAGAGGGAGGGAGTTGGAGAGTGGAGGGGCAGATGAGAGGGAGGGAGTTGGAGAGTGGAGAGACAGATGGGAGGGAGGGAGTTGGAGAGTGGAGAGGCAGATGGGAGGGAGGGAGTTGGAGAGTGGGGAGGCAGATGGGAGGGAGGGAGTTGGAGAGTGGAGAGGCAGATGGGAGGGAGGGAGTTGGAGAGTGGAGAGGCAGATGGGAGGGAGGGAGGTGGAGAGTGGAGGAGGCAGATGGGCAGGGGGGACACTGATTATTGAGACACTTTCAGCAGCCACCACTCTCCTTCCCAACCCCACAGGACCAATCTCCATGAGCACCCCCACTGCCCCTCCCCCATTCCCGCAACAGCCTTGACCCTCAGTACAGGAGGTCCCAAGTCTTCCTGGAGAGAGCCGAGGCAGATGGAGGCCATTCATCCTCCGGCAGAGAGCAGAATCAGGAACCAAGTGACGTCGGCAGCTGATACCCTGGATTCATTGCTTCGGAGAGGCGGGAAAGTTTGCCGATTGTCAGATGGACAATGGTGCAAGGAACTGGGACTCACCCTCCAGGGAATGAGCACGTTGTCGACCACCAGCTCAGGCTGAAACCCAACTCCATCCGAGATCCCATCCAATCTTCCAGCGCATATTCAGAAGTTAAAGATCCAACTTGGACGTAAAGTTGATCATCAGTCAGCTGGTCTTTGAAAGTTAGGCTGCAGCCTATTCCGCATTTTCTATGGCAACCAGGCACAGGCTGACTGAAGATGTTTATTTTCTCAAAACAAATGGACTTTTCAAATTTTGCACAGACTATATTCCTAATTGTAGTTTTAGTACAAAGGAACTTAGCTTTTTTTTCAATTAATCAAGGGGGGGAAAGAAGCCAATTTCTTGCTAGAAGACATTTTGGGCTTTTTTCTGAAAACTTGTTTATTTGCCAATTTTAAAAAATCTAAGTAGCTTTGTAAAACTGAGGCATTTTTGGAATATTTTGCATTAGAATATTTAGAAAGAAGGTTTAGTTGTAAATATATATATATTTGCATATTTTGTATCTTGAATAAAGACTTTTGCCAAATAATTTTATCCACTTTTTTTAGGGCCTACAAGCCTTGTTTTTAGGTTTGATTTTGCCCTGGATCTCACCAGGATGTGGTCAATGTCGAGGGGCTGTTCTCTCTTGCCTGCTCATGGTTGGCACTTCATCCTGTGTAGGTAGCACCGTCGTGCTTCAAGCCCATTGCTCAGATCAAGAAGGCTTTCACTTGCACGTAAGGTAAATCAAATTTCTGGGCATCCACTCAAACCAGTCCCCATGCACCAGATCTGAGGTAGTACTGCACTGCATGCTGGCTGTTCTGCTGGGCCCATGGAACAAATGTGTAATGGGGGTTGACGGATTCTCCTTGGAAAGCACCTCAACCAAACCTCACTGAAAACAGGAGCCACAAACAATCTGCAGGAGGAACTCAGTGGTTGACCAGCATCTGCGAGGGGAGGTGGAATTGTCAGTGTTTCTGTGGAAGGTCCTGATGCAGGGTTTCTACCCAAAATGTCGACATTTCCTTTCCCTCTACAAATGCTGCTCGACTGCTGAGTTCCTCCAGCAGATTGTTTGTTGCTGCAGTCTCTCAGAAACAAAATGCTGGAGGAACTCAGCAGGTCAGGCAGCATCTGTGGAGGGGAATAAACGGTTAACATTTCGGGCCAAGACCCTTCTCCAGGACTGGAAAGGAACAGGGCAGAAGCCAGAATAAGAAGGTGGATGGAAGGGGAAGTGATAGGTGAGTGGAGAAGAGGATGAAGCAAGGAGCTGTGAGGCGAAAGGTGGAAGAGGTGAAGGGCTGAAGAAGAAAGAATCTGATATGAGAGGAGTGGACCGTGGGAAAAAGGGAAAGAGGAGGGGAACCAGGTGAGGAGAAGGAGTGAGGGGGAACCAGAAAGGGGAATGGAAAGAGAGAGGGGGACAAATTACCAGAAGTTGGGGAAATCGATGTTCATGCCATCACGTTGGAGGCTACCCTGACAGAATTTGAGGTGTTGCTTCTCCATCCTGAGGTTGGCTTCATCTTGGTAGTAATGGAGGCTATGGACCAACATGGGAAGCCAAACTGAAACTGGTACGTGAGACCAGGTGAGGGGGAAGGTGGGTGGGTGGAAGTGAAGAGACAAAGGAATCTGATAGGAGAGGAGAGTGGACTAAGGAGGTAAGGGAAGGAGGGGAGGAACCAGAGGGAGGTGATCTGGTTTTTAATCCCATTGCTTTGCCAAGATGGATTGTGTCTGTTAGAGACCCTGGATTGTAAAACTCTTGAGTTCGAGGCTCAGGCACCTTCTTTAGCCACTACAGTCCTTCCACAGAAGGTTCTGCCATGATTTGGGATAAGGAACAGCTCCTTTCCTTATCTTCCCTAGTCCTAATGAAGTGTCTCTGACCAAAGCATCTCCTCCATATATGCCGAGGTCCTCCAGCATTTTGTGTGTGTTGCTATGAAGGAACGGCTACATATGGTAGAGTTTCAAAGGCGTGGAGCCTAGGGATCTGGGGTCAGCTCTGTGTTTACACTGAACTGCTTGAGGGGTTTCTGGGGGCTAAGGTCTGCCTCCTGGAAGCAGTGAGGGGTGAAGGGCCAGGTCACTGAGTAGGCTGGGGAGATTTGAAGAGCTGGTTCGGTGCTGGTGAAGAACGCTCGGCACACATCTGAAGATTTTTGAAAGCAGTCATTGTTTTATTGACATTTCTAGTGGAAATTGTCTCAGGATCTGGTCACAGCAAATCCCGTCTCAAGGACTGGGACATTCCCAAAAGATCCGGCATGGGAAGGGGGAGGTGGAGTCACGTGTGTGAATACTTCTCTTTGCAAGAGTGGGAGTGTGTGTGAGCACGCGCATGCACGTGTAGCAGCAGAGGCCCACGTGTTTGTGCACCTGTGCCTGTGTATATGTGTGTGACATACATGAATCTGTATGTATGTATTATGTTCCAGTGGTTTTCTCTGTGTCTGCTGCCAGTTTAAACTTCCACTCGTGTCCGTGGGGCAAGTATGTCCATCTGTCTATACCCAGCCTGTTCATTTACTTCCCGTGGCTTGTGTCAGAGGCAAGGCCGGACCCAGGAGACGCCCATCCTGGGGACAGGACAACGCACCTACAGGTCCTCTCCGCCGCATAGACTCAGCAGAGCCGTCCGGTAATCGCCCTTCGTGTCGCCCTGTGGAGAGAGAGCTGTCAGCACAGAGTCCACAGCCCCACCCAGAGAGTCCAACATCATGACATCTCCCCACTCGGGTGGGGGGAGTAGCAAACACTGGGTTGTGGGCCAGAGATTGGGGGGGGGGGGGGGGAGGTTGAGGAGACAGTGTTACACCGCGGGAGGGGGTGAGGAGGGAGGTTTACGCCGCGGGAGGGGGTGAGGAGGGAGGTTTACGCCGCGGGAGGGGGTGAGGAGGGAGGTTTATGCTCTGGGAGGTTGTGAGGAGGGCAGAAGATGGGGGTGCCGACTCATTATGTGAGGCCGGCCATGCCGCTGATTACCTGGATTGTTGTGTACAGTGATTTCCCGTATTTCTTCCTGTACTCAGCTCGTATACTGAGGAGATCATTCTCACAACGGGACACAAGCAGCCGGATCAGGGGTCCATCCTTGGTCCCAAATGACTGCAAATATATTCCATACACAGAGTGGGTCAGACAGATTCCGGATCCCACTCACCAGCCCTCTCACCAGATCCCTCGAAGCCCCAAGCAATCAGGAATCTGTCAACTTCTGCTTTGGGTATACCCATGGACTTGGTTTCCACCGCTGTCTGTGGCAGAGCATTCCACAGATTCACCACTCTCTGGCTAAAAAAAATTCCTCCTAACTTCTGTTCTAAAGGGTCGCCCCTCAATTCTGAGGCTGTCCCCTCTAGTTTTGGACACCCCCACCAGAGGAAATATCCTGTCCACATCCACCTTACAACATCCTTTCAACATTCGGATGTGTCAATGAGATCCCCATGTATTCTTCTAAATTCAAGTACAGGTCCAAAGCTGTCAAACACTCCTCACGTATTAACCCCTTCATCCCCGGAATCATCCTCATGAGCTCCTCTGCACTCTCTCCAATGACAATACATCCTTTCTGTAATACTGTTGACAATACTCCAAGTGAGGCCTGACTAGTGTCTTATAAAGGCTCAGCATTATCTCCTTGTTTTTATATTCTATTCCTCTTGAAATGAATGCCAACATTGCATTTGCCTTCTTTACCACAGACTCAACCTGTAAATTAACTTTCTGGGAGTATTGCACAAGGACTCCTAAGTCCCTCTGCACCGCTGATGTTTGAACCTTTTCCCCATTTAGATAATAGTCCGCACTATTGTTCCCTTTACCAAAATGCATTATCATACATTTCCCAACACTGTAATCCATCTGCCACTTTTCTGCCCATTCTTCCAATATGTCTAAGTCCTGCTGCAATCGCATTGCTTCATCAGCACCACCTACCCCCCACCTATCTTTGTATCATCCACAAACTTTGCCACAAAGTCATCAATTCCATTATCCAAATCATTGACAAACAATGTACAAAGTAGTGGTCCCAATACCAACCCCTGAGGAACAGCACTAGTCACTGGTAGCCAACCAGAAAAGGCCCCTTTTATTCCCACCCGTTGCCTCCTGCCTGTCAGCTATTCCTCTATCCATGCCAGTATCTTTCACGTAACGCCACAGGATTTTATCTTGTTAAGCAGTCTCATGTGAGGCGTCTTAGCAAGTGCCTTCTGAAAATCTTAGTAAATGACGTCCACTGCCTCTTCTTTGTTCACCCTGCTTGTTAGTTCCTCGAAGATTTCCATCAGATTTGTCAGGCTAGATTTCCCTTTACAGAAACCATGCTGACTTTGACTTATTTTATCATTAGTCTCAAAATACCCCAAAACCTCATCCTTAATAATGGACTCCAACACTTTCCCAACCACAGAGGTTAGGCTAACTGGTCTACAACTTCCTCCCTTTTGCCTTCCTCCCTTCTTAAAGAGTGCAATTTTCCAGCCTTCTGGGACTATGCCAGAATCAAGTGATTCTTGAAAGATCATGACCAATACATCTGTTACCTCTTCAACCATGTCTTTCAGGACTCTGGGATGTAGTCCATCCAGTCCAGGTGACCTATCTACCTTAAGACCTTTCAGTTTGCCTAGCACATTTTCCTTTGAATAGCAATGGCACTCTCTCCTGTCCCTGAGACTCACGGACCTTCAGCATACAGCTAGTGTCTTCCACAGTAAAGACTGAAGCAAAGTACTTAAGTTCATCTGACATTTCTTTGTTCCCCTTTACTATCACACCAACATCATCTCCCAGTGGTCCAACATCAACTCTCACTTCCCTTTTATTCCTTGTAGAACTGGAAAAACCTTTTGGTATCCTGCTTTATATTATTGGCTAGTTTGCCCTCACATTTCATCTTTTCCCTTCTCATAACACTTTTAGTTGCCTTTTATTGTATTTTAAAAGATTCCCAATCATCCAGCTTCCCACTTACTTTTGCTACCTTACATGTCCATTCCTTGGCTCTTATGTAGTCCTTAACCAGCTTGTCAGCCACAGTCCCCTAGCCCTGCAGGTTGAGAACATCTTCTTCTGTGGGACATATCTATACTGCGCCTTGTGACCTATTCCCAGAAACTTCAGCCACTTCTATTCTGCTGTCATCCCTGCAGGACCTCCTCCATTCCACCTGGGCAAGCTCTTCTCTCATGCCTCTGTAATTCCCTTTATTCCATTGCAGTGAGAGTTTCTCCAAACTGTCTCATCACACACTCCAGAGTCAGACACAGAGTCTCTCTACACCGTCCCAACACACAATCCCGGGGTCAGATACAGAATATCTCTTCACTTTCACTCCACACACTCCTGGAGTCAGGCACAGAGTGAAGCTCCCCCTACACCGTCCCATCACACACTCCCGGGGTCAGACACAGAGTGAAGCTCCCTCCACACTGTCCCATCACACACTCCCAGGGTCAGACACAGAGTGAAGCTCCCCCTACACTGTCTCATCACACACTCCCACGTTCCAGCACAGTGAAGCTCCCTGCACCTTCTGGCAGAGCCCATGGACAACCATTACGGAGGAGCTGATTTTTCTCACCTTCATACATTGGTGCAATCTGTCAGCAAGGTACTCGGGGGTGTCCTGGATGCTGTGCACTATGTGAGGGAGGCAAGAAAGTGAGAGGGAGTTAGTCCTAACGTTGCAATCCCCGTCCCCAACTCCAGCTCTCTAAAGGATGTTCTGAACTTTGCTGAACTCTGCTGAGTATGTTGGGGGCGACTCTAACCAGGAGTCAGCCTCAGAAAGAGGACACGATGGATTGTGGCCATTCTGGAAGCACCGGTGGGATAGAATCAGAATGAAAAATCATCCCCAAGGGGCAGAATGGCCTGCAAACCCTATAACCTCAGACACGTCTGATCCACGAGTGGGTGCCCACCACTGCCTCCCTGGATGGGGGAGACCCGGGGCGTGTGACATGAAGGGAAAGGCCTCTACTAAACTCCAGCCTCCCCATGGAGCTGGCCATTTGTCAGAATGAGAATCAGGCTGAACATCAAATTATTATGTGCAATCTATAAAAAAAAACTAAAATTACAATAAGAAATATAAATATATAAATAAATAAGTAGAGCTAAGATAGTCAGGCTGTGTTCGTGGGCAGTTCCAAAATCTGTCGGCGGAGGGGAAGTTTGCTGAGTGTGACCAGGAACCCGGGAGAAGATTCGGAAGGTTTCGTTTTTGGGATGGCGTGGGGAGGTGGTGGATCAGACGGCAGCTAGGATGACTGCTGTGTCAAACTTGCCTGGCCAGACAAGCCTCAGGAGATGGTGGGACACTGGGAGATGATTCTCAGTCAGAGAGTGGGAGGAGAAGGAAATGGAATACGTCAGTGGAAGGTGGGGGAAAACCACAGCACCCGGAGGAAACCCACGCAGTCACAGGGAGAGCGTAGAAACTCCTTACAGACAGCGGCAGGAAATGAACCCTGATCTTAGAGCTGGGGCTGTAAAGTGCTGCCAAGGGGAAGGGATGATTTAACACCATCACTCCCACAGCGCTGATCGAAAAGCTACAGAACCTGGGCCTCTGTACCTCCCTCTGCAACTGGATCCTCGACTTCCTAACTGGAAGACCACAATCAGTGCTGTTAATCAACCTCAGGGACTGCTCCACTCTCTCAACACCCATGACTGTGTGGCTAGGTATAGTTCAAATGCACAGGATTGAAGTAAGCTGGAGAAAGTTGTAAATGATTTTCAGCACCATCATTGTACTAGCCTCCGTAGGATCCAAGATATCTTCAAGGAGCGATGTCCATCATTGAGAATCCCCACCACCCAGGACATGCCCTCTTCTCATTGCTACCATCAGTGGAGGTACAGGAGCCTGAAGGCACACACTCAATGATTCAGGAACAACTTCTTCCCCTCTGCTATCCAATTCCTAAATGGACATTGAACACTACCTCACTTTTTTAATGAATATTATCTCTATTTTTGCACTACTTATTTAACTATTTAATGTACATATATACTTTGTGTAATCCCTGTTTTTCTATCTTCATCACGTATTACGTTGTACGGCTGCTGCAAAGGTAACAAATTTCACGACGTACACTGGTGATACTAAACATGTTTCTGATTCTGAGGTTCAGGAATTTACAAAACGTAGATGACAGAATAAAGAGAACCACGCTACTACAGGTAAGAGGGAAAAGAAATGCAGTCAATGTCATTTTTCAAGTTGGTACCAGATTCGGAAAACAAGAGGTTTCACAAGTGGTGCTGAGCCAAACGACAAAGGCGGCCTCACCTAGAGCGAGGAATCCCTTCTCGTCATCGCCCTTCATCTGCTTTTTGATCGTTTCTGTGATGTCCTGGGAGCTGTAGACTTTGTAGAGTTTAAACACTGCAAGGAACACAGAGGGAAGAGGGTCAACATCTACCACACAAGACACCGCTGGCTGCCGGGGCCCCAGAACTTGTCTGGTAATTGTCACTCCGTTTCTCTCGGCCCCTCGATGTCTGACGGCATCACGGGGCGGAGGAGCACAGATCAGGGGTCAGCCAAGCAAAACCACGTGATTTATGGGGTCTTACGGTGCAGAAACAGAACCCTGGGGTCAACTGGTCCATGCCAGCCGAGGTGTCCATCTGTGCCTAACCACATTTGGCTCATCTCCCTACAAGCTTTTCCTATCCATTTACCTGTCTAAAGATGATAAATACCTCGAACACTTCCTCTGGCTGCTCCTTGCGCATACATACCACCATGTGTGGGGGATAAGCTCCCTCCCTTTAAAGCTTTTCCCTCTAACCTTTAACCCATCCCCTCTGGTTTTAGACCCCCCCCCACCCAAATAAAAAAATGTCACTATCCACCCTATGTCCCTCATGATTTTATAAATCTCCGTCACACCACCCTCAACCTCCTTGGTGGCCTCTGTTGGTCAGGGTTGACGATTGATATTGCATTCTAGCTGCCAGTGTTGAAGTGCGAGGCAGGATAGTACAATATGGAGAGCAAGCTGCTGTCCATGCAACAGGCTCCCCCTCTCCGGGCAGCTGATGAACGGCAGAGACCGATACAGTTTGGTACCAGCGACGTCACAGGAGGTGCCAGTCAGCGTTGAATTCAATGTAGGATCGCCTTACGGGCTCCAGCTCCAGATTTTCCCTCAGGGTTTACTGCCGAAGCCTCCCCCATGAGTGGGTGGAGCCACAAGGCGGTGGAGGTTTGAGATCAGAGTTTTCCTGCTGCTAGATGAGCTGCTGACAGCTGATGAGCTCAGTCTGCCCAGGACCTCAGCCTCCCCCACTCCAGGGAAAACCATCCCAGCCTATCCAGTCACTCTGATAACTCAAAGCCTCCAAGTCCTAGCAATATCCCTGTGGATCTTTTCGGAACCCTTCAGCCCTGACTTTGTCCTGCTGTTTCTCTAGAGATATTCTTTCTTCTTTTCTTAATCAATATTTTTATTAATTTTTTAAAAAGTACATATATACAAATAAGAGGAGAATTATCTCAGATATCCATATCGATAACAATACATATGAGGTAAAATAAACATTATCAAGATCATATATAGTATTAATCTAATAATCTATAATAAAAATAAGATAATCAATTCTCTTATCATTTCATAAAAAGAAAAAAAAAGAAAGAAACTTTTATAGTTTTTTATATATATTAAAAAAAACCCTACTATTCTCTATAAACAAAAATAAAAAGTAAAAAAAAAAGGGAAAAAAGGGGACTGGGCAGCCCATACTGAGAGTAAAAGCAAAAAAAAAAGAAAAACTTTCTGATCAAATCCAAAGTTTCGAGAAAGTAACTGGAAGGGAAATAAATCAAACCATATGAAAATATTGAATAAAAAAGTTACCAGGTTTCTTCAAATTTAAAGGATGTATCAAATGTCCGACTTATTATTTTCTCTAAACTTAGACAGGACATAATGGAGGGGGGGAACGTCGACTCAGACCATGAGAGGCCTGCATCGGGCATTTTCATGCCTTACAAGGCACAGATTGGAAGTCTGTGTGGGGCGCCACTCCTCGCACAGACACTAGAGCAATGTGTGGTTAAGTGCCTTGCTCAAGGACACAAACACGCTGCCACAGCTTAGGCTCGAACTAGCGTCCTTCAGATCACTAGATGAACGCCTTAACCACTTGGCCATGTGCTCAACAACAACATAATGGAGGAAAGCCAATAAAAAACAGTAGGTGGATTAAAATCCTTCCATTCAAGCAAAATGGCTCTCCTCGCTCATAAAGTTGTAAAAGCTATCATCCGTTGAGCGGAAACAGGAAAGAGATGTTCAATGTGGGGATTCACTTGGTATGCACCAACTCACAATGTTTCTCCCGCTTGAATTCCAGCACCAAAGTTGGGGATCTCAGGAGCTGAGGAAGTGGCTCTACCCCTGTGCTGCCCTGCCCTGCCGTGACCGGAGATATTCTCAGTTCACACTTCCCCACAGTTGGTGTGATCTGTCACTGGTACCCTCAACCCTGCTGAGTTCTGTGGTGCTGAACCTCCCCCCCCCCCCACACACACACACAGTCTCCTCTCAACATCTCTCCTGCTCCAACCCTTAATCAATATCTCCAAGTTGCTAACCCGCGAAGGGATTGTCTTAGAGAGTTACATCAGGCCATTCAGACCATCATGTCTATGCAACCACCTATTAAGCAATGACTGTAATTCGCAGACAATTGGCCAGAAGTGATTGGGTATCACCCTATCACTCTTCACCACCCCTCCCGCAGCATAACCTTCTCTCCTCGCCGCCCCTCCCGCAGAGCAGCACTCCCTCCTCACCACCCAAAGGAGGAAGGGCCAGGGTACCTCGGTTCAGATGTTTTTGGCTTCTCTCGGTGAGGATGGGGATCCAGCCATTGAAATCAGGCTTCTTCTGGATGGTGATCGTATGCAGGGCCTTGGATGGGGGGTAGAACAAGGAGTCAGGAGTCTCAAAATACCCCGGCCATCATCCCCAATACCCTCCTGTCCAGCAAAACATCAGCGCTCCCTTTCTCTAGCACCCTCCCAAACCATCTGCCAGGTTCCTCTCCCAGCGTGGATGCTCCTGCAGTCTGGTCTTCATAGCAGGCTGTGAGTGCACAGCAAGATCCAATGAGGGACAGATCTCTGTTCCAGGATACTTTGCCCGGGGGGGGGGGGGGGCTAAACTGCAAACATTCCCATCCCCTCACCAGCTCAATAGTGGACCAGGGTTATTTTACGTCTGCTCCCTGCTCACTGCAAAATGTGGCAAACAAGAATGTAGTTTCCGCTCCGTAACGCACCCCCCCCCCTTACCCTGGCGTCCTCTTCGATCAATTCGTGGTTGATGATGTTGGAGTTGTCTTCCCTCTGCCCCTGGAACAGGACAATAAGACCGGTTAGTACCAATGGACATCCTGTCACCTTGCCGAAATCTCAGACCTAAACACCCTGGACTCATCCCCAGCCGGTCTGCACAGTGGCGCAATGGGTAAATGGGTTTGAGCCCGACCTCTGACGCCATCTGTGTCTGAGTGAGTGTGCGAGTAAGGGAAGGGTTTAAGGATGGGGTGAACAGCAGGTGAGAGAAGGGACTATCTGGACACTGTACCTAAGAAAAGATGTGCTGGCATTGGAGAGGGTCCAGAGGAGGTTCATGAGAATGACCCTGGGAATGAAAGGGTTAACGTTTGGGGCGCATTGATGACTCTGGGCCTGAACTCGCTGGAGTTTAGAAGATTGGTGGGTGGGGGGTGTAATCTCACTGAAACCTATCGAATACTGAAAGACCTAGACAGCGGATGTTTCCGAGAGTGGGCAAGTCCAGGACCAGAGGGCACAGCCTCAGAACAGAAGGACTTCCATTTAGAACAGAGATGGGGAGGAAATTCTTTAGCCAGAGAGTAGTGAATATGTGGAATTCATTGCCACTGGCAGCGCTGGAGGGCAAGACAAATCAGACTGGAAGATATAGGAGCAGAATTGGGCTATTTTTCCCATGGCGTCTGCTCCACCATTTCATCAGCCTGAGCCATTTTCCTCTCGGCTCCGGTATCCTGCTTTCCCCGTATCCGCTCATGCCCTGACCATCAAGAATATAACAACCTCTACCTTAAATATACATAAAGAATTCCACAGATTCACCACCCTCTGGCTACAGAAATTCCTCCTCATCTCCATTCTAAAAGGACACCCCTCTATTCTGAGGCTGTGTCCTCTGGTCCTAGACTCAGCGGAAGTAGGAAACATCTTCTCTACATCCACTCTTTCGAGGCCTTTCAATATTCGATTGGTTTCAAAGAGGTCACCCCTCATTCTAAATTCCAGTGAGTACAGGTCCAGAGCCATCAAATACTCTTCATAAGACTCACTTTCAATCCCAGGATCATTTTTGTGAACCTCCTTTGAACCATTTCCAGTGTCAGCACATCCTTTAACAGGGGGCCCAAAATTGCTCATAGTATTCCAAGTAAGGCCTCACCAGTGCCTTATAAAGCCTCAACATTACATCCTTGCTTTTATATTCTAGTCCTCTCAAAATGAATGTTAACATTGCAGTTGTCCCTTTGCACCTCAGTTTGTTAAGAAGCCTCATGTGTGGCGCCTTGTCAAAGGTCTTCTGAAAATCCAAGTACACATCAACTGACACACACAAAATGCTGGTGGAACGCAGCAGGCCAGACAGCATCTCTAGGAAGAAGTACAGTCAACGTTTCGGGCCGAGACCCTTCGTCAGGACTAACTGAAAGAAGAACCAGTAACTGATTCTCCTTTGTCTATTCTGCTTGTTATTTCCTCAAAGAGTTCCAACAGATTGTCAGGCATGATTTTCCCTTGAGGAAACTATGCTGACTACAGCCTCCAAGTACCCTGAGACCTCATTCTTAATAATCGGTTTCCACATCTTCCCTCCCACTGAGGTCAGACTAACTGGCCTGTAGTTTCCTTTCTTCTGCTTCTCTCCCTTCTTGAAGAATAGAGTGACATTTGCAATTTTCCAGTCTTCTGGAACCATTCCAGAATCTAGTGATTCTTGAAAGATCCTTACTAATACCTCCACAATCTCTTCTGCCACCTCTTTCAGAACCCTGGGGTGTAGTCCATCTGTTCCAGGTGACTTATCCAACTTCAGACCTTCCAGTTTCCCAAGCACTTTCTCCTTAGTAATAGCAATGACACTCACTTCTGCCCCCTGACACTCTTGAACTTCTGGCATACTGCTAGTGTCTTCCACAGTGAAGACATTGGGTGTATTTTATTTTTAATTTATTGAGAAACAAAGTAGGTAGGCCCTTCCAGCCCTTTGAGCTGCACCACCCAGCATCCCCTGATTTAACCCTAGCCTAATCACGGGACAATTTACAATGACCGATTAGCCCACCAACCAGTGCATCTTTGCACTGTGGGAGTCACTGGAGCTCCCGCAGGAAACCCACGCGGTCACCGGGAGAACATACAATCTCCTTACAGGCAGCAGGGGGAATTGAACCTGGGTTGCCTGTACTGTAAAGTGTTGTGCTGACCGTGAGGTTGATAGATTCTTGACTGGTCTAGGCATCAGGGGTTACAAGAGAGGACAGGTGAATAGGGTTGAGAGGGATAATAAATCAGTCTTGATGGAATGGTCCTTGATAGAACCACTCTGGATTTGGCATATTTCATCATGGAGAAGATGCTTCCTGTAGTGGGGGAAGTCTAGGACCAGAGGGCACAGCTCAGAATCGAGGGATGTCCCTTTAGAACAGAGATGAGGAGGAATTTCTTTAGCCAGAGAGTGGTGAATCTGGGGATTTCAATGCCACAGGCGGCTGTGGAGGCCAAGCCATTGAGTATGTTTAAAGTGGAGGTTTACGTCAACTGTACCTTTTCCTAGAGATGCTGCCTGGCCTGCTGTGTTCACCAACAACTTTGATGTGTGTTGCTTAAAGTGGAGGTTGATAGGTTCTTGATTAGTAACTTAGTAAAAGTTACAGGGAGAAGGCAGGAGAATGGCGATGAAGAAGAGGCAGAAACAGACGTCTGAATTAATGGCCTGTTTCTGCTGAGAAAGAACTGTTATGCCATAAAGGTAGCATTCCCCCAAAACAACGACTCCCCAATTCACACAGCCCTCTTACTGAAATATCCCCACAAACGGCCAGAGTTAAATAACTTGGCCCCACCATGAAAACCCGAAGCTTGATAGAGGGGAAAGGGGAGAGGAATTCCGGAGTTCGGGATCAGGGAGCCATAGGCTCGGAGCACTGGGGATCTGGCGAGGAATTGGGACAACTGGGGGGTTGGAGCATGGGGGGGACACTGGGTAAATATCAGCTTCATTAGTCACGTGCACATGGTAACATACAGTGCAATGTGCTGTTTGCATCAACGACCAACACAGTCCAGGGTCACACAGTCATCCACAGGCCCAAGACTTACCTTCAACAGGTTGAGGAGCAGGGCCTGGAACTTCCCCTTCACATCACCCTTGATGTCCTGTTCCAGGGTCTTCTGATAGTCTGCATGAATCAATCAACCTGTGATTATGTTACTGGTGCCACAGCCCAGGGAAAGAGCTTCAAACCTCAGTCCTACTTTGGGGGACTTCAACATGGACTTAAAGATATTGGTAGGTGTCGTTGTCAAAGGTACCAAGATCCAATGAAAATATTTCATTCTGTGCATCATCCAAACAGATATACAGTGCCTATCAAAATTATTCACCCCCCCCCCTTTAAGTTTTCATGTTTTACAACACTAAATCATAGTGGATTTAATTTGGCTTGTTTTGTCACTGATCAACAGGAAGAGACTCTTTTGTGTCAAAGTGAAAACAAATCTTTACAAAGTGATCTAAATTAATTACAAATATAAAGCACAAAATTGCGTAAGTATTCACCCCCTACAAGTCAGTATTTAGCAGGTGTATCTTTAGCAGCAATTACAGCTTTGAGTCTGTGTGGATAGGTCTCTATCAGCTTTGCACATCTGGACACTGCAATTTTTCCCCATTCTTCTTTACAAAACTGCTCAAGCTCTGTCAGATTGCATGGGGATTGTGAGTGAACAGCCCTTTTCAAGTCCAGCCACAAATTCTCAATTGGATTGAGATCTGGACTCTGACTTGGCCACTCCAGGACATTAACTTTGTTGTTTTTAAGCATTCCTGTGTAGCTTTGACTTTATGCTTGGGGACATTGTGTTGCTGGAAAACAAATCTTCTCCCAAGTCACAGTTCTCTTGCAGACTGCATCAGATTTTCCTCCAGGATTTCCCTGTATTTTGCTGCATTCATTTTACCCTCTACCTTCACAAGCCTTCCAGGGCCTGCTGCAGTGAAGCATCCCCACAGCATGATACAGCCACCACCATGCTTCACAGTAGGGTTGATGTGTATTTGATGTTGTGTGGTGTTTGGCTTACACCAAACATAGTGTTTAGTCTGATGGCCAAAAAGCTCAATTTTGGTTTCATCAGACCATAGAACCTTCTTCCAGCTGACTTCAGAGTCTCCCACGTCCCTTCTGACAAACTCTAGCTGAGATTTCATGAGAGTTTTTTTCAACAGTGGCTTTCTCTTTGCCACTCTCCCATAAAGCTGCGACTGGAGAAGCACCTGGGCAACAGTTGTATGTGCAGTCTCTCCCATCTCAGCCACTGAAGCTTGTAACTCCTCCAGAGTTGTCATAGGTCTCTCAGTGGCCTCCCTCACTAGTCCCCTTCTTGCACGGCCACTCAGTTTCTGAGGATGGCCTGCTCTAGGCAGATTTACAGCTCAGCCATATTCTTTCCATTTCTTGATGATTGACTCCAAGGGATATTCAGCGACTTGGAAATTTTCTTGTATCCATCTCCTGAATTATGCTTTTCAATAACCTTTTTGCAGAGTTACCTGGGGTGTTCTTTTGTCTTCATGGTGTAGTTTTTTCCAGGATACTGACTCACCAGCAGATGGACTTCAGGCTACAGCTGTATTTTTATGACAGTCAATAGAAACACCTTGACTACACACAGGTGATCTCCATTTAACTAATTACGTGATTTATAAAACTAATTGGCTGCACCAGTGATGATTTGTGTGTCATATTAAACAGGAATATGAAACTATCTATCTCTCCACCTGTCTCACTCTTCCCGTCTGTCCCGCCCCATCCCGTCCCTCTCCCCATCTGTCCCAACTGGTCCAGGTACTCTCCCAGTTTGTCTCACCCAGTCCCACCCCTCTCCCCGTCTGTCCCGCCCAGTCCCATCCCTCTCCCCGTCTGTCCTGCCCGGTCCCGCCCCTCTCCCCGTCTGTCCCGCCCGGTCCTGCCCCTCTCCCCGTCTGTCCCACCCGGTCCCGCCCCTCTCCCCATCTGTCCCTCCCGGTCCCGCCCCTCTCCCCATCTGTCCTTCCCGGTCCCGTCCCTCTCCCCGTCTGTCCCACCCAGTCCCGTCCCTCTCCCCGTCTGTCCCACCCGGTCTGTCCCTCTCCCCGTCTGTCCCTCCCGGCCCGTCCCTCTCCCCGTCTGTCCCTCCCGGCCCGTCCCTCTCCCAGTCTGTCCCGCCCGGTCCCGCCCCTCTCCCCATCTGTCCCAACTGGTCCAGGTACTCTCCCCGTCTGTCCCACCCAGTCCCGTCCCTCTCCCCGTCTGTCCCACCCGGTCTGTCCCTCTCCCCGTCTGTCCCTCCCAGCCCGTCCCTCTCCCCGTCTGTCCCTCCCGGCCCGTCCCTCTCCCAGTCTGTCCCGCCCGGTCCCGCCCCTCTCCCCATCTGTCCCAACTGGTCCAGGTACTCTCCCAGTTTGTCTCACCCAGTCCCACCCCTCTCCCCGTCTGTCCCGCCCAGTCCCATCCCTCTCCCCGTCTGTCCTGCCCGGTCCCGCCCCTCTCCCCATCTGTCCCGCCCGGTCCTGCCCCTCTCCCCGTCTGTCCCACCCAGTCCCGTCCCTCTCCCCGTCTGTCCCGCCCAGTCCCGTCCCTCTCCCCGTCTGTCCCGCCCGGTCTGTCCCTCTCCCCGTCTGTCCCTCCCGGCCCGTCCCTCTCCCTGTCTGTCCCTCCCGGCCCTGTCCCTGTCACTCTTTCACCTGTCCATGTCCCCCCCTCCCCGTCTGCACAAACCTCGCTGGTAAGCTGCCACGATCAGCTGCAGTTCTCCTTTGGACCGGATGCTGAGGATTTCGATCAGAGTGTCTTCGTCCGTCCCCAAGCCCTGCCAGAAATGGCACACAGGTCAGTCTGAGCTGATGTAGCCTAACACCACACAGTTCACAGTTTATCATCATTCAACCGCCAAACAGAACAATGTTCCTCCGGACCAAGTGCACAACACGGTGGGGGCACATGGTAGTGTCGCTGTTGATGGAAATTAAAACGATTGAAAGAACCGGCCCCATCCCACAGACAACACAAAGAACTCCTGTTCATATGGAGGGGTGGGGGAGGGGGAATGAGAAAGAAGGACGGGGCAGGGGGAGGGGGGGGAAGAAATGGTTGGCACCATTAGTTTGACAAATGGAAGAGCAGAGAGAACCAGGGTCTGTTCGGAAGACAGTGGGTGTGTGAGAGAGCTGGTGCTCCTGGAGGAGAAGCTTTCTCAGCCACAGCTCACCTTCATTGCTTCTTTAAGCCCCTGTGCATCGCGGTCCTCTGGTGCCTTGAGCAGACAGACGACAACATTCTCGAGGTTACCAGACAGCTTTTTCTTCAGTGAGGTCTCCAGGTCCTGCAGGAAGGACACAGAACATACCTCCTTACCAAGTCCCCTACTTTCTCCATCCCAGTCCTCCAATTAAGCAAGGCCACAGGCTCATGGAGTCATTCAGCATGGAAACAGGCCTTTAGCTGACCAAGATACCCACCCACCCAGGAACATCCCATCGAAATCCTTCCTAGTCCTGAGCCTATCCAAGTCCCTTTTGAATGCATTGGTTTTAAAATTCACACCCTTGTTAGTAAATCGCATTTACATAGCTCCCTATACCTTCAACCCTCCCAGATCTTTACCCTTCTCAAATTCCAGCCCACCACACCTACCCCATCATCCTCTGATTACAAGCAGCCTGGGAGCCCAGGGATCCCTGTTCTAACCATTGACTCACAGCTCCTGAGACCCAGGTTCGAGCCCGACCTCCGCCACTGTGTCCTGTGTGAGTGTTTTAGTGTTCTCTCAGACCCTGTGGGAGACCGGTGCAGGAATTGCAGGGGCCTTAGCAGAGATATTTAAAACATCCTTATCCACAGGTGAGGTGCCGGAGGTTTGGAGGATAGCTAATGCTGTTCCGTTGTTTAAGAAAGGCTCCAAGAATAAACCGGGGAATTATAGGCTGGTGGGTCTGACATCAGTAGTGGGAAAGTTATTGGAAGGTATCCTAAGGGACTGGATATAGGAGTATTTGGATAGACAGGAACTGATTAGCAATAGTCAGCATGGCTTTGTGTGTGGTGGGACTACCAGCTGGAAAAAGTCTGAAAAATGGCAGATGGAATTTAATGCTGATGAGTGTGAGGTGTTGCACTTTGGGAAGACTAACCAGAGTAGGATTGCACAGTGAACGGTTGGGCAATGGGGAGTGTGGTAGAACAAAGGAATCCAGATCCATAATTCCTTGAAAGTGGTGTCATGGGTAGATAAGGTCGTAAAGAAAGCTTTTGGCACACTGGCCTTCATAAATCATTGTATGAGTACAGGAGCTGGGCTGTCCGGTTGAAATTGTATAAGACAGGAGTCCCCAACCTTTTTTGCACTGCGGACCAGTTTCATATTGACAATATTCTTGCGGACCAGCTGACCCGGGGGGGGGGGGCGCGTGGGTAGGGTTGCCAACAGACAAGAGTAGCAGTCAAATATGTTGGGTTTACCCCCAGAAAGACTACAATGACCATGAAGCCTTGCGCGGGCACCAATGCGCATGCGTGCACGTGCCGATTATTTTGCTACAAATCGTTTTTGGCGATTCTGTTCGGGGGGGCGGGGGCGGTGTTAATCGCGACCGGAATATAGGTGATAAGTGGCTAATACACTCAATTTTGTTTCTAAAAGGGTTTATCTAACAAATTTAATATTAAACACACAGCACATATTTTCCTTGCATGAATACAGTGATAAGTCAATTATCAGGGGAGGACAGGGGAGCTTGAAGTAAGTGTTGAACGAACTTCCAGTAGAAGTGGCAGAAGCAGGTTCGATATTATCATTTGAAGTTAAATTGGATAGCTATATGGACAGGAAAAGAATGGAGGGTTATGGGCTGAGTGCAGGTCGGTGGGACGAGGTGAGGGTAGCGTTCGGCACGGACTAGAATGGCCGAGATGGCCTGTTTCCATGCTGTAATTGTTATAATGGTTATATAGGTCAATAGCATCACAACATTTTAAGTAATGTTTGGATATTGAACACACAGCGCATATTTTCCCCGTATAAACATATAATATCATTGCAACGCACCAATATCGCTGGATCACTGGGAGCCCTGGGCTTGTTTTCCTGCAACAAGACGGTCCCATCGAGGGGTGATGGGGGACAGCGATACTCGAAGGAGGTTCTTTATGTCCAGTCTATTCCACAATTTAGTTTTCGTTGCATTCATCGCAGAGATATGTTAGAAATGGAAGCAACGTTTTCAGTGCTTTCATGGCTATCTCAGGATATTTAGCCTTGACTTTGATCCAGAATACCGGCAGAGATGTTATGTCAAACATACTTTGCAGCCCGTCGTCATTTGCAAGCTCGAGGAGTTCATCTCCTTCCTGCGCTGACATGGACGCATAATGACCTTGCGTGCGTAATGGCTCAACAGTGGGCGTGACAGGGAATGAGGAAAGGTGCAGCTGACTCATATCGTTCCCTCGCGGCCCGGTAGCACATGCTTTGCGGCCCGGTACCAGTCCGCGGCCCGGTGGTTGGGGACCGCTGGTATAAGACATTGGTGAGGCCTAACTTGGAGTATTGTTTACAGTTTTGGTCACTTACCTTCAAGAAAGATGTGAATAAGGTTGAAAGAGTGCAGAGAAAATTTACAAGGACTTGAGGACCTGAATTACAGGGAAAGTTTGAATAGGGTCGGACTTCATTCCCTGGATTTCAACACTTAGAAGAAGTTTGGGTAGGTACATGGATGGGAAGGGTTTGGAGGGCTATGGTCCAGGTGCAGGTCGATGGGACAAGGCAGATTGGTATGGACTAGATGGGCCAAAGAGCCTGTTTCTGTGCTGTCTTGTTCTGTATGTTGTGTGTGGGTGTATGTATATATGTTGTCTGCATCTGTGGGTGTGCATATGTCTGTGTGGGGCTGTGGACATATCTGTGTGTGTGTGAATGCGAGTGTGCACCCATCTGTGAGTGTAGCCACCAATCCCTGCTCCACAGACTCACCATGTTGTACTGTTTATAGAAAGCTTTCATGATGAGTTGCCTTTGGTCCCACGAGCGGTTGGAGAGGATTTTGACAATGGTAGCTTCATCAACTCCTGAGGGGTGGAAAGAGAGTGCAGAGTGAGGTGGGTTATCAGCAGAGGATGTGCAAGGAGGGGCGGCGATGAGGGAGTGCTGTGCTGCAGGAGGGGCAGTGAGGAGGAAGTACGGTGTGGTGGCAATTTACTTCGGATCTGCAGCATCTGCAGGTGTTTCTATGCCTTTCCCTCCCTGAACTGAAGCTGGGGAGGAGCAGTGGGCACAGTTCTTCACCCCACCACTGAGCGGCGACACCGAGCGGCTGCTCTGTTCCAGGACCTGCTGGAGAGAGGGAAGGGATAAAGGGTCCAGGGAAGGGAGGAGGGTTCCTGGGAAGGGAGGAGGGGGTTGACTGAGTGATCAGTACCTTTCACATCCATTGCCTGCTTCAGAGCCTTCGCATCGTCTTCAGCGAAGAAGTTGACATAAGGTTTCAGGGTGGCCAGACCTCCCCAGTTCATTGGCTGCAAAGGAAAGGAGGAACAGTGAGCATTGGTGAGACCCGGAGGGACATTAGCAAGCACAGAGACAGAATTCACGTGTAGAATGCAAGTCCCAAGTCCCCAGTGGGGGTTACAGGCTGGAATCTAATCAGAGGGTTAAGGAGCTTTATATATAGAACTGCAGATTCCTGAGAGTCGGTCACAGGCTGGGATCTAATCAGGGGATTCAGGAGGTTTATATATTGAATGATAGATCTCCAGGGAGTGTGTTATGGGTTGGTATCTAACCCAGGGGTCTGGGGCTTTATAGGGATTGTGGGGGGGGGGGGGTTATATATAGACTAACAGTTCTATAGAATGGGTGACAGTCTGGTTGGGGGATTGAGTTGGAAGGTAATGCTGCAGCTCGACAAAACCCTGGTTCAACCACACGGAGTATTGTGTTCAGTTCTGGGAGAATTATTACAGGAAGGATGCGGAAGCTGTGGAGAGGGTGCAGTGGAGATTTACCAGGATACTGTCTGGATTGGAGAGCATGTCCATTGAGGAAAGGCTGAGAGAACTAGGGAGTTTCTCTTTTACAGTGTGAAAATGGCTCTCATGGAAATTACTTAACAAACAGAACACAGTCATCCCATCACACACTCCCGGGGATACACAGAGTGAAACTCCCTCTACACCGTCCCATCACACACTCACGGGGCCAGGCACAGAGCGAAGCCCCCTCTACACTGTCCCATCACACACTCCCGGGGTCAGACACAGAGTGAAACTCCCTCTACACTGTCCCATCACAGACTCCCGGGGTCAGACACAGAGCGAAGCTCCCTCTACACTGTCCCATCACACACTCCCGGGGCCAGGCACAGAGCGAAGCTCCCTCTACACCGGCCCATCACACACTCCCGGGGTCAGGCACAGAGCGAAGCTCCCTCTACACTGTCCCATCACACACTCTTGGGGTAGACACAGAGTGAAGCTCCATCTACACCATCCCATCACACACTCCCGGGGTCAAACACAGAGTGAAGCTCCATCTACACCATCCCATCACACACTCCCGGGGTCAAATACAGAGTGAAGCTCCCTCTACACTGTCCCATCACACACTCCCAGTGTCAGACACAGAGTGAAGCTCCCTCTACACTGTCCCATCACACACTCCCGGGGTCACACAGAGTGAAGCTCCCTCTACACCGTCCCATCACACACTCCCGGGGCCAGGCACAGAGCGAAGCTCCATCCACACCTTCCCATCACACACTCCCGGGGCCAGCCACAGAGCAAAGCTCCCTCTACACTGTCCCATCACTCACTCCCGGGGTCACACAGAGTGAAGCTCCCTCTACACTGTCCCATCACACACTCCCAGGGTCACATAGAGTGAAGCTCCCTCTACACCATCCCATCACACACTCCCGGGGCCAGGCCCAGAGCGAAGCTCCCTCTACACCATCCCATCATGCACTCCCGGGGTCAGACACAGAGTGAAGTTCCCTTCACACCGTCCCATCACTCACTCCCAGGGTCAGACACAGAGCGAAGCTCCCTCTACACCGTCCCATCACACACTCCTGGGGCAGGCACAGAGCGAAGCTCCCTCCACACCTTCCCATCACACACTCCCGGGGCCAGGCACAGAGCGAAACTCCCTCTACACTGTCCCATCACACACTCCTGGGGTCACACATAGTGAAGCTCCCTCTACACTGTCCCATCACACACTCCCGGGGTCAGACACAGAGCGAAGCTCCCTCTGCACTGTCCCATCACACACTCCTGGGGCCAGGCACA
Organism: Mobula birostris; assembly: GCF_030028105.1. NCBI lineage: Eukaryota > Metazoa > Chordata > Chondrichthyes > Myliobatiformes > Myliobatidae > Mobula > Mobula birostris. Next base: position 12,296,001 of record NC_092371.1, read on the forward strand.
GAGCGAAGCTCCCTCTACACTGTCCCATCACACACTCCCGGGGTAGACACAGAGTGAATCTCAATCTACACCATCCCATCACACAGTCCGAGGGTCAGACACAGAGTGAAGCTCCCCCTACACTGTCCCATCACACACTCCCGGGGTCAGACACAGAGTGAAACTCCCTCTACACTATCCCATCACACACTCCCGGGGTCAGACACAGAGTGAAGCTCCATCTACACCATCCCATCACACACTCCCGGGGTCAGACACAGAGCGAAGCTCCCTCCACACCGTCCCATCACTCACTCCCGGGGTCAGACACAGAATGAAGCTCCCTCTACACTGTCCCACCACACACACCCAGTGTCAGACACAGAGTGAAACTCCCTCTACACCGTCCCATCACACACTCCCGGGGTCAGACACAGAGTGAAGCTCCCTCCAAACAGTCCCATCACACACTCCCGGGGTCAGACAGAGTGAAACTCCCTCTACACTGTCCCATCACACACTCCCGGGGCCAGGCACAGAGCGAAGCTCCCTCTACACTGTCCCATCACACACTCTTGGGGTAGACACAGAGTGAAGCTCCATCTACACCATCCCATCACACACTTCCGGGGTCAGACACAGAGTGAAGCTCCCTCCACACCGTCCCATCACACACTCCTGGGGTCAGACACAGAGTGAAGCTCCCTCCACACTGTCCCAACACACACTCTGGGGTCAGGCACAGAATGAAGCTCCCTCTACACTGTCCCATCACACACTCCCGGGGTAGACACAGAGTGAATCTCAATCTACACCATCCCATCACACAGTCCGAGGGTCAGACACAGAGTGAAGCTCCCCCTACACTGTCCCATCACACACTCCCGGGGTCAGACACAGAGCGAAGCTTCCTCTACACTGTCCCATCACACACTCCCGGGGTCAGACAGAGTGAAACTCCCTCCACACCGTCCCATCACACACTCCCGGGGTCACACAGAGTGAAACTCCCTCTACACTGTCCCATCACACACTCCTGGGGTCACACATAGTGAAGCTCCCTCTACACTGTCCCATCACACACTCCCGGGGTCAGACACAGAGCGAAGCTCCCTCTGCACTGTCCCATCACACACTCCTGGGGCCAGGCACAGAGCGAAGCTCCCTCTACACTGTCCCATCACACACTCCCGGGGTAGACACAGAGTGAATCTCAATCTACACCATCCCATCACACAGTCCGAGGGTCAGACACAGAGTGAAGCTCCCCCTACACTGTCCCATCACACACTCCCGGGGTCAGACACAGAGTGAAACTCCCTCTACACTATCCCATCACACACTCCCGGGGTCAGACACAGAGTGAAGCTCCCTCCACACAGTCCCATCACACACTCCCGGGGTCAGACAGAGTGAAACTCCCTCTACACTGTCCCATCACACACTCCCGGGGCCAGGCACAGAGCGAAGCTCCCTCTACACTGTCCCATCACACACTCTTGGGGTAGACACAGAGTGAAGCTCCATCTACACCGTCCTATCACACACTCCCGGAGTCACACAGAGTGAAACTCCCTCTACACCGTCCCATCACACACTCCCGGGGCCAGGCACAGAGCGAAACTCTCTATACTGTCCCATCACACACTCCTGGGGCCAGGCACAGAGCGAAGCTCCCTCTACACTGTCCCATCACACACTCCCGGGGTCAGACAGAGTGAAGCTCCCTCTACACTGTCCCATCACACATTCCTGGGATCAGACACAGAGTGAAGCTCCCTCCACACTGTCCCATCACACACTCCTGGGATCAGACACAGAGTGAAGCTCCCTCCACACTGTCCCATCACACACTCCCGGGGTCAGACACAGAGTGAAACTCCCTCTACACCGTCCCATCACACAGTCCGAGGGTCAGACACAGAGTGAAGCTCCCTCTACACTGTCCCATTACACATTCCTGGGGTCAGACACAGAGTGAAGCTCCCTCTACACCAGGGGATCCCAACCTGTAGTCCACAGAACCCTTGTTTAATGGTATTGGCACTTGGCATAAAAACGGTTGGCACCCTCTCCTCTACACCACCTCCGACTCAGTGACGTACTCTCACACAGTTCACAGCTCTGACCTCTGGATAGAGAGACGGAACAGAGAAACACACAAACATCCCCGTAGTCACATGTCTAGCCTTTTACCAACTCTTCGGCGTTCTGCACCGTTTGAAACCAACACTGCGAGGCCAGGAGAGGGGAGCTTACCCGATCCACCTGAACGATCTGACTCAGAATCTCGTTTACGCGCACCATCCTTCCGGGAGACTGCGGGGAGAACAGAGAGGGTTTTACCTAGTGTGAGTGTGTACCTCGAATCAGAGAGTCACCTTCCTGTCTCGTTCACATCCCAGTCAATGTGGGGTCCTCGCGGCTCAGCGGCTTTGACCCTAAAGGCTGATTTATACTTGTGCGTACTAGCTTACGTCATAGATTACGCAAGTGGGCTACGCCATTGTGAGCATTAATACTTGTGTGACTGTGTGTCTGCATCGCTCTGCAATTCCCCGCCAAAACACTAGCTGGAGGTGGGGTTTCTATGCCACTGTGTTGAGTTCCTTTGTGTTGAAACTCAACACGAAGAAACTCAAACTTCAAACAATGGCAACTGAAACTGAAGGAGGGTGAATTTTCTGTGCTTGTCCGGCCACTGAGAGACATGGACGAGGAAATACATTTCAAATATTTTCGGATGTCGGCAGGTAGATTTGACGATTTGGTTCATCGTCTCCAACCATTAATATCAGTGTACGCACAGTATACCCAGAGACTGGCAACCACCATTTGACTTTTAGCTTCAGGTGGAAGTCAACAGGCTGTAGCAGCTAGCTACAAACTGGCATCAAGCACAGGGTCCTCCATAATTTCGGAGGTTTGTAAAGCTTTATGGAAAGCATAGCAGCCAGAGTTCCTTCCCTGCCCTTCAGTCGCCCAATGGCAAGCTATTGCAGCGTAGGAGGAAATGCGATGCTACCAAGTGGACCAATCACAGTTGTTGCAGTCTGTGTCGCCATGACGTGTAGTTACATTTTGGGAGAGGTGCACGTTAGGCTACGGCGTAGGGTTTGCGTAGAGTACAGCGTAGGGTTCGCAGCTACGCCGTACCTACGGCGTACATTTGACGCACAAGTATAAATCAGCCTCAACCGTGGGTAACTTCCCATATTCCAACAATGGCTGGGCTGCTGGGTTAATTAGCTATTGTGAAAGAGGCCTGGAACCCAGCAGGGAGATGAGGAGAGTGTGGGGGAGGGCGAGGAGGTAATGACACACTGGGGGGGTGAGGAGGGGGGAATGACACACTGGAGGGGGTGAGGAGGAGGTAATGACACACTGGGGGGGGTGAGGAGGAGGTAATGACACACTGGGGGGGTGAGGGAATGACACACTGAGGGAGGTGAGGGAGAGGTAATGTCACACTGGGGGGGTGAGGGGGAGGTAATGACACACTGGGGGGGTGAAGGGGAGGTAATGACACACTGGGGGGGTGAAGGGGAGGTAATGACACACTGGGGGTGAGGGAATGACACACTGGGGGGGTGAGGGGGAGGTAATGACACACGGGGGGTGAGGGAATGACACTGGGGGGGTGGTAATGTCACACTGTGGAGTGAGGGGGAGGTAATGACACACTGGAGGGGTGAGGGAATGACACACCGGGGGGTTGAGGGGGAGGTAATGTCACACTGGGGGGGGGTGTGAGGGGGAGGTAATGACACACTGGGGGGTTGAGGGAATGACACACGGGGGGGGGTGGGCAGTGAGGAGGGAACTCCACTATGGCACCTCTCAGGGAGACCCCAGCACCTTACCAACAGCGGCAGAAATTGAACCCCGATCACTCTTACTGATGTTCATCCCCTGATATACCCCTGGCACGTGGACAATTGCAATCCCCCGACTGGATCTTGCTGTGCCTCAACAGGGCCCCCTGCTGGCCGGAAAGGGGTGGGTGCTCCTGTGCACACAGACCCAGCAGCATTCCTGAGTGGGGCAGGAACGTGGCTCAGCCTGAAGGACCTGATCAACTCGGGAGTGTAGGGGAGGGAGGAAGTGGAGATGAAGAGAGTATCGGGGAGCCAGCAAAGTCCCTGCTGCTGAATCTCCAGCGTAGAATATCTGGAGGGTTTACGCATTGTCTGCTTGCTGCGTGTGTTTTGGGGGGGGCAAAGAAAGTGCCCCCACCAAGATCTCTGCAAAGACATTGCCCTAAATCTGTGACCACCCCTCCCACTGCACTTCCTCGTCCACACCCCTCAGTGTGGCGCTCCCTCCTCAGCGCTCCTCTCTGCCCCTCCATCCTCATTGCCCCTCCCTCCCCACTGACAGAAACCTTGCACAGAAGACCCCCCGTCCTGGGGGTGAGGGGAGTCTTCAGTCCACACACTGCGCTGCGTGGAGACACAGTCCTACTAAAAGCATCCTGAAAGGACCTCTCACTCAACGTGTGGAGATCTCCTCCCCAGAGGGGTTAATTCTCTCCCCCCCACCCCCAAACCAGGATCTTGCTGTGCCCCAAATCAGCTGCTCGCCATCAAAGACATTTCTTAGATTGGGCCACCAGAGAGAGTTGCCAGATGCAGCCCCCACCCCGAGCACGACCAGGACAGGACAGGACAAAAGGCAGGAGGACTCCGACACACCTCACCCACCCACCATCTGCAAATCCCATGTCTGCAGCCCTTTATCAGCCACAACATCACCTCCATCCTCTGTCACTATCCACACTCCCTCATCCACCCATCACCTCCATCCTCTCTCACTATCCACACTCCCTCATCCACCCATCACCTCCATCCTCTGTCATTACCCACACTCCCCCTTTGTCTGTCTGTCATGTCTCGTCATGCTGCCTGACCTGCTGAGTTTCTCCAGTTTTTTGGGGTTTCCTTTCCCCTCGCTTTGCTGGGACAAGGTTTGGATGCAAGGGTACAAATTAGAAGCAGAAGGAGGCCATTCTGCCCCAATCAAGAAGAATCACGGCAGATTTAAAGACAATGATTTGAAGAGGAAGACTAGTTTTATTTGTCACATTGAAACACACAGTGAAATGTGTCCCTTTGCATCCAGTCGAGGATGTGCTGGGGGCGGCTCACAAGCATCTAGTGCCACTGCAACCTACCCACAACTTACTAACGCTATCCTATATGTCTTTGGACAATGCGAGGAAACCCACTCTGTCGTGAGGAAAACCTATCAACAGACAGTGGCAAGGATTGAATTCCGATCACTTGCTCTGCATTAAACACTACATAGAACAATGTGGTTATCTGAATCTAACTTACAGCCTTTCACTACTAACCTTTCAACACTTCCTTATCTCCACCTTATTAACCACACCAAGCCTCTCCTCCCAACGCCCTTGATGAGAATTCCAACGTCTCACCCACTCCTTGGGAAGGAAAATAAAATCACCTCAACTCCGACTTAAATGGGGTAGCCCTCACTTTTCAACCGTGAGCCCTGGGGGTCACAAGAAACATCCTCCCTACACCTGGTCAGATACGAGCCCAGCATATCCAACCTCCTTCTCCTCTGAGGAGATGGTGGGGTCGATTTTAAAGAGATCCTAAACACGAGAGATTCTGCAGAAGCTGGAAATGCAGAGCAACACACGTGAAATGCTGGAGGAACTCAGCAGCTCAGGCAGCATCTGTGGAGAGGGGTAAACAGCCGTGTTTTGGACCATCAGGAAGCCTTAGAGAGAGAACTTTTGGTGAGAAAGCGGCCAATTTAAATGTTGAAAGATTCTTCTCCCTATTAAACACACTCAGATCAGAAAACAACTTGTTGGAAATTCAGAGGAAATGTGGGAATATCGCTAAATAGTCTGAACATCATAAGACTTGGCAGGTCAGGCAGCATCTGTGTAGAGAACCCCAGAGCCAACGTTTCAGGTCTGGGAGCCTTCATCAGAACTGGAGAAGTGAGAAAGGGTCTGATGGGGCAGAGCGTGTCCCTGGGTTTCTCTCCCAGCAGACGCTGCCCGACCTGCAGAATACTCCAGCGTTTTGTTTGGCTTGAAGGCATCCGGTATGCACAAGTTTCGACTCTAGCACCTGAAGGGCAGTTGGTCCGGGAGGACGCTACTGACACGATGAAGGAAGCCATGGACATCGCCTGGGATGGTGGGTGGGGGGGCCTCAGCGGCAAAATGGGCAGTGAAAAGAACCAGCAGTCTGTACTGTAGGGCCAGAATATTTAAAGGACTTTGTAAATTGGGGATTCTAGAATGACTCACTTCTCCGTATAAATTAATATTGCATATTCCTTCCTCCACCCGGGGAGTCCTGCTCGTCTTTTCTCAGGACAGAGTCAGAAGACGAGGATTTCCCTGACCTATCTATTTGTCTCTCATTCCCTCCCCCTCTCTCCCCCTCCCCTCCCCTTCCCCCTCTCCCCCCTCCCCTCTCTCTCTTCCCTCACTCTCTCCCCCTCTCCCCTCCCCCTCTCTCCCCCTCCCCTCTCTCTCTTCCCTCCCCCTTTCTCTCCCCTCTTCCCTCTCCCCCCTCTTCCCTCTCTCCTGTCTCCCCCTTCCCTCTCCCCCTCCCCTCTCTCCCCTCTCCCCCTCCCGTCTCCCCCTCCCGTCTCCCCCCTCTTCCCTCGTCTCCCCCCTCTTCCCTCTCCCCCGTCTCCCCCCTCTTCCCTCTCCCCTCTCTCCCGTCTCCCCCCTCTTCCCTCTCCCCCGTCTCCCCCCTCTTCCCTCTCCCCTCTCTCCCGTCTCCCCCCTCTTCCCTCTCCACTCTCCGCAGGAACTGAGACGCCGCGTCGCCTTACCTGAGGGCTGTTTGACCGTGTCGGAGTCGGTTGCTGCTCTCGGTAGGTCCGGTTTCGCTGCTCGCTGCCTCTCCCTCTCTCGCCGTCTCTCCGTGGGCGTGTCACGTACACTCCTCCCGTGAGATCACACACACACACACACACAAACCAGTCAGTAAGTAGGCAGGGGAATCTCGAGTTGCGTTGGACCACCCTCCACACCAGCCAGTCCCGATACAGCCAGTCACACAACACGCAAACGGGCCCCCCGGACCTAGCCGAGTAAACTTCGCCTCTCAGCGTGTGGACCACGTCCCTCCCGACCTTTCCTGTCGCTGTACCTGTCCAAGCACCTTTTAAATATTGTTCACGTACTGTCTCAATCACGTCCTTTGGTAGCTCGATCAATGTACCGACCACTCTCTGGGTGAACAAGTTTACCCCTCCGGTTCCTGTTAAATCTGCCCCCTCTCACTGTAACCCTGAGGAAAGGAATGGGCACGTTTGCCCTACCTACCTATAAGGTTCCCCCCCCCCCCCCACAGTCTCCTATGCTCCAAAGAATCGAAACCCGCCCAACCCAGTCCCGGCAACATCCTCGTAAATGTCCTCCACCCCAATGGCGTCTTTCCTACAGCAGGGCGGCCACGGTAGCGTAATCACAACGCTTTACAGTACGGACGACGCGGGTTCAATTCCCGCTGCTGCCTGTAGGAGTTTGTACGTCCTCCCACAGCCCAAAGGCCCACCGGTCGGTACATTAATTAGGCTAGGATTAAATCAGGGGATTGCTGGGTGGTGGAGGTCTGAAGGAGACTATTCCACATTGTGTCTCAATAAATTCAACATTCCCAACATCTATACTCAGTGGCCTGATTGATGAAGTCCAGAGCCTTCACCGGCCCTGTGACTCTACTTTCAGGGAGCCATGTCCTTGTATTCCTAGGTTCCTCTGTTCTACAACTCTCCCCAGGGACCAACCAGCCACTGTGCAAGGTCTACCCTGATTCATCATCCCAAAACACAGCTCGCATGTATCTAAATTAAACTGTGTTTGCCATCTCCTGGCCTAGTTTCAGCACAGCTTCTAATGTCACCTGCAAATTTACTAACCGCGCCTTGCACGTTCTCATGTTTGAACATTGTCCCACCTGCCCCCTCTGAACCGGGGATCAGGCACCCGCTCTGCACACTGCAAGCTCCCGTACCCAAGGGAAATAGATGAGGTGTAGGCCACTTGACCACTTGATATGGGGTGTACAGTGCCAGCGGCCCAGGTTCAGTTCCCATTGCTGTCTGTGAGTTCTCACCGTGGCCGAGTGTGTTTGCTCTGGGTGCCCCTGTTCCCCCCCACATTCCCAGGGTGAGTGAGTTGTGGGCATGCTAGGATGGCGCTGGAAACATGGCAACACTCGCGGGCTGCCCCCAGCACATCCTCGGACTGCATCGGTCGTTGACGCAAATGATGAGTCTCCCTGTACGTTTCAATGTACATGTGGCAAATTAAGCCAGCCTTCATCTTTCTCCTCTGCTCAATAATGCTGCTTACTGCAGCCGGGGCTGGGGTTCGATCCCAACCTTGTAGACTTGGCTCAAACTACTTCTCACCTTTCAGCCCAAAACGCTCTCACCGAATGCCCCAGTATTGTCAAAAGGGGACTTGCTTGGTTGTGGGGGAGGGTTTAATCCAAATGCCTGGTAGTCCAGTGGTTGTCGGGGGGGGGGGGAGGGTAATTGCTCCCCAGTCTGTGCGGTGAGGGGTAAAGAGCTGAATATTGTGAAGCACATGGCCCTGTGTGGGGCTGGTGGAGCTCTCTCCGGATATACACATCACCTCGATTGCCACCAGCCCAGAGAGCGTGAAATGACTCACTTTGCAAAGTCGAAGTTGACGGCAGAATACAGGGTTAATGGCAGGATTCTTATCAGTGTGGAGGAACAGAGGGACCTCGGGGTCCATGGACATCGATCCCTCAAAATTGTTGCGCAAGTTGATCGGCTGGTCTGGGTGTTGGCCTTCATTAGTCAGAGGAATGAGATGAAGAGTGTGAGATAATGTTGCAGCTCTATAAAACCCTGGTTAGACCACACTTGGATTCTACAGGATATTGGTTTTATTATTTGTTGTTATTGCCGTTCGGGATCCACCCACCGTGTTTTGCACCCTGACCCCGGAGACACGCAGCTTCGTTTGGCTGCGTATGGTTGAACGGCGATCGAACTATGGAGATCAGAACGTGGAAGCTTTAGAGGGGGGAGCAGAGGGAACTTACCAGGGTGCTGCCTGGGTTAGAGAGTCCACGTCTCCGTCTTGTGAGGAAAGGTTGAGCGAGCTGGGGTTGGGTGGGGTGGGGTGGGGTGGGGGTGTAAGAGGCAAGGATAGAGGGGGGTAAGCCAGAGCATAATAGCCATTTATTGATGTTGAACCATGTCAAAGCATGGCTACACTTGTTGTGAGCTGTCCCCAGCACATCCTCAGTGACACAACCACCGCGTGTTTTTCCATGTACACGTGACAGATAAAAGTAATGTTTAAGTTTACATAAAACGCAGAGGGGATCACAGGGGAGGCCTGCCTACGGGTACAGTCTCCCACTCTAGGTGTTGGACAGATAGGGCCGGGAGGGAGGAGGAAGGAGACTAGCACAGGTACTGCAGCCTGAATGGCCTCTGCAGCGACGGAGAAGGCAGATGCAGGATTGTGACGGGAACAGGGATTTCTGGTCCGACTGGCTCGACTCCCTGCAGCCTCAGATTTCAGGTAGGGAGGCGGTGTTGGTGGCACGGCTTCGGCTGAGAGACCGAAATGAGGTTCCGCACAGGCCGCCGCCTTTGTTCTGCCTTCACCACACACCCAGTTCGGTGTCGCAATCGTCCCCTGGCCTCACCCTCCCTCTCTGGAACAGCCTCCTCTGGCTCTGCAGCATTCCTGAGGGCAGAGTGGGAGTGACATAGGATCGGGAGCGGCAGTCTGCTGATCTTATCCACACTCCACCTAAAACCCTCGGACTACGGCCAAAAGCTGCGGAGCCGAGCTGGACACACACACGGTCAGAGAGGGTGTCAGACCCAGAGTGATAGAGAGATCGGGGATATACACAGGAGCGCTGGGGATCTGTGGGCCAAGACTGCCACCTACTGGCAAACGTTTGTAGGACAGCTGGAGTTCATCACTGCCCGGGGATTAAGAATGCGCTAGCAGCCATTCAGCCCATCTTTCAATCTCTAGTACAGTTGAACCATTTGGCACGTGTTGAAAACCTTTTGAATTTGACAGGTTCAGGATGCCTGGGAATCCATTACACCAACAATTGTCCAACCCGGCAGCCAAGGTCGCCCAGCAAGATTCCACATACAGCGTACCGGTAATGTTGGTTAGCAATTTTCCCTCTGGTTCAGAGCGAGGGGTTAGACATTGTCGGGGAGTGACAGATTCGTTAACACAAACAACGCATTTCACTGCATGTTTCTACACGCACTTAGTGCTCACTTTAATAGGTACCTCCTGCGCCTCACAAAGCGGCCAGTGAGCGTGTGTCCGTGGCCTTCTGCCGCTTCAAGGTTTGACGTGTTGTGTGTTCAGAGATGCTCTTCTACACATCACTGTTGTAATGCGTAGTCATTTGAGTTACTGTCACCTTCCTTGTCAGCTGAACCAGTCTGCCCATTCTCCTCTGACCTCTCTCATTAACAAGACATTTTCACCACAGGCCTGTCTCTCACTGGATGTTTGCTGTTTTTCCACACCGTAGAAAACTCTAGAGACTGTTGTGTGTAAAAATCACAGGAGATCAGCAGTTTCTGATATACTCAAACCATCCCATCTGGCACCAGCAGTCATTTCGTACTCAAAGTTACTTAGATCACATTTGTTCCCCAAACTGACGTTTTGTCTGAACCTCTTGGTCATGTCTGCATGCTTTTATGCATTGAGTTGCTGCCACATGATTGGCTGATTAGATATTTGCATTAATAAAGTGGCCACTGAGTGTATTTGTGACAGGTAAAGCTAATCTTATATCTACCTGTTCCACGTTCTAAACAATCTGCTGGAGGAACTCAACAGGTCGAGTAGCACCTTTGGGAGGGGAGGAACTGTCAACGTTTCAGGTCCGGACCCTGTACGAGGCCAAAGAAGGCAAACACCTCTCTGGTCACTGAAACCAAGAGTTGACTTTTGTCAACTGGTGGCAAAGGAAATGCTGGGGCTGGCTATGTGTCACTGGATCCCGTAACTGGGTTGGAGGGTGGCCCTGTCCCATTGGTGGAAGAACAAACTGGACCAGGACAACTAGGGACTTGGGCTATATATTTTTTTTCTCTTAGTGACTGTATGTTTTTCTGAAATTGTAACCAATGTGCTATTTGTGCTGTTGGTAATGTGTTTTGCTCCTTGGCCCTGGAGCATTGCTGTTTCGTTTGGCTCTTTTCATGTATGGTTAAATTAAATTTGAACTTGAAACATCGGACAACCTCAGCACCACAGTGGGAGACCAGGAGTTCCACTCTTGGGACACCCTGGAAAACTGAGGTAGGAGTGAGGGGCCTGGAATTAAAAGAAACGTTCATCTGATGTGAATAAATACCTTGTTTTATTGCAGTCATTCACAGGTCAATCACACGCTGGTCAACACTACCCCAACAATTCCAGCCCCGTGTGGGTGCTAGAAGACAGGAGGGGAAGGGAATGGGTCTGGAAGAAGTACTGAACTGGGGGGGGGGGGGGGGGAGAGTCAGCAACACACAGAAGAGATGCGAGGAGGAGTGGTTGGATCCTGAAAGGGGGTTGTAGTTAGAAGTCTCAGATCTGGTGCCAAAACGCACCAGGTACACGTTCTGCAGGAGGAAGGAGCCACAGATCGTTTGGATGGCAAACACGGCAAGATGGAGCACTGTCTCATCAGCAGTGGTGTTAACTCCGGGCTCACCCGCAGCGCCCGTGGCCGGCGGTCACCGCCTCCAGAAGAGGCCCTTCAGCAAGCGGTCAAGGAAGGAAGCGGAGTCTCGGACTGTCGGCGGCTCCCCAGGAACGCTGCCTCCTGACTGCCAATCCCATTTCTCCGGGACCTTCCGCAGCTCACCTGAGTGGAGGAGTCAGAGAGTCGGAGAGATCCGATTACCTTTATTTGTCACGTGTAGAGTGAATGTGTCGGCGTGCCTGTGGCACTGCTCACTAACCCTAGCCCGCACGTCTTTGCAATGTGGGAGGGAACCCGGAGGACACCCGTAAAGTGTCGGTGAGAAAGTACAGACAGCAGAGGGGAATTGTACCTGGGTCGCTGGCTCCGTAAAGCATTACACTAACTGCTAAACGACCCGACTCCAGCAAGCCCAGGACAAGTATTCTGGGCTCACTTGCCAGAGGCTCACCAGACCTTGAGGGACACAGACAAGGTGGATGGGGTCACTGGGCTTCACTCCCCAAGAGGGCTGGAGGAGAGGGGGAGTCAGAGGTGAAGGGGACCCGAGGGGCAGGTTTTCTCCTCCACGCAGAGGGTGGTGGGTATGTGGAATGAACTGCCAGAGGAAGTGGTAGGCATGAGTAGCGGTCAGTGATACGCCAGTGACCCGGGTTCAATTCCACCCCTCTCCGTAAGGGGATTCCACGTTCTCCCTGTGACCACATGGGTTTCCTCTGGGTGCTCTGGCTTCACCCAGCGGGCATGCCCTTTTCTCACGGTTACCATCAGGCAGGAGGTACAGGAGCCTGAAGGCACACACTCAGTGATTCACTAACAGCTTCTTCCCCTCTGCCTTCCGATTCCTAAATGGACATTAAACCCCTGGACACGACCTCACTTTTATTTATTATTTCTGTTCCTGCACTATTTTTAATTTAAAATGCTTACTGTAATTCATTTACTTTTACTATATTTACCACGTATTGCAGTGTACTGCTGCTGCTAAGTTAACACATTTCATGACGTACACTGGTGATATTAACCTGATTCTGGTCCCACATTCCAAAGACGCACAGATGGGTTAGTAGGTTAATTGGTTAAATGACTAATGGGCGGAGCCAGCTCATTAGTAAGTTAATTGGTCACATGACTGTAATGGGCAGAGCCAGCTTGTTAGTAGGTTAATTGGTCACATGACTAATGGGTGGCACCAGCTCATTAGTAGGTTAATTGGTTAAATGACTAATGGGCAGAGCCAGGTCATTAGGTTAATTGGTCACATGGGTGCAATGGGCAGAGCCATCTCATTAGTAGGTTAATTGGTCACATGACTAATGGCAGAGCCAGGTCATTAGGTTAATTGGTCACATGACTAATGGGCACAGCCAGATCGTTGGGCTGGAACCTGTTCATAGGTTTAGAGGGATGTGGGTCAGACACAGGTAAATGGAATTGGCTGGATAATGTCATGGACCTGTTGTGCTGTGACCGTGAATCTGTGCTGTTTCCTCAATCCGTTTACTCTCCCTCCTCGAGTCCAGCACAGAGCGGCTAGGGGTGAGGCCCTGGGGAGTTTCAGCCGTTCAGTGAACACACTCCCCACCCCAGCACTGTGTTCACACACACACAGTGAAGGTCGTGAGGAGCAACTCCCCGCACGTACAGTGGGGGCGCGATGGAATGTTCTCTCTGGGTGAGTGAGGCTCCAGCAGCTCGACCCCAGCCATTCGATCAGTCCCCGTCCATCCCACTAAACACACCCTGTGCTCGCCGCTACCACACTGGATGCGGTGTGAACTGTCGATAAAACACACCACGGTTACTCACCCGGGTCCCTCTGACAGCTGCTCCCAAACCCAGCACCTCTTGCACCAAGGCCAGCGGGCGCAGGGGAACTCCACCACCCGAGCTGCTGACGAACCCAACTTGGAGATCCTGCCACTCCACACAAACAGCTTCCCCACACACACACTCACAACGGACCACTCCCTCCGTGTCCATTCACCCCTCCCAACTGATCTCCCTCCCGGTATATATCCCTGCAAGTGAGAGAAATGGAATACCTACCCATTCACCTCCGTTCAGGGCCACAAACAATCCATCCAGGTGAAACAACACTTCACCTGAGAACCTACTGGGGCTTGTCTACTGTATCCTGTGCTCTAGATACAGCCTCCTCTGCACCGGTGAGACCTGACACAAATCGGTCTGTTGAGCCACCTCCGCTCCATCCGCCAAAAGCGATGTTTCCCAGTGGGCAACCATTTTAATTCCTAACGCCATTCCTATTCCGAACTATCAGTCAAAGGGCCTTCTCTTCTGTCGCAGCGAGGACACGCTCAGGAGCAATGCCTCATATCCCGTCTAGGTAGCCTCCGACTTACTGGCATGACATTCCCGTCAACCACCCCAGACTCCAGCCCCGGGACGGGAAGACGGTTGTCCGTCGGACCACAAACCCCAGCACTCACGGTCATCTGCGCCGACCAGCTGCTCGGTCTGCTCCTCCCTGCCCTGGGCGTCCCGCCGGGTCACCGTGGTGAACGACTGGTCACCCTGCACCCGGGTCACTGTGGTCTCCTCGTTACCCTCTCCATCCCGTTCCGTCCGTCGCTCCTCCGTCGTCTACGGGGGGGGGAGGAGAAGATCAGAGTGAATGGCGAGAGGCTGTGGGACCGATGGCCCAGTGATCACCTTCGCGTACCAAGTGAGGGGCAGCAAATAGGGAGGGGGTGAAACAGCATGGAACAGACCCTCAGCTGATCATCCCTGCCCACTATTTACACCAATCTCACTTTACTCTCCTAAACATTCCCATTAACTACCCCAGATTCCACCCCTTGCCTACACACTGGGGGGGTGGGGGGGAGGCAAGGGGCAATTTACAACGGGCTGATTAACCCAGCGACCCTGCACATGGTTGGAACCATGAGATGTGGGAGAAAACTGGGAGCACCAGGGTTCACCGATGGACGCAGAGAGGATGTTTCCTACAGTGGGGGAGTCTAGGACCAGAGGGCACAGCCTCAGGATACAGGGACGTCCATTTAACCAATTTCCTCCCGGATCAATAAAGTATGACTATGACTATTTAGAACAGAGGTTAGGAGGAATTCCTTTAGCAGGAGGGTGGTATATCTGTGGAGGCTATTTAATGCAGAGGTTGATAGGTTCTTGGCTAGTCAGGGTGCCAAAGGTTATGGGGAGAAGGCAGGAGAATAGGGTTGAGAGGGATAATAAATTAACCATAATGGAATGATGCAGCAGACACAATGGGCCGAATAGCCTAATTCTGTTCCTGTGTTTTATGGTCACAGGGTGGAAATGTGCCAACTACACACACACCCACACAGCAGTGGAGATCAAACCTGGAGCCGTCTGGAACGGTGAAACAGTGGCCCTTCACCAAGAGTAGTTTACAATCTCCAAGCATTTGCAGCCTGCACTCAGACAGCCTGAGGATCTTTTCCTGAGCCAGAGGGTATAGCTTCAAGGTCAAAGGGGATATAACTAATCAAGAACCCACCAACCTCCAATTTAAATATAAATGACTTGGCCTCCACAGCCGTCTGCAGCAATGACTTCCACAGATTCACCTCCCTCTGGCGAAAGAAAATCCTCCTCGTCTCTGTTGTAAATGAACGTCCTTCTATTCTGAGTCTGTGCCTCTGGTCCTAGACTTCCCCACTAATCTCTCCAGGTCCAACTCTATGACATTTAATATTCGGTAGGTTTCAATGAGGTCCCATTTCCTTTCACTAAACTCAGGTGAGTACAGGCCCAGAGCCCACAGGGCCTTGAGGAGAATGAGGGGGTGCAGGGAAATCGTAAGTTTAATTTGGCATTGTTCGGAAACGACGGATCGAAGGGCCTGTCCATGCTGTTTAAATGTTCCCATGACCCAACAGCAAATGATATCCCCAGATCCCAGAACTCCTTCACCAAACCGACCTGTCCCAGAGGTGCCTCCCCCCACCCGCCCTCTCCAGGGGCAGAGGGAGAAAGGTCACGAATGCCACTCACCCCGTCGGGACGGACGATTTTGGATACAGAAATGCTCTTGAAGTAGGATTTGCTCCGAGGCTCAGCTGGCTTGAGGGCACTATCCAGGCCTTCAGAATTCACCTTGGAGTCCAGATCTGGGAAGGTGACAACAATCCGGTTTCCTCAGCTGCAGCAGGATCACTAAGCAGAGTCTCCCTCCCCAGTTACAAGGTACATTCTCACAGGTACTGGGATACTGTGACAAGCTCGTGCTACATATTGTTCCCGCAGATCAGTTCATTACACAGTGCAGTAAGGCAAAACAGTAACAATGCAGAATTAAGTGTAACAGTTACTGAGAGAGTCCCGTGCAGGTTAAAGTGCAAGATCATAACGAGGTAGATTGTGAGGCCCAGAGTTCATTTTATCGTACAAGAGGTCCATGCAGGAGACTGATGACAGTGGGATAGGAGCTGCCCTTGAGCCTGGCAGTCCGTGCTTTCAGGGTTTTTTATCTTCTGTCCGATGGGAGAGGGGAGAGAATGTCTGGGGTGGGGGGGGGGTCTTTGGTTCTGCTGGCTTCTTTACTGAGGCAGCGAGAAGTGTGGACAGAGTCAGTGGATGGGGGGCTGGTTTCTGTGACGTGTGAACTGTGTTCACAACTACTCAAGGGCTTGATGGAGCACATGAGATTCTCCAAAGACACAGAAACACACACACACACACACAGAACGCTAGAAGAACTCAGCAGGTCAGGCAGCATCTCTAGAGAGGAATAAACAGTTGTTGTACCAGGCTGAGACCCTTCATCAGGAGTGTGATGTTACTCTTGTCGTTTCAGGCTGAGACCTTCATTAGGAGAGTGATGGTACACTCCCTGCCTGGGTGAGTGCACTCTGAAAATCGAGTAGTTTTTGATACAAAGCAGCCCTCTTGATCGGGACCCTATCTTACCCCCTCTACTTCCTCAGAGGGCAAGTCCTCTACTTCCTCAGAGGACCCTCACCATCTTTGTTTTGCAGACACACCAGTGAAAGTGTTCTGCCTGGATGCATCTCAGCTTGGGTTTGCAACCGCTCTGCCTGGGACTAGAGAGCTGTGACTCAGCTCAGTCCATCTCAGGAACCAGTCTCAGCCCAGTAGGCTCCATAGTCCACACACCTCGCTGCCTCGGTGAAGCAGCCAGCGTTATCAAAGACCCCTCCCACCCCGGGCATTCTCTCTTCTCCCCCTCCCATCGGGCAGGAGATACAGAAGCCCACCAGGCTCAAGGACACATTCTAACCCGTCATTATCAAACTACTGAAAGAACCTCCTGTACATTACAGATGAACTCTCGATCTCCCAATACGTCACTGCGGTTCTTGCACCTTATCATCTGCACACTACACGGTCACCAGAGTGTATGTTTGTGATCTTCTGCTGCTGTAGCCCACCCACTTCAAGGTCCAACGTGTTGTGCGTTCAGAGATGCTCTTCTACACATCACTGTTTTAACGTGTAGTTATTTGAGTTACTGACACCTTCCTGTCAGCTTGAACCAGTCTGGCCATTCTCCTCTAACCGCCCTCATTAACAAAGGCATTTTTGCCCACTGAACTGCCACTCACTGGATGTTTTGATGTTTTTCACACCATTCTCTGTAAACTCTACAGACTGTAGTGTGTGAAAATCCCACATCAGCAGTTTCTGAGATATTCAAACCACCCCATGTGGCACCAACAATCATTCCACGGTCAAAGTCACTTAGATCACGTTTATTCCCCATTCTGATGTTTGGTCAGAACAACTGAACCTCTTGACCATGTCTGCATGCTGTTAGGCACTGAGTTGCTGCAGATGTACCTAATAAAGTGGCCACTGAGTGTATCTGCTGTATCGTTACTAAACTCCTTACCACAGTTCATGATGGAAACTGGTCTCACCTCTGCTGACTCTGACTTACCCTGATCCTCTTTCCTAGTGTCGCTCTTCCGCAGCATGTCCCAGATATCCTCAAACTGCAACAGAAACGGTTGTGATCAGAGACTCCCCTGCTCTCCCACCCCACCCAGGCCCAGCTGCCCCCGAATAGGCCACTGGTGCCCACACAAATCATGACCAACCCACAGCCCACCGCTCAACTCCCTCCACAGCCATGCCTATCCCCACAGTACATGAGATATCCCTTTGGCCCATCAAGGCCATGCTAGCTCACTGAGATCCAATTTATTTTGTGAGTGCTCATGTTTAATGTCATAAGCACACTTTCCTCGATGCAGCAGCTCCCTTAGCATGACTGCGTAGGTTTCCTCCGTGAGCTCCTGTTTCCTACATTCTAAAGACATACCAGTTAAAGTTAGTAATTTTAGTAAGTGTCCAGTGCCCAGCACATCTTGAACTGTGTTGGTCAGACATGCGAATGAAATTCACATATGACAAATAAACCTAATCTTTACATTCAGTGTGCACTACGGTCAGAGGTTCGAATCGAACCCGGGTCTCTGAGTCACAAGGCAGCGACTCTACCCACTGTGCCACCGTGTCACCCTTACTGTGGGGAGAAAAAGAGGCTAAACACTCTTTGCCAAAACTGTCAAATGCAACTATTAATACTCTGTAACTTCCCCATTTGGAGTCAGGACTATTAATTTGAGTTCCCTGCATACCTACCTTGAAAAGATTGCAATTAAAACTTTGTTCATGAGTTTGTGCCCTTGAATGTCTCATCACTGTTCCTGCTTCTCAATTAAGTTTATTATCAAAGTACACATATGTCCCCATAGACTTCCCTGAGATTCATTCTCTCGTAGGCTCTCACAGGAAAATAAATGCAATAGACATATGAAAAATTATGAATAAACAAAGACTGTAATAAGAACGAGACAGAGACAATGGTAGTAGGATTGGACGCTGAGAAAGCTTTTGATTCGGTTAGTTGGGCATTCCTATACAGAGTGTTAGGAAGATTTGGCTTTCAAGAAAAATATATTAAAGTAATTCAGACTCTATATGACAGCCCTACAGCCCGAATTAAGATAAATGGGGACCTCTCTGACTCCTTCACCTTAGAGAGAGGCACTAGACAGGGATGCCCAATTTCTCCTCTCCTTTTTGCACTATATATTGAACCGCTTGCCCAACTAATAAGACAGAGCGAAATCGTAAAATGTATCAAGGTGGCAGGGATTGAACAGAAAGTGGCGTTATTCGCAGATGATGTTTTGGTCTATCTGAGTGAACCAGAAAAATCATTTATAGGATTGTTTACACTGTTGGATGACTTTGGGAAAATATCAGGTTATAAAATAAATGTAAAGAAAACATAGGTTATGTCCCTAAATTATACAACATCCAAAAAATTGCAGGATACATACGATCTTAAGTGGGAAGCTAAATCATTAAAATATTTAGGAATAACCCTGCCGAAGGATCTTTCAACGCTGTCACAGGTAAATTATGGGCCATTAATCTCGGAGATAAAAGCAGATATGCATAGATGGAATCTTATCCCCTTTTTAAGTTTAAATTCAAGGATAAATACTATAAAAATGAATATTCTTCCTCGGTTACTGTATCTTTTCCGTACTTTACCTGTGGAGGTGGATGATAATCAATTCAGGGAATGGGACAAATGGATTTCCTGCTTCATTTGGCAAGGAAAGAAACCTAGAATTCGATACAACACTTTACAGTTAGGGAAGGGAGGAGGAGGTATGGTTCTTCCTTGCTTGAGAAATTATTTTTATGTTTCACAGATAACTCCTCTGTTATATTGGTGTAATAGGGAATATAAGGCTAGATGGAAGGAAATAGAATTTGGATTAGTTGACAGTTTTCCTCTACAGGCCTCAATAGCTGACAAAGGATTGATGGCCCAATGGGAAAAATTTAAAAACAGTTGGATAAATCTTACATTAAAAGTATGGCAGAAGGTGGTTAATTCGTGTGGAATTAATAACATGTTAAAACTCTTCAGATGGTGTGCATATGATACCCAATTCCTTCCCAACAGAGGAGATAAAAGATTCGAGCTATGGATAAAGAAAGGTCTTACAACCTACCTCTCATTTATAGATAAAAGAGTATTACAAAGTTTCTAAATCCTGCAGGACAAACATGGCCTAGAACATAATGACTTTTTTAGGTACCTTCAAGTACGAAACTATGTTAACCAGAGTTGTAGACATACAGACCTATCAACAGTAGAATTAGAATTTTTCAAGATTCTGAATTTGGCTTGCAGTTCAATACCTAGTAAATCAGTTTCTCGATTATATAATGCACTCTCCCATGCTAAAAATGTAAACACATTGTATATTAAAGAGAAGTGGGAGAAAGAAGTGGGGTTGGTACTTTCAGAGGAGGCTTGGGGGAAAATCTGCAGCTTTCAATGGTCCTCGACTAATTCTTTGACTTGGAGAGAACATTGTTGGAAAAACATTATAAGATACTTCAAGACCCCATATCAGGAAAAGTATAAAGATACAAACGTGGCGTGTTGGAGAAGGTGCGGCTCCAAGGAGGCAAATCATTTCCATATTTTCTGGGATTGCCCTAAATTAAGTCTATATTGGGAAGGTATTCATAGAACATTAGTTAAGGTACTTAGGTCCCAGATACCTCTGAACTTTGAGACGCTCTATTTGGGGCATGTATTGTTTCTTGAACAGAAGGAAGATATAAAGTTGCTGCAGGCCCTCTTAGCGGCAAGTAAGAAATCAATCACTAGAAAGTGGCTAAATCCAATACCACCTACATTAGAAGATTGGCATGAAATTATCTTGGAAATATTTAAAATGGAAAAGTTGACTTACTCCCTGAGAATTCAAAAAGAAAAATTTTATTAAATCAGGAATAGATGGATTGAATATATAACCCCAATGCGAGCAGACTTTAGATGACTCTCCTAATGATTTATACTGCTCTTCTCATCAACACAGTAATATTGCTAACGTAAGCACCCCTAGTCTAAATGTCTACTGTTTTTTGTTTTCTTTTGGAAAATAGAGAATTAACACAAGTAAAGGAAAAGATTTGGGAAAGGGATAAAAAATGATAAAATTAAGTAAATAAGTACATAGGGATTGGATAATTATGTCTGGGGGCAGGAGCAAGCATGAACAAATTAGGATATAAACACCTACAATGGTTGTTACATAGGCTTACGTACAACATTTTGGACCAGTAGAAATTGTCCAGAAGAGACTTATGGAAACTATTATTACTATTTTTCTTAACAACTAATACCATTACTTAGCCTAATAGTTTAGAATTACCACTGTACATAATTATCTATTTAAGTGTCTAATTTCCTTTTATATCATCTCAATGTGTACTTAAGAATGTATAAATAATTATAGTTTTATTCATATAAAAAATGGAAAAGGTTATACGTGTGAAAAAGGTACATGATACTTGTGAATTCCTTATCCAAATAAAAAAATAAAATTAAAAAAAAGAATAAACAAAGACTGACAAACAACCAATGTGCAAAAGAAGATAAATGGTACAAATTAAAATGAGGTTCAATCCCAACCCGTGTGTCTGCACTGTGACAACCTTAAGGAACTGGAAATAAAAATAACAAGTAGGTAATACTGAGAAGATGAATTGTCATCTCCCTAAAGGTGAGTCCACAGGTCGTGGGTTCAGTGGATTCTCGATTATCTGGCACTACAGACAGAAATGTGTGCACTGATAATGCAAAAACTTAGGACGTTGCCTGAGGCACCCTGGGGCCACACCTCAGTGTCCAACTCCACACTCTCGACAAGTAGTCCGCTCATCCAGACAGGCGAAGCCCTTTCCCAACAGGGGGCACTCTGTACAGTTCTTCCGTAGCCAGGATTACCTTACTGAACCTTCTGTCAATTACCTCCAGTGAAAGAAAATCCTTCTTTAGAGAGGGGGGCCAAAATTGTTTGGATATTCCAAACAATCCTCACTATTGCTTTGTACAGATCCTCAGAGTCAAGAGAGTTTATAGTCTGTACAGTTTTGTAGTACAGACACATCCACAGAAAGGTGCTGAAGAAAGTCCAACAATATCATGAAGGATCCCACCCACCCTGCTCATGAATGCTATGTAGCTCATCAGGGAGGAGGCTACACAGCATCCATGCCAGGACCACTAGACTCAGAAACGTTTACTTCCCCCCAAGCTGTAGGACTGATCAACAGCTCCACCCCTGCACACTACTTTATCATTTCCTGTCAGTCACCGTACGTATGGACACTCCTGTGGCTCGCGTTACGTGAAGGACATAAAAGTTAAGCTGATATTGGAGAGGTTCATGTGAATGATTCCTGCTGCTCCAGATTCCAGTATTTGCATCTCTAGAGAATCTTCACTCTGTCTGTTGCAAAATGCAGGATCTCCTGACGGCCAAGCATTTTGAGTCCACTCCCCATTCCCATTCTGACATGTCTCATCAGCTGCCACGATGAAGCCACTCTCAGATTTAAGGAGCAACATCTCATATTGCATCTGGATGGCCTCAAACCTGATGGCCTGAACATCAGTTCCTCGAACTTCCAATAATTTCTCCCCCTCCCTTTTTTCCTTTTTCCATTACGCACTGTGATCCCCTTTCACCCCTTCTCTTCTCCTCAGCTGCCTCTCCTCCTTCCCTTTCTCCCACTCTCCTCCCTGGTCAGATTCATTCCTCTCCAGCCCTGTACCTGTTCCATCACCTGCCAGCTTCCTACTTCAACCTCCTCCTCACCCACCCACCTTTCCCCCTCACCTATCACCTGTACTCCCCCACTTCTTTATTCTGGCTTCTACCCCATTCCTTTCAAATCCTCATGAAGGGCCTCAGCCTGAAACATCGACAGTTTATTCCTCTCCATTGATGCTGCCTGACCTGCTGGGCTTCTCCAGAAGTTTGTGTGTGTTTCCCTACAGCAAGGTTCCCAGCCAATGGCCCAGTACCATTAATTCCAGCCAACGGCCCAGTACCATTAATACCAACCAATGGCCCAGTACCATTAATACCAGCCAATGGCCCAGTACCATTAATACCAGCCAACGGCCCAATACCATTAATCGAGAGGCCGTGGACCCCAGGATGGGAAGTTGCTCCAGAGGGGAGGCTTCTGTCCTCACAGGCACCAAAGACTGGAATCTGGAGCAAGAGAAAGAACTCGGGAAGTCAGACTTCGGGCTGAATGGGCAGCTGACATTATGGGTTGAGACCCTTCACCTGGACTGAAAGATCCGGATGTGAATGCTGCTGCAAGTCAGTCTTTCTTTACTTTGGTTCTGTCTTCACTAAGGAGGACATAAATAATCTTCCAGAAATAGTAGGGGACAGAGGGTCCAGTGAGATGGAGGAACTGAGCGAAATACATGTTAGTAGGGAAGTGGTGTTAGGTAAATTGAAGGGATTAAAGGCAGATAAATCCCCAGGGCCAGATGGTCTGCATCCCAGAGTGCTTAAGGAAGTAGCCCAAGAAATAGTGGATGCATTAGTGATAATTTTTCAAAACTCGTTAGATTCTGGACTAGTTCCTGAGGATTGGAGGGTGGCTAATGTAACCCCACTTTTTAAAAAAGGAGAGAGAAACCGGGGAATTATAGACCAGTTAGCCTAACGTCAGTGGTGGGGAAACTGCTGGAGTCAGTTATCAAAGATGTGATAACAGCACATTTGGAAAGCGGTGAAATCATCGGACAAAGTCAGCATGGATTTGTGAAAGGAAAGTCATGTCTGACGAATCTCATAGAATTTTTTGAGGATGTAACTAGTAGAGTGGATAGGGGAGAACCAGTGGATGTGGTATATTTGGATTTTCAGAAGGCTTTTGACAAGGTCCCACACAGGAGATTAGTGTGCAAACTTAAAGCACACGGTATTGGGGGTAAGGTATTGATGTGGATAGAGAATTGGTTAGCAGACAGGAAGCAAAGAGTGGGAATAAACGGGACCTTTTCAGAATGGCAGGCGGTGACTAGTGGGGTACCGCAAGGCTCAGTGCTGGGACCCCAGTTGTTTACAATATATATTAATGACTTGGATGAGGGAATTAAATGCAGCATCTCCAAGTTTGCGGATGACACGAAGCTGGGCGGCAGTGTTAGCTGTGAGGAGGATGCTAAGAGGATGCAGGGTGACTTGTATAGGTTGGGTGAGCGGGCAAATTCATGGCAGATGCAATTTAATGTGGATAAATGTGAAGTTATCCACTTTGGTGGCAAAAACAGCAAAACAGATTATTATCTGAATGGTGGCTGATTAAGAAAAGGGGAGGTGCAACGAGACCTGGGTGTCATTATACACCAGTCATTGAAAGTGGGCATGCAGGTACTGTAGGCGGTGAAAAAGGCAAATGGTATGCTGGCATTTATAGCGAGAGGATTCGAGTACAGGAGCAGGGAGGTACTACTGCAGTTGTACAAGGCCTTGGTGAGACCACACCTGGAGTATTGTGTGCAGTTTTGGTCCCCTAATCTGAGGAAAGACATCCTTGCCATAGAGGGAGTACAAAGAAGGTTCACCCGATTGATTCCTGGGATGGCAGGACTTTCATATGAAGAAAGACTGGATGAACTGGGCTTGTACTCGCTGGAATTTAGAAGATTGAGGGGGGATCTGATTGAAACGTATAAAATCCAAAAGGGATTGGACAGGCTAGATGCAGGAAGATTGTTCCCGATGTTGGGGAAGTCCAGAACGAGGGGTCACAGTTTGAGGATAAAGGGGAAGCCTTTTAGGACCGAGATTAGGAAAAACTTCTTCACACAGAGAGTGGTGAATCTGTGGAATTCTCTGCCACAGGAAACAGTTGAGGCCAGTTCATTGGCTATATTTAAGAGGGAGTTAGATATGGCCCTTATGGCTACGGGGATCAGGAGGTATGGAGGGAAGGCTGGGGCAGGGTTCTGAGTTGGATGATCAGCCATGATCATAATAAATGGCGGTGCAGGCTCGAAGGGCCGAACGGCCTATTCCTGCACCTATTTTCTATGTTTCTTTGTGCCTGTGCTCACATGGACTGTGCACGCAACCCAGAAACACCAGCTCACTATTGTTTATTGTGCCTGTGCTCACATGGGGTGTGCACGCAACCCAGAAATACCAGCTCACTATTGCTTATTGGGCCTGTGCTCACATGGACTGTGCACGCAGCCCAGGAACACCAGCTCACTATTGCTTATTGTGCCTGTGCTCACATGGACTGTGCAAGCAACCCAGAAACACAAGCTCACTATTGTTTATTGTGCCTGTGCTCACGTGGACTGTGCATGCAACCCAGAAACACCAGCTCACTATTGTTTATTGTGCCTGTGCTCACGTGGACTGTTCAGACAACCCAGAAACTCCAGCTCACTGTTGTTTATTGTGCCTGTGCTCACGTGGACTGCGCACGCAACCCAGAAACACCAGTTCACTATTGTTTATTGTGCTTGTGCTCACGTGGACTATGCACGCAACCCAGAAACACCAGTTCACTATTGTTTATTGTGCCTGTGCTCACGAGGACTGTGCACGCAACCCAGAAACACCAGCTCACTATTGTTTATTGTGCCAGTGCTCACATGGACTGTGCACGCAACCCAGAAACACCAGCTTACTATTGTTTATTGTGCCTGTGCTCACATGGACTATGCAGACAACCCAGAAACACCAGTTCACCATTGTGCTCTCTTTGCACTACTTATGTTTTATTGTAACCTACAGTAATTTTTAATGCATTGCACTGTACTGTTGCCACAAAAAACAAATTTCAGGACAAATGTAGGTGATATTAAACCTGATTCTGATTTTAAACTCGACTTTGAAAGTTAGAGGGTTGATATCTGCCCTGGTGAACCACCGAAGAAATAGAGTGGCAGACTGGACCCAAAAGGCTTAACTGCCCTCCCCACCTCCCCCCCCACCATCGCGTGGCCTGAGCTTACGTTTCGGGAGGGGTTCCAGGGCGACCGATACGGAACCGCAGGCACGTCCCCCGGCTTGTGTCGAGGAGGGTCCCCCTGCTCCCCGCCCAAGCCAGGTGGGTCACTGTCTGGCTGTTTCAGCATCCAGTCGCGAGGCGCCCGCCTCTTCTCCCCGTCCTCGCCCCCCTGTCCAGGCACAGGGTGGGCGTCAAAATCAGGAAACTCTGCATTAGGGTGGCGGGGGGGGGGAGAAACAGGAAGGAAAAGAAAAAGTTATTTTCATAAACACAAGAGACCCCAGAATAACAGCACACAAAATGCTGGAAGTGAATAAACAGTCCACATTCCGCGCTGATTCAGGACAATTATTTTCACTGATTCTCCGCCGTTATTCTCAGTATCTGACACACAGTCAGCCACCCTCGCCCCCAGTCGCCCTGCCAGTCCCTTACAGGCTTGTACAGCACAGAAACAGGCCCTTCAGCCCATCTGGGCCATACTGACCATCTAAGCCAGAACCATTTCCCTGCATTAGGACTACAGTACATTCCCCTGAACCTTTTGTTTCCATTTACCGGTCTAGATGTCGATAATGTACCTGCCTCAACCACTTCCTCTGGCTGCTCATTCCATATATTGACCACCCCCCTGGGAGAAAAGGTTGCCCTCAGGCTCCTGTTGAATCTCTCTCCCTCTCTCACTTTAAACCCGTGTTCTTTGACTGAAGATGGTCAGAGGACTGCGTGTGCCCCTTGGAATTTTGTTGCCTGTTGTGTTCTGAGTTGCTCGGCTGAGTTTTGTGTGCCATGTTGGAGACAGAACGTGGGGTGACACCAGCAGGCTGACCGCCCCCCCCCAGCACACGCTCAGTTGTGGCAACCTATTTCACTGCATGTTTCAATGTACACGTGACAAATACATTTGGATCTGAAACACTGTCTGAGCACCCCATGGTTTTGTATAATTGCGTGAGGTCACCCCTCACGCTCCTACTCTCCAAGGAATAAAGTCGCGCCCTGCTCAACCTCTCTCTCTCTGCAACTCAGTCCCTGGGGTTCCAGCAACATCCTCGTAAATCTTTTCTGGGACAATTTACAACGACTAATTAACTGAGCCGGTATGTCTGTGGACTGCAGGAGGAAACGGGAGCACCCACGTGCTCACAAAGGATGCTGGGATTGAACTCTGACACCCTGAGCTGTAACAGCATCCCGCTATCCACCACGCTGCCGTGGCAACCAACTTAATGCCACCTTTCCCCAAACGTAGACTCACCCGACAGCTCGTGCAACCGCAACTTAAACCGCTCAACTTGGATAGAGGAACAGAATTAGGCCATTTGGCCCATCAAGTCAGTCCCGCCGTTTCATCATGACTGATCCAACATCCCTCTCAGCCCCAACCTCCTGCCTTCTCCCCGATTCCCCTCATGCCCCAACCAATCAGGAATCTATTGACCTCTGCCTTAAATATACCCAGTGACTTGGCCTCCACTGCTGTTTCTGGCAACAAATTCCACAGATTCACCATCCTCTGACTAATGAAATTCCTCATCTCAGCAAGTCTATAGAACAGTGAAGATAATGAGGTAGGAGAGGATGTGGGGGGGGGGGTGATGGAGGGGGTAGAACGAGTTCCCCCCACAGAGGCGTGCTGGTCCTGAAGTTCACCGTTTGAAATGCCGAAGGCAGAAGGATCCCCAGGGTTAGCCCTTCCGTTACAGGAGGTGGGGGAGAGGGATGGGCCACCAGGAAACGTCCAAGGCGATGGACAGAATGGACGCGGGCAGATAGGGGAGGGTCAGCCAACTTGCCGAACTGGCCCACGGGCACGTCCCAGCTCCCGATTCCTTTGAAGAGCTCGTCCATTTCGCGGAAGAGTCCGGAAAAGCCCTCGCCGAACGGCTGCCCGCCGGGCCCGAAGCCGAAGCCGAAGCCGAAGCCGAAGGGGTCTCCCCGGCGCCGCAAGTCGTCGTCGTCGTCTTCATCATCGTCGCCCTCCTCGTCCAGGACCGACCCGCGGTAGAATGGGTCCCTGAGACCAGACACAGGGGGGAGACAGGGTGACTCAGCCTCTGGGGTGGGGGTGAGGGGGCAGAGGGAAAAGGAGGCCAGTGTGGTTACAGGGAGGGGATGGAGGGGCTGGGGGCAGATGACGGTGGGTGGGAGACAGGGTGCGGACAGAAGCGAAGGGCAGGAAAAGGGACCGAGGGACGGACGCAATGGGGGCAGGCACTCGGGTGGAGAGGGACGGGAACACGGGGTAACATTTGCCCGGCGCCGCCTTCTCGCCCCTCACCCTCCGCGCTCCGGGAAGCCGAAGAGACCCCGGAAAAGGCCAAACAAACTCATCGCTCGGTGACTGCCCGCCGACCTCCTGCCGTAAACCCCGCCCGACGTTCCGACCTCCTGCCGCACACCAGCGTCGTAAAGCAGCTCCGCGGCGACCTGGAGCCCAGTTAAAGGGACACTCCCTTCGTCCGAGAGCTGGGCTATTGAACCCGGCACCTTCCACTGGTGACCTGGCAGGGGCCGCAACACAAAGCCCAGCGTACAGTAAACTTGCACAATGGATGATCTCAAAAACAGTAATGAGATTATGGTGATGCAGGTTGAAGGAGAAACATTGGCCTCAGGGCTCCAAGGAGAAAACTCTCTCACTCCTGCTCATAGTCCAAAGGTGTCAGTGAGGTCTTTTATTTCCAGCTTCAATATTTCACGTTAAAAGAGGCATCCTGACATTGCAGTAATCCTTCAACACCGCTCATCTATCAGTCTATCGTTCCCTCTGTGTTACACCTAATCCCTAATAATGGTGCATCCTCCCTGCACTGTATTGACAAGTTAGTCTTGGTTTTATTGTTTCATTCTGTGGATCTGGACAGTGCTGGAGCTCATCATGAACAATGATGAGACAGCGAGAGAGAGAGGAGGTTAAAGAGCTTGAGGCCTTGAACCGCTGCAGTCCCTGAGGTGTTGGTACACCCACAATGCTGTTAGGGAGGGAATTCCATGATTTTGACCCAGCGACAATGAACGAACAGTGATCTGTTTCCAAGTCAGGATGGTGAGTGATTTGGAGGGGGATTTCCAAGTGGTGGTGTTCCCAGGTATCTGCTGTTCTCATCCTTCTAAATGGTAGTGGTTGTGGGTCTGGAAGATGCTGCCTTAGGAACTTTGGTGTGTTGTAGATAGTACACACCACTGCAACTGTTCGTCGATGGTGGAGGGATTGGATGCTTGTGGAAGGGGTACCAATCAAGCGGGCAGCCTTGTACTGGATGGTGTCGAGCTTCTTGAGTGTTGATGGAGCTGCACTCATCCAGGCGAGTGGCGAGTATTCCATTACACTCCTGACCTGAGCCTTGTGGATGGTGGGCAGGCCTTGGGGAGTCAGGAGGTGAGTTACACACCACAGGATTCCTCGCCTTTGACCTGCTCTGGTAGCCACAGTGTTTATATGGCTAGACCAGTTCAGTTTCCTGTCAATGGTCACCCCCAGGATGTTGATAGTAGGGGATTCAGTGATGGTGTTGCCACTGAATGTCAAGACGATGGTTGGAACCTCTCTTGCTGGAGATGGTCATTGCCTGGCACTTGTGTGGCTCGAATGTTACTTATCAGCCCAAGCCTGGATACTGTCCAGGTCCTGCTGCACTTGGGTATGAACATCAATACCCACATCCTTCTACTGACACAGAGCAGAAGGCATCCTGATGAGCTGCATCACTTCAGGGTATGGAAACCGCACTGCGATGGACAGACCAGCACCCACCTACCCACCATCAAGGTCATGTATACAGAAAGGTGCCAGAAAATGGCCAGTATCATCAGGAAGGATCCCACCCACCCTGCTCATGGACTGTTTGTCCCACTCCCATCATAGCATCCACAGCAGAACCACCAGACTCAAAAACAGTTACCTTCCCCAAGCAGTAAGGCTGATTAACACCTCCACCCACTAACCCACCCCTCCACATCCCCAACTACCACTACTTTATCATTTCCTGTCAGTCACCTTGTGTACCGACACTCCTGTGTCTAGCGTCACTTTGTGGACAAACAATCAATGCATGCAAGCTGTCTTATGTATTGTGTTCTTTATCTTATTGTGGCTTTTTCTGCACTGCATCGGATCTGGAGTAACAATCATTTTGTTCTCCTCGAGGCATTAAACAATCTGGAATCTTGATGCAGGATCTGGACGTGAAACAGCGCGCATCTCTCTTCCTGCACAGATGCTGCCTGACCCACCGAGTTCCTTCAGCCATTTTGCTACTGTTCCAGATTCTGGTGTCTGCCGTCTCATGTCCTGTCTCCCACTGATGACTGGAGATGAGGAAGGCCCCCCTTTACAGCTCTTTGGACTAGAATGAGTAAACCTATCACTGTGCTTTCTGCTCAGGTCTGCGATGAAGGAGCAGCCCGAAGTTTCAACAGCGATTTCTTCCCCACTGCCATCATATTCGTGACCCCCACCTGATAAACCATAACACTACCTCAGACCATACTGTATTTACTTCTTGGGCTATATTGTTATTTTATCTTTGTGATTGTGTGTTTTTTTTCTGCAATTGTAATTTCAAGTTCCTCGGTGTCCGTACCTCTGAGGATCTAACCTGGATCCAATAGCTACAAAAGAAGGCACCAGAGCGGTTATGTTTCATTAGCAGTTTGAGGAGGTTTGCTGTGTCATCAAAAACACGCGCAAGTTTCTACAGATGTTCCTTGAAGAGCTGCAGCGAGTTGTAAAATAGCCAGCTCCATCAAAGGCACTCATCTCCATAGTACCAGGACATCTTCAAAGAGCAACGCCTCAGAAAGGGGGCATCCATCATTAAGGACCCCCATCACCCAGGACATGCCCTCTTCTCATTGCTACCATCAGGGAGGAGGTACAGAGCCTGCAGGCCAACACTCAACGATTCAGGAACAGCTTCTTCCCCTCTGCCATCCGATTTCTGAATGGACTTTGAACCCACGAACACAACCTCACTATTTTATTTCTCTTTTTGCACCTTCTATTTAATTTAACCATTTATATATTTACTATAATTCACAATTTTTCTCCTATTATGTATTGTATTGTAGTACTGCTGCAAATACCTCAAATTTCACAACATATGCCGGTGATATTAAACGAGGTTCTGATTCTGATATGGGCTGTTTGTGCAGCAAGTGTTTGGTTCTATTTTGCACCTTAGCCCCGAAGCAACACTTTTTTTTGGCTTATATTCATGTCTGGTTGAATGATATTAAACTTGAATTTGAAATCTCTCTCTACTCACACTAGTGTTACGTTTCTCTTGTTATGTACATACACTCACTGGCCACTTTATTAGGTACACTTGTACACCTGCTTGTTAATGCTAATATCTAGTCAGCCAATCGCGTGGCAGCAACTCACTGCAGAAAAGCATGCCGACATGGTCAAGAGGTTCAGTTGTTGTTCACACCAACTTCAGAATGGGGAAAAATTGTGATCTAAGTGACTTTGACCATGTTGGTGCCAGACGGGGTGGTTTGAGTATCTCAGAAACTGCTGACCTCCTGGGATTTTCACGCACAGGACTCTCTAGAGTTTACAGAGAGGGGTGCGAAAAATAAAAAAAAAACATCCAGTGAGCGGTGGGTTAAAACGCCTTGTTAGTGAGGGAGGTCAGAGGAGAATGGCCAGACTGGTTCAAGCTGACAGGAAGGTGACAGTAACTCAGATAACCACACATTACAACGGTGGCGTGCAGAAGAGGGCCTCTGAGTGCACAACATGTCCAGCCTTGTCATGGACAGGGCTACAGCAGCTGTACCTGATAAAGTGGCCACTGAGTGTAGGTTAAGTGTAAGTTAACTGATGTTTTCCACTGTAATGAACCTTGGTATTGCAAAGAGTTAATTCACGCCTGGGTGGATATGCCCGTGACAATAAACAAACATAAATCTCTGAGGGAATGGGGGCAGTAGGGGAGACACAAGAGTCTTCAGCTAATGGAACCTGGAGTGAGAAACACAATGCTGGAGGAACTCCTGGGTCAAGTGGTGTTTACAGCAGCAGAGAGGGGAAGGTAAGGAATTGCTGGCTGATGGTGGTGGTGAAACCATAAAAATTAGGAGTAGAATTGGGCCATTCTTCCCATCGAGTGTGCTCTGCCATTCCACCATGGCCAATTTATTACCCTTCTCAAACCCATTATTTTTTGCCTTCTCCCTGTGACCTTTGATGGCCCTTATTAATCAGTAACCTATCAGGCTGACATTGAGGATGGAGAGCCAACAGCAGGGGGCAGAGTCACTGGAAAAGGACTTTTAGGACTCTTTTGCTCAGAGGGCCGTGAAGCTGTGGAATTCTGTCCCCCTGGAGTTGTGATATTCTGACCCAGGAGCTGAGGAATGCTGTTCCCATGAACTGAGGATTTCTGTGCCCTGCAGCTCAGGAATTCTGTCTCTCCCCCCCCCCCTCCCCCACCCAGAGCTGGGGAATTCTATCCATCTCCAGCTGAACATCCCACCCTCACCAATCTTTGGAGATGCACCATAGGAAGTTCGGGCAGATGGGGCTGGTCAGCCGTGGCTGGCAGCTCATCTGGAAGGAAAACTCTGATCTCAGACCTCCGCTGCCTTGCAGCTATACCCACTCGTGGGGAAGGCCTTAGGAGTCAATACCCACCTTCTCTATGCCCCCCCCCAAGGAAAAATCCAGATCTGGAACCCCTAAGACTCCTACGTTGAGCTCAACGCTGACTGGCAACTCCTGTGATGCTGCCAGAGTCAAAATGTATCGGTCTCTGCCGTTCCTTTGGATTCATCAGCTACATGGAGAGGGGGAGCTTGCTGCGTGGGCTTGCTGCTCGGTCTCCATATCATCTCCCCTGGCTTGTTACAACATATACAGCTTCACTTCCAGATGATGGGTTGCACTTGAATCTGAGGGGACCAATATCCTGGCGGGGAGGTTTGCTAATGCTGTTGGGGAGGGTTTAAACTAGATTTGCAGGGGGGTGGGAATCAAAGTGATGGGACGGTTGGTGCACAAGTAGAGACAGCTTGTAGGGAGTTTGAGGAAGGACAGGCAGATGATGGAGCAAAGATGCACTCAGCCTGATGGTTTGAGATGTGTCTATTTTAATGCGAAGAGTATCATAAACAAGGCGGTTTTTATAACCCCCCCCACCCCCCAATAGCCCAATAGTAACAGAGACATCGAGGACCAGATAGGGAGGCAGATTCTGGAATGGTGCAATAATAATAATAGGGTTGTTGTGATGGGTGATTTTAACTTTCCTAATATTGACTGACATCTCCTTAGAGCAAGGGGTTTGAATGGGGTGAAGTTTGTTAGGTGTGTTCAGGAAGACTTCCTGATGCAATATGTAGATAAGCCAACAAGAGGAGAGGCTGTACTTGATCTGGTATTGGGAAATGAACCTGGTCAGGTGTCAGATCTCTTGGTGGGAGAGCATTTTGGAGGTAGTGACTACAACTCTATCTCCTTCACCATAGCGCTGAAGAGGGATAGGAGCAGACAATTTGGGAAAGCATTTAATTGGGATAAGGGGAAATATGATGCTATTAAGCAGGAACTTGGAGCACAAATCAGGAGAATTCGTTCTCAGGGAAATGCACTGCAGAAATGTGGCAAATGTTCAGGGAACATATTCATGGCACTCTGCATAGGTATGTTCCATTGAGGCAGGGAAAGGATGGTAGGGTACAGGAACCATGGTGTACAAAGGCTATGGAAAATCTAGTTAAGAAGAAAAGAAAAGCTTACAAAAGGTTCAAGAAATTAGGTACTAATAGAGCTCTAGAAGATTATAGGGTTGCCAGGAAGGAGCTTAAGCGGGGGAGGGGGAGGAGAAGATGGTGGCGCAATGCAGCACGCACGGCCGCTCCAAATTGATATCGTATTTGTGAAGTAGGATGCCATGCACAATCCTGATTTGATGGAGGCAGCCATAGGAAGCACGAAGGAACATCTGGAGAAACTTCTGAAATGCCTGCTTCGCTGCCGCTGCTACTGTGCGATCGAGAATCTCCAGAGGGGAAAGCCCCAGATCCTCGGTTTTGCCTATTGCCTGTTACGGGGGCCGGGGTCGAAGCACTCGGCAGAGATGGTGCTTGGTGTCGGAGTGCTGGTTGGAGGCTCGAAGTTTTCGGATGGACTCAGAGTCAGACTGTGGTCGGGTGCTTCCAGGATACTGCATCGGCAAGTTTGCGGCGCTGGAAGCTCATGGCAGGGAGAGTTTTCTTCCTTCAACTGTCTGCGTGAGATGTTGGGACTTTCGAGAGACTTTGAGACTTTTTACCGTGCCCATGGTCTGTTCTTCTATCAAATTATGGTATTGCTTGCACTGTTGTAACTATATGTTATAATTATGTGGTTTTTGTCAGTTTTTTTTTAGTCTTGGTTTGTCTTGTGTTTCTGTGCTATCATTCTGGAGGAACAAATTGTATCATTTCTTAATGCATGCATTACTAAGAGGACTGTGTGTCTTCACAATCTAGAAAAAAAGAATGAAATTGGAAGAGCTCGAAGGGGCTATGAGAAGGCCTTGGCAGACAGGATTAAGGAAAACCCCAAGGCATTCTACAAGTACGTGAAGAGCAAGAGGATGAGCTGTGTGAGAATAGGACCAGGTGCGATAGTGGAAATGTGTGCATGGAGCCGGAGGAGGTAGCGGAGGTACTTAATGAATACCTTGCTTCAGTATTCACCAAGGAAAAGGACCTTGGCAATTGTAGAGATGACTTTCAGTGGACTGAAATGCTTGAGCATATACACATTAAGAAAGAGGATGTGCTGGAGCTTTTGAAAGGCATTAAGTTAGATTAAGTCGCTGGGACCGGACGAGATGTACCCCAGGCTTCTGTGGAAAGTGAGGGAGGAGATTGCTGAGCCTCTGGCGATGATCTTTGCATCATCAATAGGGACGGGAGAAGTACCGGCGGATTAGAGGGTTGCAAATGTTGTTCAAGAAAGGGAGTAGAGATAACCCAGGAAATTATAGACCAGTGAGTCTTACTTCAGTAGTGGGCAAATTGTTGGAGAAGATCCTGAGAGTCAGGATTTATGAGCATTTGGAGAGACAAAATCTGATTAGGGATAGTCAGCATGGTTTTGTCAAAGGCAGGTCGTGCCTTGCAAACCTGACTGAATTATTTGAGGATGTAACAAAACACATTGATGAAGGTAGAGCAGTGGATGTAGTGTATTTGGATTTCAGTAAGGCATTTGATAAAGATCCCCATGCAAGGCTCCTTCAGAAAGTAAGGAGGTATGGGATCCAGGGAGACTTTGCTTTGTGGATCCAGAACTGGCTTGCCCACAGATAGCAAAAGGTGGTTGTGGTTGGTTCGTATTCAGCATGGAGGCTAGTGACCAGTGGTGTTCCATAGGGATCTGTTCTGGGACCCCTCCTCTTTGTGATTTTTATAAATGACCTGGATGAAGAAGTCAAGGATGTTAGTTCGCTGATGACACAAAAGTTGGAGGTGTTGTGGATAGTCTGGAAGGTTGTCAGAGGTTACAGCGGGACATCGATAGGATGCAGAACTGGGATGAGAAGTGGTAGATGGAGTTCAACCCAGATAAGTGTGAAATAGTTCATTTTGGAAGGTCAAATTTGAAGACAGAATTTAATATCAATGGTAAGACTTTTGGCAGTGTGGAGGATCAGAGAGATATTGGGGTCCATGTTGATCGGACACTCAAAGCTGCTGCGCGGGTTGACAGTGTTGTTAAGAAGGTGTATGGTGTGTTGGCATCCATCAACCGTGGGATTGAATTCAAGAGCCGTGAGGTAATGTTACAGCTATACAAGACCTTGGTTAGCCCCACTTGGAGTACTGTGCTCATTTCTTGTCACCTCACTCCAAGAAGGATGTGGATACTATAGAAAGAGTGCAAAGAGGATTTACAAGGATGTTGCCTGGATTGGGGAGCTTGCCTTATGAAAACAGGTTGAGAACACTTGGCTTTTTCTCCTTGGAGGAACGGAGGATGAAAGGTGACCTGATAGAGGTGTATAAGATGATGAGAGGCATTGATCATGTGGATAGTCAGAGGCTTTTTCCCAGGGCTGAAATGGCTAACACAAGGGGTCATAGTTTTAAGGTGCTTGGAAGTAGGTACTGAGGGGATGTCAGAGGTAAGTTTTTCACACACAGAGAAGTGGGTACGTGGAATGGGCTGCCAGCGACGGTGGTGGAAGCGGATACAATAGGGCCTTTTAAGAGACTCTTAGATAGGTTCATGGAGCTTAGAAAAATAGAGGGCTATGGGGTAGGGAAATTCTGGGCAGTTTCTAGAATAGGTTACATGGTCGGCACAACATCATGGGCTGAAGGGCCTGCATGAGCTGTAGATGTCTATGTTCTATGGGTCCAATGGCTTTGATGCTGACTTTGACCACCAGGATAGGGAGGAACCATCGTGCACCCCCATATATCCCAATGATCCTTGAAGATGACCTGTGGGCTGCCTTCAGGAGAGTGAATCCATCTGGTTCAGATGGAGTACGTGGCCGAGTACTGAAGACCTGAGCTATCCAGCTGCCCGGAGTATTCACGGATATCCTCAACCTCTCGCTCCGGCAGTGTGTCGTACCCACCTGCTTCAAGCAGGCTTTAATCATCCTGGTGCCCAAGAAGAGCGTGGTAACCTGTCTAAATGACTATCGACCAGTGGCGCTTACACCCACAGTGACGGAGTTTTGAGAGGCTGGTGTTGAAGCAGATCAGTTCCTGACTGAGTGGTGACTCGGATCCTCTCCAATTCGCCTACTGAAGCAACAGGTCTACATCAGATGCCATCTGATTGGCTCTTCACTCAAACCTGGAACATCTGGACAGTAAAGATGCTCTTTATCGACAGCAGCTCAGCATTTAATACCACGATCCCCTCAAAACTAATCAGTGAACTCCATGACCTGGGCCTCAACACCCCCAGTACAATTGGATCCTGGATTTCCTCACTTGTAGATCCCAGTCAGTTCAGATTGGCAAAAACATCTCCTCCACAATCTCCATCAGCACAGGAGCAGCACAGGGTTGTGTGCTTAGCCCCCCTGCTCTACTCGCTTTACACCTATGACTGTGTGGCTAAGTTCAGCTCCAACACCATATACAGGTTTGCTGTTGACATCACTGTTGTGGGCTGTGTCAAAGGTGGTGATGAATCAGCAAACAGGAGGGAGAATGAAAACTTGGCTGAGTGGTGTAATAACAACAACCTCTCACTCAATATCAATAAAACCAAGGAACTGATTGTAGACTTTGAGAGAGGGAAACCAGAGGTCCATGAGCCAGTAATCATCAGAGGATCAGAGGTGGAGAGGGTCAGTAACTTTAAATTCCTGGCTGTCACCATCTCAGAGGACCTGTCCAGGACCCATCATATAAATATAATTGTGAAGAAAACATAATAGGGCCTCTACTTCCTCAGGAGCCTGTGGAGATTCAGCACGGTATCAAAAACCTTGGCAAATTCCTATAGATATGTGATGGAAAGTGTGCTGACTGGCTGCATTATGGACTGTTATGGGAATACTAATGCCATTGAGTGGAAAATCCTGCAAAAGGAAGTGGATTCAGCCCAATACATCACGGGTAAAACCCTC
The DNA here is from genome assembly GCF_030028105.1 of Mobula birostris. Taxonomy (NCBI): domain Eukaryota; kingdom Metazoa; phylum Chordata; class Chondrichthyes; order Myliobatiformes; family Myliobatidae; genus Mobula; species Mobula birostris. The sequence goes on from NC_092371.1 coordinate 12,333,151, forward strand.
CCAACCATTGAGCACATGTACACGAAGCTTCGCTGTAGAAAAGCAGCATCCATCATCAGAGATCCTCACCACCCAGGCCAGGCTCTTTTCTCAATGCTGTCATCAGGAAGAAGGTACAAGAGCCTCAGGACTCACACCACCAGGTTCAAGAACAGCTACTACCACTCAACCACCAGGCTTGAACAAAAGAGGATAACTACACTCATTTAAGGACCTTCTTATCTTGTTATTTCATGCTCATTATTTATTGGTATTTATCTACATCTGCATTTGCAGTTTGTTCACAGTTTACAGTTACTGTTCTATAGATTTACTAAGTATGCCTGCGGACAAAGAATCTCAGTGGTATGTGGTGACGTGTATGTATGCCAATGATACATTTTACTTTGAGCTTTACCACTAAGCATATAGGGCAATTTCTTGACTTGACTACAATCGCCATATTAGCAAAGATGTCCAGCTCATGCTGTCCTGCAGTTCTCGCACGGCATTGCAACAGCCTCGAAGAAAAAGACTTGAAGAGATTTCACATCTTCCGATTTGATACGCAGCCAAGGAAGAGCCCTTTCCACTGCAGCAGCACATCTGCTCATCACCAATGTGGTCCTGAGGTAAAACTTTGGCCTTTAGATAGCCTTGCTCTGGGCTGGCTCGTTGGCAACATTTGACAACCTCTTCAAGGGTAATTTCCAGCGAACTGCTCAAGAAAATAGAGACGGTTACCATAATCATCAATCTTGCCTTCAATGCTATTCTTGAAAGCCCTCGTAAATGAATGATACCGCAATGGATTGCCATCGAAGATTCGAATCCCTCTTTTAGGCAGAGATGCAATGTTGTTGTTGTTGCATTACTATGCTTGTTATTTCCTTTCGTGTCCTTAAGGCCTCCAGCGCGATATTCGGACTTTTATCATCCGAAACTCGAGTGTCACCATATTGTGAATTAATGCCCTGGGAGAAGCACCTTGTGCTATTGGATATGGCACAGGTTCAGAGTGCCTCCGCGGTGCAGGCTGAGAGTGAACACCCTGAAATACTCCTTGGGGTCCCAAATCATGGCTCACAGACATTTGAGGAACAAATGTATCCACTTTTATATCGATTACGTTGGATACTCTCTGTGCCATGTCAACACAGGAACTCACACCATAGAACTATCCTGCTGGAGCACCTTTAGTACCCACAACACTTCAAAGCCTTTAGAACTTTTGCTTTAGCTGTCTTGGTTGCAATTTCTTCCTGCCACTTAAGCTGCTCTACCTTTCTCTGTATCTTCTCCTTTCTTCTCTGAAATTGCACTTCATTTTTCCCAAGTTGCTCTTCCATCTCATCCTCTTGTTCTTCCAATGCATGTTTATCCCTCAATATTTGTTGCTTTGTACATAACTCAGCCAAATCCACCTCCATTCCAATGCGTGCCAAGGAGGAATCGGATGCACGGGACACTCTGCTAGTGATAGAATCTGCTGCATGCACATTAGATGCACTGGTTTTAGGGTGTACATCATCCTGAAATTCATCAGCTTTATATGTAGTCAAAGCATACCCTGGAGTTTGATAAATATTTTCATTTGCTCCAGCAACTTGACCTTCAACATTGTATCACTCACAACACGCTGGAGGAACTCAGCAGGTCGGGCAGCATCCATGGAAACAATGAGTCGACATTTCGGGCCAGAACCCTTCGTCAGGACTTTCCGTGGACTCATCATTTCCACGGATGCTGCCTGACCTGCTGAGTTCCTCCAGCATGTTGTCAATGTTGCTTTGATCCCAGCATCTGCAGATTATTTTGTGTTTACGACTTCAACATTGTATGTTTGTTTCAACCATTGTTCAACCTCTGCCGTGACTGTATAAATAAGAGTATCAGTATTTGCATTTCTTTCAGTTTATCTTGCTCTGAGATACGCATCAGCAAGTTAAGTTGCTTAGCAACATCTGCATGAAGATTTTTTTCATCATCCAAATGGGACCGTGCTTGCGAAACAACTTGTTGCTCTTCTGGTACCAGGAAACTTCTAATTAAGGGTATTAAATCATTGATCTTCTTAAGAAGTTTATTATAGTACTTTTGAACATTGTCAATTCTACTCATCAAAGTTTTCCCAGTAAGTTTAATTTCTCTTTTAGTCCCGACTTCAAAGTCACTGCTTCCAGCTTGATTCATGTTGTTTTCCAGACAAAACAGCGGCATTCACTTCAGATTTTGGCAGCTGAAATATTTCAGCGTTTCAACAGAACCAAGAGCTGAACTCTCAGGCAAACACCACACTATAGAGCTTATGGTCAGTGATGACCATTCCACGCTATGTTCTAGACAGAAACACACAGCATGAATCAATGAAAGGTTGTTTCTTCCGCTGGCTGCAATGCCTCTGATTTCGAGGGCACAGCCAAATGTTGATGTTCATTCTGTCGATGTATTTTGTTGGCAGAGGCTATTCTAACAAACCAATACCGCTGCTGGTGACCACACGGGGAGTTACCTTGCATGGCGCCCCCTCTGACCACTTCAGTAATAATGTTCCACAAAGTTTCACCACACATGCTGCTGTTAGTAAGCCTGATTTTGATTCTGAAGTTGAAGAAATATATTCAATCCTTTATTAGTAACTAGCATGAACTTCGGCAGATTAAGCAAAATTAAGTGGTCAACAAAAGATATGACACTCCAGGACCAAAATGACCATAACAAAGTGTAACTTATTCCCTTTGCTTTTACCGTGCCTGCACCCATGTGACCAACCATCATGATAAACATAATAAGCGGCAAACACAGGATACAATGCTTGTAGAAAACAGATGCATGGCTCCTACAGTGACCATGAGATAATTACACTGGCTTCAGCCGAACATTAAGACAATGGGGTTATGTTAACTGACCTGCATCGAACCAGGCAACGTGGGGCAAGTTATTTGCACCATTATGACTTGAATTCAATCTGGCAGACTAGACGGATATTGTCTCTTAACGTATCAAATACGGTCACAGGTAAAGGCAATCGATAGCTGATCTATTGTGTGCTCAGAAAGCCAACGCACAAAGACACTAATTTTGGGTGTCTGGCTCTCTGGCTTCAGAAGTTTTTTGAATATCTGTGTTATTATTTTGTCCCAGCCAAGGTGTTTGAACATTCAGAGGTGTAGACATGCAATTCAAATGAAGGATTGCAAACCCAAAGCATTGAACTAAACAATATTGTTGTAACTATTGAAGTTGCATTGCCTCACCTGCTGTTACCTTTGACCTCAAGGGTTAAAAAATATGGGTTTGTGAGACTTTACTGAGAGGATTTCCAGAAGAATGCCTGCTTGTTGTGATGAATAAAGACCTCTATATCGTCAGTGTCAGTGTCTCTCCGGTGACTTCGATCACAGTCACAACACCAGTCATTCTCCCCCCCATTCCACTGGGCAGAAGGTACAAACGCTGGAGAACACGCACTATCAGCCTCAAGAACACTTTCGATCTCGCTGTTATAAGAGGTGGCATGGTTATGTCGTGGTTAGTGCAGCGTTTTACAGGGCCAGCAATCGGAAGATCAATTGTGGCCATTGTACATTCACACCGCGACCGCGTGGGTTTCCTCCGGGTGCTCCAGTTTCCTCCCAACGTTCCAAAGTCGTACGGGTTAGGGTTGGTAAGTTGTGGGCATGCTATGTTGGCCCCAGAAACATGGCGACACTTGCAGGCTGCCCCCAGCGCATCCTCAGACTGCGTTGGTTGTTGATGCAAATGACGCATTTTACTTGTGACAATTAAGTCCAATCTTTATTATACAAAAGGTTTATAAGCTGATCCTATGGACCTCTTGTACAATAAAGTTGAACTTTAGATTTCTCTGCCAACCTCATTGTAGCCTTTTTGTCTGGTTTACCTGCACTGCAATTTCTAACAATGTTCTGCATTCTATTGTTGCTGTTCCCTTTGTACAACCAAGTTCAAATTTAATTGTCATTCAACCACACATGAATACAGTACTGCCAAACAAATCGGTGTTACTTCAGGGCCAAGGTGCAAAAACACAGTACCATCAGCACACAGCACAAGGCACACATAGCACAAATAAGCCAGCAGTAAAATACACAAAAACTATATAGGCCTAGTCCCCAAGTCCATGAATGTTGCAGCAGTCTGCAGTCAAACACAATACAGCTTGTCTTCTGCCGAGCAAATACCAGAGGGCAGCACCAACTCCAGCATGGACACCTCGCCACATCACCTCCTGCACTCTGGTGGAGAGTACCAACTCCGACACCTCTCCCTAGTCGGCTGCAAATAGGCGACACTGTAGTTTTAGGCCCTGTCCTTGCCATGATTGAGGCCACGCGGCCTCCCTGCCATTCGCCAATAAACCAGTGAATCGGATTTGGAGCAATCCACATTAACAATGTCCAACAGGGGCTTGTGATCACAAGAACCTCGATGTACTTATAAACACAAGAGATTGCGCTGGGAATTCAGAGCAACACACACAAAGTGCTGGAGGAATTCAGCAGGTCAGGCAGCACCTGTGGAAATGAATAAACAGTCGACATTCCAGGCCGAGACCCTTCTTCAGGACTGGAAAGGAATCAAAGCCAGATTTAAAATCGCTGGCACATGCTGTGAATGTTGTTGTTTTGCAGCAGCAGTACACTGCAATACGTAATAATAAAAATGATAAGTTACAATAAGAATATATAAAAATTAAATTAAATAAGTCGTGCTAAAGTAGAAGGAAAAATTTAGTGAAGAAGTGCTCCTGTGCTCATTGTCCATTCAGAGATGTGATGGTGGAGGGCAAGAAGGGGGAAGATGCCAGAATAAGAAGGTGGGGGGGGGAGGACAAGCTAGAGGGTGACAGGTGAAGCCAGGAGGGTGGGGAAGGGGGTGACATGACAGGCGGAAGAGGTAAACCGAAACATCAACTGTTTTATTCTTTTCCACTGATGCTGTTGAGAGAGAGAGAGAGAGAGAGTGTGTGTGTGTGTGTGATGCCTGGAATGATCTGTATAGGCGGCATGCTGGATCTACCGATTATCAATTGACCTATTCATCTTTCGTATCCTGGACCATGGAGCCCTAGTCACAGAGTCACAACACAGAAACTGTGAATCTGCCTGGTCCCATCCACCATCACCCTCCATATCCTTCCCATCCACATCCTTATCCAAACTTCTTTTAAATGTTGAAATCAGACTCCCATCCACCGCACTCTCACCACCCTCCGAGTGAAATAGTTCCCCTTCCTCCCATGGCCTTTAGATCTAGTCTCGCCCAACCTCAGTCAGAAAGTCCAGCTGGCATTTACCCTATGACAACCCCCTCATAATTTTGTAAACCTTTATTAAATCTTCCCTCAACCTTCTAGATTCTAGATAAACCCACTGACCCTGTGTGGCATTGGGGTGTGATAGGAAACCAGATATCCGGGGGAGACTCGCACGGCAACGGGGAGAACATGAAAACCTCACACACTCACACACACACACATTCATATACACACACACACACACACACATCCATACACACTGACCCTTTAACCTACTCTAGGATCAATCTAAACCTTTCCTCCCACATAGCCCTCCACTTATCTAGGAGTCTCCTAAGTGTATCTGCACATTCCACACACTCGCCACTCTCTGTGTGAAAAACCTGCCCCTGACATCCCCTCGATACTGTCCTCCGTTCACCTGTGACCTCTCACATTAGCTGCTGCTGCCCTGGGGAAAAGGCACTGACTATCCACTCTCTCTAGGCCATATGCCACTGAGAACGTATCTCTTTTACTTCCACGTAGAGTTACCGCACAGTACCAGGCCCTTCCAGCCCAACGCGTCCGCGCTGCCCGAGTTCACCCACGTGGCCAATTAACCTGCTGAGGGAGGAGCAGCCGGATGAAACACACGCGGTCACGGGCTGAACGTACCAACTCCTTGCAGGCAGCGGCGAGCACTGAACCTGGTCAAAATACGCTGTTCACGGTAACGTAGCAGTCTCTCCTCTAATGTGGGAGGCTCCAGCCCATGTGTTTATTGGAGTGACACTAACTATAGATTGTCCTTGCATCATTTTCTGGTTAACAAAATAAAGTCTTTAGAATTTTTCAGCAGAAACAAAAATCTTCTCTGGACCAACTTGCATTAGAAGCTCCAAGGGAACTCATGCCCTCGCTTCTCGAATTAATTGGGACTTATCCCCAACTGTCGATCTGTCTTGGGGCAGGACCGTTGGCAGACGTGACTCCAGATTTGGCCAGAGCATGGGGCAGCTGTGGAGGGTCGTCCAGTCTGACTGCGTGCTGACCCCCATCTCAGGGCAGGCGTCAGTCCTGCCCGGCTGCAGTTGTCACGGTCTTCGATTTGCTGAGATGCTACCGAGCCGTACCGTCTGTCAAGGCAGCGGGGGAATCACTCCTTGTCCCCCAGGGTGGAATCCCAAACTCTTGCTATACCTGTTCCTGAGGCACTCCATCCCGGTTCTTCCGGATCACCAGCCTAACTGGGCCTGCCGGTTGCGATTTGATCAGATTCCAAGCTTCATAACAAGTGCGATCACGACAGTCTTCTCCGTTAACCCGCAGCAGCTCATCTCCCTGCTGGATCAAACCACTGCGTTCTGCTATCCCACCTGGAAAAGAGGAGCCCAGGATAAAGAATTCCGTCCTTTTTTGCCCTAGGTTCCCAGGAACAAGGAGTTCAGAAACCAAAATGGTTGTGAAGATGATGCACAAGACCTTAGGGCTGAGGGGCAGAGTTAGACCATTCAGCTCATAATGTCTGCTCTGCCATTCCACCATGGCTGATGTATTAACCCTTCAACCCCGTTCTCCCCGTAACCTTTGACACCCTTACAAATCAAGAACCCATTGACCTCCAATGACTGGTCTGTTTATTCACCTCCATGGATGCTGCCTGACCTGCCAAGTTTCTCCTGCACTTTGTGTGTGTGTTCACGCTTCCCTCCATCCCTTCTCTTCCTCGCCATTTGTCTCTCTGCCCTCCCTCCTCTTCCCCCTCACTCCTTCACTGGCTCCTTCTCTCCCTCAAACCTTGCATGTACAGCTTCCAGCTCATTCTCTACGTTTCAGTATAAGACCACAAGACACAGGGGCAGAATTAGGCCATTTGGCCCATTGAGTCTGCTCTGCCATTCAATCATAGTTGATCCTTTTGTCCCCTCCTCAGTCCCACACTCCGGCCTTCTCCCCGTAACCATTGATGCCATGTCCAGTCAAGAACCTACCAGTCTCTGCCTTAAATACACCCAATAACCTGGCCTCCACAGCTGCTTGTGGTAACAGTTCCATGAAATCACCACCCTCTGTCTAAAAAAATTTTTCTGCATCTCTGTTTTAAATGGACATCCCTCTATCCTGACGCTGTGCCCTCTTGTCCTAGACTCCCCCACCCTGGGAAACATCCTCTCCACATCTACTCTGCCTAGGCCTTTCAACATTCAATGAGGTTCCCACTCATCCTTCTAAACCCCAGCGAGTACAGACCCAGAGCCATCAAACGTTCCTCGTATGATAACCCTTTCATTCACGGAATCATCCTTGTGAACCTCCTCTGGACCCTCTCCAATGCCAGCACATCTTTTCTTAGACGAGGAGCCCAAAACTGTTCACAATACTCAGGGTGAGGTCTCACCAGTGCCTTATAAAGCCTTAGCATCACATCTTGCTCTTGTATACTAGACCTCTTGAAATAAATGCTAAAATTGTATTTGCCTTCCTCACCACTGACTCAACCTGCAAGTTAACCTTCAGGGTGCTCTGCACAAGGACCCTCAAGTCTGTTTACATTTCAGATTTTTGGATTTTCTCCCCATTTAGAAAATAGTCTGCAGATTTATTTCTTCTACCAAAGTGCATTTTCCAACAGTGTATTTCATTTGCCATTTTCTTGCCCATTCTCCTAATCTTTCTAAGTCTTTCTGCATCCTACCTGTTTCCTCAACCCTACCTGCCCCTCCACCAGTCTTTGTATCATCTGCAAACTTGGTAACAAAGCCATCTATTCCATCATCTAAATTATTGATATACAGCATAAAAAGAAGTGGTCCCAACACAGACCCCTGCGGAACACCACTAGTCACTGGCAGCCATCCAGAAAAGGATCCTTTTATTCCCACTTGCTACCTCGTACCAATCAGCCAATGTTCTAACCATGCCAGTAACTTTCCTGAAATACCGTGGGCTCTTAACTTGCTAAGCAGCCTCATGTGTGGTACCTTGTCAAAGGCCTTCTGAAAATCCAAATATACAACATCCACTCCCTGCCAGCATCTCCTTCCAATTTTCTTTGGCCAACTCCTCCCTCATACCACTGAAATTTCCTTTACTCTGCTGAAATACTGCTACATCAGACTTTACTTTCTCTCTATCAAGTTTCAAATTTAACTCAATCATATTGTGATCACTGCCTCCTAAGGGTTCCTTTACCTTAAGCTCCCTAATTACCTCTGGTTCATTATATAGTAACCAATTCAGTGTAGCAGATCCCCTAGTAGGCTCAACAACAAACTGCTCTAAAAAGCAACTCAACAAATTCACTCTCTTGAGATCCATTAACAACTTAATTTTCCCAATCTACCTGCATATTAAAATCTCCCATGACTATCATAACATTGCTCTTTTGACAAGTCTTTTCTACTTCCCGCTACTGTTGGGAGGCCTGTATATTACTGCCATCAGGGTCCTTTTGCCCTTGCAGTTTCTTAACTCAACCCCAAGGATTCAACATCTGCCTGTCCTACGTCACGTCCTTCTAATAGGAGCAGAATTAGGCCACTCAGCCCATCAAGTCTGCTCTTCCATTCCGTCACAGCATCCCCAGAGAGGGACAGCCATCTGGATTTCCCCTTCTCAAATTAGTCCAGCACCAGGCCCTCCCACGGCATAGGGTTGGCTTTGAGCCTATACTCACTGGAGTTCAGAAGGATGAGGATGAACCTCCTTGAAATCTATTGAACATTGAAAGGCCGTGATAGAATGCATGTGAATGGGTTTTTCCTATCATGGGGGGATGTAGGACCAGAGGGCACAGCCTCACAATAGAATGATGTCCATTTAGAACAGAAATGAGGAGGAATTTCCCTAGCAGTGAGTACATTTAAAGTGGAGGTTGATTAGTCAGGGTGTCAAAGGTAATGGGGAGAAGGCAGCTGAAAGGATAGAATGGCAGAGCAGACTCAATGGGCCTGATTCTGCTCCCATGCCTTATGTTTGTGCTGTCACGATGTGCAGTGTGCCAGGCTGATTGTTCGCTGGTACAGAGTCCACGTTCCCTTCCTAACAATTGGAGATTCCCTTCGGACTCAGTTTGGTTGGGAATGCTGTTGTTGCTTGCTTCTGTTGTTTGCATGATTTGTTTTTTTCTTTCTCTGTGAATTTGGGGTTGGTCTTATTTTTTAATTGGTTTCTTTTTGGGTTCCTTGCTTTGCAACTGCCTGGAAGCAGACAAATTTCAAGATATATAACTTATACATTCTTTGATAATAAGTGTACTTTGAACCTTTGAATCCAACCTGAGAAAACCTTTTTGATAGTGACGGGTCGATCCCCCTGACTGGAATCCTTTCCACCATCCAGGCTGAAGCCTAGGCCAGCATTATTTTTCTCCAGCTCCACAGCGATACACTCTCCCAAGTTCTCTGTGGGAAGAGCACACCAATCAAAACATAGAGACCAGCTCTCCCAATACCTTTGCACCCCCCCCAAAAACAAACAGCCCCCTCATAAGCTCCAGACAATAGGATGACATGGTAGTGAAGCAGTTTGTGGTAAAGTGCCAGTGACCCAGGTTCAATTCTGGCGTCCTCCGTAAGGAGTTTATACATTCTCCCCATGACCGCGTGGGTTTCCTCCCACAGTCCAAAGATAGATGGATTAGTAGGATAATTGGTCACATGAGTGTAATTGGGCAGCACAGGCTTGTTGGGCCGAAGGGCCTGTTACTGTGCTGCGTCTCAAAATAAATAAAAATAAAAATTTTAAAACTGTCCCAACTCCAAGACCCTCAGTTCCCCAAGTACTGTCCTGACACAGTGACTTTTCTGTGAACCAACTCCCTACTGTCCCATCTCATCTCCGTAGCCCAAATGGGGACCAGCTCCCCAAATACTGCTCCAACATTGAGATTCCTCTTCAGGACCCAACTCCCCAAATATCATTCCAATACAGTTTGAGGGAACTATCTTCCAAATACCGTCTCACTAAGTAGATACCGTCCTGAGCACCTAGCATCCCAGTGCACAGTGTATTCTTGGGACTCAACTCAAACACTTTATCCCAATTTGGAGACCCACCTTGGGAAGTAATTCCATCCCCCCCCAGTCCATTGGGAGAGGAAAAGCATCCTTACCTGACACCTGGTCACCATGATGCTCATTACTGGTACTGGCACCCCTGTGAACAGCCGTCTTCTCTGCTCTGGTCACCTTCCGCACCACGACGATAGCTTGCTTCGAAGGTCGAGCCTTGTGGAGGCGGGAGAGGGCCTCGCTGTGGGTGACGCCCTTGAGGGAGTATCCATTGATGGACAGGATCTCATCTCCCTGCTCAATGGTCCCCTCTTGGGCGGCCAGACCATACGGGAACACCTTGTGAGCCTGGTGGAGAGAGGAGTGGGTCTTACGGAGGGAGGGGTCTTTGCTCCGGGCATTACAGAGGGAGTTCTGCTTGTTTCAGAGTTGTTCTCCAGGACAGACCCTGCCACTGCTCCACTGCAGCTCAGTCACATCCACAGCTGAGGGGGGAGCACTGTGCTGTGGGTGGGGGGGGGGGTGAGGAGAGAGTGCCATAATGTGGGAGGGGCACTGTACTGTGGAGGGGCGGTGAGGAGGGAGCTCGTACTGTGGGAGGGGCAGTGAGGAGGGAGCATTGTATTGTGGGAGGGGCGGTGAGGAGGGAGTGACGTACTGTCGGGGGGGGGTGGTGGGAGCACTTTTCCACAATGACGTACCTGCTATCCCAGCACTTTTCCATAAAACCAAATGGTATTTACACCTTACAAAAATGTTCTTGAAAGAAACGAATTTTAAATGTTTTCTTTATGGGTGGGGGGGGGGAGTGTTTTCCAGTGACCATTATCCCTCAGCTAATATCCCAGGAACGGATACTGCAGGTCATTACCTCACTGTGGGAGCTGACTGTGCTTCACACTTACGATAGGCCATTCAGCTTCCCATGCCAGCCCTGCCATCCAACAGGATTGGGGGTGACCCCTGACCCTGGCACTGCAGTCCCAACACCACCGGATCTCTTTACCACATACGGGTATCATCGTCAGCGTGCGAGTACGGAAACACACGTGCTGGCACTTACGGTTACCGTCTTGTTCTCGTGGTCCGCTCCACCCGCCATGCTAAAGCCGAGGCCTGCCCCCTCCTCCTTGTGCAGGACCACCACTCGGACCTCTTCTGGGCACTGCGAACCAAACAAAGAGAGAGGTTCTTAGAATCGGGATGGGGTTTCTAGTCTCACTGGTACAAAGTATGTTTAGAATTTTTGTAAGCTGCCCACAAAACGTTGTGTATTTCACCAGCGCCATCTTGAATCTTGAATGGAAAGTCCTACAAAAAGTAGTGGATGCGGCCCAGTCCATCGCAGGTAAAGCCGTCCCCAATACGGAGCACGTCTACCTGGAGCGCTGTCGCAGGAAAGCAGTGTCCCTCAGAGACCCCCAGCTCCAGAACACGCTCTCTTCTCACCGCTGCCATCGGGCAGGAGGTACAGGAGCCTCAAGTCACACCACAGTTACTACCCCTCAACCATCAGGCTCTTGAACCAGCGGAGTTAACTTCACTCAACTTCTCTCAGCCCACCATTGAACTGTTCCCACAGTTTAAGGACTCCTCATCTCGTTCTTGATATTTATTGCTTCTTTACTGTTATTATTTTAAGTCTTTTGGTATTTGCACAGTTTGTTGTCATTTGCACGCAGGTTGTTTGTCCATCTCTGTCGCACGCGGTGTTTCATTAAGTGTCTTTGTATCTATTGCGAATGCCCACAAGATAATGAACCTCAGGGTTGTATATGGTAACATGTTTGCATTTTGATAATAAATCTACTCTGAACTTGGCAAGAGAATCCCGTCCAACGAACCACCCCGGCTCCTGATCTCCATTAGTTCTCATCCTCCGCATTTGCAAATCCCCTTACAGTCTTTCCCCACCCCCCTGCGACGCCCCATCTCACTACGTTCTCCTTCCCCTATTAGGCTGGGTTAGATTAGCTTAACTTGCCACACGTACATCAAAACATACAGTGAAACGCATCAACAACCACAGTCCGAGGGCAGCCCACAAGTGTATCAGGCTTCCGGCACCAATATAGCATTCCCGCCACTTAATAACCCCAACCCGTATATCTTCGGAATGTGGGAGGAAGGTTAAAGATTAGTTTTATTCGTTACAAGTACATTCAGTGAAATTCATCGTTTTGTGTCAACGGCCCACACCATCCAAGGATTGTGGTCCACTTAAAACCACAGCGGCATAGTGGTTAGTGAGACACTTTTACAGCTGGAGGTGTCCCAGCGTTCAGAGTTCAATCCCAGTGATCGGGGTTTGTACGTTCTCCCTGTGAGACTCCATGGGCTTTCCCCGGGTGCTCCAGTTTCCTCCCACAGTCCAAAGACGTACCGGGTAGGTTAAATGGTCATTGTAAATTGCCCTGTGATTAGACCAGGGTTAGATCAGTGGGTTGCTGGCAGTTGGATACAAGTGTATCTTAAAGTAAAGGCATCCGTTAGTCTTGCGAGACCATGGATCTGCACCTGGAAAGTCTTCACTCTCCAGGGTGCAGGCCTGGGCAAGGTTGTATGGAAGACCAGCAGTTACCCATGCTGCAAGTCTCCCCTCTCCACGACACCAATGATGTCCAAGAGAACGGCATTAGGACCCATACAGCTTGGCACCAGTGTCGTCGCAGAGCAATGTGTGATTAAGTGCCTTGCTCAAGGACACAACACGTTCCCTCGGCTGGGGCTCGAACTCACGACCTTTAGGTCGCTAGTCCAATGCCTTAACCACTTGGCCATGTGCCCACATCTTAAAATAACAATAAAATACAATTGTGGAGATTCTGAACTTTATAGATATTTCAACTGCAGACAGATAAATGAATCGGAATCAGAAAATACACGCAGTGGCCACTTTATTAGGTACACCTGCTCGTTAATGCAAATATCTAATCAGCCAATCGTGTGGCAGCAGCTCACTGCATAAAAGCATGCAGACATGGTCAAGAGGTTCAGTTGTTGTTCAGACCAAACACCAGAATGGGGAAGAAATGTGATCGAAGTGACTTTGATTATTGGTGCCAGACGGGATGGTTTAAGTATTTCGGAAGCTGCTGATCTCCTGGGATTTTCACGCACAACAGTCTCTAGAGTTTACAGGGAATGGTGCAAAAAACAAAAATAAATCCAGTGAACGGCAGTTCTGTGGGCGAAAACACTTTGTTAATGAGAGAGCTCAGAGGAGAATGGCCGGACTGGTTCAAACTGACAGGAACTCAAATAACCACACGTTACAACAGTGGTGTGCAGAACATCTCTGAACGCACAACATGTTGAACCTTGAAGTGGATAGGCCACAGCAGAAGACCACAAACATTCCACTCCTGTGACTAATAAAGTGGCCACTGGGGGTAGCCTGTTATGGGAACCAGTTATAGGATGTGTCTGATGTGCTGCAGAAGGTTTCCCACAAACACACACTCAGTGCCCACTTTATTAGGTGCAGGAGGTAGCTTGAGTTTAAATTTCTGAGCAATCGGGGACGGCTCTGGGGACTAATATAGGGGAGTTAAGGGTAACTCAGTGGGCCAGGCTTGAAGGGCCGAGTGGTTCACTCCTGACCTTGTTGTTGTTTGAGGAGGAGGGAACGAGGTGCAGCCTCACACTCTTTCCCAACACTTCAGGCCTCCCGGATGCAGCCAACTGTGGCACCTCTTCCTATGTCTCAATATGCCTTTTGCAAGAATTCCACAACGAGAGCTTTCCGTGGCCAAACCAACACATTCTGTGGGTTTGACACAGCTACAGTGGTTTCTGTAAAATTTGCTCCTTCCCCTCCTCCCCTTGTGTTGGGAGGGCCGGCGACCAGCATGAGGCCCAGGTTTGTTATCACTGGCATACGTCGTGAAATGTGTTGTTTTGAGGCAACAGTGCACTGCAGTTAAAAAAAAAACTCTAAGTCACGACAAGAAATGTTAAAGTTTAATAAATAGCCTGTACGAAAGGAGACCAAAATTGTGAGGTGGTGTACATGGGAGTTCGTGAATGTAATGACAGAGGGGAAAAACCTGTCGTAGTCTGGCGTTTTTCTTTAAACCGGTTCCATGAGTTTCTTTGTTTGGTGGCTGCCTGTGGGTGAACAAATCTCAGGTTGTATACTGTATAATTACTAAGATAATAAATGTACTTTGAAACTGTGAGTTTGGGTCTTCAGGCTCCCGTACCTCCTCCTCAACACCCCTTTCGTACAACTTTTTCATAAATGGGGATACAAATTGACAATAAACTGGACTGGTCTAAGAACACTGAGGCTGTCTACAAGAAGGGTCAGAGCCATCTCTATTTCCTGAGGAGACTGAGGTCCTTTAACATCTGTCGGACGATGTTGAGGATGTTCTACGAATCTGTGGTGGCCAGTGCTATCATGTTTGCTGTTGTGTACTGGGGCAGCAGGCTGAAGGTAGCAGACACCAAGAGAATCAACAAACTCATTCGTAAGGCCATTGATGTTGTGAGGATGGAACTGGACTCTCTGACAGCGGTGTCTGAAAAGAGGATGCTGTCCAAGTTGCATGTCAGCTTGGTCAATGTCTCCCATCCACTACATAATGTACTGGGTGGGCACAGGAGCACATTCAGCCAGAGACTCATTCCACCGAGATGCAGCACAGAGCGTCATAGGAAGTCATTCCTGCCTGTGGCCATCAAACTTTACAACTCCTCCTTTGGAGGGTCAGACACCCTGAGCCAACAGGCTGGTCCTGGACTTATTTCATAATTTACTGGCATAATTTATATATTACTATTTAATTATTTATGGTTTTATTACTATTTAATTATTTATAGGCAACTGTAATGAAAACCAATTTCCCTCGGGATCAATAAAGTATGACTATGAATATAAATATTAACATAACAATTTGGTCTATTTGCACAGAACCACTGTCACAAAACAACAAGTTTCATAATTTATGTCAGAGACATTAAACCTGATTCTGAGGTTGCCTGGTCCAACATGCATCAGTTCTGATAAAGGTAATTGGCCCAAAATGTCAACAGTCCCTTCCTTCATCTACCCGCTGAACCTCCCCGGCAGACTGTTGCTCCTGAGGAAACGTTCCTCGCAATGCAGCTGACTAAATATCCCTGCGTCTCTGGTTCCTGTTTACCAACCACCCTTGCTTACTGTTGAACATCACCGTCTGGTATGGGGGTCCCACTGCACGGGGTCGGGGAAAAAGCCGCAGAGGGCTGTAAACTCAGCCAGCTGCATCATGGACACTAACCTCACCAACATCAAGAACATCTTCAAAAGGTGGTGTCTCAAAAAGATTATTAAAGACCCCCTTCACCCGGGACATGCCCTCTTCTCATTGCTACCATCAAGGAAGAGATACAGCGGTCTGAAGACACAAAACCAATGTTTCAGGAACAGCTTCTTCCCCTCCGCCATCTGATTTCTGAATGGACAATAAACCCATGAACACTACCTCACGATTTTTTTTGCTCCTCTTTCTACTGCTTAGTTAATTTTATATCAATGCATAGTTTTTATTATTCTGCATTACAATGGACTCCTGCTGCAAAAATAACAAACTTCAGACATTTGCCAGTGATTCTAAAGCTGACTGTGGTGGATTGTGGGAAGGTACTCGGGAAGAGACCGATGTAATTGTTCCACAGGATCCTGCAGAAATCCGACCGGCTGAAAGGCCTCAACTATTCTTTTATTATAAACAGAGTTTATTCCGTTCTAAAAATAATTTAGGATGAGACGAGGCCTCTTGGTCCGTCAATTCAGTTCCCACAGAACAGCCTCAGACGGAGGGAGAGCTGAGTGATTTGTACCCTTGCCGGTTTCAGACAAAGACGGGAACATAGAAACCCTACAGAACAATACAGGCCCTTCGGCCCCCAAAGCTGTGCCAAACATGTCCTTACCTTAGAACTTACCTAGGCTTACCTCTTGCCCTCTATTTTTCTAAGCTCCAGGAGTCTCTTAAAAGACCCTATCGTTTCCACCTCCACCACCGTCACTGGCAGCCCATTCCATGCACTCACCACTCTCTGCGTAAAAAACTTACCCCTGACATTTCCTCTGTACCTACTTCCAAGCACCTTAAAATTGTGCCCTTTCGTGCTAGCCATTTCAGCCCTGGGAAAAAGCCTCTGACTATCCACACGATCAATGCCTCTTATTATCTTGTACACCTCTATCAGGTCACCTCCCACCCTCCGTTGCTCCAAGGAGAAAAGGCCAAGTTCACTCAACCTGTCCTCATAAGGCATGCTCCCCAAACCAATACAGTACTTGGCGATTGTAGGGATGACTTGCAGCTGACTGAAAAGCTTGAGCATGTGGACGGATATTAAGGAAGAGGATGTGCTGGAGCTTTTGGAAAGTATCAAGTTGGATAAGTCACCGGGACGTGGGAAGCGAGGGAGGAGATTGCTGATCTGGGCATCATCAGTGAGGACAGGAGGGGTGCGGAGGTTGTTCCAGGAAGGGAGCAGGGATAGCCCGGGAAATTATACGGGAACAGCCTGGCCCCGCTAGGGCAGAGGGTCCCGAACCCACCTGCAGCGCCTCCTCCTCCAGGCAGTTGACCTCGTCCAGCAGGCGGTCGAGCTCCTCAGCGGGGATGAGCGAGACCACGGACATGGACGACATGTTGGACGCCAGCGAGGCGGAGTGGTCGAGCCGCTCGTCTCTCCGAGCGTCGTCGTGGGACTCCAGGCCGCACTCGCGGAGCTCTGCCAGGCTGCAGACAGACAGACAGACAGACTCGTCACACGTACCCTGTCCCTCCGACATCACTGACCCACTCGAAAACTCCGAACGCCCCGAGATGAGTCACAGCCGAGAACCGGCGCCAGGCCTGTGGGCGTCTGGCCTCCTGCGCGTCTCCAAGGCGGGAGGCCATGGGCTGGAGACCCTCTCCAGAACCTCGAGCTGAAAGACCCGGGCTGCGCTCCTGCTGTGGTGCAGTGAGGCGGCGAGGAGGGAGCGCCGCGCCGAACCGCAGGACGGGCCGCGGAGGGGAATGTGCCGCGCTGTAGGAGCAACGAAGGGGAGAGCGCCGCACCGCAGGGAGGGAGAGGAGGGAGCCCTGCAAGGTGTGAAGCACAGAAATGAGGGAACACTGCACTCTGTGCAAGGCGAGGGTGGAGAGCCGCATTGTCCGAGGGGAGGGGAGAGAGGGGAGAGGGTCTCCACACGGAGTGAGGGGGGAGGGGAGAGGGTCTCCACACGGAGTGAGGGGGGAGGGGAGAGGGGCTCCACACGGAGTGAGGGGAGGGTCTCCACACGGAGTGAGGGGAGGAGAGGGGAGAGGGTCTCCACACGGAGTGAGGGGAGGAGAGGGGGGGAGGGTCTCCACACGGAGTGAGGGGAGAGGGGAGAGGGTCTCCACACGGAGTGAGGGGAGGAGAGGGGGAAGGGTCTCCACACGGAGTGAGGGGGGAGGGGAGAGAGGGGAGAGGGTCTCCACACGGAGTGAGGGGAGGAGAGGGGGGAGGGTCTCCACACGGAG
This sequence comes from Mobula birostris, assembly GCF_030028105.1. NCBI lineage: Eukaryota > Metazoa > Chordata > Chondrichthyes > Myliobatiformes > Myliobatidae > Mobula > Mobula birostris. Next base: position 12,350,919 of record NC_092371.1, read on the forward strand.
TGAGGGGGGAGGGGAGAGAGGGGAGAGGGTCTCCACACGGAGTGAGGGGAGGAGAGGGGGGAGGGTCTCCACACGGAGTGAGGGGGGAGGGGGGAGGGGAGAGAGGGGAGAGGGTCTCCACACGGAGTGAGGGGAGGAGAGGGGGGAGGGTCTCCACACAGAGTGAGGGGGAGGGGGGAGGGGCTCCACACGGAGTGAGGGGGGAGGGGAGAGGGGCTCCACACGGAGTGAGGGGGGAGGGGAGGGGAGAGGGGCTCCACACGGAGTGAGGGGGGAGGGGCTCCACACAGAGGGAGGGGAGAGAGGCTCCACACGGAGTGAGGGGAGAGGGGAGAGGGGCTCCACACGGAGTGAGGGGGGGAGGGGAGGGGAGGGGGGAGGGTCTCCACACGGAGTGAGGGGAGAGGGGCTCCACACGGAGTGAGGGGGGAGGGGAGGGGGGAGGGTCTCCACACGGAGTGAGGGGAGAGAGAGGCTCCACACGGAGTGAGGGGAGAGGGGAGAGAGGCTCCACACGGAGTGAGGGGAGAGGGGCTCCACACGGAGTGAGGGGGGAGGGGAGAGGGGCTCCACACGGAGTGAGGGGGGAGGGGCTCCACACGGAGGGAGGGGAGAGAGAGGCTCCACACGGAGTGAGGGGGGAGGGGAGGGTCTCCACACGGAGTGAGGGGGGAGAGAGGGGAGAGAGGCTCCACACGGAGTGAGGGGGGAGGGGAGAGAGGCTCCACACGGAGTGAGGGGAGAGGGGCTCCACAGGGAGTGAGGGGGGAGGGGAGAGGAGCTCCACATGGAGTGAGAGGGGAGGGGAGGGGAGAGGGGCTCCACACGGAGTGACGGGGGAGGGGAGAGGGGCTCCACACGGAGTGAGGGGGGGGGAGAGAGGCTCCACACGGAGTGAGGGGAGAGGGGAGAGAGGCTCCACACGGAGTGACGGGGGAGGAGAGAGGGGCTCCACACGGAGTGAGGGTCTCACATGGGGGGCTGGTTGCTGCAGATTGACAGGGTGGACACACCAGGGGTCAGTGGTCTCTGTGCCCATCCTCACAACAGAGGGAGCGTAGTGAAGGTTCACCAGGTAGTGATTCCCAGGAGAGACCGTGCCGGCAGAGTTCAGAAGGATGAGGGGTGGTCTGATTGAATTCCAATGGGGATTGACAGAGCAGGTGATGATTCTCTGACAGGGATGTCTAGGCTGGCTGTTTAGACAAAAAGCAAGAAAATATTTCAAAGGTGGTGCATGTTTTGAATGTACACCAGAGACCCAGTCACTGATTACAGAGAAACAAAGGCGATGGAACTGAGGGAAAATGAAAGAAATTGGCAAGAAGGTTGCAGTTATGGAATCATAAATCAACAGAATGTGGAAACAGGCTCTTCTGCCCATCAAGTCCATTCTAGCCATCAACAAACCATCTACACCGATCCTGCACTAATTGCATTAGATAGTAGAGACTCATGGAAGGGTACAACCAGGCAGAGTCAGAGAGGGATAACAACATGGAAACAGGCCATTCAGCTCGAGGAACCTATCCTAGCCACCAACAATCCATTTTCTGACTTTAATGAAATGACATAACAGAATTAAAGGAGAGCGCAATCAGCTAGAAGTTATGCACGGAAATGAGGGTATTTGGACCATTGAGTCCGTGCTAGCCATTTACAATTGGTCCTCATTTTATTCCCTGAGATTCTACCCCTACCCCTCCCCACAGAGTGGGGCAATAACCAATGATGGAGTGACGGTGCAGAGTATGAATCCCCGCACGGACAGTGGTGCGGGTCAGGATCCAACCCGGGTCTCGGGTGTGTTGTGGTGCCCAACCCATTCCGGCAGAGCAGGGGGGTGCCAAATGATAGGGGGGTGCCAAATGATAGGCCCGGCCCCAAAACCTCACCTGATGGAGTAACTCCTGTCCAGCTGGCTCACATCGCTCTGTATCGTTAGCACAGACTCGTCTGACAGCGAGGCCTCATCGTCGGAGTGGGGTATGGGAGACAGTGGTTCGCGATCCAGCGGGCTGTCCATGTCTACCAGGGATTGGGCCTTGGGACTTCCCTCCACCAGCTGGGGCCCAACCTCAGGGCTTCCCTTGATTGGCTGGGGCCCGACCTCAGGGCTTCCCTTGATTGGCTGGGGCCCGACCTCAGGGCTTGCCTCCACCGGCTGGGCCCCAGGCTCTGGCAGATCGTCCGCCCACCGTTCAGGCATGGGAGTCCCCACAGACGCCTGGGCCCCAAGCCCAGGTCTTTCTGTCGCCGGTTGCTGCTCGCCCTTTCCACCGCTGCGTCGCTGCCTCACGATCTGCTCGAACGACTGGATCTTCTGAAGCACCAGTGACTTCCAGTGCTCAGGCTGCCTCCTCGCCGCGGGCCGCTCCGCGCCCAGAGTCTCTGCCGCCACCTTCCCCGGCCTGACGAAACTGGTGCACCGCCGCCGGATGCTCTCAGCCAGCCCCACGCCGCTCGGCCCCTTGCCCTGCTGCTGGCCCTCGCTCCGCTCCAGCGCCCGCCAGAACTCGGAGGCGGACAGGCTGGAGGAGCGGCGGTGGCTGGCTCGTGGCTCACTGGCCGTTCCCACTTCCTGGCAGCTCATCTTCCTCAGGCCCTTGCTGCCTCCCTCTCCAATCCTGTCCACGTTCCCCAGCATAGTCCCACTCTCCACGGGGCATGCCTTGGCTTTGCAGTCCTTCTGAGACGGCTTGGCACTCGAGAAGGACCAGCCACGTTTGGATTCCATGGGCTGGGAGGGGGGGCAGAGACTCTCTCTGATATCCTGGTAGAACCACTCAACGAGAACGGAAACTCCCTTCTGCCCACCAGCTCTACTGTCAACCGTGAATCCCCAGGCTAGGCTCAGTCCTCAAGGCAGTCCAGCTCCATGTCCATCCAAAGTCGGTTCCTCAGATTGCTGGATTCTGGCATGGAAACACCGGCCTACAAAAGTAAAGAACTAACATCAAGAAGCAGCCAAAGATAGACACAGACAAAAATAATACAATCAGGGGCACAGGCATCTTTACATTGGCTGACCGGGATGACAAGGCCCTGAGGACTTGAGAAAGACGAGCAGAGGGCAAAGAGGAGGGCGCCACAGTAACGTTGAGGTTAGCGTAATGCTTTACAGCGGCCAGCAGTGGAGGCTCAATTCCCACCCCTGCCTCTGAGGAGTTTGTACGTTCTCCCCACGACCGCGTGGGTTTCCTCCGGGGGTTCCAGTTTCCTCCCACAGAACCAAAGATGTACGGGTTAGGGTTGGTAACTTGTGGGCATGCTCTGTTGTCACTCGCGGGCTGCCCCCAGCGCAGCTGCGGACTGCGTTGGTCGTTTGCGCAAATGGCGCGTTTCATTGTGTGGTTCAATGTACATGTGACGAATAAAGCCAATCTTCAAGTGTTTATTCAGACCCTCATTTTGCTTTCCTGGCCATGAGCTGGGGTGATGGAGAGATACAGGAGAGGGTTTACCCAATCCACACCAACTATCAATTTTTAAAAAAGTTTTAGGGATACAACATGAAACAGGCCCTTCCAACACCACCCAGTAACCCACTAATATAACCCAAGCCTAAGAACCAATTTACCAATTAACCTAATAACCGGTGTGTCTTTGGACTGTGGGAGGAAACTGGAGCACTGGGAGGAAACACCGGCGCACACGGGAAGGAATTTACAAGCTTGATTACAGAGGACACCGGAATTGCACTCTGAACTCCGACACCTCAAGCTGTGATAGCATCGCGCTAACTGTAACGCTACCGTGGAGCCCCACGTCACACTATTCCCGTTTTCTTTATTTCCCCCCACGTCCACATCAGCTTTCCCCAGATTCCACACTCGGAGCAGTTTACAGTAGCCTGAAAGTTGTTAAGTCTTTTCATTGTACTGCTGTGGCAAATCAGCAAGTTTTACATCATATAAATCAGTGATAATAATCCTGATCTGATCTCGTGCATGTCTCACTTTTCGATGTGTAGGCCCACTCCGCTCAACCAGCTCAAGAGATCTCAAAAAAGAGCGTGGTGGGAGAACTCGGCGGGTTAAGACCATAAGACATTGGAGCAAAATTAGGCCATTCAGCCCATCAGTTAGCCATCGTTGTCATGGCTATCCCTCGAGGTCGAGGATGATGGTCTTCATTCTGAAGAAGTGGCCCACAGAGTGAAGACGCCTGTGTGTGTATTTGTTTAACGTGTACTTGATGTTGCACTCCAAGAAGCACACGATACTTCACAAATCAACCAACTGATTCCAGTGGCATGGAAACCACAACAATTGGAGCTGATGGATTTGTTGCAGCCTTCATCTGCCTTTACAGCCGTTGAACCATTCTCAATGGAACAGGCGAACGATCAGTTAGCATCTGCGGAGCAAAATGTGAGCGTCGTAGTTTCGGGCCGAGTCCTTGCAGCAGAGACTGACAAGGGTGAGGAAAGATTGTTAATATATAGCAGTACAAGTCATATGACTTCACAATCTATAACCATATAACAATTACAGCACGGAAACAGGCCATCTCGACCCTTCCAGTCTGTGCCGAACTCTTACTCTCACCTAGATTTATTTGTCACATGTATATTGAATCTTTCAATACTGTGAAATTTCAGTCACTGTCCAAGGATGAGCTGAGGGCAGCCCACAAGTGTTGCCACACATTCTGGCATCAACGTAGCATTCCTGCGACTTACTAACCCTAATCCTACATCTTTGGGATGTGGGATGAAATAGGAGCATGCGGAGGAAACCCACACAGTCCCAGGGAGAACGTGCAAACTCCTTGCAGAGAGTGGTGCAATTGAAATCAGGTCGTTAATGCCGTAAATCATTACTCTAACCACTACACTACCATGTCACCTTGTTGTGGCCCTTACACCATATTTGTCTGCCTGCACTGCACCTTCTCTGTAACTGTAACACTCTATTCTTGTCCTGCCCCTTGGGCAATTCATTTATGTTTTTTTTTCTATGTGATTAAGCACATTCGGCTTTTATTTGAATAAGCAATTTCTGATTTGTATTAGGTCACTTCCTGTGCAGCCAGGAAGTGGTAAGTAGGAAAGCACATTAGTTGGCAAGAGGCCAAAGGTTTATGTTAGGAGCGAAAGTTTCTGTCTAAAGCTATCCTGTTGTTTCCACAGCAGAAGCTCTGTTTTTTCACTCCTTATTCACTATGTCATGTGATGTGAAAAAATCCAAGGAGCTAGGAGACTGTAACTTGACTCTCACATCATTTTTGAATGGAGTTTGGCCAACTGTCTAGTTGGTGTTACAATTCACGGCAGTACAATTCTACATCTATTCTTCCTTCTTTTGAACTACCTCAATGTATTCGTATATGGAACGATCTGTCTAGATGGCACACAGACAGAACCCATTCACTGTATCTTGGTATAGGTGACAATATAAACCGAAATCAAGGGAGGGGTGGGATAGAGGCTGGTGAGAGATAGGTGGGGAGGTGGGCAAAGGGAGGAGAGAAACTAGGCTGCCTGAAATTCAAAAGTTCAGTTATTAGGCTGTAAGCTACACAAGCGGAACGTGAGATGCGGAAGCAGTCCTGAACTTGAAACATGTTTCTTGTTCCATAGATGTTGCCTGTCCTGCTGAGCAGTTCAGTATTTTTTACTTGTCAATCCTACGCAGGCAGGCACCGCGCAGTCTCCACCCAGCTAACAGGAGTCACCTGCCGCTCACTCCAGCCTCATGACCTGCAGCCTATTTAACCCCAGTCCTCACCCACAGACCCTGTTCGCTCATTGAACCAGCCAGTTGCTCCAGCCTGCAGTTACCCTGTCGCCTTTTTGTGTTTAATATCTGTTCTTTCTTGTTTTGTGGTTTCTGGTGGCGTGTTATTGAAGTATCCGTCCTAGAGGACCATAACCCTGTCGTTGGGTTTGGAGGCTTGCATGCCTCAATGACCCAGAGAGTTACATTGGCTGGGGTCAGGACTTTACACTTTGGCTCTTGGGAGGGTCACCCATGCCAAGCAGGTCAAAGGGTAGAAGCCAGACTAAGAGTGCTCCACTGGTCCTCCGGGTTTGAGGGATCAGCTCAGGGGTAATGACCCTAACTGGTAAAACAAAACTGTTACAGATACAACAACGAAGAATCCTTCTACATCCGAGTGTGACGGTATTCCCAAGTCTCCTCCCGGGACTTGTGTGGCTGACAGTAGTGAAAACTGAGAGGAAACTACTGACACGATGAAGGAAGCTCTGAACATCAGAGATGGAGGACCTTCATTGCTGCTCTAAACACCAGCAGTGTAATGGGCAAAAGAGACAGTAAAATATCGTTCACTGCTAAATTGTCTCCGCTGCTCTGCTTTCGGGTCAAGCCTCCTCTACATTTCCTGACAATTTTTGTTTCTTATGCTGTCCTTCATAGCTCGCTGGAGTAGAGAATTCCAAAGATTCAAACCTTTTGAGTGAAGCAATTTCTCAGTATGTGTCCTCCTACTCTGGTTTAAGCTCTTAATGATCCATCCCTCTCAGTCTTAAACCTCTGCAAGATCTTGTTCAGTGTGGCTCAGAATCCACAAACATGGTCAGTGACCAGGTGAATCTTGGAGCTGGAAGAGCATCCATCTCAGCCCCAAGTTCTGGGATGGACTGTGTGCCCGTGGGTGGGGGAGGAGTGGTGTTGATGGGAATGAGCCAGGGTCTTACCTTCCCCCTGAACCAGAGGGTCAGAGGTGCCCACTGTAACAATCAGCCTCACTAACCCCTGCTCAGACACAACAAAGCATCACAGATCCTTTGGTGCCCTGACCATTGACTTCAGAGGCAGTAAGGTGATACACACTCAGTGGCCATTCATGTACACCTGCTCGATAATGCAAATATCTAATCAGCCAATCACGTGGTAGTAACAGCATGCAGACACGCTCAAGAGGTTCAGTTGTTCTGACCAAACATCAGAATGGGGAAGAAACGTGATCGAAGTGACCTTGACTGTGGCATAATCGTTGGTGCCAGATGGGGTGGTTTGAGTATCTCAGAAACTGCTGATCTCCTGGGATTTTCACACACAACAGTCTCTAGAGTTTACAGAGAATGGTGCAAAAAACAAAAAAAAAAACATCCAGTGAGTGGCAGTTCTGTGGGTGAAAATGTCTTGTTAATGTGGGAGGTCAGGGGAGAATGGCCAGACTGGTTCAAGCTGACAGGCAGATGACAGAATCTCAGATAACCACATGTTACAACTGTGGTGTGCAGAAGAACATCTCTGAATGCACAACATGTCGGACCTTGAAGTGGACGGGCAGAAGACCACAAACATACACCCAGTGCTGCTTTATTAGGTACCTCCTGTACTTAATAAAGTGGCCACTGAATGTATACCTTGGAATGATCTGTTTGGATGGCATGCAAAACAAACTTCTTTTTCCCTGACAAGAATTACCACGGGTCAACTCTTCCACAGCTCCGTTCTCCTAACTCAGGATCTCCTTCACCCACAGCTGCCATGGATTTGCCCTCCCTGAGGGTAAGGGGGTCTTCAGTCCCTCTGTCCTGTCCTGCCACCTAATCGGGTCAACCTTCTGAAGTCTCAGCGTTCCTCCAATTTCCCCTTGAGTGTACCTGGATTCCAGTTCCTCTGAGTATCAGAATCTCCTTCCTGCACCTCTCCCTCCTCCCTGAACTTGTGGAGTGTTCCTCTTACTCTGTGCTTAGTCCTGATGCAGGATTTCGGACTGAAAAGTCCGCCCGACACTGCTCGACCTGCTGTGTTCTCCCACTTGAATTTTTTTTTTAATTTGCTCCAGACTCCAACGCTTGCAGCCTCTTGCGTCTCCTTAAAAGTCCCACCTGACAACGCCCCTCGAGAATATTAACCAAATGAAAGGCGTAGTGTCAAAAACACTTACCCAAACACCTACTGCGCTGAAGATCTACAGGATGCCCAAACGTTTAGCAGTAAAAGCTGTCCGAGCAAACACGCATCCCTCTCAATCAGCTTCCTCTTTTGAAAGCGTTTCCTTCTACCTGTGGCCTACGGATCCCTGGTCGTGGACTTTAAAACTTGTTGTTTGGTTGGGGTGAGGTGGGTCCCCCACTACATCCTCCACCACTCGGTTTGCAAACTGTTACCTCAAAGCCCGGTCCACAAGGTGTGGCAACGAAGGAGCCCAGTGCAGTCCAGGGCGAGCGGACTCGAGTGACGCCCACAGAACTGTTTGCGGCTGCCGGCCAATGGCTGTGCGAGAGCAGGGGGGGAGGTTTGGGCTACGTGACGTGGCAGGAACAGACGGAAACAGAGTGAAGGGCTTCCTCTTTCTGTCTGAAGGGCACCCGCGTAGACCTGCTCAGCGTCTCTGCTGCTCGAGTGTTTTTTTTCTCTTGCCTCTCTTTCGCACCGACCTCAGACAGGGGAATTCGGGAGACCACGTGCCGTTTCTGATTGGTGGGTCAGAGGTAGAGTCACAGAACCACACAGCATGGATACAAGCTCTTCTGCCCAACCAGCCCGCGCCAACTACAACAGCCCCGAGAGGCAGAGATAAGTTGGCCAGTAACAGCCTCTTCCCCAGGGCAGGGCAGTCCAAAACTAGGGGGCATGGATTTAGACTGAGAGTGGAAAGCTTAAAGAGGGACTTGAGGGACAACATTCTCATGCAGAGGGTGCTGAGCGTATGGAACGAGGTGCAGTTTTATGCATTCTGGCCCAGATCCTGCCAACCCCTGCCTCTCCATATACCTATCCAATGCTTTGTAAATGATATTAATGTAGCTGCCTCAACCACTTCCTCTGGCAGCTCATTCCATACACTCACCACCCTCTGGGTGAACAAGTGCCCCTCAGATCCCTTTTAAATCTTTCCTCTCTTACCCTAAATCTATGTCCAGGGGGGTTTGGACTACCCCCTACCCTGGGGAAGAGACCGTTAATGTCCGATGCCTCTCATAATTTTAAACATTTCTCTGAGGTCGGCCCTCGTTCTCCGCCGCTATAGGGAATTAAGACGTGGCCTAGCCAACCTCTCTCTATAACTCAAGTCCTCCAGTTCTGACAACATTCTCCTAAATCTTATCTCGAGAGAGAGTTAACAGCTTCGGATTCTGGGCATTGACCTGTCCTAAGCCCAAAACATAGAATTAATCAAGGTGCACCAGTTCCTCTGTTTTCTTAGAAGCTTAAGGAGATCTGGCATGCCACCAAATCCTCTAACGTACTGCTGAAATATCCCCGACTGGATGCATGAGAGCCTGGTACAGGGATTCCAAAGCACAGGAATACAAGCGGTTACAGAGAGTAGTGGACACAGCCCAGTCCATCACAGGCACATCCCTCCCCTCGAGTGAGGGTCTCTACAGGAGGCGCTTCCTCAAGGATCCCCACCATCCGGGCCACCCCCTCCTTCTCGCTGCTCCCAGCGAGCAGGAGGTACAGAAGCCCAAAGTCCCACACCACCAGGTTCTGGGACAGATACTTTCCTACAACTATCAAGTTCCTGAACCGACTGGCATAACTGTAACTCTACCTCAGCAACAGAACACCATGGATCACCTCGTGCGCCGACAAGGAATTGTTTAGACTGGGTTTTGCCTGCAGACATGGGGTGAAAGTCTGTTGGGAGTTGATGGAAGTCCAGGGTTAGAGTAGGATGAGTGGTTCAAAGTTCATAAGTTCAAAATTCAAATTTGAGATTGTACACCTCTGAGATTCATCTTCTTGCAGGCAGCCACAAACCAAAGACACACAATAGAACCCATTAAAATCTCCACACAACAAAGACGGTCAAACAACCAAAGTGCAAAAGAGGACAAGTCGTCTAAACAATAAAAAGTAAACAATTAACACATTAAACGTGAGCTGCAGAGTCGATGAAGGTGAGTCCACAGGCTGAGGAGTCAGTTCAGTGCTGAGGTGAGAGAAGGTGGTCCAGGAGCCCGATGGTTTCTGAACCTGGCAGGGTGTGACCCAAGACTCCCCCATCTTCTGCCTGAAGGTAGCAGCAAGAAGAGAGAGAGTCAGGTCAAACACAGTCTGATGTTGAACATCTGTTTGCTTTCCCTTCTCGGGCCTCGATGCTTCAGTCAGTGCAGAGTAACGGGGCTCAAAACCAGACTGTTTTCCACTCCCAGGCCTCGACATTTTAATCTGGCCTGAAGCCTGCTCCAATGATGTCTGCTGTGGCAACAGCCCTGCCTGCATTCTCAACAGTCAAACGAACGGAATCCTTCAGGAGATCGTAAAATCACTAGCTTGTTTAGACAGTTCAACACTACATTTCTCCAAGGGAAATCACAGGCTGCAGATTGCAGTGATCGACGTTCAGAAGTAGACACTATCTAGTAGTTGTAAATCATCACTGTATGTCACCTGGAAGAGGGTCGAGGGTCGGCATGGGCCCAGTGAACCAAAGCACCTCTTTCCTCCTGTAATGCCCTGGTTCATGTTTTTACTGTCATGCTCTATGTGTTTCATTTTGGCAGTTCTGTAACAGCTGCTTGTTTTCAGCTTGCTTGGGTTATTGTTGAAGATAAGGGATGAGGAGAAATGTGTGCCATCCAATTAGGATGATTGAATTAAGGGCCGGTTCTCTGGTGAGGGACACTAAGGTTGGGCTTGGGGCTTTTGTTTGAGAGGAAATGAAAAGGAAAGACGCAGGAGAGAAGAGGTCATAGGATCCAACACGGAGCGGGACTGTGAATCGACGAATCCCGGGGTGAGATCGATTGAAGATTGGTGACTTTGAACTTTGAAGTTTGAGGAGATTCAGTACATCACCAAAAACTCTAGGGAATTTCTACATCCCTGAGTGCACTGTAGATGTACCATGGAGGGATGACCGTCAGGCACGGAGGGTCCAGTGCACAGGATCGGGAAAAGCTGCAGAAAGTTGTAAACTCCACCATCTCCATCAGGGGCATTCGCCTTCCCAGCATCAAGGACACCTTCAAAAGCTGGTGTCCATTATTAAGGATCCCCATCACCCAGGACATGCCCTCTTCTCATTGCTACCATAAAGGAGGAGGGACAGGAGCCTGAAGACACACACTCAATGCTTTAGGAACAGTTCCTTCCCTTCCACCATCAGATTTCTGAATTTCCCATTGTAAGTTATAGTAATTTTTTGTAGCACTGTAGTGTTAATTGCAAAATAACAAATTCAATGGCATGCAGCATGTCAGTGCTAATAAACCTGATTCTGACTGAAGACACAGCCTGAAACAGCAAACATTTCCTCCTGGTTTAATTCCCTTCCCTCTCGAGGACAATGGCCCCAGATCCCCGCTCTGCGCAGACACTGGCTATAATACTCCTTCACTGGTGGTGCCTCCATGTCTTGTCCCAAGACGTTTGTCTTTTTCAGGCTGATAGTCAGTCCAAATTCCTTGCAGGCCTGGGAGCAGCGATACAACAAACTCCGGAGGTGCTGCAGAGAGTGGGTCGCGACTGCTGTATCAGCATAAGACGTAGCAGCAGAATCGGGCCATTCAGCCCATCGAGTCTGCTCTCCCACTCGATCATGGCTGGTTAATTATCCCTCTCAACTCCATGCTCCTGCCTTCTCCCTGAAACTCTTGATGCCCTGGTTAATCAATAACCTATTAACCTCTGTCTTAACTATATCCAATGACTTGGCCTGCACATCAGTCTGTGGCTATGAATTCCACAGATTCTGGCTAAAGAAATTCCTCCTCATCTCTGTTCTGAATGAACATCCCTCCATTCGGAGGCTGTGCCAACTCTATTCTGATACTAGTTTTACCCACGAGGAAACATCCTCCCTGTATCTACTCTGTCTAGGTCTTTCAATATTTGATAGGTTTGAATGAGACCTCCGCTCATTCTTGAAAACTCCAGGGAGTACAGACCCAGAGCCGTCAAACACTCCCCATATGTTAACCCTTTCATTCCCAGGATCATTCTCATGAACCTCCTCTGGACCGTCTCCAACACCAGCGCATCTTTTCTTAGATAAGGGGCCCAAAGCTGTTCACAATACTCCAAATGTGGTCTGATCAATGCCTTATAAAGCCTCAGCATTGCTTCCTTGCCTTTATATTCTAGTCCTCTCGAAATTAATGCCCAAATTACATTTGCCTTTCTTACCACTGACTCAACCTGCAAGTTAACCGTAGCCTCGCACACTTTAGTTTTGGCTCTCAGGTGGGTTAGGTTAAAAAGCCCGCCATCTGATCTAGTGTGGAGTTAGATCCCCCCTGTTGCAGTGCTCAGTACGTGCCTCAGGAGGAGGGCAAAGATGATCCTGTAGAGTAATGGGGCAAGAACATAGCACCACTTACTTCAAAGGGCTCTGAAGAGCTGCCGATGTACTGCACAGTCCCCTTCGTGTCGTTGTGGAAGAATTTAACCCTGCTCACCAGCCTTGGCATTACAGCCTGCCATGTATGGACATGGTGGAGGATTACAAATACCTGGGGATATGAATTGACAATAAACTGGACTGGTCAAAGAACACTGAGGCTGTCTACAAGAAGGGTCAGAGCCGTCTCTATTTCCTGAGGAGACGAAGGTCCTCTAACATCTGTCAGATGATGCTGAGGATGTTCTACGAATCTGTGGTGGCCAGTGCGATCATGTTTGCTGTTGTGTGCTGGGGCAGCAGGCTGAGGGTAGCAGACACCAACAGAATCAACAAACTCATTTGTAAGGCCGGTGATGTTGTGGGGATGGAACTGGACTCTCTGACGGTGGTGTCTGAAAAGAGGATGCTGTCCAAGTTGCATACCATCTTGGTCAATGTCTCCCATCCACTATATAACATACTGGTTGGGCACAGGAGTATATTCAGCCAGAGACTCATTCCACCGAGATGCAACACCGAGCGTCATAGGAAGTCATTCCTGCCTGTGGCCATCAAACTTTACAACTCCTCCCTTGGAGGGTCAGACACCCTGAGCCAATAGGCTGGTCCTGGACTTATTTCATAATTTACTGGCATAATTTACATATTACTATTTAATTATTTATGGTTTTATTACTATTTAATTATTTATGGTGCAACTGTAATGAAAACCAATTTCCCCCAGGATCAATAAAGTATGACTATGACTATGACTTAGAGTGGATCTGAAAGAGCCAGTCTCCGCTCACCAAGTCAAACTGCAACAGAAAGGAGCTTCTTCTGTTCTCTGCACTTCTCCTGGAGTTGTCCGAGAGAGAAAATCATGTCCACAGTTGTCCTTCCTACATGGAAGCAATTCTATGTCTCTGGGAAATGACATCCCTTAATTACATTAATAAATGCAAACACTAATTTCCCCCCCACCACCCCCACGGGCTCTGCTTTCTTCCTATGTTCCAAAGGCACACGTGTAGCCAGGTTTCTGTACATTTTCTTCATGTAGTACCCAGGGATCAAAGCTCTAATTCCATCTCCCCATTTGATTAACAGAAACCTGCCAATTGCAGGTGCAAAAGTTAATTTGCGGAAGACACAGATCCTGGTTTTTAAGTTCTGCCTCCTAGTCACACATTCACAGAATGGCTCAGAAAGTTCACGCTTCCCCCTTTTGCTGTCCAGAATATCTAAAGATTAGCTTTATTTGTCACATGTAAATCAAAACATACAGTGAACGGCATCATTTTTGCCAATGACCAACACCGTCTGAGGACGTGCTGGGGGCAGCCTGCAAGTGACATTGTGCTGCTACAGGGTGCCCACAACTCTCTAACCCTAACCTGTACACCTTTTTGGAATGTAGGAGGAAACCAAAGCACCCAGAGGAAACCTGGTCACAGGGAGTGTTGTAATGTAAACATAGTCACTGGAGAGACACTGAAGCTAGTGGATATAGAAGTGTTTTATTCAACAAAGTGAGACACTCTTTGTTTGACCTGGGCCTGTTTGACCCAATATTATATGAAATCTTATATGCTAAAGGTCAAAGGCTAATTCTATAGTTACAAAGTACAGTATCTACAATGCTTCCTTTGAATTGCATATAGTTTTCACACACATCCTTCTTTTCACCCATACTCCACACACCCAAAATAAATGCTAATCAGCATCGTCTCATTTTCAATTAATTGGTGTCCACGGATCCAGGGCTGTATTTTAAATTTAATCTACAATCCATGTTCAGATTTAGAGATTGGTTGCTGAAGTTAATATTTGCTATGAACCCTAACTCCAGAACACAATGCCTATAAAAAATATTCACCCCCCCCCTCCCCCTAGAAGTTTTGTTTTACTATTCTTTTGGACTACTTTTTAATGTGTGAAATTATTATGGGGAACAAGGAAATGGCAGACGAGGTGAACAGGTACTTTGAATCTGTCTTCACTAGGGAAGACACAAAATATCTCCCAGATGTAATAGTGGCCAGAGGACCTAGGGTAACAGAGGAACTGAAGGAAATTCGCATCAGGCACAAAATGGTGTTGGGTAAACTGATGGGACTGAAGGCTGATAAACCCCTAGGGCCTGATGGTCTCCATCCCAGGGTACTTAAGGAGGTGGCTCTAGAAATTGTGGACGCATTGGTAATCATTTTCCAATGTTCTATAGATTCAGGATCAGTTCCTGCAGATTGGAGGGTAGCTAATGTTATCCCACTTTTTAAGAAAGGAGAGAGAAAGAAAACAGGCAATTATAAACCAGTTAGTCTGACATCAGTGGTGGGGAAGATGCTGGAATCAATTATAAAATTTGTAATAGTGGTATATTTGGATAGCAGTAGCAGGATAGATCCGAGTCAGCATGGATTTCTGAAGGGGAAATCATGCTTGACTAATCTACTGGAATTTAGTCATAGTCATACTTTATTGATCCCGGGGGAAATTGGTTTTCATTACAGTTGCACCATAAATAATAGTAATAAAATCATAAATAGTTAAATAGTAATATGTAAATTATGCCAGGAAATAAGTCCAGGACCAGCCTATTGGCTCAGGGTGTCTGACCCTCCAAGGGAGGAGTTGTAAAGTTTGATGGCCACAGGCAGGAATGACTTCCTATGATGCTCTGTGTTGCATCTTGGTGGAATGAGTCTCTGGCTGAATGTACTCCTGTGCCCACCCAGTACATTATGTAGTGGATGGGAGGCATTGACCAAGATGGCATGCAACTTGGACAGCAGCACAGCACAACTGAATTTTTTGAGAACGTAACTATGAAAATGGACATAGGAAAGCCAGTGGATGTAGCGTACCTGGACTTTCAGAAAGCCTTTGATAAGGTTAGTGTGAAAAATTAGAGCAAATGGTATTGGGGGTAGGGTACTGACATGGATAGAAAATTGGTTGGCAGACAGGAAACAAAGAGTAGGGATTAATGGGTCCTTTTCAGGATGGCAGGCAGTGACTAGTGGGGTACCGCAAGGCTCGGTGCTGGGAGCTCAGCTATTTGCAATATACATTAATGATTTAGATGAAGGGATAAAAAGTAACATTAGCAAATTTGCAGATGACACAAAGCTGGGTGGCAGTGTGAAATGTGAGGAGGATGTTATGAGAATGCAGGGTGACTTGGACAGGCTGGGTGAGTGGGCAGATGCAGTTTAATGTGGATAAATGTGAGGTGGCAAGAACAGGAAGGCAGATTACTATCTGAATGGCGTCAAGTTAGGAAAAGGGAAAGTACAATGAGATCTAGGTGTCCTTGTTCATCAGTCACTGAAAGTAAGCATACAGGTACAGCAGGCAGTGAAGAAAGCTAATGGCATGTTGGCCTTCATAACAAGGGGAATTGAGTACAAGAGCAAAGAGGTCCTTCTGCAGTTGCACAGGGCCCTGGTGAGACCACACCTGGAATATTGTGTGCAGTTTTGGTCTCCAAATTTGAGGAAGGACATTCTAGCTATTGAGGGAGTGCAGCGTAGGTTCACGAGATTAATTCTCAGGATGGCGGGACTGTCATATGTTGAAAGATTGGAGCAACTGGGCTTGTATACACTGGAATTTAGAAGGATGAGAGGGGATCTGATTGAAACATATAATATTATTAAGGACACACTAGAGGCAGGAAACATGTTCCCGATGTTAGGGGTGTCCAGAACAAGAGGCCACAGTTTAAGGGGTAGTCAATTAGAACGGAGTTGAGGAAAAACTTTTTCACACAGAGGGTTGTGGTTCTGTGGAATGCTCTGCCTCAGAAGGCAGTGGAGGTCAATTCTCTGGATTCTTTCAAGAAAGAGTTAGATAGAGCTCTTAAAGATAGCGGAGTCAAGGGGTATGGGGAGAAGGCAGGAAAAGGGTACTGATTGTGGATGATCAGCCATGATCGCAGAGAATGGTGGTGCTGGCTCGAAGGGCTGAATGGCCTACTCCTGCACCTATTGTCTACTTATTTAATTTAACTATTTAACATATATACTTACTGTAATTCAGTTTTTTCCATGTATTTTCATGCATTGTACTGCTGCTGCAAAGTTAACAAATTTCATGACTTATGCCAGTGATATTAAACCTGATTCAGATGTGGATGAAGGAAATCTGGAGGGTTACGTGGGAGTTATGGATTTTGAAATAGGTTTAAGGAGGGAACACCATCAGGTTAGCTGCCACTGGAAGGAGTAGGTACACGCCCCCCAGTGACTGTGCATAATTCCCCCTGATGCTCCAATTTCTTCCAACAATACGAACCCATACAGGTGAGTAGTTTGGTCACTTGTAACTGGTCAGAGTGGGCTCATTGGGCTGGAAGGACCTGTATCTCTAAATAAAATATAGACAAAGGAAACACTCCAATGGTCAGTCACATGTTACACGAAGAAAGGGGCAGAGAAGATACAAAGGGGAGGAGTGAAGTAATGATGGTGCTAAATGGCAGTCCTTTGCTTGCATCTTCAGAAACAGCTCTATTTCCATCTTTAATATCTTTATTTTTTCCCTTTCAGGGTTCTTTTGAAGACCCTGACCTGGAGTTACACGCTGAATACAGTTCTTTGCGGGAATGGGACCCACTCTCGGGGTTTCATAACTGGCCATCATTCGGCACGCCAAGGGCTCGGTCCAAGAGTTTGGCTCGACTTTGGAGGCCTAGGATCTCAGGGCTCTGGAGATGGGCGGATTGAAGGTCGGTGTCATGACAGGAGATCCGTGCGTCGTCGGGGGAGTCAGAATATCTATGGCTGTGTGCCCAGAGACCCAAGATCTATGGGCACAGAGCTTGAAAAAAGCAACGTAACGGACTTTTAATATTTTAAACCAGCGAGTTGTTTGTTATGTCTCTCCTCTCTCTGTGAAACATTGACATCTCTTTCTCCCTTATTAGGGAGAAAGAGAGCATGTGGTATGTCGAATACTGGCTGAAAAGCGAAATCTTTGGGGTAACTGCAAGTCTGTGTCTTTTCTATTGCTTTGCTCACGCTTGAGTGCTTGGTAGTGGGCAGTGCTTGCTTTTTTTTTGCCAGTGGGGGAAGGGGGATTTTGCTTGCTGCCACTTATGCACAGGACGGAGGGGAGCTTGGGGAGTCTTTGGGGTTCTAACAGTTAACTGTCATTCATTCTTTGGGTCACTCCTCTGTTTTTGTGGATGGTTGCGAAGAAAAAGTATTTCAGGATGTATATTGTATACATTTCTCTGACATTAAATGTACCTTTGAAACCTTCAAACATTTGAAAGATGGTTCTTGGATCTCAATCACACCGTTAAGGCCATCATCTTTGTTAGCAGTGTGGAGGAACAGAGAGATCTTCAGACCCATGTCTATACACCCCTCAAAGTTGCAGGGTAAGTTGACAGGTGACTAAGAGGCACATGGTATGTTGTTCTTCATTAGAGGATTGAGTTCAAGAGCCACGAGGCAATGTTGCAGCTCTATAAAACCCTGGTAAGATCACACTTGGAGTATTGCATTCAGTTCTGGTCACCTTTTCATAGGAAGGATGTGGAAGCTTTTGAGAGAGTGCAGAGGAGAGATACCAGGATGCTGCCTGGATTAGAGAGCATGTTTTATAAGTGTAGGTTGAGTGAACTAGGGCTTTTTCTCTTTGGAAATGGCTAATATTAGTGGGCATAATTTTAAGGTG
Source organism: Mobula birostris (assembly GCF_030028105.1). Classification (NCBI taxonomy): domain Eukaryota; kingdom Metazoa; phylum Chordata; class Chondrichthyes; order Myliobatiformes; family Myliobatidae; genus Mobula; species Mobula birostris. The sequence continues at coordinate 12,368,865 of NC_092371.1, forward strand.
ATTAGAGGAAAGTATGCGGGGGGGGGGATGATGTCAGAGGTGGGTTTTGTTTTACGCAGAGTGGTTGGCCTGGAGTGGTGGTGGAGGCAGATTCATTAGGAACATTTAAGTGATTTTTAGATGGGGACATGGAAATTTGGTATGTGCCCAAAGACACTGGCAAATTCCTACAGATGTACTGTTGCGAGCATTCTAACTGACTGCAAGAGTGTCTGGTATGGGGAGGGGTGTGTACTGCACAGGATTAACATCAGCTCCAACATAGGCACTAGCCTCTGTAGCATCCAGGACATCTTCAAGCAGCAGTGCCTCAGAAAGGTGGCTGCCATCACTAAGTACCCCCATCATCCAGGAGCAGTAATTCAGTTTCTTATCCTGTATTATCATGTAACGCATTGTACTGCTGCCGTAAAGTTAACAAATTTCATGACATATGCCAGTGATATTAAACCTGATTCAGATGTGGATGAAGAAGATCTGGAGGGTTACGTGGGCGGGAAGAGTTAGATTGATCCTGAAGTGGGTTAAAAGTGGGCACACCATCAGATGAAGGATCAGCTTTATTTATATTATATCAAAACACGAGATGAGTCATTTACGTCAATTGAAATCAGCGAGGATGTGCTGGCAGCCCATAAGTGTTACCACGCTTCCGCCCCCAACCCAATCCTAACATGTGTCCTGGGTAAGAGGGAGGAAACTGGAGTATCCGGAGGAAACCCACGCGGTAACAGGGAGAACGTACCAACTTCTTACGGCCAGCGGCAGGAATTGAACCCAAATCTTACAACTAGAGTTGTTAAGCTATATGTTACTGTGCATTGTACTTTTCTACTTTCTATAATGCCCAAACTGATCAGCAAACCAGGATCCATCACTTACTAATGGCTGCAACTACTGAGAAAGATGCTCCTGGGGCTTAACTACCACACTGTGAACTTACCCTCCAATTCCCAGCCCAGTCAATGGCCTGTCTTCAATTACCATGGCTATCCTCAGCGCACAGTCTCTTTTTATGGTCTAGACGGGGTGGGGAGGGGCGTTTGTCTTGCTCATCTTCATTAGGCAGGGTATTAAGTACAGGAACCTGTTGCATCAGAATCAGATTTTTCATCACTGACTTGCATCGAGAAATGTGTTGTTTTGTGTGCAGCAAATCGTTTCTTACTGTTGTCAGAGCTGGAGGAGGTCGTCGTGGTAAGCTCCCAATGGCACGTGTCTCAGATAGCCTCTGACAGCCAAGTCCAGCTCTGGGCCTACACGTGTGGCTTAGTTATCAAGCCTGGCAGAACCATTTCGCCCAACAGGAGAAAGGGCAAAGGCAGGTTACTGGTGGCTTAAACCCTGTTGTTCTGGGCGGTTGGGGTTTGTCAGCTCATCTAGGAGAGGGAAAAATCGTCAAATCTCCACTGGCTTGCGGCTGTACCCACTCATTAGGGAAGGCTTCGGGAGTAAACCCCGAGGAAAAATCCGGAGCTGGAGCCCTATGTTGAGTTCAATGCTGACAGCTAACTCCAGTGATGGCGCTGGTGGCAAACTATATCGGTCTCTGCAGTTCCATTAGGTTCATCAGCTGTGTGGAGAAGGGGAGCCTGCTGCCTGGGCGACAGCTTGCTCTCCATATCGTACTGCCCTGGCTTGTGTGTCAACTACGTAGACAACTAGGATGCAGTATCCATGGTTGACCCTGACCAACGGAGAGCTCAAAAACAGTGCAATACATAAAGTGTTATGTATTACAATAAATACATACACACACGTACACAAGTAGTGCAAAAAGACTGCAAAAGTAGTGAGGGAGTGTTCAAGGACCTTTCAGAAATCTGATGGCAGAGGAAAGGAAGCTGCTCCTAAAACATTGAGCGTGTTATCGCTGGCGAGGCCACACTGGTAACGCAGTGTGCATAAAAATAAGAGGATGCCACCAGAACTGGAGGGCTGAAGAGAGCTGGACTATGCACACCCATACTCACAACATTCTACAGATGCTGTTTAAATCTGAGGTCCTTCTGAAGTCAGAAATGAGCCAGAACACTTGTAGCTTCTCGGTTGTTTTATTAAGAGTTGATAGAACAAAGAGAACAGGAACAGGAGTGACAGGGGTCTTACTATTTGAAGAGATAAACTGAAGATGGCACCTAGTATAAAAACAGCTACTTCTATAGTCAAAGAAAAATTCTATTCAAATCCATAGATAAGAGACAACTAATAAGAAACAACTTAGTCGATACTGCAGTAAATACAATGATATCGTATTTGTTAAGTAGGGTACCATGCACAATCCTGATTTGATGGAGACAGACATGAGGAGCACAGAGGAACATCTGGAGAAACTTCTGAAATGCCCGGTTTGCTGCCGCTGCTACTGTGCGATCGAGAATCTCTGGAGGGGAAGGTCCCAAATCCTCAGTTTTGCCTATTGCCGGGGTCGAAGTGCTCGGCAGAGATGGTGCTCGGTGCTGGAGGGCTGGCCGGAGGCTCGAAGCTTTCGGACAGACTCAAGAGTCGGCTGTGGTCAGGTGCTTCCAGGCTGCTGCATCGGCAAGTTTGCAGCGCTGGAGGTTCATGGCAGGGAGAGTTTCTCCCTTCAACCATCTGTGAGAGATGATGGGACTCTCGAGAGACTTTGAGGCTTTTTTTTACCATGCCCATGGTCTGTTCTTTATCAAATTACAGTATTGCTTTGCACTGTTGTAACTATATGTTATAATTATGTAGTTTTTGTCAGTTTTTCAGTCTTGATTTGTCTTGTGTTTCTGTGATATCGTTCTGGAGGAACATTGTATCATTTCTTAATGCATGCATTACTAAATGACAACAAAAGAGGACTGCGTGTCCTCATAATCGAATCTAATCTAAAATTAACCAATGAGAAACAATTATTCACTTAATGAAATAGAGAGAAGCTTTCAGAATGATACTTTTAAAGCCACACGAGGCATATCAAACTGCTATACTACTTAATATACAAACTGCAAAGGAAACGATAATTAAAATTAAACAATTGGATCTAACAATGCCCGGTGGAAGCATCCTAACCTGCTGCATCACTGCTTGGCACGGAAACTGCATTGCGGCGGGCAGGAAGGCTATACAACAGGTAGTCAGAACCACCCAATGCATCCCCACACCAGTCTACCATCAAGGGCTTATTATACAGACAGGTGCTAGAAAAGGGCCAGTGTCACATGAGAGATCCCGCCCAACCTGATCATGAAACGACTGTCCCGCTCCCATCAAGGAGGCAGCTACGTAGCATCCACACCAGGACCACCAGACTCGGCAAGTTATTTCCCCAAGCAGTATGGCTGATCAACACCTCCACCCACTAACCCACCCCTCCACTCCCCCAACCACTACTACTTTATCATTTCCTGTCAGTCCCCTTATGTGTCGACACTCCTGTGTCTAGTGTCACCTTGTGGACATACAATTAATGTATACAAGTTATCTTATGTATTTATATTTATTGTGTTTTATCATTATTCTGTTACCTTTCGTGCTTTTTGTGCTGCATCACATCACAGTTACAATTATTTTGTTCACCTTTACACCTATGTACTGGAAATGACATGAAACAATCTTGAATCTTGATAGTCTGGGAGTTCTTTCCCTGGAGCTTAGGGGGCCAAGGGGTGACCTTACAGTTGTTTATGAAATTATGAGGGTTATGGACAAGGTGTATGGTCAGTGTTTCCCACCCCAGGGCAGGAGAGCCTAAAACTGGAGGCTATAGAGTTATGATGTGAGAGAAAAGGTTTAAAGAGAGATCTGAGGGAAAGAGGTGAGTCAGAACAAGCTGCTCGAGGAAGCCGTAGATTGGGTGCAACTGGACAGGTAAAGTGAAGAGACAAAAGGTTTAGAAGGCCAAACACAGGCAGACAGGACTAACTCAGACAGACACCTTGGTCAGTATGGACAAATTATGCTGATGGTTCTGTTTCTGTGCTGCATAATTTTGATTTTTTTTTTATTTAGAGATACAGCACAGAACAGACCCTTCCAGCACACTGAGCCACACCACTCAGCAACCCACCAATTTGACCCCAGCCTAATCACAGGACAATTTACAATGACCAGCCAACCTACTAACCGGTAGGTCTTTGGAATGTGGGAGGGAGCCAGAGCACCCGGAGAAAATCCACGTGTTGGCGGGGAGAATGTACTAACTCCCCACAAGAGGATGATGGAATTGAACTCCAGAGTGGCCCAAGCTGTAATAGTGTCCCACTAACTGCTATGCTACAGTGGAACCTCAAAGGGCTACAGCAAAAGCCTGAATGATTATCTACCAATTATTGATGGGGAGGTATGATGTATCCTTAATAGGGGAGTGATATCCAGTTTTCCAAAGTTGATGACACCATCAATCCTTGGGTTATGGCCATTCAGGTAATGGAAATAAGCCCTTACATAATCCACAAATTACCACCTGAAACTTTGAGGTGCAGAGTAAAATTCGCTCCTTGATTTTAGGAACAGTTTATACATTGCATGTTTCTTGATGGTGCAGATGACGAGGCTTCACATTCAGGAAAAGCACATTACCGTAAGAATTAGCCCACTTTGCCCTCTGAGCTAGTTCTTACCTTCCATCTTGGCTGATTCTCAGCCACTTGTTCCTATTTTCTCCCTGTAACCTTTGGCACCCTGACTAATCAAGAACCTATCAACGTCTACTTTAAATATACCCGATGACATGGCTTCCACATTCAACCATGGCAATGAATTCCACAGATTCACCACCCTCTGGCTAATGAAACTCCTCCCCATCTGTGTTCTAAATGGAAGTCCCTCTATTCTGAGGTTGTGTTCTCTGGTCCTAGACTCCTCACTATAGAAAACATCCTCTCCACAACCACTAAGCCTTGCAACATTCGGTAGGTCTCAGTGAGATCCTACCCCCCACCCCCTTCCCATCATTCTTCTAAACTCCAGCAGGTGCAGTACCAGAGCCAAACACTACTCATACATAAACATTTTCATTCCTGAGATCATTCTTGTGAGCCTCCTCTGGACCGTCTCCAATGCCAGCACACCTTTTCTCAGAGAAGGGGCTCAACACATTGTTTTCTAGGAACAGATCCTCTCCTGTAACATGGGGTGAACGGCACTTGGACGAATCTTCTCTGACGATTGTCACCTTGTTCTGGTGGAGAGGCTTGTGAGTACCTGAGAGCGATGCTGCCTGGAGCTGAGCTCCTGGTGGGGTCACCAATGGAGAACCTACAAAGAGCGAGCTAACCAAGATCTCAACAGTGGAGCTGGTGGAGATGATACATCACAATGGTAGTGAAGACAGAGGAAAGCTGCAGCAGTGAAGTTGTCCCACATTCCATGAAACTGGAGACTGACTCCAATCTGTCAAGGACCACGTGGTGGCTCCCTATGCACCAGCCTCCCCACGTTAAACAAAGTCATGCATGGTGTACCCCACTATGGGAATAACCCTCAAATAGAACATCATACTCGATTTGAGTAATCACACCATTGTGGTGGAAGATTATAGCAGGGACAGTACTTGCTCTTTTAAATCCTGGGATAGAATCTACTTGCTCTTGTGGATTTACTTTGGTGCTAACATCACTGTTATTCTTAGAGTGTAGTTCAACATTCCTTCCCTTTCTACGGGTTAGAAATAGGCACTGGCCCCTCAAGACTGCTTTGCAATTTGACATACACTCAGTGGCCACTACATTAGGTACACCTCTTCATTAATGCAAATATCTAATCAGCCAGTCACATGGCAGCAGCTCAATGCATAAAAGCATGCAGATATGGTCAAGAGGCTCATTTGTTGTTCAGACCAAATTCTTGCAAGCACAAGTCTCTGGACTTTACAGAGAATGCTGCAAAACACACACACACACACACACACAAAGAAACAGAAAATATCCAGTGAGCATCAGTTCTGTGGGCAACAACACCATGTTAATGAGAGAAGTCAGAGGAGGTCAACCTCTCACTCAATGTCAGCAAAACAGGAGGTCCATGAGCCAGTCCTCAACAGGGGATCAGAGGTGGTCAGGGTCTGCAACTTTAAATCCCTCGGTGATATCATTTCAGCCAATGTGCTCTGGGTTCAGCATGTAATTGCCATTATAAAAAAGGCACAGCAGCACCTTTACTTTCTTAGTTTACGAAGTTCCAGCAAGTTACAAACTTCTATGGATGCATGATGGAGTATACTGACTGGTTACATTAGCAAAACACCAATGCCCTTGTAGAAAATCCTATGAAGAGTAGTGGATACAGCCCAGTCCATCAAAGATAATGTCTTCCCACCATTGAGCACACCCTCAAGGAGTGCTGTTGCAGGAACAGCATCCATCATCAGGGACTCCCACCACCCAGGCTATGCTCTCTTCCAGCTGTTGTCATTGGGGAGGAGGCACAGGAGCCTCAGGACACACACCACCAGGTTCGGGAAGTTATTACTCCTCAACCATCAGGCTCTTGACCCAGAGGGGTTACCCTCACTAACCCCACCACTGAACTATTCTCACAATCTACGGACTCACTTTCAAGGACTACAATGCATGCTCTCAATATTCATTGCTCATTTATTTATTGTCATTTTTTTGCACTTGCAGTTTGTTTTCCTTAGCATTTTGGTTGTTTGCCCGTCTTCGTTGTGTGTAGTTTTCCTTGATTCTACTGTGTTTCTTTGTGGATGCCGGGTAGTTTATGGCGACATACATACACACATCGATATAAATTGGGAATGGCCAAACTGACAGGAAAGTGACTGCAACTCAAATAGCCACGTGTTACAACAGCAGTGCACAGAAGGTCACCTCTGAACCTCAGTGGATGGTCTACAGCAGCAGGTGACCACGAACATGCACTCCAGTTATATTGGAAGGGCGACGTGGTAGTGTAGTGGTTAGCACAATGCTTTACAGTACCAGCTGCTGCCCATGAGGAGTTTGTACATTCTCCCCGTGACTGCGTGGGTTTCCTCCCACAGTCCAAAGACGTACCGGTTAGTAGGTTAATTGGTCATTGTAAATTGTCCCGTGATTGGGCTGGGGTTAAAATCCGGGTGTTGCTGGGCGGTGCAGTCTGAAGGGCTTGTTCCAGGCTGTATCTCAATTAATAAATAATTAAATATTGTGGGATTAGCATCTGAATTGTGAATCATTGACTGAAAGACTTACGTTTGAATCCCACCTTGACAGCTGAGGGTATTTGAAGTCAAATAAATAACTCAGGTGAGATTTTGATTCCCCTTTCCAAAATTTAAAGAAATTTAATATCTAAGTATGTATGTCACCACCATATACTACTCTAACATTTATTTTTTTGGGGGGCATTCCAGTAGATACAAATAAACACATTAGAGTTGATGAAAAACTGCAAACAACCAGTATGCGTAAGACAAACCATGTACTTCAAAATGATAAATTCTCTAAATATTAAGTAATATTGAGAATACGAGTTACAGAATAATTGAAAGTGAGCCCAGAGGTTGTAGAATCAGTTCAGTGTTGAGGTGAGTGAAGTTATCCTCCCCTGGTTCAGTCGTATGATGGTTGAGGGGTAATAACTATTCCTGAACCTGGTGGTGTGGGTCCTGAGGCTCCTGTACCACCGTCCTGGTGGCAGCAGCAGTGAGAAGAAAGCATGGCCTGGATGATGGATGTTGCTTTCTTGCGGCACCGCTCCTTGTAAACAGGCTCAGTGGTTGGGGGGGCGGGGGGAGGGCTTCACCAGTGATGGACTAGGCTGTACACACCGAATTTGTGTAAGTTTTGAAGGTGCTTTTATTCCACACAGCCTTCTTGCAGCTCTCACCATTCTGCCATCCTTATGCTGCTTTGTCACCATGTGATGTTGCTTCTGTACTGACTTTAGCACTTGCATCTTAATTTTAAATTGCTCTTTACCTGCTATAATCGGCCCCCATTAACAGTCCACACTTAGTGGGCACTTTATTAGGCTCAGGAGTGGAGCCCAGTGTGGCCGTCTGCTGCTCTACCCTATCCACCCTGAGGTTCAATGTGTTGTGTGTTCAGAGATATACTCGTCTGCACACCATTGTAAAGCGTGGTTATTTGAGTTACTGTTGCCTTCCTGTCAGCTTGAGCTATTCTGCTCTGACCTCTCTTATTAACAAGGCAAATTCACCCACAGAACTGCCAATTACCAGATTTTTTTTTTTGTTTCTCACCCCATTCTCTGTAAAAGCTTGACTGTTGTGCACAAAAATCCCACATGATCAGCCGTTTTCAAGATCATCAATCATTCCATGGTTAAAGTCACTGAGATGGCATTTCCCCTATTTTAATGTTTGGTCTGAACAGCAACTGAACCTCTTGACCATGTCTGCCTGCTTCTATGCATTGAGTTGCTGCCACATGACTAGCCGATTAGATATTTGCATTAACAAGCAGATGTGCAGGTGTACTCCAGTGGCCACTATGTCGTACAGAAGGCAGTCATAGATAAAATCAACAATTATTGTTGATTCGATTTTCACTCTTCCAAGCATTAGACTAAGGATTACTAACTAATCACTCACCTTGTAGAGAACAAGGAATGTGTTCTGGAAGTTTATTACATTTCTGATAGGAGCTTGGTGCGTGGCCAAGTGGTTAAGGCGTTGGTCTAGTGATCGGAAGGTCGCTAGTTCGAGCCTCAGCTGTGGCAGCGTGTTGTGTCCTTGAGTAAGGCACTTAATCACACATTGCTCTGCAATGACACCAGTGCCAAGCTGTATGGGTCCTAGTGCCCTTCCCTTGGACAACATTGGTGGTGTGGAGAGGGGAGACTTGCAGCATGGGCAACTGCCGGTCTTCCGTACAACCTTGCCCAGGCCTGCGCCCTGGAAACCTTCCAAGGTGCAAATCCATGGTCTCACGAGACTAACGGATGCCTATTACCTGGTCATTATATACTGCAAAAAATTAAACAGTTCACATTAATGCTGTCCTACCTTTTCTGCATACTCATCCACTCTCTGCATTTATATGTCCTACCATATTGAGGCTTGACAGCTGACAGGTCCTCCAACTCATTACATGGAACGTGATACTGCCCTTTCCCACAACATTCTTGTCCTTAATCTTGACATTACAAAACTAATTTACATGCAATTTAGCTAATAGCTCAGGATTGTAGCCCATTTAGGTCTTGGTCTCTTCTTTCAGAGGAGACATCAGTCCCAAGATCTGGATCCCAAGAGCAGAAAGGGCTAGATTACACAATGCCTCTAGGTCTAACCCTACTCATGCACAGATCCAGATCCAGATTAGTGTGCCCATCAATGGAAATGTTTAATGTTGGATGCTTCTGGACTAACAAGCTGATGGAAGAACTCAGTGGGTCAAGTGGTATCTGAAGGAGGAAAGGAATTACTGACCTTTCAGGTCAAAAAACTGCATCAGGACTCAGGAGTCGATATGGATGCAATGATTGGATCTTATCCCCCATCCAGAAACATAGAAAGCTTACAGCACAATACAGGCCCTTCGGCCCACAAAGCTGTGCTGAAAATGTCCTTACCTGAGAAATTACCTAAGGTTACCCATAGCCCTCTATTTTTTGAGCTCCATATACCTGTCCAAGTCTCTTAAAAGACCATATTGTATCCGCCTCCACCACCGTCACCGGCAGCCCATTCCACACACTTAATACTCTCTGCGTAGAAAACTTACTCAACATTTCCTCTGAACTTACTTCCAAGCACCTTAAAACTGTGCCGTCTCGTGCTAGCCATTTCCACCCTGTGAAAAAACCTGACTATCTACATGATCACACATCAAAGTTGCTGACGAAGGGTCTAGGCCCGAAATGTCGACTGTACCTCTTCCTAGAGATGCTGCCTGGCCTGTTGCGTTCACCAGCAACTTTGATGTGTGTTGCTTGAATTTCCAGCATCTGCAGAATTCCTCGTATCCACATGATCAATGCCTCTCATCATCTTATTCACCTCTATCAGGTGACCTCTCATCCTCTGTCACTCCAAGGGAAAAAGGCTGAGTTCACTCAACCTATTCTCATAAGGCATGGTCCCCAATCTAGGCAACATCCTTGTAAATCTCCTCTGCATCCTTTCTAGTTTCCACATCCTTCCTGTAGTGAGGTGACCAGAACTGAGCACAGTACTCCAAGTGGGGTCTGACCAGCGTCCTATATAGCTGCAACAATACCTCTCAGCTCCTAAACTCAATCCCATGATTGATGGAAGGCCAATGCACTGCTGTATGCTTTAACCACAGAGTCAACCTGCACAGCAGCCTTGAGTGTCCTATGGACTCAGATCCCAAGATCCCTCTGATCTTCCACACTGCCAAGAGTCTTACTATTAATACTATATTCTGTCATCATATTTGACCTACCAAAATGAACCATCTCATACTTATCTGGGCTCAACTCCATTTGCCACTTATCAGCCCATTTTTGCATCCTATCAATGTCCCGCTGTAATCTCTGACAGCCCTCCACACTATCCACAACACCTCCAACCTTTGTGTCATCAGCAAATATACAAACCCATCCCTCCACTTCTTCATCCAGGTCACTTATAAAAATCACGAAGAGTAGGGGTCCCAGAACAGATCCCCAAGGCACACCACTGGTGACCGACCTCCATGCAGAATATGACCCGTCTATAACCACTCTTTGCCTTCTGTGGGCAAGCCAGTTCTGGATCCACAAAGCAATGTCCCCTTACTTTCTCAATAAGCCTTGCATGGAGTATCTTGTCAAATGCCTTGCTGAAATCCATATACACTACATCTACTGCTCTACCTTCATCAATGTGTTTAGTCACATCCTCAAAAAAATATAATCAGGCTCGTAAGGCATGACCTGCCTTTCACAAAGCCATGCTGACTATTCCTAGTATTATGCTTCTCCAAATGTTCATAAATCCTGCCTCTCAGGATCTTCTCCATCAATTTGCCAACCACTGACTCACTGGTCTAATTTCCCCCGGGATCAATAAAGTATGACTATGACTATAATTTCCTGGGCTATCTATACTCCCTTTCTTGAATAATGGAACAACATCTGCAACCCTCCAATCCTCCAGAACCTCTCCCGTCCCCATTGATGATGCAAAGATCATCGCCAGAGGCTCAGCAATCTCCTCCCCTGCCTCCCACAGTAGCCTGGGGTACATCTCGTCCAGTCCCAGTGACTTATCCAACTTGATGCTTTCCAAAAGCTCCTACACATCCTCTTTCTTAATATCTACATGATCAAGCTTTTCAGTCCGCTGTAAGTCATCCCTACAATTGCCAAGATCCTTTTTTGTAGTGAATACTGAAGCAAAGTACCTCTGCTATCTCCTCCGGTTCTATACACATTTTTTTCCACTGTCACACGATTGGTCCTATTCTCTCATGTCTTATCCTCTTGCTCTTAACATACTTGTACAATCCCTTGGGGTTTTCCTTAATCCTGTCCACCAAGGCTTTCTCATGGCTCCTTCTGGCTCTCCTAATTTCTTTCTTGAGCTCCTTCCTGCTAGCGTTATAACCTTCTAGCTCTCTATCCTTACCTAGCTCTTTGAACCTTTTGTAAGCTCTTCTTTTCTTCTTGCCTTTGTACACCACGGTTCCTGTACCCTACCACCCTTTCCGTCTCACTGGAATGTACCTATGCAGAACTCCATGCAAATATCCCCTGAATATTTGCTACATTTCTTCTGTATATCTCCCTGAGAACGTTTCCAATTTATGCTTCCCAGTTCCTGCCTGATAGCCTTATATTTCCCCTTACTCCATTTAAACACTTTCCTAACTTGTCTGTTCCTATCCCTCTCCAATGCTATACAGGAGATCACTATCTCCAAAATGCTCTCCCACTGATGTTGGAACAGAATCACACCATTTGGTGCATCAGATCTGCTTCACCATTCAATCATATTGACTTTTTTCTTCTGTTAACCCTTAACCCCCTTACCAATCAAAAACCTACAGAGATCCCTTGCATAAACTCCCTTTCAACTACCGAATCTCCATCAATCTCATCACCTTCACCTTCCCTGGAGCCATAAGCACACAACGTGCTTTGTCCTTATTTCCAGGTTCAGTTCTGACGGATCTTTATTTTATGTAGAGATATAGTGTGGACCAGGTTCCAGCCCAGCAAAACGCACTGCTCAGCAACCCACCAATTTAACCCCAGTCTAGTCACAGTTAAATTTACAATGACCAATTTGCCTACAGTACAGTACAGTCTTGGGACTGTGGGAGGAAACTGGAGAACCTGGAGGAAACTCACATGTTCAAACTCCATACACCGAAATGCCCTGGGCTGTAATAGCATCACACTAACCACTATGCTACCGTGGTGCCCGTATCACACCATTTCATTTTAAGGGTTTCTCTTACAAAACTGTTTTGATGCGGCTTGACGAAGGGGCCAATACCCAGTTACCACACCCAGTTCCCCATCCGCAGGAGGACCCCAAAGCTTGTTAAATTATGAGCCAGACAGATCTACTGCAGAAAAGTCAATTTCTGATGATTTTGCAGTCTGCAGACTCCCACATAATGCAATCCACATGCAACCTACCTTAGTTTTCCCCTCCTTATCTGAGTCTCAGACTCCTGATCCTACTGCCCTCCAGGGCAGTCACCCACTCAAAGATTGAAATTGATTTCTATGACACTGAAACAGACCCTTCACACCAACTTGTCCATGCTGACAAGTCACTATTCATTTAGATATGCAGCATCAAACTGTCCCTTCAGCACAATGAGCCACACTGACCAGCAACCCAAAACAATTTTTTTTCCCGGGACAATTTAAGATGACCGATTAAATTCCAGCTGGTAATTCATTGGACTGGAGGAGGAAACTCAAGTACTCATGGGGAGAACGTTTTGACACACTGTGCTGGAATTGAACTGACACCCTGAGTTGTAACAGGGTTGCACTGGCCGCAGTGCCCCCAGTTACCCACCTGAGCAGGATCCATCCGCCTACATTTGGACCATACCCTTTTCTAGCCATGTACCTGTCCAAATGTCTTCAGGTCATTGTAAACGTACCCACCTGTATAGCTTTGTCCAGCAGCTTGTTCCATCCTCTTGTGTGGAAAAAGTTGCCCTCAGGCCTCTTTGAATCTTTATCTTCTTATATTAAGTCATCTGCTACAATATTTTGTTAACACATCAAGTAACTTAAAAAAAAATCATGTACTTTCAGCCTTGAGTGTTAACTGTAATTATTTGAAGTACTAAGCAGTGTCCAATTACCAAAGCACAACAGTAAATGCCCTTCATTTCTGATCTGTGAGTCAGTTGATGGTGGTTTTCTTCTATTTATCTTTGAACTGCAAGTTTGTTACAGGCAATCAAGCTGGGTAACTGTAGACTCAGTGGCTACTTTATTAGGTAAAGGAGTGGTACCCGGTCTGGTCTTCTGCTGCTGTAGCCCATCCACTTCAAGGTTCGATATGTTGTGCATTCAGAAATGCTCGCCTGCACACCACTGTTGTAACACGTGGTTATTTGAGTTACTGTTGCCTTCCCGTCAGCTTGAACCAGTCTGGCCATTCTCCTCTGACTTTTCTCATTAACAGCATATTTTTGCCCACTGAATGTATTTTTGTTTATCACACCATCCTCTGTAAACTCAAGAGACTGTTGTGTATGAAAATCTCAGGAGATCAGCAGTTTCTGAGATACTCAAGCCACCCTGTCACCAACAACCGTTCCATGGTCAAAATCACTGAGATCACATTTCTCATTCTGTTATTTGGTCTGAACAACTGAACCTTGTGACCATGTCTGCATGCTTTTATGCACTGAGCTGCTGCCACACGATTGGCTGATTAGATATTTGCATTAACGAGGCGTACAGGTGTACCTCAAAGTGGCCACAGTGAACATCCATCAGTGACTCTCCACCTCTTTTTGCTGCAAGTTGCAGAAATTACACTTCTAATGGAAGTTGCTGGATGCTCTGCTTTCATTTTAAAGATTGCCAGTTTACTTGGGTTAAGGTTAGAAACAGGAGCCACGGTAGTGCAGCGGTTATTGTGAAGCTATTACAACTCGGAGAGTTGGAGTCCGAACGCCTTCCATGTGAAGTGTGGGGGTTTCCTTTGGGTGCTCCAGTTTCCTCCCACGGTCCAACAGTATACTGGTCAGTAGGCTAATTGGTCATTGTAAATTATCCCGTGATTAGGCTAGGGTTGCAGAGCGGCGCAGTTTGTAGGGCCGGAAGGCCTGCTCTGTGCTGGATTTCTAAATAAATAAATAAAAACCTTTCCAGAAGACGCAGAGTTGCTGGCGGGTAGTACTGTTGACACATTAGACACTTACCTCGAGAGTTTGCCTCTGACCGAAATCCTCAACTTTATACGTGTAGTCCACTTCATGAACGCTCCGTGATCCTAGCAAACGTGGGACAGTGTTTCTGAGGTATCAGATAAAAGTTGAAGCCCGAAATGCAGCAGATTTTAGGGCAGATGAGCAAAATCCTTGGTCAGAGGGAGGTTTGGGGAAGGTGGGAATTACAGAGCTCAGGACATAGCCACCAATAGCAGAGCAACAGGAACTGGGAGGGTCGAGGGGCTGGGATCAGAGGCATGCAACAACCCCGCAGAACTGAAGGCATGCACAGCAGTCCTCAAGGTAGGATCAGAGGAAAATGGAGACAGATGATATGAATGACGATTGAATTAAATTTGAAGGATCTCTGATGAGAAGTTAAAACATAAGATTGGCAGGAGAAGAAAGGGTAAATTAAATTTGAAGGTTAATAGCACAAGCAGAGGCTGAAGCGGAGACAAAATTAACATATGGTATCCACATGGGGATAGAACCCAGCTCAAAACATTTTTAGCATGAACTGATAAGGGACTTGTTAAAGAATAAGAAAGCTTTTAGCAGAGCGGCAAGACCTCATGGGTCACAGCAATGTATGTTAGCCAGATAACGGTGCCTGGTGGCCTGAAGTCAAAGATTACACTAGAGCTGGACTGCGGAGAAGGCTTAAAGATTAAAGGTTGGGGGGGGGGCGGGCAAAATTGACTTACAAAGAAAAACCCGGTAAAAAGTTGTCCAATGCAATTCCATTTTTTTCCTTTTTATGTCATGAAATTAATTACAAAAAAAGCCGTAAAGAGCAGGTGAGAAACTGGATTCATCTACAGTTCTTTGTGTTTGTTTATATATACACAAGAGATACATCATTCACTGAATTGAAACACAATACAAAATAACACCTCAGAGAAGCCATATAATAGACCACATTGTCCATATCACTTGAAGTCCTAAAGAAAGGGGACTGGGGTGAGGGGCAGCAGGGATAGGGAGGAGCTGGGGGGGGCAGGGAGGTGGGAAGGGTTGGGGAGAAAGGCGAAGGTGTGGGTGGTGTCTGGGAATTAAATCAAAAAAAAAAAATTTGCACTAGGGTAATGAAGCTCCTTCATCAGAATGAGGGACGCAGATAAAACAAACAAGCATCTCTTAATCTTAACGCAGAAAGGAGGAGGAATTACAAATTCTATATTACATACAACAGTAAAGGTGGGCATCACACACACAACGCAGAGCTTTTTTTTAAATCCCCGGTTTCAAACTTTGCTATTTAAACTTGCTGTTTTGGTTTTTAAAGTGTGGCCGGATACAGTGGTGGGGGAAGCTGTCACCGCTTCTATTCCAGGGAATTCCGTTTTTTTAAAATCCATTTTCTTTCGTTTTGGGGTTTTATTTTTCTTTCTCTCTCCAAAGCTGGATATGTGTAGCGGACGGCCCCGCAGGAAGGGGTGGGGGTCCTCTTGCTCTGCTCAGTTAGGACCCCAGTAGCCCGAGCTGTTGTAGGCCGATTTGTTTGCCTGGGATTTCTGCTGGATGCTGCTTGCCTGAGTACGCTGCCCTGTACCGCTCTTGTAGAGGCGCACACACACATAAAAAAGAAAGCACAGAAACATACAGTTTATCCCCCTGCGAAACACTACCTCGCAAACATTTTTAAACCATAGATGCTGGGATGTGGAGCAAACAAACAAACTGTTGGAGAGTCAGGCAGCATCTGTGGAGGGAAATTTGATTTCAATATTTATTCATAATAAAGAAATATATACTAAATGCTCAGTAAATCAATGGAAACTGCCCCCCCCATGGACTCTATCTACGTTCCTCACTGCTTCGGTAAAGCAGCCAGCATAACCAAAGACCCCACCTACCCTGGAACATTCTCTCTTACAGCACAGGAACAGGCCCTTCGGCCCACAATGTTGTACTAGACCAATTAAATGGCCAACTGAACTAATCCCTTCTGCCTGCACAATGCTCATTTCTTCCAATTTCCTGTGCCCATCTTAAAAGTCCCTAATGTTTCTGCAGGGTGGTGGGGTGGAGATATGTCTCTACCAAAGGAGGTATAAGTGCCTGCTTAGCCCCCTGACCAGGTCACGCTGATGCCATGGGAGCAGGGGGCAGACGGCCGTATGAGTAGCTGGGGCTTATCACAAGTTCTGGTTACACGACCACTGATGCCAGGCAGGCAATCTCTGAAGAGTATCGATAATGGTTGGGGTCACCCATCTTGTGAAGGCACTGCCCAGAAGGCGGCAATGGCAAACCAATTCTTTCGAAAAATTTTGCCAAGAACATTCATGGTGGCCCTCGTCATGATGACAATGATGAACGTTTCTGCCTCTACCACCACCCCAGGAACCTACCACTCTCTGTGTAGAAAACATGCCTTGCACATCTCCTCTGGACTTACCCCCTCTCACTTTGCATGCCCTGTGGTATTAGACATTCCATCAGGCAAAAGGTACAGGGCTCTAGGAGAGGTTCTATCCTGTACAGGACTGAACACTGAACGGACCCCCAGTACGATAAATACAGAATCTTCAGCCCACTTCGTCCATGCCAACACGAGGTCAAATTAAAACTAATTCCTTCTGCCTGTAATTGATCCATTTCCCTCTTTCTCTGCGAGCACACATTCGTATCCAAAAGCTACTCAACCACATGCATTTTCCTCCACCCCTCTTCTGGCAGCACACTTGAGACACCCACTTTTTCCTCACAAAAAAAACTTGCCACAACATCTCCCTAAAAACATCAACTGTCCATTTCCACACCACAGATGCTGCCCGACCTGCTGAGCTTCTTGTGTGTTTTATTCAAGATTCCCACCACCTGCAGAATGTGTTGAAGATTTGTTCCTTCAGATTCACTTTTTAAAAACCATTGTTTGACAAATTCTTTTTACTCAAAACTTAAAGGAGTGAAGTCAGTCAACAACAGAAAGGACCAATTGGCTCCCCCTCCTGGCAGGTTTAAGGATCGTACTGAATTGGACACAATATTTCCCATTAATCCCATTCTGGCCCACTCCTCACTCTTTCCCATAGCAATACAAACTCTCAGGATATCTCAATTTCCTTTCCAAAAGCCACAATGGATGTACATTTCCACCAGCCTTGAAGTTCTGGATTATAACTGCTGTCTGTGCAATACGTTTCCCTCACATCTCCCTTGTACTTTTTTGCCCAAAGCATTAACCGTCAGCCACCTGGTCCTCCAGCACCATGTCAGGACTAACACAAGTTGTTATGGTTGTAGAGCTGATACAATAAAACAGAGCAGCTTATCAAACTTCTGTGCTTGCAACTAGGAGAGAAGCAAATTCATTCTACAAGGCTTCCCCCAGTTTACGGACACTCAGTTTAGGTACACAAGACCATAAGGCACAGGACCAGAATGAGGCCGTTGGGCTCATCGACCCTGTTCTGTCATTCCATCATGGCTGATTTATTATTCCTCTCAACCTCATTCTCCTGCCTCCTCCCTGTAACCTTTGATGCCCTGACTATTCAAGAACCTATCAATCTCTGCTTTAAATATACCCAATGATTTGGCCCCCATTGCTGTCTGGGGCAACGAAGCCCACAGATTCACCACTGTCAGGCTAAAGAAATTAAATTCCTCCTCATCCCTGATCTAAGTGGAGTCGCTCTATTCTGAGGCTGTGTCCTCTGGTCTTAGATTCACTCACTAGAGGAAACATCCTCTCTATGTCCACTCTATCTTGGCTTTTCAATCTTCAACAGGCTTCAGTGAGATTCCCCACTTAATTTTTCTAAACTAGTGAGTACAAGCCCAGAGCCCCAATTGCTCCTCATTCCTGTTAACCCTTTCATTCCCAGAATCATTCTCTGGACTCTCTCCAATGATAGTACATCTTTCTTTAGATAAGGAGCCCAAAACTGCTCACAGTACTCCAACTGCGGTCTGATCAATGCCTTATAAAGCCTCAACATCACATCCTTGCTTTCATTTCAAATCCTTGCTTTTATATTCTAGTCCTGTCAAAGCCTGTAGATACGAACAAGCATTTGGGATGGATCTGCTGGCTGCAGGTATCTTCTGCCAGGCAACAATTCTGCTTGCGGCTGCTTTTCTGGCTTGAAAACCGTTTAAGAATGTAGAAATCTACAGTGCAGTACAGACCCTTCAGCCCACAATGTTGTGCCGACCATGTAATCTACTCCAGAAACTGCCTAGAATTTCCCTACCACATAGCCCTCTATAGCTCCATGTACCTGTCTTTAAGAGTCTCTTAAAAGATCCTGTTGTATCTGCCTCCACCACTGTCGGCAGCAGTACGACACACCCACCACTCCCTGTGTGACAAACTTACCACTGACATCCTCTCTGTATCTACTTCCAAGCAACTTAAAACTATGCCCCCTCATGCTAGTCATTTCAACCCTGGGAAAGAGCCTCTGGCTATCCACACGCTCAAAGCCTCTCATCATCTTGTACACCTCTATCAGTCACTTCTCATCCTCCGTCACTCCAAGGAGAAAAGGCCAAGTTTACTCAACCTATTCTCATAAGGCATGCTCTCCAATCCAGGCAACATCATCCTCTGCACTCATTCTATAGCATCCAGCACTGAACACAGTACTCCAAGTGGAGTCTGACCAAGGTCTGGGTTACAAGTTTATAGAGCAACACAAAGCACTGTAAGGACTCAGTAGGTCAGGCAAACATCTGTGGAGGGAAATGGACCTTCATCTGGACTACTAGACTTCATCTGTTGCTCCGACATCCATCTCCTCTCATGTCTTGTCCATTTCTCTCCAGAGTCCACAGTCCCCATCATCTTCTAGCTTGTATTCCTTCTCCTCCCTCCTCCTCCTTATTCTGGCTTCACCCCTTCCTTTCCAATCCTGATGAAGGGTCTCAGCCTGAAAAATCAACTGTTTGTTCACTTCCATTGATACTGCCTGACTTGCTGAGTTCCTCCAGCACTGTGTCCCCCACCACCACCCCCCAGATGCTCCACGATCTGCTGAGTTCCTCCAGCATCCTATATGTGTCTCTCCACAGATGCTCCTGACTGGCAAAGTTCCGCCAGCATCCCCCGTGTTGCCCCAGACTGCAGCTTGCGCAGTCTCTCTGATTCAGACCCACTTATGTATCACATGTACACGAAATGCTGGGGGCAGCCTGTAACCACTTTTGGAATGCAGGGAATGTGGCAGCACAGCAAGCTAGATTGAAACAAAAACCCCAACATCACGCTCTTGGGTGATCGGTCAAGTAATAAAGACAGCGGTCCCAAGCTCAGCTGTGAAGGGGGGGGGCAGGGGGTGGTGTTGGACAAGGAGCTAGCAACCCGGCCCCATGAAAAACCCAGAGCTACAGAAACACCAAAGACCTCATCCTGGGAGAGGAAAGATCCTCGCCTAGATACCACTGAGAGGACAGGCCACACCTGGAGACAATTTGAAAGACTGGCCCAGGACAGAGGACTCTGGTGAACTGCTGTTGGCGACCTATGCCCCAGTAGGAATAATGGGTCAAGACACTGGAAAAAATGTGCTCTGGAAATCTATGAAGAGATAGTGGGATCTCGCTTGAGATCCATCCCACCAGCACTGTTTGAACACTTCATCCTCCCTCTAATATCAGCACATGAAGTAGCCTGGTCCGTGCAACTGCACCGAAGCACAGGCCACTTGACCCACTGAGCCCATGTGGACTTCTGCAAGGGAAACCCAACTAATCCCAACCATGCCCAGCTCCCTTCTGATCATCACAGTTGGATCTTGACTCTACGACCACACCTGGGACAGCCAAATCACTTCTTTCACCAGTACTTCCTCTCACACCAGGTCTCATTCTTCTCACAATCACCTTCATTCTCCACTCCTCACCCACCTTCTCTTAACTCCATTGCCACTAGGCGAAGCTTCACAAGACCATTAGACGTAGGAGGAGAATCAGGCCATTTGGCCCATTAACTCTGCTCCACCATGGCTGATTTATCCCTCTCAACCTCATTTTCCTGCCTTCTCCTCGTAACCGTTGACACCCTGACTAATCAAGAACCTATCAATCTCTGCATTAAATATACCCAATGATTGGCTCCCACAGCCATCTGTGGTGATGAATTTCACAGATTCACCATCTTTTGGCTGAAGATATTCCTCCTCACATCTGTTCTAAAGGGACATCCTGTATTCAGAGACTACCCCACTATTGGAAACATCTTCTGCATATCCACTCCATCTAGGTCATTCACCCTCCTAAAGGAAACAGCCTCTCCTCTGCCATCAACTTTCTAAATGGTTCCTGAACATTACCTTATTTTATTTTGGTACACTATATTTATAATAATTTAAAATTTTTGCATCTTACTGCTGCCACAAAACAACAAATTTCACATCACCTACGTTGGTGACAATAAACCTGATTCTATGTAACTGATGTCCTTGTATCCTGAGGCTGTGTCCTCTGGTGAGACACCTTACTATAGGAAACATCTTCTCCACATCCACTATCTAAGCCTTTCACTATTTGATAGGTTTCAATGAGATTCCCCTCCCCCACACTATTCTAAACTCCAGTGAACACAGACCCAGACATCAATTGCTCCTCATACATTCACCCTTTCATTCCTGGGACCATTCTCACGAATATACTGTGGCCCTTCTCCAATGCCAGCACATCCTTTCTTAGATAAGGGACCCAAAACTTGTAAGTGCCCATGATTTAAACTGAGTTTCAGGAACATACATTGAAACATGCACTGGGATCCCAAGGATGGGATACCTGGCTGGAGATCGGTAGAGCCACAGCGCAAATTCCTTCCCGCGGCATCCCCCCCACCCCCACCCCGTCAGTAACGAAGCGTTTGTACCTGGCCGTCCTGTTGGAGATGCAGGATCTGCGAATGCATCTGCTGCTGGTGTGGAGTCAGGATGTGCATGAACGGAGGTGGATAGCCGGCAGCGGTGGCCGGATTCACAGGGCCCCCACTCCCCAGGGCCGAGGGCAGGTTAAACGAGGCAGCAGGAGTCCCAGCATGAAAGCCTTGCTTCTCAAAAGACTGTGGAGAAAGGGGGAAATCAATGATCAAACCAACGGAATAGCAGCAATCACACCTCTACCTTTCTGCTGTGGAAGTTACAGTAAGGCAAGGGTTAAGGACAACCTCCAGGCAAAAATAGCCATGGGAAGTCGTGGTCAAGTGAGACCTTTGAAATGAGACCGTTGGAGCCAACTTTACAGACAGACATGGGAGAATACTGTGGCAGTGTGTAATCAACCTAGAAGAACATAGCTTCCCTTCACACAGTATGGGGTTCTGGACACAGACGAGATAGGAACACACACAACTAAGGGACAATTCCTTTAGTAACTTAAAAATATCATCAACCGGTAGCTTGTAATTTCTATTGACTTAACACCTCTATTGTGATTGCTAACTGATCTTGCAAGTAAGGAATTCAAACATACACAAATCACCAAATGGTCAATATCTGTAATTGATAGGCCAATTCTGTTTGAAAATAGTGGCTTCACAACAGTGTGGGTGACAGGAGCACAAGTAAAATAAGGTATGTTTGAGTCGTACGAGTGAGTGTCTTCTAGGCCCAGTTACTCAGTTATTGGCAATGATACTGCTGCTACCCCATCACCTGCTGGAGTAAAGGGTCAAAAATCTACCCTCAGGAGGTGCACAGAAATCCTAATGATGCTGAAAATACTTCCCAGAAATTGGATTTCTTGTAAAGAAACTACGTAATTCCGCTTTTCTTAATGAATCCTGCTTATAATCATGTGATTCTACTTCAGGTAAGTCTGTGCAAACATGAATTCGTGTATCTAACAATCAACGCAATTTTGACCTCAATGAAGGATGGTTTGAGTTGGAGCCAAAACGTTTTTTCTTGAGAATAATACTTCCCTGATGGTATGTGAAGCTACTGTGAGTAAGCTTTTCATTGTACTTCTGTGTACATGTACTCGTGCATTTGCCAATAAACTTGATTTAAGACTATTTTTATATTATGATGCAGTTCCAGATGAAATTGTCCATTTCAGTTTCATACAAGATTGTCCATTTAAGATGCAGTTTCAATGAAATCGTCCATGCAATTTTGCTCCAATGACTGAAGACATTTGGAATTCCTCCTCAGAAATGTGATAACACTTCTTGAATAATCACTAGAATAACACTTCTTGAATAAACTCTCTACTCCAGGGAACTATGCAGTGTTATTGGAAATAAAGAGATAGATTATTTGGGCAGTATAGTTGGAGCTTCAGCTGCCAGATCCCATGTTTAACCAGCCTACCCTCTATGGAATCTGTCTATACTTTTCACTGCCTCAGTAACGCAGCCAGCATAATCAGAACCCCCTCACCCCAGACATTCTCTCTTCAGCCCTCTCCCAGATACAAAAGCCCAAAAGCATGTACCACCCTGCTCAAGGACAGATTTTACCCTGCTGAAATTAGACTCTTGAACTGATCTCTTGTATGACAAGATGGGACTATTGGCCTCACAATTTACCTCGTTATAACCTTGCACTTTATTGTTTATCTGCAATGCAATCTCTCTGTAGCTGTTACACTTTATTTTGCATTGTTATTGTTCTATCTCAATGCACTGTGCAATGATTTGATCTGTATAAACAAAGCCACACACACAAAATGCTGGGGTAACTCAGGTCAGGCAGGAAGAACCCACCTGGCTTCACCTATCACCTTCCAGCTAACCTCTTTCCCGTCCCACCACCTTTTTATTCAGACATCTTCCCACTTACTTCGCAGTCCTGAAGAACGGTTTGGCCCAAAATGTCGACTATTTATTCTTTTCCACAGATGCTGCCTGACCTGCTGAGTTCCTCCAGCATTTTGTGTGTGCTGCTTTGGGTTCCCAGCATCTACAGACTTTCTTGAGTTTGTGAAGTATACAAGACAAGCTTTTCACTGTTTCATATGACAACAATAAATCAATACCTAATGCTGACCTGAAGCTCGTGAGGATTGGCCAATCTTCTCAGACTCAGAGCATTACAGCATAAAAACAGGTCCTCTGGCCATGTGGAACAAACTGTTTTTCTGCCTAGTCTCATTGGCCGAACTGGACCATAGCCCTCATCCAAGCTTCTCTTAAACCCACATCCACCTCAAGTTCCTCTTAAATGTTTCACCTTTCACTCTTAACCTATGACCTGTAGTTCTAGTCTCACAGGACTTCATCATTATTATGTGCTGTGAGGCATGACATGGGCTATCTGGGTCTTGACCATGATTGTTCTTGGCAAATTTTCCCACAGAAGTGGTTTGTCATTAACTCTTCAGAGATTCTCTGGCTGGTGTCAGTGGTCGGATAACCAGGACACGTAATATGCTCATACAACCATCCACCCCCTGCCCCCATGAGACCCTGATCGGGGGAGGGGGTAAGGAGGTGCTACACCTTGCCCAAGGGTGAGCTGCAGGTTGGCAGACAGAAGCAGCACCTTACACCTCCTTTGGTAGAGACCCATCTCCACTGCAAACCTCTAACATCTCCCCTCATCCTCCCTAGTTCCAGGGAATAAAGGGCTAACTTATTTAACCTTTCCCCGCAACTCAAGTCCCAGGAACGTCTTTGTAAATTTTCTCTGTACTCTTTAAATCTTATTCTTTTTGTTTTTCCAGGCAGACTTAGGAGATCCCTACAAACCGCACTATGAGAGTGCTCAAGAACTTCCCAGTAAACCTTGTACTTTGTACACCAGGAGCTATTGCACATACGATGGATGGCCTGAGTTACAGGGAGAGGCTAGACAGGTTAGGACTTTATTCCTTGGAGCGTAGGAGACTGAGGAGTGACCTGATAAAGGAGTGCCAAATTATGAGGGACATAGACAGGGTACACAGTATTGTTCCCCAGGGAGAGGCAATCAAAAACCAGAGGGCACATTTAAGATGATAGGGAAGAGAGCTGAAAGGACATGAGGGGCAACTTCACTCAGAGGATGAGCTACCAGAGGTGATAGTTCTTGGTACACATGAGATTATTAAATCAATACCAATGCTGACCTCGGGGGCTGTGAGCACTGGCCAATTCGCATGGAGTCATACAGCACTAAAGCACAGAATCAGACCTTCGGCCCATCTAGTTCCTGCCGAACTGTTTTTCTGCCTAAGCTGCTATCAGATTCTTGAATGGCCTTCTTGTACAAGATGAACTTTTGGCCTCACAGTCTGCTTTGCTATAATTTTGCACTTTCTCTGTAGCTGTTACACTCTGTTTTGCATAGTTATTGTTTTATCTCAATGCACTGTATAATGATTTGATCTGTATAAACAGTACACGAGAGAGGCTTTTCATTGTATCTCAGTACATTTGACAATTATAAACCAATACCGATACCCAATCCTGACCTGGGGGCATGAGCATTGGAGAATCTTAAGACTCAGCATTACAGCACATTAACCGCTCCTTCAGCCCACCTAGTCTGCGCCAAACTGTTACTCTGCGTATCGACCTGCACTTGGACCATAGCACTCCCTATCCCTCCCATCCATTAAACTTTTCAAATACACACAGATGGGAAATGTTGAGAGGGTTATGGGTACAAAGCAGGGAAGCAGGACTAGCTTAGATGGGTATCTTGGTTGGCATAGAGGAGTTGGGCCGAATAGTCTGTTTCTGTGAAATCTAACAGCTCTCAGGATCCTATCCCTGTAATAATCCACAACTCCCTACCCAGGAGGAAGGCCCATAGTCCACTTTTGCAGATAGCATTGTTAATCGTCCTGACCCAGTTCGGGATATCAGGTGCCTTCCGAACGGCAACGCACTTGCCTGCTGAGTTTTGCTGTACACAGATCCTGAGATGTCCGGAACACCCGTGTTGCTTGAGGTTACTGATACACCAGCTGTGGGAAGAGGAACGAGCAGTGAAAAACCTGTCCTTAACATGGATATGAGAGAAAAATTCACAAAGCTACAACAACTAGGAGTGATCTCTACACTCAGCTTGGAACATTAACACCTCACACTCCAGCAGGGTAGCCTCCAACCAGGTGGCTTGACAGCGATTCTCCAACTTCCTGCAATTTCATCCCCCACCCCCTTCTCTCTTTTCCCATTTCTCATTCTGGTTCGCCTCACACCCCTTCTCTTCTCGTCATCTGCCTACCTCCCCCGTCTGGTTCCCTTCCTTCTGTTGTCCACTGTCCTCTTCTATCTGACTGCTTCTTCTTCAGCCCTTTACCTCTTCTATCTATCCCCTCGCCCTCACCCACCCACATTCCCCCTCACTTGGTCTCACCTATCACCTGCCATCTTGTATATCATCCCCTCACCCCACCATCCTATTCTGGCATCTTCCCCACTCCACTTTGCTGTCCTGTTCTGATGAGGGGTGTCAATCCAAAACATTTTCTGTTTATTGCCCTCCACAGATGCTGCCTGACTTGCTGACCTCCTCCAGTATTTTGCGTGTTAGAGATGCCGAGTTCCTTCAAGTATTTTGTGTGTTAGAGACCCTGAGTTCCCTCAGCATCTTGTGTGTTAAGAGACCCTGAGTTCCCTCAGCATTTTGTGTGTTAGAGACGCCGAGTTCCCTCAGCATTTTGTGTGTTAGAGACCGAGTTCCCTCAGCATCTTGTGTGCATTAGAGACGCTGAGGTCACATTTTTTGTGTCACTTGCAGATGCCATTAGCAGTGGTGGAGCTGGGTAGGGCCTACAGTGAAGTATGGATCTTGGATTGTGGGAGGTGGGCCTTAGACAGACAGGAAGGTAGGGCGGGTTACAGTGAAAGAGATGGGTGTAGGAGCCAAAGAGGGTTACAGCTGTGGATATGAGAGGGAAGAAATTGCAGAGATTTGGGAGGTGTAAGAAGTTGGGGCGAACAGAACTAAGGAAAAATCAAAAAGCTAAAAGGTGTTACAGAGATGGGGGGGGGGCTATTAACACAAGGGAAGGCTGCAGAAGCTGTACTCAGAGGGGAGAGGTATAGGTGGTGAAGAGATGGGAAATCACGGATAGAAATTTTTAAAAATCCACCAGACTGGGAATTGGTGCTAGCTGGCACACACACTGAATGGACTCAGTCTGAGGTGGGACACAGGGCCACTGGAATTGGGAAGAGCCCTTGCACACATACAGGTGGGGAAAGGTCATCAACCTCATCGCTCTGCCCCCCCCCCCCCGTGGTATGAAAGGGTGCAGATGAGCTGAGGCAGGGACAGAGCTGTCTTCCGAACTGTGGCCCCTGTAACTGACGCCACACAAGGCTGGGGGCTGCAAAGTGGAGAGCGGACCAGGCTTGCCAAGATGAATACAGCACCACCAACCCATCCCAACCTGGGGTTGCATGCCTGTCACAGTAGATCAGCAGGCATTTTAAGGCTGAAGGTTTTGTCCCAAGCCCGGCAGACAGGAGCTATACAAAAATTTTGGCTGGGCTCACCTTCAGGGCGGATGGCCCTGAGCATGGTTGAAGTGAGTGGAGGGGTGGAGTTTGAGAACGAGTTTTAGCATTCAGAAGGAAGTTGGGGAAAGAAGACTCAGGAATCAGTGGTATCAGATTCAGGAGGTAGACAGGATGGAAAAATTGAACTGATGTGACTTTATGAAGAACAGGGGTTCCTTCAGCGTAGGTTAGAAGTAGTCACGTTGAAGGGTTCCACTTACTGGTGCTGTATCCGTGCGTCCCGTACCCACTCGCCTGCTGGAAGGCTGTTGCTGTTGCATTTACGTTCACATTGACACCATGCTGCTTAGACGAGGTGGGGGGGACCTGAGGAAATTACACACCAGGTCAGCCAGATTCACATTTCACCAGCCCCCACCCTCCCTCTCTTCCATCACAGCACTCAGCACCCCACAACCTGAAACTTACAAGAGCCTGTAAGTGAACTCTGCTGTGGTGACCTCAATGGGACAGACGACCACAAAGGGTAGCAGCCTCTTGACAGACCCCAGGAGGATGATCCAAGTACGAATTCAATTGGACAGGGGTACACAGAAAGGCCACTCATCATGTTTTCTCCACACCATGTGATTCTCTTCACCCAGAAATCCCTCACTCAGCCACGGATCAACTCTTTGCCTGCTCACTCCAACTTGCAGGTGTAACTACCTACAGGTAGCTCTGCTATAAACTTGTTTCTGTAACGCGATTGATAGGTTAGGAACACTATCTGCATTACATGGGTTTGTATTGTTTATGGTGGAAATCAGGAAAATTCTGCTTCAGTCTGTGCTTTGACAGCAACTATAGCCAGTTCTGGGGGGCACAATAGCATAGTGGTTAGCACAACACTTTATAGCAAAAGTGATCAGGTCTACTGTCTGTAAGAAGTTTGTATGCTCTTCTCATGAGACAGGGGTCTGGTTTACTCCCACATTCCAAAAAGATGTATGAGTTATGGTTAGTAGATAGTGCGCATGCTTTGTTAGCACCGGAAA
Source organism: Mobula birostris (assembly GCF_030028105.1). NCBI lineage: Eukaryota > Metazoa > Chordata > Chondrichthyes > Myliobatiformes > Myliobatidae > Mobula > Mobula birostris. The sequence goes on from NC_092371.1 coordinate 12,396,563, forward strand.
TCTGGCCACATTGGCGGCTGCCCCCAACGTATCCTTGAACCGTGTTGGGCGTTGACACAAATGACGTTTTGATGTACACGTGACAAACAAAGAAAATTTTCAAATCTTTTTGCTGCCAAAGGACTTTCTTCTACACAAGATTTTTGGGAATTTGACTAACACACATCAAAGTTGCTGGTGAACGCAGCAGGCCAGGCAGCATCTCTAGGAAAGGTACAGTCAACGTTTTGGGCCAAGACCCTTCGTCAGGACTAACTGAAGGAAGTACTGCCTGGCCTGCTGTGTTCACCAGCAACTTTGATGAGTGTTGCTTGAATTTCCAGCATCTGCAGAATTCCTCGTGTTTGGGAATTTGACTAATGTGCTATAGCAGAACTACCTGTATTCCTACAAAGGGGACAAGTAGCACCCAGGCTTAAATTCCCACGCCCGATTCCAAGGGCAGACATTGGACTTGGAAGGTTAACAGCACTGAAGGCAGCTGATCAGCCCACAGAAATCTCTATGATGAAATAATAAGTCACGCAGACCCTGCAGCCGCACACATTACAGGAATCAGCTTCATAAACTGCTCTCTCTGGCCCTCTAACCCCCTACACATCTGTCTAATTTAAAAAGAACCATTGAGCTTGGGTTTCATTACCTGACGCTTGAGACCAGGAATTCCAAATACCCCCTGCCTTGTGCGTATACAGCCTTTTCCAATCTCAAATTCTGAAACCCTGCCTTGGTTTTTGAAGACCCAGAATTTCTGAGCAGTGCAAATCATTTCTCTATTCGAACATTTTGAAAGGAGGGTGCAGAAAAGGATGGACATGGACGTTGCTGGGACCTAGATGGCTTGAGTTGCAAGAGATTCTAGAATGGGACTATTTTTCCCTGGAGCGAAGGAGGTTAAGGTCCTGGTGAAGAATCTCGGCCCGAAACACTGACCATTTATTCTGCTCCATACTGTAGATGCTGCCGGACCTGCAAATTCCTCCAAATTTTGTGTGTTGCTGAGGACCTTCAAGGTTTATAAAATCATGAGCAACAGAGATAGGGTGGATGGTCACATTTTTTCCCCCCAGCATGAGAGAGGAAAGACTCAGAGGGGACCTAACAGACAAATTTTTCCAGAGGAGGGGATGGATATACGAAACAAGCTTCTCAAAGAAGAGATAGCCATGGGTACAATTACAATGTCTAAAAGATATTTGGACAGGTACACGGACAGAGAAGGTTTAGACAGGGATATGGGTTAAACACAGGTACTTGATCAGAATGGCCCAGTCGGGTTGAAGGGCCTATTTCCAAACAGACTTCTCTGTGAAAGCACGGCTACTTTTATTCCACTTGACAGGAGTTGGTGGCAGAGATGTTGCCAGCGAAATCAGGTTTATTGTCAGTGACATACATTGTAAAAAGAGTTTTGGGGCACTACAGAGTAAGACATTAAAAAAAACTAAATAAACAAACAAACAAACAGAGTGAAAGAGGAATCTAATGGCAGAGGGGAAGAAGCTGTTGAGTGTGGACCTTCAGGCTCCTGTACTTCCTGGATGGTGGTAATAAGAGGGTACGTCCCAGATGTTGAGGGTCCTTTATGATGGATGCCATGAATAATGATAATAACATTCTCAAATGTCAGAAATGAGGCAGATATTCATCCCCCTTTCTTGGGATGCTGTGTGGGGTCCAAAAAGCTACATCTAGAGTTCTTCACAAACTCTCCTCCAACTCACAGACTTGTTCCTTATACTAAGTTGGCTTCCGCCTGTGTCCTAAATTCTGAGCTCCCTCCTGATGAAAGCCCTCATTCCACACCCCACCCCCCACTCCACATGGTGAGAGGAGCTTCCCTCCCCAATACTCACAGCAAACATGGCCGGGCCGTACTGAAAGGTGTTGGGGAGTCCGGGCATCCCGGCGTAGTATGGCAGACTGGTGTAGCTGTAGCCAGGAGGCAAGGCCGGGTTGAGGAACGTCTGCTGGGTGGTGTGGTGGGTCTGTGTTTGGTTTTGCTGAGGCTGCGCCAGACTGGTGGCCGGGGCCGGAGAGGAAGCATCCCCTCGCCCAAACTTGGTGAGATCTCCTGCAGAGGAGGCATGTTAGACACTGCTTTAACCCCTGCCAGTACATGTCAGAAATGCACCACAGACCTCCCCATCATGTCTGAACAGCCAGTTAATTCCAGCAGGAAAATTATACACGGACGGCAAAGACTTACAGGGAGTACACTGGAAAATAGGAAGTGTAGACCAGTCGATCCCTTAAGTCTGATCCACCATTCAATACAACCATGGCCAATCTATGCAAATCTCTACCCATCTGCAGCATTCCCCATCACCTTCAATTCCTCTATCTTTGCCTCCATGGGTGGCACGAATGGAGTTTTGATGTGTGGCATTACCAACCAGTGTACGTCACGATGACTGCATCAGTACCAATGGGCAGAAGTCATTTAGTTCTGAAGGCGCAGAGTTCTTTGGCACAGGAATGGTGGTGGTTGATTTGAAGCATGTGGGGGACAGCAACCTGGCTGAGGGAAGTGTTGGAGCTGTCTGTGAAAATGCCAGTGAGCTGGTATGCACACTCCCTGATTGTGCACACCAGCCTGAGATGCTGTCTGGCCTAGCTGCCTTACGGGGTCGGCTCTCTGCAGAGTCGTCTACTCATAAGGGTCATGGACTTATCTGTCCCACTCCTAACAGGGAGGAGACAACTTACCATCCACGCCATGGCCACCGGGCTCAAAAAAAAGTTACTTTCCCCCAGCAGGAAGGCTGATCAGCACCTCCACCCACTAAACAAACTCATCACATTTCCCACCAGCACTATTTTATCATTTCCTATCAGTAACCTCATGTACAGACAATCCTCTGCAGGGCATCACTTTATTGAATTACAAACAATGTATATAAGCCATCTTGTGTATTTATATCATTGTGTTCTTTATCTTACTGTGCTTTTTTCTGTGCTGCACTGGATCTGGAATAACAATTATTTCACTCTCCTTATACTCCTGTACTGGAAATTGACATTAAACAATCTTGAATATCTTTCAAAGACCATAAAACTTAGCCCATCGAACATCCTCTGCCATTTAAAAGTTTAAAAAAAAACTCTACCCTGGTACATGTGACAATCAATTCCACATCTCAGAGGAAACCTACAAGGGTGAATGGACAAGCTCCACGTAAGGACAGCAATCGGAGTCTCAAGATGGACAAGGCAAAAGATGATTGTGGACTTCAGGAAGGCACAGGTCAACCACTCTCCATTGCACCTCAATGGCTCTGCCGTGGAGAGAGTGAAGAGCACACATTTCCTTGGTCTGCACATAATGACCTAAACTGGAACTACAACAGCTCCTCAGCAGTCATGGGGGCACAGCAGGATCTACACTTTCTGAGGAGATTGAAGTGTGCAAAGCTCCTCACCTCCACTCTGGCAACTTTCTACAAGAGCATCATTGAGACTGTCCAGTCTGGCTGTGGTACGGAAGCTACACTGAACCACAGAACTCTAGAAAGCTCTAGAAAAGGTCAGTAAAAACTGCTGAGAGGATCACCAGGGTCTCCCTCGCCCTTATTTGTGACATTTACCAGCAGCATTGCAGGCGAAGGGTCCAAAGCATTTTGATGATCCCTACCACTCACCCCACAATCTCTTTGCCCCACCAGCTTCAGGAAGGAAGTACAGAAGCATCTGGGCTAGGACTGCGAGACTGGGTAACAGCTTCTTCCTTCAGTCTGTGAGACTAAGGAATACCCTGCCACCATCAAGATCCTGTCACTAGGACAGCGAGCTGTTTACGGTTTACCTGTGCTGTGCTGTCCTTTACCACATGCATTTTGAATTGTATTTATTTAGCTTATTTACATGATAATATTCTGGTTTATGGACTGCGTCTGATATATGTTGTGTGGGTGCACCGTGGTCTGGAAGAATATTGTTTTGTTTGGTTGTATATATGTATGGTCAGATGACATTAAACTTCAACATGACCTTGAGGTCAGGATCGAACCTGGAACCTGGGGTTGTACAGTAGTGGCTGAACCAGTTAAACCATTGCACTGGCTGAACAAGGGGGTTGGCTGCCATGGGGAGAGATGAAGAGACAGTAATCCAGACTGGGTCTGGGCTGCAGAACTCCAGCCAGACATCACAGACAGAGAGTCAAGTGAATGGAGTCCTGGGAGACAAATCTAGCTCCCCTCTTCCCTTCTCCTCACCTGCCTATCGACCTCCCTCTGGTTTCTCTCCTCTTTCCCTTTCTCCTATGGTCCACACTCTTCTCTCCTTTTACCGTTTCAACCTATCACTGCCCAGCTTTTTACTTCATCTTACCTCCCTAACCCACCTACCTCCCCCTTTGCCTGGTCTCACCTATCACCTGCCATCTTGTACTCCACCCCCTCACCCAACCTTATTTCTGGTTTCTGACCCCTTCCTTTCCAGTCCTGACTTAGGACCTCAAACCGAAACTTCAACTGTTTGCTCTCTTACAGATATGTTGCTTGACCTGCTGAGTTTCTCCAGCATATGTGTATGCGTGTGTTACTCTGGGGGAGAAATCTGTTGCTAAACCAGAATGGGTGCCGATAGGAACTAAACTAACTGAATTACATCCAAATTTGATAGGAAACCTTTCCAACAGATCAACTCCATCTCTCAGCTGTCGGGAGCTTACCAGAGTATGGGTTATTCGTCAAACTCGCTTCCCGTCCTGTAATTGGCGTAGTAGGAGTGGCAAATGGAATTCCATAGTAATCCTGAAGGAGAGAGCAGACTATTAGAAAACTTGGGAATAAAGGAAACCACGGTGATGCAGCAAATGAGACACACAGATCTGACCATGGAAGACCGAGTGATCAGAACCATAATCAGATTTATTATCACTGACCTAAGTCATGAAATACGTTGTTCTGCGGCAGAAGTGCAGTGCAGGTGTAAGAAACAAGTTATAATTTCAAAAAAATTGTGCAAAAGAATTATAGTGAGGTAGTGTTCATACACTGTTCAGACATCCGATGGCAGAGAACAAGAAGCTATTTCTGAGCAGTTGAGCGTGTCTTCAGGCTCCTGTGTGATGGCAGTACAGTCGGCCCTCCTTATCCGCGAGGGATTGGTTCCGTAACGCCCCACGGATACCAAACAATGCGGATGCTCAAGTCCCTTATTCAACCTGTCTCAATGTGTTGGACCTTAGGACCCAGCGGAACTCAGGACCTTATTTAACCTCAGTGCAGTGAACATTAGGACCCGGCAGCAGAGCTCTGAATCCGCAGTGTTTCTGTTCACGAAAATAATCACGATCACGATATGAAAATAAAGTGGAAATAATACAGCAATCAGAAAGAGGTGAAACGCCATCGGTCACTGGAAAAGCATTAGGCTACAGTCGGTCAACGATCGGAACAATTTTAAAGGATGAAGTGAGAAAGGCCCTGCCCCAATGAAAGCTACCATTATTACTAAGTAACGCACTGGTTTAAATTATTGGGTTTTGGGTTTTTGATCCTTCACATCAACCCGGCACAGATGGAGAGCACGCTTGGGAACAGTCTGTCACTGGATCGAACTCCGGAACTTCTGTTCCCGAGCCCGGCACTGAAACATACATTTCTTAAGTGTTTTATATGCATAGAAAGGTAAAATATATACTATATACTAAGACAAACATTTGACTTACTGACGCTAAATAATACCGGATGTACCTATTCCGACTTACTTAGTAAGAGAACTTCCGTTTTTTTTTCGATCCCGATCCATAATAACCTACGCACATCCTCCCATATACTTTAGATCACCTCCAGATTACTTATAATACCTAATACAATGTAAATACTATGTAAAATAGTTGTTATACTGCATTGCTTAGGGAATAATGACAAGAAAAAAAAGTCTGTAATGCTCGAACAAGTGCTGGAAGAGCGCTTCCGGGTTTTCTCGATTCGCGGTTGGTTGAATTTGCGCACGTGGAAGTCGCGGATAAGGAGGGCCGACTGTACTGAGAAGAGGGCATGTCCTGGATGGTGAAGGTCCTTGATGATGGATGCCACCTTTTTGAATCACCACCTCTTGAAGATGTCCTCAGAGGTGGGGAAGGCCAGTGCCCATGATGGAGCTGAGTGAGTCTACAACCTCCTGCGGCCTTTTCTGATCCTCCATACGAGACGATGACACAACCAGCCAGAAGGCCCTGCACTATTTATCTACAGAAATTTGCTAGTCTTTGCTAACATACCAAATCTCCTCAAAGTCCTAGTAAAGTGTAGCCACTGGTGTGCCTTCAGTATGACTGCATCAATGCATTGGGCCCAGAACAGATCCCTGGAGATCACAAGGATTAGACTCCGATGGGCTGCCATTGGGTATAAGGGTGGAGGCAGCAGGGATGGTCTGCCAAGGCGAGATTCGGTATCAGAGATAACAGCAATGTTCAAGAGACATTTTAGGCAGGGGTGCGCAGACAGAAGGGCATCATGGTTGGTACAGACACAGTGGACTGAAAGGCCCGTTTCTCTGCTGGTCGGGGTCAACCACAGATGCTGCGTCCTAGTTATCTACACTGTTGATACACAAGACAGGGCAGTACGATATGGACAGCCCCCCTCTCCACACTACTGATGAATACAAAGGAATGGCAGAGACTGATAGTTTGGCACCAGTGGCATCTCAGGAGTTTCCAGTCAGTGTTGAACTCAATGTAGGACTGCCTTAAGAACTTTAGGTCTGGATTTTTCCCTCAGGTTTACTCTTGAAGCCTTCCCAATGAGTGGGCATAGAAGCAGAATAGTGCAAGTTTGAGATCAGCATTTTCCTTCTCCCAGATGAGCTGCCTGCCAACCAGGCCAGCGTATACTACCTAACCAGAGAGACTAGTTTTAAGGAGCCAGTAACCTGCCTTACCCCTTCTCCAGTCAGTAGAAATAGTTCTGCTGGGTTTAGTAACTAAGCCACACACCAAAGCCAGGAGCTGGATTTGGCTGCCAGAGGGTATCAGAGATGCACACTATTAGGTGCATTTAATAGGTAGTGGGAGCTTATTCCCATTACCCCCCTGGCTACAACAACCTTAAGGTGCTGTACTGTTCTTTGTTCTAAGCACACCAGCTCCAAGCACCACCCTCCCCACCTCCAGCAGTTGTTATCCTTGCTCTGTGTAACCTCCAGACGTACAGAGTTCTGTCTCTGAGTAGCACTTCACCCATGCAGCTCCAGGACAGGGGCTCAAACAATGGCCGTGGCAGGATTGAGGTCAATTTTAAATTGTACTCATTTTTAGCTGTGGTCACAATCCTTTATGGGACACAGAATCTCTCAAGATAACCAAGGCTGAACTTTCTGTGCAGTAACAGTTTTAATGTCAGCAAATATGAGCAAACTAATGGTTTCCATATTGGAACAATTTTTTGGGGGTTAAAAATCAACAAATCACAAATGCAAAATACAAAATAAAAAGAGAAAACCTTGAAACACTCAACAGGACAGGAAGCATCATTGCATGTCAGAGTCTCTTCGTGAAAAAAGGCAAGATGGGGGTGGGGTTGGGGGGTGAGAGGTAGATAGGACAAGGGGAGTGTGCTCCCATTAACCCATTTAATTGAGTCTTGCCCTTTTACAGATGTTCCCTTTGTTAACCCTTTCTCAGTTATGAGGACACAAAATGTTAATTCTCTCTCCACAGATGCTGCACAACAAGCTGAATGTTTTCAGTGTACCCTGCAGGAATAGAGGAAAATAAAACACTACTTACCAAGGGAAATCTTGTTTGTAGCATCTGCAAATCATCATAGCCGTACACCTGAGGCTGAAGCAAAGAGGACATTTATTTGAGATGCAGCGTGGTAACAGACCTTCCTGCCTAGTGAGGCCGTGGCACCCAGTTACAGCCACGTGACCAACTAACCTACTGCCCGTACGCCTTTGGAGTGAACTGCACTCACCCAAACACTGAGTTGATTCCACAACCTACGGACTCTCCTTCAAAGTCTCTGCACCTAATATTTATGTCTTATGTCTAATAACTTATTTATCTATCATTATGTTTTTCTGGTTGTATATTTGCATATGGTTGTTTGTCCATCTTTGGGTGTAGTTTTTCACTGATTCTATTGTATCCCTTTGTATTTACCGTAAATGCCTGCAATAAAATTAATCTCAGGGTAGCATATGGTGACAAATTTATTTAGAATTTTGATCTTTTCTGTGGGTGCAAACTGGAGCACTCAGAAGATTAACCTAAGCAAACTGTGTATGCCAGTGGCAGAATGTTTGCACCTCACTGGTGATCCAGTGGCTTGACCAGGCACTCTGATTCCAAATAAACCTCCTGAAAGGAGCCACTGAGGTACGGCAAATTGTATCAGATGGTAACCCATGAACGTGACTGGAGTTCAATTGGTATGTGATCCACTCCCCAAAGCAAATCAATGCCCCTACCTACTTTAACAAGTGGAAATCTGCCTGTCCCTCGACTACCCCACAACCAAGAGGCTATGACTGCTGTATGCAGACAGGGTTTTGGGACAAAGAGCAAAGATACATGTGCACCATGATCCAGCAGAGGGGATAACTTAAAATTCAACTCAATGCTGAGACAATCTATGGACCTATGGACTCCCTTTCGAGGGCTCTTCATCTCATGCTCTTGATATATATTGGTTATTTATTATGTTGCTTTTGTCTTTTTGTATTTACATCTTGGCTGTTTATCTGTCTTTACTTGTGTGGTCATTCATGGATTCTGTTGTGTTTCTTTGTACTTACTGTGAACGCCCACAAGAAAATTTATGACGTATATGTACAAACGTCCTTTGAACAGGGCCTAGCTCTAATGGGAACTGTTTGCTGGTCTTTGTGGACCTAATGCCATCAAGTTCTTGAATATCTATCTTGGAACACATTCCACTCAAATGTTATTTTTGTTTATTGCGTTATATAAGTTAACGCATTGTTATATTAATAAGTGGGCTACAGACTCACTTTCAAGGTCCCTACAATTTGTATTATCAGCATTATTTATTTTACTTGCAAAATGTGTCTTTTGTACATTGGTGGTCAATCTTTATGTGGAGTTTTCCATAAATTTGATTATATTTCTTTATTTCCCTGTAAGTGCCTGTAAGAAAATGAATCTCAAGGCAGTATATGGCTATGAGGCTTATCAGCTTCAGTTGGCAGCTCACCTAGAAGGAAAACTGCTCTCAAACCTACACTGCCGTGCTGCTAACCCACTCATGGGGAAGGCTTCAGGAGTAAATCTGGAGTTGGAGTGCCTAAGGTAGTCCTACATTGAGACCAACGCTGACTGGAGAATCCTGTGATGCCACCGGTGCTGTTCCTTTGGATTCATCAGCTGTATGGAGAGGAGGTGCCTGCTGCTTGGGCAATAGTTTGCTCCCCATATTGCACTGCATAGGCTACAGTACTGGCACGTAACATACACAGCTAGGACACAACATCCTTGGTCGACCCCAACCAATGGAGGGCCCTCATATGTAAATCTACTTTGACTTGATGTATAATTGGTGGTAATTTAAGCTTGTCACGTTTGTAATGTACTCTGCTGCTGCTGCAAAAAGCTAATTTTCAATGCATTTAAGTCCGAGGTGTGTATGCCCATGACAATAAACTTAAACTGGGCTTTGACTAACTTCAAAAAGGGTTACAGCACGGACCTGCACTCACTGGCCACTATATTAGGTACATCTGCTCATCAATGCAAATATCTAATTAGCCCATCATATGGCACCAACTCAATGTATGAAAGCACACAAACATGGTCAAGTTGTTGTTTGGACTAAACAGAATGGGGAGCAATGTAATCTAAGTGACTTTGACTGTGGAATGATTGTTGGTGCCAGATGGGGTGGTGTGAGTATCTCAGAAATTGTTGATCTCCTGAGATTCTCGTGCACTAGAAACAAAAAAAACATTGTTACGAGAGAGGTCAGAGGAGAATGGGCAGACTGGTTCAAGCTGACAGAAAGGTGACAGTAACTCAAATAACCACATGCTACAACAGTGATGTGCAGAGGAGCATCTCTGAACCTTGAAGTGGATGGGCTACAGCAGCAGAAGACAATGAACATACAGAAATACACTAGGTAGCCACTTTACTTAGGTAGAGGAGATAGCTAATGTAGTGGTCACTGTGTGTACTGAGACCCTGGTGTGACTGTACCTGTGCTGGATTGATTCTTGGGATTATCTTATTCAGCAAACTGCAGGTTGAAAGAATGAGATGATCTGATTGGGACATACAGATTCTTAAGGAGCTCACAGGGTAGACGCAGGGATGATGTTTCTCCTGGAGAGGGTGTCTAGAATCAGGGGTCAGTCATCTAGGGGTAAGATGGTATTTCTTAGAGTCTTGCAGCACAGAAGTAGGCCCTTTGGCCCAACTCATTCGTGCTGACCAAAATCCTACCGTGACCAGTCCCACTTACTTATGTTTGGCCCCTATCCCTCCAATCCTTCACCATCTTTGAACTTGTCTAAGTGTCTACACCCACAGGGTGGTGAACCTTTACAACTCTAGCTGGGGCGGGGGGGGGGTGGCGGCTGTGATACATGTAGAGATTTCTGGATCAAGGGAATGTGGAAGAAAGTGATAAGGGAAGAGGTCATCTTGGTGAAAGCTACAGGAGGCAGGAAGGGCCTACTCCTGACTTTGTTTCTTGTGCTTTTTTCAGGAAAACTCTTCAAACTACTTATATTGCAAAACAAGTCCTGGTCTCGAGAACTTAACTGGCAAAATCTCGATATCCATACCTCAGTTATTTGTTACCTCCTCTACATAACAAAATGGTCACTTCAAGGTTTGACCTGCTGTGCATTCAAAGATGCTCTTCTGCATGCCAGTGTTGTAACGCAGGGTTATCTGAGTTACTGTCACCTTCAGATCAACTCCAGTCTGGCCATTCTCCTCTGACCACTCCCATTAACAAGGCATTTTCGCCCATAGAATTGCCGCTCACTTGACCATTCTCTGCAAACTTCAGAAACTTGTGAATGAAAATCCCAAGAGATCAGTTTGAGTTACTCAAACCACCCAGTCTGGCACCAACAATCGCTCCATGGTCAAAGTCACTTGGATCACATTTCTTCCCTATTCTAATGTTTGGTCAGAACAACAACTGAACCTCTTAACCATGTCTGCATGCTTTAATGCATAGAGTTGCTGCTACGTGATTGGCTGATTAGATATTTGCATTCGCGAGCAGGTGTACAGGTATATCTAATAAAGTGGCGACTGAATGCATGTCCTATGCTAGGCCCCCACCTGTGCCCTGCACATCTGGACTGTGATGCAGAGCACATCAGGCCCATCACCCCAAGGAAACCAGATGAGATGGCTTTTCCCCATGATCTTTACAGCCCTTGAAATTTTGAAGGCATCTGGTGTAGATGCAGGTAAAGACATTAAGAGATAAATTGCATCCCCTGGTGTTCTAAGCAAATTCACTATTAAAGAATGCATATCACCATATATCACAAAGATTTATTTTCTTGCAGGCACTTACATGAAATAAAGAAATACAATGGGTAGACAGGGTGAAAAGCAGACTGATGTATATTTGGAGGAAGAAAGAGAAAAGCACTTGCTAATCAAGGAATTTGTATGCAAAGCATCTCACCTGATAGGCAGGCAGGAGACCAGGAGCCATAATGTACGGGTTTGGTAGCAAGGGCGGAACTCCTGGGGGAAGATTTGGAGGCGCCTTTCCTGGAAAAGACCAATAAATATAATGTTAAATAGCAACCAGTCACCATAGAATCAGATTCATTACTAGAGAGAAAAAGAGATCATTAAGAGCCACAATGTAAAGGTAACAGCAAGGGATCACCCGTGGTGAATGTAGTAAAGGTCCCTCAGTGGGACAATTGCTCAATGAGACAACCCATAGCCCTCAGCAGTCACCAGAAGATGTACTGTACCTCAGTCAACCTTGCTGGTCGGACCAGCCTTCTCAAAGCTCTAGCTCCTGCACCTTTGGCTTGGGCAACAAAGCAAATCTGCTTCCCTCTAGACCGAGAAAACCTGCCAAGGAAATGCTGAGGCCACTGGCAGTTCACCAGGCCATTTCCAAGGGTGACCTTCTAGGAAGGACAGCAACACCAACACCAACACCAACTTGGACACTGGGAAAGGCAGAGAGATACAGAAAGGAAAACAGTAGAAGAGGCACAGAGAAAAGGAGAGAGAGGGAGGGGTAAGGGAGGCAAGAGAGGGGTGGTGGGTGGAGATGGGAATGGAAAGGGGGGCGGAAATGGGGGAGGGGAAATGTGGGTGGGGGGGGAGACAGGAGAGGAAAAAAACACCCCATGGTTTATTCTGGGTGGGTTTGTATTGCTTCTTTGGTGTTGTTACCTGATGTGGTGGCCACAGAGCTGCGGGAGGACACCGTCACTGTGGAGTTACTGACCAAACTAAGGCCCAGGCTGCTGCCACCTCCGAGGGTGTTGGAAACACTTGATGAGGGGGCCACTGACACTGTGCTTGCGGCCGTAGCAAAAGTGCTAGGGGGCGGGTGAAGGTTGGCATCACTTTCCACACTTGTGTGCTGAGAGTGGGTGAGAAAGACACATTCAAAAAGGAAAACAATTAGTCACACTACGTTTTCATGATAAAGCCCGGTAACAATGCACGGTAGCAAACAGTCCTCATTAACACCTTAGAATTCTTGAAAAGTTTTGCTTATCTCGTCATGATCAACTGTCAAAGTATCATCATGTTTACGGATCTTGATAATTTGACGTTTAACCGAAGAAATTTTCAATTGATTAGCTAATAATTTACCCGATTTAGCACCATGAATGTAAAGCTCACTTGTAGTTTTCATTAATTGATTTTCAATCAAGGATGTTAATAATAAACTATGTTCCATTTGGAGTTCAGCTCTCAGCTTATAAAGCTCCTTGCTAGGAGCAATAGGATATTTCTTATCAATTTCTTTAATTTTGTCAACCACCGAAAGTATTTCATTCTTAATACGTTTTTTTCAAACCAACAGAATAGGAAATAATCTGTCCACGGATATAAGCTTTAAAAGCGTCCCATACTGTCCCATTGGAAATTTCTTCTGTAATATTAGTTGAAAAAAAGAAATCAATCTGTTCCTTCATAAACTTAACAAAGTTCGGGTCTTGAAGCAAATTAGAATTAAATCGCCATTGTCTATTAGTAAGAGTATCCATTAACCTGATAGAAAGTTTCAATGGAACATGATCCGAAATGGCGATGTCACAATTGCACTCAAATACAGACGGAATTAAACAAGAGTCAATAAAAAAGTAGTCAATTCGAGAATAAGAATGATAAACATGTGAGAAGAATGAGAACTCTTTATCCTTAGGGTGTAGAAATCTCCGAATTTTGGAAATTCCAGAGTCAATCATAAAAGAGTTGATAAGAGTAGCTGACTTGCTCGGTAAAGCCGGACTAGATATGGATCTATCCATCATGGGATTTAAACTTAAGTTAAAATCATTGCCCATTATCAACATATGCTCATTTAAGTTAGGAAAAGAAGTGAGTAAGTGCTTAAAAAATTCAGGATAATCCACATTTGGAGCATAAACATTAACCTTAGCAACTTTTTTTATTAAAAAGTAACCCAGTAATTAACAAAAAATGTACTACTATGATCTGAGATAATATCTTGATGAATAAATGTAATTGAGGGATCTATAAAAATTGAAACTCCTTTCGCTTTGGCTTGTTGATGTCACTTTGACATTAACACAAAAATCACTGGGGGTCCTCAATGGTTCAGACATAATTGATAGAGATGGACAGTTGATGTTTCCGGTTGAGACCTTTCATCAGGAAGGAAAGATAGCCAGTATAAAAAGGTAGGGGGTGGGGCAAAAGATGGCAGGTATGAGGATGATCCAGGAGAAGAAAAGGGTAATCGATAGTTAAATAATGTGATATTTATCTTTTAGTGATTCTGTGCGGAATAGGCCCTTCTGGCCCTTCAAGCTGCACTGCCCAGCAACCCCTGATTTAACCCTATCCTAATCACGGGACAATTTACAATGACCACTTATCCTACCTAAGTGATATGTCTTTGGAATGTGGGAAGAAACTGGAGCACACAGAGAAAACTCACATATTCCGCAGGACATACAGACTGCTTGGAGATGATGCTGGAATTGAACCGCAAACTCCGACGCCCTGAGCTGCAATGGTATTGTGCTAACTGCTACATTATCTCAGTATGCTGGGAAGTGTAGGTGAAAGTGACAGAGGGTGGGCGTGTGAGCAGAGCACTCAGAAACACAATAGGACCAAGGGGATTCCATTTCTAGGAGCCAGCCCAATGTGCCCAGTGATTGAGGATCAGTTTTGTTCACAGTATATAGTTACACGTATTATGAATTTGCTGTGGTGTGTTAGTCAGGGCACAGCCAAACAGCATTCAACAATTATAGAATTAAATTGGTTGGAAGTATTTACAGTCCAGTGCAGTGACGGGGTAACAGTGGGGGGGGGGGGGGGTTAACTAGAATGGTTGATCAGATTAACTGCCAGGGAAAGAAACTTTTAAGATGCTATGAAGTTTTTGTTTTAATGGTCCCATAGCACTTTTCAGAAGAGAGTTTTTCGAAAAGGCAGTTTTCCGGGTGGGTTGCCTGCCCGCTACTTTGCCCTGCAGTGATGGTAGACTGCAACCAACGACCTTTTCAGCTGACCTGACAGCTCTCTGCATTTTTTGCATAGTGCAAGAGGATGCTGCACCAATGGCTGATGTGAGGATGCTCCTTATGAAGGCAGTGTAGAATTGCACCAGTATGTTCTGAGAAAGACCGAATTTTATCAAGTGCTACAAGATACGGTTCTCAGTATCTCTACACTACTTTCTTAAGGCGAGAAATCAAGCTGCCAACGACACCATGTATTCTAAGGTGTAATTTACTACCAGAACTACTGAGATTATGTTTTCCCCAAAATCAGAGGCTCCACTGGGACTAGTCTAGATTGTATGCACAGGAGGTCAGACTCCAGTGACTATGAGCTTGTTTGAGGGAGAGATAGTCTACATACATTTGCATTTCTCTAAAGACACACACTCTTCACTGAGCATTGTTGCTTTCTTCCACTGCCTACCCAGTCCCCTGCCTTCAGTAACTGCGTGTGGTCACACAATCGCCGGTTTCATAACCTTTAATTTAAAGTTGTTTTCGTAGCTAAATTGACAAAAATGATGCAATGCAAGGAAGGAAAAATGCAATAGCATTTTTTTTTTTATATATAGGCGAAGTGCATCATCATTCAAGATTGTTTAATGTCATTCCCAGTACACAATATAAAGGAGACAAAATAATTGTTACTCCAGATCCATCGCAGCACAAAAACACAGTAAGACAATAATAAAAAAGGAATACATACAAATATATGATTCAGTATATACATTGTATGTCTATGAATTACACTAGGTACAGGAATGTCTGTACATAAGGTGACTGACAGGAAATGATAAAGCAGTGGTGGTTAGGGGTATGGAGGGGTGGGTTAGTGGGTGGAGGTGTTGATCAGCCTTACTCCTTAGGGAAAGTAACTGATTTTGAGTCTGGTGGTCCTGGTGTGATGCTACGTAGCCTCCTCCCTGATGGGAGTGGGACAAACAGTCCATGAGCAGGGTGGGCAGGATCCTTCATGGTGATACTGGCCCCTTTTCCCGCACCTTTCTGTATACACGACCTTATTTGGAGGTTACTATTCTAGTTTTCAAATCCCACCATCTCCTCGTGCCTTCAGCTGCTTCATACTCCTCCCAGTCTTTGGCCTCCTTCTAATTCTGTTGCTCATCCTTTGGTAGTCATACCTTCAGCTGTCTGGGCCCTGAGCTCTGAATTCCCTCCTTAAACCTCTCCATTTTGCTCCCCCGCCTGCACCACACACCATTTAAGGCCGAACTGCCCATTTGGCCACTGGATCATCACAAGAGACATTAATTCCTGGGGCAAGATTGTATAATGAGTGGTTATAGAAGCTGGGTCAACACACTTTGGTGTTCAGGGACAATCTCACTGAATCACTTAGGGTTACATCAGGGTAGATGTTTGGAGAGGTTCTACCCGTGGTAGAATCTCACATGAGTGGACACAGCTACAAGGTTGGTTAAAAACTGAGTGTGTAGAGATTTCTCATAGAGCGTGGTGCACCTGGTTATAAAATTATGATCAGGGCAGGAAAGTCTCCAGAGCACAGGGAGAGGGGAAAAATTAAAGGAGATTGAAGAAGGCAAGATTTCCCCAGAGTGTGGTGGACATCTGGAATGAGTGAGGGTGGATAATGGAGGTAGATACAATCATAATGCTTAAAAGGCTTTTGGACAGCTACTTAGAATTAGATTGACTAATCGCACATACATCAAAACATTTATTTTATTTAGAGACAACGCGGAACAGGCCCTTTCAGTTCAAAGAGCCACACCACTCAGCAACCCATCTATTATCACTAGCCCAGTCACAGGACAATTTACGATGATCAATTAACCTACTATCCAGTATGCCTTTAGACTGTGGGAAGAAACTCACACACTCACAGGAAGGGAGTAAAACTTCATACCGAGGTCGCCAGAATTGAACTCTGAAATATGGGGTATGGGTCTAACAGGACCAGTATACATATGCATCACAGTCAGCATGGGTAAGATGGGCCAAAGGGCCCATTTCTGTGCTATAGATTTGTATGATTGTACTCTGAATGATGGTGCATCACTGGGAGTGTGGTAGTTAAAGAGGAAGCGAATAGATTAGTGAAAGATCAGGGAATTGATGGCTAAGGGAAACAGGCACAGAAGAGAGGCCAGCAATAGATTGGCTGCGATCTCGACATGGAAATGGCCAGATGTCAAGCTGGCGAGGACAGTGATCAGGGGCCCGGTCATCACAGAGTCCTGAACTCTAGTCCTCATCGGCCAGCCCTGGGGTCGATCCTGAAGATCGAAGGTCAATCAGACGCCCGGACTGCGGGACCACAGTAGTATAGCGGTTATGATGCCATTACAGCTCGGGGTATTGGAGTTCAGGGTTCAATTCTGGCTCCATCTGTATGTACTTAGCATGTGGGTTACCTCTAGGTGCTCCAGTTTCCGCACCAGTTCAAAGATATACCAGTAAGTAGGTTAATCAGACATTGTAAATTGTCCCATGATTAGGCTAGGAGTTCTGGGCAGTACAGCTTGAAATGCTGGTTCTGCGCTATATCTCTAAGTAAATAAATAAAGTCCAAGGGTTGATCGGAAGTCCGGATCATAGCACGAAGGTCGATTGAAAGCCTGGAAATCAAGGTTTGATGGCTGGGGCCGTAAGTCTGTGACTCTGCTGGGGAAGTCAAAGGCTCAATGCCTGCCAATCCACGAATCCACTGGAGATAGCCTGTGCAGGGGTTAGAGGCTTGTTTTGCTCTTGTTGCTTGGTATCTTTGTTTATTTATTTATTTTATTTTATTTATAGATACTTCCAGAACTTCAGACTATGCTGCCAGCAACCCACCGATTTAACCCTAATCGCAGGACAATTTACAATGACCAATTAACTTACTAACCCATAAGTCTTCAGAATGTGAGAAAAATCCGGAGCACCCAGGGAGGACATACAAACTTCTTACAGAACAAACTTCGGTGCCCCGAGCTGCAATAACGTTAATGGCTACACTACCATTCTGTTCTCCCAGGCATGGTGGGCATACTACACTGGTACTGGAATCTGTGATGACACTTGTGGACCACTTCCAACACATCCTTAGGTTCTGTTGGTTGTTAACACAAACGACTGCTTCTATTTCTCGTATCCACCCACTAATGCGCCCCTCCACAACCCTCACTACTTTTCATTCCCGTCAGTCAGGTTGTGTATAGAAACTCATATGCCCGGCATCACTTTATGGGCATACAATCAATGTATATAAGCTATTTTATGTATTTATATTTATTTTGTTTTTTTTTATTATTGTTCTTTATCTTATTATTTTTTCTGTACTGCAGATCCAGAGTAACAATCCTTTTGTCCTCCTTTACACTTATGTACTGGAAATGACATGAAGCAATCTTGAATCCAGGTCAGCCCACCAAAACCACACAGCACCAATCCACAGGTAATCCGTTGCAGGTGCCGGGATATCAGGTAGAGTGGATTCCAACAATGCATCCACTTATTTGGGACAATTCTTAAAGAACAAAAACTGATCAAGAAACTAGCTGGGTCTCCCTTCGTTTATTTTGGACACCATGTTGTTTAATTGGAACAGGAGACTGTTGCTGAACAGTTTCCAGCTAGTGTCAGACATGTGCACTTGCACACCCATTAAACACACACCGTGCCTAGAAGGAATAGTTCTTAAATTGCGTCAGTAATATGTGATTGTGTTCAAAAAGTAGCAAGACAATTCGGAACTGCTTTGCTCACTGTGGTTTCAAACATTCAGGCTTGGAGATGAGTGAAACAATTAAACAATTTCATTACTTCAACAAGTTAGGAACTATGAAGAACTTGATGGCCGCAATTGTCAAAAGTATTATACGAAAACATTATCTGTACCGACTGTTCATTTACAGTCAAAAGAACACAACAACGTACACTGGATGAATTCCTCTGTCAAATACTATTACGAGTTACAGTTTTATAGTTCTGTAGTAGCATTGGTAGTGTTCTCACTTAAATGCACATTTGCATTAATGAGGTGTACCGGTGTACCAACAAAATGGCCACTGAGTGTAAATTTACACGTATTGGGAATTTACAGTGCTGTGATGGTCAAGACACAAAATGTAACTAAATGTAACATTGAACAATTATGAAGAATAAAAACTGAAAATTACATTAGAAGTACATTCGTGCAATAAAATGTACATAATTACATAAATACCAGCATGTATTTACAATGTAAACAGCATCGTAAAAGTGCTTTACAGCGCTGAACCATAAATAATCGGGGGTTCTGCACTGTAAACACCTTTTCTTTTCTCCAGCTCAGCACTACTCTTCAGTGAGGACACCAGGAAACCATTCATAGGTAAACACTTCAATGGGACAAGTCACCGTTCTGGCAACAGAGATGTATGCCAGCGACGCCAAGGGTTTTGACAGAAGAGTCATGCACGTCCCAGCAGCCAGGTGGCAATCAAGGGCCTGATCAGCAGAGGAAAAACAAAGGGAATTCACTTTGGACTTACCAGGTGGGTCGATGTTGAAGTGCGTGCTGAGGAAGAGGAGAGGTTGCTGTTCTGTTGAGTAGACGGAGTACTGTGGGGGGGGGGGGGGGGGCAAAAAAAGAGAAAACTTATTCTGTAAAGCCACACCAGCACAGTGCACCATCAACTCCAACTGTTTTCTTGTTGGAGATTAGCTTGCCATTCACATCAAGGTGCAATGAAATTCCTTGTTTGCATAAACAGTATAAATGGTAATAATACATATAACAAGTGCTAAACAGCAGATGATGTAGTCTAAAGTAGTGCATAAAGAATTGCTGGAGTGAAGAGAGACTGGTCATCCACACTATAGGAAGGGTGTGGAGGCTTTGGACTGGGTGCAGTTGAGGTTTACCAGGATGCTGCCTGGATTAGAGGGAATGTGTTTTCACAAACTTGGGCTGTTTTCTCTGGAGCAGCAGAGCCTGAGGGGAGATCTGATAGAGGTTTATAAGATTATGAGAGGCACAGACAGACAATATCTTTTTCCCAGGGTTGAAATGTCTAATACCAGAGAGCATGTATTTAAGCTGAGAGGAGGTAATTTCAAAGGAAATGTGAGGGGCAAGTTTCTTTTTTTTTATATACAGTGGTGGGTGCCTGGAATGCGCTGCTGAGGTGGTGGGAGAAGCAGATGCATTTGAAATTTTTAAGACGCATTTAGTTAAGCACATGAATGTGAGGAAAATGAAAGGATATGGACATTGGGTAGGCAGAAGGGACTAGTTTAGTTGGCCATTTGATTACTAATTTAATTGGTTCAGCACAATTTGTGGGCTGAAGGCCCTGTTCCTGTGTTGTACTGCTCTACATTCTAGATAACCATTGGGCAGGAGGAACAGAAGCCTGAAGTCCTACACCACCAAGTTCAGGATCAGCTACTCCCCTTCAACCAGCTGGTTCTTGAACCAACCAGCACAATCCTAAATCACTGCCTCAGTACAGCAACATTGCAATAATTGTGTACTAAAATTGACTTTTTTGGTCCTAATTTAGTTCTTTTTTATTAAATGTGTGCATAACCTATGTTTGTTCTTCTTGTGAATACTGTGTATCTAATGCTACACGCCTGTGATGGAAAAAGTAAGCACTCCATTGCCCCTGCACATACATTGCCCTGGCCATGAGACCACAAACTTGACTTCTGAGTCTATGGTCGTGTCAACTATATGACAACAGTGCATTCCAGGAAAAGGGTGTGAAAGAGGTGATCAGGATCGGGAGTCTGATAGCAGTGGTGAATAAGCTGCTCTCAGGTCTGGATGCCCAGGCTTTCAAATTCCTGGTCTTCACACAGAAGGTAGAAGAAAGAAAAGGGAATGGCCAGGGTGGTAAAATTTATGTGTTACTCTGTTGTACGCTTACCGTTCCCTTTCTCACACTGAAACCAAAAGAAAGGGCTCTCCCTTCCACCCATTAGAGATGCTTATCAGAAGCACTGCGTACACAGGACCCTTAGCATTGTCCATGATCCCACCCATTCATCCAACAATCTCTTTCACCCACCCTCCCCCCAACCATCAGGCAGGAGGTACTACAGCATTAGGTCAAGGACTGTTACGATGGGAAACAGCTTCTCCCCATCCCCCCCCCCTTACTGAACAGGGACTACTGAACTCCCTGTCACCACCCATCATGCATGAAGTAACATTACGTGGTTTACTTTTTAAATTTGTATGATATATGCACCATATTATTAGTTAATTTATTTGTGGTAATATTACTTTGTGTTATGTGCGTGAGTTATATTTACTGCATTGTGCACTTTGGTTATTCTGTTTGGCGGTATACATGACAATAAATTAAATTTGCACTGGAAGTGAAAGGGAGTGTCAATGTTAAATCAGAATGGAAGTCTGTCAAGTGGTCTGGGGATCCTGTTATAATTTACATGCTTCCAGGGAGGGTAACAAGAACCACCACTGTAGAAATGTTTGTGGGAAAAATTCCACAGGGTGGTGGTGGGGCGGCGGGGGGGGGGGGGGGGGGGTGGCGGCAATACAGGCGTGTTGAAGCTGAAACACGCCGCTCACCTGCTCTGCTGTGCGTTGGTAGTGCTTGGGAGCTCCTCGCTGTGGCTAAGGCTGGCCAGCGCTGCAGGGTGCTGGCTATTTGACGTTAGTAGCGACGATGCAGATACTGCATTCGAGAGTGAAGCCATACTGGGCACTGCGGACGAGTCGGACTTCACTGCAGAACCAGCTGCAGCTGTGGGAAACAGTAGACAATAATGAAAGGGCCAGGTTGTACACTCAAGCAGTCCATTCCTTCCAACATTCCACACACCCACCTCTCTGTGTAAAAGAAACTTACTTCTAACATCCCCCTCTATACTTCCCTCTAATCACCTTAAAATTATGCTCCCTCAGGTTAGCCATTTTCACCCTGGGAAAAAGTCTCTGGCTAACCACTCAATCCATCCCTCTTATCATCTTGTATACTTCTATCAAGTCACCTCTCATCCTCCTTTGCTCCAAAAAGTAAAGTCCTAGCTCACTCAATTTATCCTCACAAGACATGATCTCCAATCCAGGCAGCAACCTGATAAATCACCTCTGCACACTCCAAAGCTTCTATAAGTTCCTATAAAGTGGTGACCAGAACTGAACACAATACTCCAGTGTAGTCTAACCAGGCTTTTATAGAGCTGCAACATTATCTCGCAGCTCTTGAACTCAATCCCCTGACAAACGAAGGCCAACACACCATATTCCTTCTTATCCCATCCTATCAACATTCGAGGGATCTATGAGAACCCTCAGCCCCTCACACTGCTAAGAATCCTGACATTAACACTGTTCGACCTTCCAAAGAAAATCACTTCACACTTTTCTGGATTGAACTCCATCGGCCACTTCTCAGCCCAGCTCTGCATCTGATCAATGTCCTGTTGTAATCTACGACAACCTTCTACACTCTAGATTTCACGTCATCTCCCCTCTGATTCCTCATCGAAGTCTTGTTAAACTTAGTTAGATCATAGTTGACCCTGCATCTCAGCAGCATTTTTCTGCACTAAGCCCACTCTCTGGGTTAACAGATCTGAAAGCTTGTGAAGCGCAGGGTGAACAAGTTTCACAGAGCTGTGTCTATGAAACAGAAGCTGGGTGAGGGTGCAGGGAAAGAGTTTAAATATTCCAACTAGACCTTTAAAGCTGAAAGAAACATGACTCCAAATTTCTCTGTCAAAAACCTGGTGAAGATGATTGTTCGCTTAAGAGAGTAACGAATGCAGATTTAGATCACCAAACACGGTGATCAGGAACAAAATGCTATTTAGTTTCTTATTGGGGTGCCACAGCAGCATTGCGGTTAGCATGGTGCTAATACAACATGGGGCGGTGTCTGGAGTTCAATCCCAGCATCCTCTGTAAGGAGTCTCTGTACGTCCTCCCTGTGGAATGAGTGGTTTTCTCCGGGTGCTCTGGTTTCCTCAACAGTCCGAAGATGTACCAGGTACTAACAAACACAGAGTAATATCACCAATAAGGTCATCAGAAACAAAATGCTAGGTTTTTAAACTCAGGAAGTGCTCTGCAGGCTAGGCAGTATCTGTGAAAAGGGAAACACTTTTAGGTTGACCCAAAAGAGATGGAGCATGTCAGCCTGGTTGGCAGCTCATCTAGAAGGAAAACTCTGATCTCATACTTCTACTGCCTTGCAGCTAGACACACTCATGGGGAAGGCTTCAGGAGAACACTGGAGCTGGAGCACCCATCGTAGTCCTTCGCTGAGTTCAAGGCCAACTGGCAACTCCTGCGATGCAGCTGGTATCAAACTGTATTGGTCTCTGCCGTTCATTTGGATTCATCAGCTGTGTGGAAAGGGGGTAACAGCTGGCTCTCAACATCACACTGCCCTAGCTTACATATTGATTTAGATAGCTAATAATCAACATCCATGGTCAACCCTGACTAACGGAAGCCAAGACCCAAAACATTAATTTTGTTTTTCTCTCTCTCCACGGATGCTGCTCGACCGGCTGAGTACTTCCAGCACTTTGTTTTAAAGGAAATAGGACAAGTTTTGAAGACCTGAAGGGCTTGGGATCAGAATTAAGACAGAAATGGATGGCTGAGCATTAAACTGGAGGCTGCGTGATTGTGTGGGCAACGCAGAATGAACTAACGTCTGTTACTTCCTCCAACCAATCACCCCTCCCAACACACCCTACACTTATTTAGGCAGTGTAATATTTTTAACTTCGTACTGTGATGAAACATTAACCCCTGGTTCACACTGCGCACTTACTGAGTGGTTTCAGCAGTGACTATAATGTGGACAACACAGGAAATACCAAACAACAGCAATTCTGCAGATGCTGGAAATTCAAGCAACACACATCAAAGTTGCTGGTGAACGCAGCAGGCCAGGCAGCATCTCTAGGAAGAGGTGCAGTCGACGTTTCAGGCCGAGATCCTTCGTCAGGACTAACTGAAGGAAGAGTGAGTAAGAGATTTGAAAGTGGGAGGGGGAGGGGAGATCCAAAATGATAGGAGATGACAGGAGGGGGAGGGATGGAGCCAAGAGCTGGACAGGTGATTGGCAAAAGGGATACGAGAGGATCATGGGACAGGAGGTCCGGGGAGAAAGACAAGGAGGGCGGGGGGGGGGGGAACCCAGAGGATGGGCAAGGGGTATATTCAGAGGGACAGAGGGAGGAAAAGGAGAGTGACAGAAAGAATGTGTGCATAAAAATAAGAAACAGATGGGGTACGAGGGGGAGGTGGGGCATTAGCGGAAGTTAGAGAAGTCAATGTTCATGCCATCAGGTTGGAGGCTACCCAGACGGAATATAAGGTGTTGTTCCTCCAACCTGAGTGTGGCTTCATCTTTACAGCAGAGGAGGCCGTGGATAGACATGTCAGAATGGGAATGGGATGTGGAATTAAAATGTGCGGCCACTGGGAGATCCTGCTTTCTCTGGCGGACAGAGCGTAGATGTTCAGTAAAGCGGTCTCCCAGTCTGCGTTGGGTCTCGCCAATATATAGAAGGCCACATCGGGAGCACCGGACGCAGTATATCACCCCAGCCGACTCACAGGTGAAGTGTTCCCTCACCTGGAAGGACTGTTTGGGGCCCTGAATGGTGGTAAGGGAGGAAGTGTAAGGGCATGTGTAGCACTTGTTCCGCTTACACGGATAAGTGCCAGGAGGGAGATCAGTGGGGAGGAGATCAGTGGGGAGGGATGGGGCGGACGAATGGACAAGGGAGTTGCGTAGGGAGCGATCCCTGCGGAATGCAGAGAGAGGGGGGGAGGGAAAGATGTGCTTAGTGGTGGGATCCCGTTGGAGGTGGCGGAAGTTACGGAGAATAATATGTTGGACCCGGAGGCTGGTGGGGTGGTAGGTGAGGACCAGGGGAACCCTATTCCTAGTGGGGTGGCGGGAGGATGGAGTGAGAGCAGATGTACATGAAATGGGGGAGATGCGTTTAAGAGCAGAGTTGATAGTGGAGGAAGGGAAGCCCCTTTCTTTAAAAAAGGAAGATATCTCCCTCGTCCTAGAATGAAAAGCCTCATCCTGAAAGCAGATGTGGCGGAGATGGAGGAATTGCGAGAAGGGGATGGCGTTTTTGCAAGAGACAAGGTGAGAAAAGGAATAGTCCAGATAGCTGTGAGAGTCAGTAGGCAGAGACAGAAAGATCTAGAAAGGGGAGGGAGGTGTCGGAAATGGACCAGGTAAACTTGAGGGCAGGGTGAAAATTGGAGGCAAAGTTAATAAAGTCAACGAGTTCTACATGCGTGCAGGAAGCAGCGCCAATGCAGTCGTCGATGTAGCGAAGGAAAAGTGGGGGACAGATACCAGAATAGGCACGGAACATAGATTGTTCCACAAACCCAACAAAAAGGCAGGCATAGCTAGGACCCATACGGGTGCCCATAGTAACACCTTTAGTTTGGAGGAAGTGGGAGGAGCCAAAGGAGAAATTATTAAGAGTAAGGACTAATTCTGCTAGACGGAGCAGAGTGGTGGTAGAGGGGAACTGATTAGGTCTGGAATCCAAAAAGAAGCGTAGAGCTTTGAGACCTTCCTGATGGGGGATGGAAGTATATAAGGACTGGACATCCATGGTGAAAATAAAGTGGTGGGGGCCAGGGAACTTAAAATCATCAAAAAGTTTAAGAGCGTGAGAAGTGTCACAAACATAGGTCAGAAGGGATTGAACAAGGGGTGACAAAACCGTGTCGAGGTATGCAGAAACAAGTTCGGTGGGGCAGGAGCAAGCTGAGACAATATCCTCTCGTATCCCCTTTTGCCTATCACCTGTCCAGCTCTTGGCTCTATCCCTCCCCCTCCAACTTTCAAATCCCTTACTCACTCTTCCTTCAGTTAGTCCTGACGAAGGGTCTCGGCCTGAAACATCGACTGCACCTCTTCCTACAGATGCTGCCTGGCCTGCTGCGTTCACCAGCAACTTTGATGTGTGTTACAGGAAATACCAACATTATTTGCCCATGCATAAATGCCCTTTGGGAAGGAAGTGGCAAATTGTCCTCTTGCATTCCCTGGGTGAAGATCAGTTGCTGCTGGGGGAGTCAGTTCAGGGTTTAGAGTCAACAATGAAAGATATTTCCAGGCCAAGGTTGTGTGTGACTTGAAGGGGAGCCTGAAGAGACGGTGTCCCTCTGGGCATGCGGCCTTTGTCTTTGGTGGTAGTGGTCACAGGCTGAGGCTGTCTGAGCAGCCTAGATGGACAGCATTAAACATAACAGCCACAAACAATCAGAGCTGTAGAGCACCATAGCAAAGAAACCGGTCCTTTGACCCATTGAGTGTGTGTCAAACAAGCCATACCCGGACATAGCCCTCCATACCAGTCCCAAAGTAGTTATCCAAATTTCTCATAAACATTGAAATCGAACCCATATCCACCACTTCACACTCACAGCTCATTCCACACTCTCACCACCCTCTAGATGTAGTCTCACCCAACCTCCGTGGAAAAACCCTTCTTGTATTTACCCTATCTATACCTCTCATAATGTTTGTATCCCTCTGTCAAATCTCCCCTCAAACTTATAAGAGCTAGGGAATAAAGCTCGAACCTATTCAAACTTTCCCGATAACTCAGGTCCTCAAGTCCCAGCAATATCCTTGTAAATTTTCTCTGTACTCTTCAAATTTTATTGCTATATTTCTTGTAAGTAGGTGACCAGACTGCACACAATACTCCTTATTTAGTCCCACCATATTAACAATATTTCAACATAATATCCTAACTCCAGTACTCAGTGCTCTGACTTATGAAATCTGCTGGAAGAACTCAGTGGGCCGAAAGAAATCAACATTTCGGGTTGAAACTCTGTTTCAGGGCAAGTAATCAGGGTGGGGCGAGATAAGCAGAATTACCAAGAGAAAGAACTGTTTGTCTCCAAACTTCGAGCAACAAACAGCCCTCTTGTGGAGCTCAACATGTCGAGTGGTATCTGTGAGGGGGAAAGAAATTGTCAATTTTTCAGGCTGAAACCCTGCACCAGGATAAAGTAGCAGCAATTACTTCCCTCTCACTGGTGGTGCTTGACCCAGTGAATTCCTTGAGAGGATCAAATCCTCAGGAGGATAAGAGGATCCCAGTCCTCAGCCTAAAACACAGACGGGATCTTCATTTCCATAACTGCTGCCTGACCTACTGAGTTCCTCCAGCATTTTATGTGTGTTCCTCAAGAAAACAATCTGCAGAGGCTGGTGGTAGGAACATTTAAGAAACTTTTAGATATGCACATGGATTACAGAAAAATGGAGGGCTATAAGAGGGAAGGGTTAGGTTGATCTTAGAATCGGTTAAAAAGTTGGCACAACATTCTGGACTAAAGAGTCTGTACTGTACTGTTCCATGTTCTGAGGATCATTTCTTTCTTCAAAGTTTGTAGACAGACTGTTCTGACCCTCTCACAGTAATTTTGTGCTCCATCTCACCCCACTCTGATCAGAAAATCCATGTGGGAGCAGGCCACAGACTCCCCCTGCTCCTCAGGGAAAGCAGCTTCTCCTGAAGGGATTTAACAGGATGGAATTGGCATTGATGGCTCCTCTTGCGTTGCCCCGCCGCCCCCCAAAACCCTGATGATACTGTCCTCCTTGGCCTCAGACCTGACCTTGCTCTCATCACCTAACATCATCTCCAAACGTAATACGACCCAAAACCCTCCCAGGCACCCCTCAAGCAAGGATCTGGACGCACCTTCGATGGACTGCGATGTCTGTATCGTGCTGAAGCCGTTCTATAAGAAAAGTCAGATTTTGTCAGAATATAGTGCGACATGTCAGAAGGTAGGAAATTAAACAAAAGCATCACCCTTCCCCCAAACAAAGTTGGTCACCTTGGCTTGCGTCAGGTCTTTCTGAGGCGAGGAGGACAGGGAGTTGGAGTACGGCGCCCGCTGGGCGGAACTCTGCTCGTACTGTGCCCCTGGTGCGCTGTTCTGGGCTGTGAACGCCGAGGTCGTGATCGCGCTGGGCTGGTAGCCAGAGTCCGGGCTTGGGTTGGAGGCGATCGTTGGAGAGGACTCACTGCGAGAGAACAAGAGCGGTGAGATTGTGCAGCCACAGTGACTGAAGGTTGGGGGCAAGAATGACGATGTGGCTCTTTGGAAGAATAAATAAATGGAAAAGTGAAAGGACATAAGAAATAGGAGCAAGAGTCCACCATTTGGCCTGTTGAGCCCATTCTGCCATTCAATAGATCATGGCTGAGCTACCAGCCTTTTTGCCATAACCCTTAATTACCCAGTCAGGCAAAAATCTTTGTCCTAAATACACTTAATGAGGTAGTTTCTACTCTACTGGCACCTTAAGGTTGTTACAGCCAGTGGGGGGAATGGGGATGAGCTCCCACTACCTATTAAATGCTCCCAATGGAGTGCCTCTTAAATAGCCTCCGACAACCAAGTTGAGCTCCTGGCTTCACATGTGGCTTGGCTACTAAGCCTGGAGGAACCTTTTCCACTGACAGGAGAAGATGGATTACTGGAGACTTAAAACCAGTTGCTGTGGGCAGACGGGGCCCATCAGCCTTGGTTGGCAGCTCATCTAGGAGAAGGAAAACTCTGATCTCAAACCCCTGCTGTTTTGCAGCTATACCCGCTCATGGGGAAGGCTGCTGGAGTAAACCCCAAGTAAATCTGCAGCTGGATTCCCTCAGGCAGTCCCATGTTGATCAACCCTAACTGGCAACCCTGCGAGAGAGACTGCTTGCTGCACAGGCAACAGCTTGCTCTCCATATCATACTGCCCTGGCGTGCATATCACGTAGTCAGCTGGAATCCATGGTTGACCCCAGTCAAAGAAAGCCTACAGCCTCTACTGCTTCCCTGGGCAGATAATTCCAGATTCATTACTTTCTGGGAAAAAGTAGCTTCTTTGCATCGCCATCCTAAGTTTATTTATTTAATTATTCCCCATTTTATTCGGGATCTTTTGGGTTTCTTGCTTTGTGGCTACCTGTGAGCTAACAAACCTCAACTTTGTATGATTTATACATTCTTTGATAATAAATGTACTTGAATCAAGAGGACACACATTAAAGGTGAATAGTGGAAAGCCTAGAGGGATATGGTTGATAGTGTCTGGAATGGGTGCTAGGGGTAGTGATGGAAGCAGGTACAACAATGGCGTTTAAGAGGTAGACAAATGTATATACAGGGAATGGAGGGATATTGATCATGCATTAGCCCTCAACCACCAGGCTCTTGAACCAACCTATCACTCACCCTATCACTGAACTGTTTCCATAACCCATGGACTCACTTTCAAGGACTCTTCATCTCAGGTTCTCAATAGTTATTGCTTATTTATTATTGTTATTTCCCTTTCTTTTTGTATTTGTACAGTTTGTTGTCTTTTGCACACTGGTTGTCCATCCTGTTGGGTGCAGTCTTTCACTGATTCTATTGTGTTTCTTGTATTTACTGTGAATACCCACAAGATGATCATTCTCTGGGTTGCATATGGTGACATATCCTGTGCATATCTTGGTAACAGATTTACTTTCAACTTTGTACAAGCGAAGAGATTTAGCTTAATTTGACATCATGTTTGGTGCAGAGATTGCAAACTGAAAAACCTGTAACTGCTCTATGCTCTAACAAAGTTCCTGATTCAGGAAGCCATGGATTGGTGTTTCCTACATGTCACAGCCTTTATGCTCCTCATTTCTCTTCCCTAACAGCCTGCTTCTCCCTCATCCATGTTGTTTCACCAATAAGATCATCACCTTGGGAACACTGGTCTCAGCCTATCATGAGTATTTCCTGATCCACATCCCTTGTGCCTTCTCTACAATTTTGCTTCACCCTTTCTCAGCTCTCACCTGAAGTGTTTCTACCACCACAGATGCCACCCAGCACTTTCTGCTTTAAGGTGGTGACGAGGAGGCGTACAGCGCACAGGAACGAGATAGGTCGGCTGGTTGAGTAGTGTTGCAGCAACAACACTGCCTTCAACATCAGTAAGATCAAGGAATTGACGGTGAACTTCAGGGAGGGAAAGTCAAGGGAACACACACCAGTCCTCATCGAGGAATCAGCAGTGGAAACTGTGAGAAATTTCAACAGTTCCTGGGTATCAACATCTCTAAGAATCTAACCTGGGCCAAACATATTGATGCAATTACAAAGAATTCAGCAGCTATATCTCATTAGGAGTTTGAGGATAATGGTATGTCATCAAAGAGAAATTTCGACAGATGTACCATGAAGAGCATTTTAACTGGTCACATCATTGTCTGGAATGGAGGAAGTTGTAAACTCAGCCCGCTCCGAGCACTAGCCTTCCCAGCATTGAAGACACCTTTAAAAGAACATGCCCTCTTCTCATTGCTACCATCAAGGAGGTGGTACTGAAGCCTGAAGACACACAGTCAATACATCAACAGCGAGATTTCTGAGTCAAAAACTGAACCCACGAACACTACTTTGGTATTTTTACATAAGAACATAAGAAATAGGAGCAGGAGTAGGCCACCCGGCCCATCGAGCCTGCCCACCATTCAATAAAATCATGGCTGATCCGTCTGCAAACTCAGCTCCATCTACCTGCCTTTTCCCCATAACCCTTAATTCCCCTATGTAAAAATCTATCCAACTGTACCGTAAATATATTTAGTGAAGAAGCCTCAACTGCTTCCCTGGGGAGAGAATTCCACAGATTCACCACCCTCTGGGAAAAACAGTTTCTCCTCATCTCTGTTCCAACCAAATCTTCTCCCCTGAATCTTGGGGCTATGTCCCCTAGTTCTAGTCTCACCTACCAATGGAAACAATTTTCCTCCTTTTATCTTATCTACCCCTTTCAAAATTTTGTATGTTTCTTTAAGATCCCCTCTCATTCTTCTGAATTCCAGAGTATACACAGCCCCAGGTGATTCAATCTCTCCTCATAAGTTAACCCCTTCATCTCTGGAATCAACATGGTGAACCTCCTCTGCACTGCCTGCAAAGCCAGTATACCCTTCAAGTATGGAGACCAGAACTGCACACAGCACTCCAGGTGCTGTACCCTGTACACCAGTACCCTGTATAGTTGCAGCATGACCTCCCTGCTCTTGAATTCAATCCCTCTAGCAATGAAGGACAACATTCCATTTGCCTTCTTAATAACCCCTGCAAGCCAACTTTTTGCGATTCATGAACAAGCACTCCCAAGTCCCTCTGCACAACAGCATGCTGCAATCTTTCACCATTTAAATAATAATCTGCTCTCTATTATTCCTTCCAAAGTGGATGATCGCGCATTTACCAACGTTGTAATCCATCTGCCAGACCTTGGCCCACTCATTTAACCTATCTATATCCCTCTGCAGATTCTACACATCCTCTGTACAATTTGCTTTTCCACTCAGTTTAGTGTCATCAGCAAATTTTGCTACGCTACACTCAGTCCCCTCTTCCAAATCATCAATATAAATGGTAAACAGCTGCAGGCCCAGCACCTACCCCTGTGGCACCCCATTGAAGTGTTATTTTTTAAATTAACACTTGTTGTAAAGTATAGTTTTATTATGTATTTCGGCGTACTGCTGCCGCAAAATGGCACGGCATACGCAGTGATATTAAACCTGAACCTGATTCTGACAGGTTCTTGATTAGTTAAGGATGCCAAAGGTTAGGGGGAGAAGGCAGGAGAATGATGGAACACATTCAATGGGCTACCTACCTAAAGGAAAAATATTAGTAAGATTTAAAGAGTAGAGAACATTTTCCAGCATATTACCAGGACTTGAGATTGCAAGTTATAGGGAAAGGTTGAAAAGGTTAGGATTTTATTCCCTGGAGCGCAAAAGAATGAGGGGAGATTTGAATACAGGTATTCAAAATCACAGGGCAATTGCAAGCAGGCTTTATCCACTGGGGTTGGGTGAAACTAGTTCTAGAGGTAAAAAGTGAAATGTTTAAGAAGAATCTGGAGGTGGGGGGTGGGGGGAAGAACCTCTTCACTCAGAGGGCAGTTTTAGTGTGGAATGAGCAATGCATGCGGATTTGACCAAAACATGTAAGAGAAGGAATAGGACAGTCTTGACACAAGGATCTTTGGCATACACCCAGCCTCGTGTGGGGCTGCTGCTGCCAGGAACAGGTGCATCCAATGGAGGCTCTTTTCCACGTCCCAGAAAGCCGTGGATTTGAAAACCACAAGGCATTTTCCGTTTATCTGCTCACCAGCTGTCTCTATGCTCTGCTGAGGGACCAGAGCAAAGGAGTCAGGTTACACCGCTGTTTGCTGCCTTGGATCAGGGGACACCATTCACGTTGATGTTCAGACGTCTGGGGAGGAAGAGAATGGCCAAGGTCAGCAGACGCCGGGGGATCTGGGGGTGAGTGTAGGATCTTCCTGTGTACTCAGTAGCACGATAACTTTCACAGCTAAAGTATGGAGCATTGTTCATTTCCTGATGGTACAGCGTAATGCTCAGGTCTAAAGCTCATTCTGATGTCACTTATCTGGGGCAGCAGTGACAAGAATGTGGGAGAAAATAAAACCAGTGCAGGATCTGTTACGTAAAATGGGTGCCTGATGGTTGGCAGACTTGGTAGTAAGGCCTGTTTCTGTGGTCAATGAAAGATTACAGATTAGACTTATTTGTTGTTTATTCAGAACATACGGTGAAATGCATCATTTGCATCAATGATGGACACAGTATGAGGATGCGCTGGGGGCAGCCCCAAGTGTCACCATGCTTCCGACACCAATATAGCATGCACAAAATTTATTAACCCTAACTACGTCTTTAGAATATGGGAGGAAACAACCACCCGGAGGGAATCCACGGAGTCACAGGAAGAACATACAAGCTCCTACCCTCTGAACCATTCAGAACACACCTTGCTTGATTGTCTTCACTATTTCCTTCTCCAGCACACCAAGGATGCAGTAGTCCATGAACAAGATACAAGATTCTAAGACACAGGAGCAGAGTAGGACGCAAACAACAGGAATTCTGCAGATGCTGGAAATTCAAGCAACACACATAAAAGTTGCTGGTGAACGCAGCAGGCCAGGCAGCATCTCTAAGGAAGAGGTGCAGTCGACGTTTCAGGCCGAGACCCTTCGTCAGGACTAGTGAGTAAGGGATTTGAAAGTTGGAGGGGGAGGGGGAGATCCAAAATGATAGGAGAAGACAACTTGATGGCATGAACATCGACTTCTCTAACGTCCGCTAATGCCCTACCTCCCCCTCGTACCCCATCTGTTACTTATTTTTATACACACATTCTTTCTCTCACTCTCCTTTTTCTCCCTCTGTCCCTCTGAATATACCCCTTGCCCATCCTCTGGGTCCCCCCCGCCTTGTCTTTCTTCCCAGACCTCCTGTCCCATGATCCTCTCGTATCCCTTTTGCCTATCACCTGTCCAGCTCTTGGCTCCATCCCTCCCCCTCCTGTCTTCTCCTATCATTTTGGATCTCCCCCTCCCCCTTTCAAATCTCTTACTCACTCTTCCTTCAGTTAGTCCTGACGAAAGGTCTCGGCCTGAAACGTCGACTGCACCTCTTCCTAGAGATGCTGCCTGGCCTGCTGCGTTCACCAGCAACTTTTATGTGTGGAACAGAGTAGGCTTCTTTTTGCCCATCGAGTCTGCTCCTCATTCCATCATGGCCTATTTATCACACCTATTCTCCTGCCATCTCTGCATAACCTTTGACGACCTTATTAATCAAGGATCTGTCAACCTCTGCTTTAGATATTAACCCTATGTGTTGGTTTCCACAGCCGTCTGTGGCAATTAATTCCACAAATTCACCACCCTCTGGCTAAAGAAATTCCTCCTCATCTCTGTTCTAAACGGAAGTCCTTGTACTCTGAGGGTCCTAGATTCCCCCAATATTGGAAACAACGTCCACTCTATCAAGGACTTTTAATATTCGATAGGTTTCAATGAGTTCCCCCTGGCATTCTTCTAACTTCCAGGGAGTACAGGCTCCTCATACGTTAATCCTTTCATTAATACAGTCCCTTACCTAGGCTATTGCAAC
This sequence comes from Mobula birostris, assembly GCF_030028105.1. NCBI lineage: Eukaryota > Metazoa > Chordata > Chondrichthyes > Myliobatiformes > Myliobatidae > Mobula > Mobula birostris. The sequence continues at coordinate 12,430,232 of NC_092371.1, forward strand.
AGCACCAGTCTTAGCCTCTGCCTTCAAAACAGTGTTACACACCATTCTGACTTAGGACTACATCCACCGTGCTGTTTTGGTGACGGGCCTAAATGCTGTAACTGCAACCCAATTCTACTGCGGGGACTCGCACGGCTAAAGGACTGTGGATACACTACATTTCAGGGAGCATTAAACGCTGGTTTTGCCAGTAACGCTCACTTGCCGGAAGTGAATATCGTACATGACCTGCATTGGATCAATCACAAGGACATGGCACGTGGTGAATCGAATGGGCCTCCTACATGCGGAGGGCTCTCTGTCTCTCTCTGCGGGCTTTTGAGTGCACACATTTCTATCCTGTCAGGCCTGGTTCATCACTCCCATATGGACTGTGGCTTAACATAACACAGTAAAAACTTTTAACCATCCTACTTCATTTTCCTTCTTCCTCCATAACAAGCAAACAGTGCCAGAGAGCGATCTGGTGGAAGATGCAGGAAGAGAAAAGCATCAAGTGGTGTTGGCATTACCTTACAGCACTGGTATAGAGGTTGCTCTGGGGTTGGCTCACGGGCACGCTGGTTGTTGGGGTTGACTCGTACTCAGTTAACATGGGCTCAGAACCAAATTGCAAAGCCCCGAACTGCAGGTTTAACCCTGCGATGTCGGCTGAGGCGGGCATCTCCACGGCAGAAGATGGGATCTGTGGGAAAGGAAGGGACATCAAGAACCTGCCACGTAATACCAGGAGCGAGGTTGTCCCAAACTGCTGATTCTGCTCTTCTGAAAAAGTAATTGCCTTGCACTACAGAAAGTGCAAACAAGCCCCCCACCCCCACATTCCAACCACCAATCTTACAACATTGCTCATGGGAATGTTCATGTGTATCCTGGAGGACATCATCATTAAACAATGTCACCTTTCTTTGGCTGCGGGATGCTTCCTCACATCTGCCTGCCTGAAGGGCAACCTTTGGGCTTGAACCATAGATGAATTGACAGGCAATGCAGCATACAAGGAGAATGAGAGGACTGTTCTCATGGGGAAATGCACCCACTTCAGGCACCCTTTAGGGCACCCAAAGGTGGTGACTTTAAACAGAACAAGTTGGGACAAACGAATGGGGGAACCAGCAGCTAAGGGAGGCTCATCTCTCAAGGAATTAGTAAGCAGGAGACCTGCACAGTAGTATCTTGCATACAAAGTGCAACATTCACACCATGCTAATCGTGAATTTGATGCAGGAATTGAACAATTCAGAGAGCGGTTTATTCCTGAAGAAAACTGCAGACCATTGGGCTACAAACCATAAAAAAAATTGTGACTGAGTAGTTATTGTCTGGGAAGAATATTAGCCAGGAGCACTCTAGTGCCTAAGCATCTTGAACTAAATTACAGCATCAATTGGGGTTATTGTTTATTGATTAAGGGTCAGCCTAGATTTGATATTGTAATCTAAAAGCACCATTTTCCTGTGACTGAAGCTGCCAATGCTGAGCTCCCGTGCGACTAAATGTGTGGTGATTAATGTTTTACTGTGACTTGCTTGCAAGATCACTTCCTCCGGTTCCTACTCCAGCTGTGATTCCTTCAAAGGCATGGAGTATCACAGTGCGGAGAGGGGAACGACGGGAGCACGGAAAAGAGAGTAATATGTCAATGATGGATCAGGTGTTTAAACCCAAGGTTCTTCTGGAAGTCAGGAAAGAAGCACTAAACCTGTTGCTTCACAATTATTTTCTTAAGAATTCAAAGCTGGAGACCAGCCACATCGTCTGACTGGCAACTGGAAGTCAATCTGGGCAAGCAACTGAAAATTCCCTGACTACATCGCATCATTATCCCTGATGTGAAGAGACGCTGGAGTACTCCTATTAACTGTGCTTTTGAAGAGAGAGAGAGAGAGAGAGAGAGAGAGAGAGAGAGAGAGAGAGAGAGAGAGAGAGAGAGAGAGAGAGAGAGATGAAGATTAATGGTTGGACTGTCACTTTAAGGCATTGGAAGTAACTTTGGATTTCTACTGAGTTGGGTTTGGAGACAGCACCCAGCAGCTCAAAAGTTGCTATGGTGACCGACAGGACATTATTAATGTTACTTCCAAGGACTTGTTGCCTGCTCGCATTTCTTTACAGACAAAGGAAGGAGGGACTCTTTGAATGACAGGTGATGCTCAGCACAGTGAAATAAATGGGAGGTCAGAAGATACAGACCTCGGACACATGATCTGGACACTGAATGAGCATTGTTGTGCTCACAGAGAAAGTGGGTTTTGGAGGATCCATCAGGCGGATCGATTCCAAATTGCTATTCCATCGGTGAAGAAGGGGTTGACTGGTGGGGAGTTGTCTATGTGTCCACCCTTGTCGGGGTGATAGCTCCACCACAGGAAAACCGGTCCCCCGGTTAAAGTCACAGTCAGTGACTTGTAAAGGATTTCGGAGGACGACGAGAAGATCGACAGCATCAGCTCACCTGAAGACTCAACTCACTCTCTCTCTCTCCATCACTACTCAACTAAATACCACGAACTGAACTGAACTTTACTCAACATCGTAAGACTGTATCTTTTTAGCCCTAGACTTAAAGAAGCTTGGTTTTCAAACACATATATTCCACACTTACTTTTATATATAATCATTGCTAACCTGTGCGATCTATTTACATTGATACTACTGTATTGCGTAGTTACTAATAAATATTAGTAGTTTATAGCAATACTGGACTCCAAAGTGGTTTCTATTTCTGCTGGTTTCTTTATCCCCGTCACGGGGTACATGGCACTGAGGCCTGACGTGCTCATTCTGTCAGAAATCTCAAAGCAGGTGCTCATGACAGAACTGACAGTCCCTTGGGAAGATGGGATTGAGGAGGCGTTTTGAACGCAAGAAAGCCAAATACCAGGAGCTGGTAGAGTAGTCCCAGAGACACGATGCAAGCCTATTGAGGTGGGGTGTACAGGTTTTGCTGCCCGCTTACTGTCCTACTCTCCTTGGTATTACAGGGGCTGCAAAGAAAAGAGCCATCAGGACCGTCACAGAGACTGCTGAGCGACCTCTGGATGGCTATGGATCAAGAGCTGTGACCCGTGGGCCAATTGCTGCTGGGACACAAGCCGGGGACAGATCAAACCTGGCTGGGTCGCCTGGGCAAGGGTGTCTGCTGTTGAAAGACCCGAAACACCTGATGATACCAGGTTATATCACTATTGATGTGTCCCAGTGCATCCCTGGATATATACTTCAGTACCATGATAGAACAGGGGAAAACTGAACAGGCAGGGATAGACGAAGCCAAGATTAAAGGTGGCACTGACTTGTGTTTAGCTCATTTATACCCAGAGATAAGGGAAATTTAATTCAAATCCATAGATAGCAATTAAACATGCTTATTCAACACTGCAGTACCAAGTTAACCAATGAGAAAACAATTATTCAAGTAATGTAAACAAACCCAGAGCTTTCTAGAATTATACTTTGTATAGCCACTAGAGCCATATTAAATAAAAAAAAATATAAGCAGATATTTAATTGTTATACTGCAAAGAAAATAACAACAAAACAGTCTAATCTAAGAATTAAACAGTCAGATCCAAAGGCAAGAAAAGGGAGTAAGATGGCACGGAGAAGTGTGTAATATGCCACAGAAAAAAGCAGGGCAGACTGGATGGGCTGAACGGCCTAATTCAGCTCCGATGTTTTACGTTGTATGTAAACAGGACCTTCAGCCCATGGTGCCTGCTGAACTAGTCCTTTTGGAGACCTCTAGGATGTCTGATGGGGTTACAAATGAGGAACCTTACCTTGGAAGAAATGGAAGCTTTCTTCTTCTGTGGCTTCAACTTCTGCTGTGCAGGTTGGGGACTGGAGGACTGGTTCTCCGAGGAACCGGGAGAGACCTGGGTGGCGCCGGGTTTGTTTGGCAGCGGCGAGTTTGAAGGTGCCGTCGGCTGCTTTGTGGGGATGAAGACTTCCATCATGCTGGAGTTGGAGTAGGACTGGCGTTGTCCGAATGGACCGTGAACTGAAGGTTCGGTTTGGCTTTTCAACTCTGGAGACAGATAGATACTGATCAAGATGGTTGCTGCTACAGGAGAGGGACTCTGCACTGGCTTCACCCTAGCACCCACTCCAACGACCGCAGTAACAAACGGATCCTGAAGCTTCACTGTACAAGCACTGGAAGCGCCTATAAAGGTGAAAAGGGAACACCTTCCAGGAGGAGCACTGATGCCTCTGGGCCAGTAAGGCCTGGATAGAGTGGTTATGGAGAAGAGGTTTCCTGTAGTGGAAGAATCTAGAATCCGAAGGCACAGCCTCAGAATAAAGGGGATGGGCCATTAAAATGGAGGTGGAGGAGAACACTGCAGGCTGCCCCCAGCAAATCTTTCACTGTGCTGGCTGTTAACAAAACAATGCATTTCACTGTGTTTCAACGTACATGTGACAAAGAAATCTAAATCTGAAATTCAGCCAGATCTGTGGAATTCACTGCCAGAGGGGTGTGGAGGCCAAATCATTAGAAATATTCAAGGCAGAAACCATTGAAACCTATTGAATATTGAAAGGCCTTGATAGAGTGGATGTGGAGAGGATTTTCCTATAGTGGGGGAGTCCAGGACCAGAGGGCACAGCTTCATAATAGAGGGATGTCTATTTAGAACAAGAGATGACAAGGAACTTCTTTAATCAAAGGATAGTGAATCTCTGGAATTCATTGCCACAGATTATTGTGTAGGCCAAGATACTGGGTATATTTAAGGCAGAGGTTAATAGGTTCTTGATTAGTTGGGGTATTGAAAGTTACAGGAAAAGGCTGGAGAATGAGGGTTGAGGGGATAATAAATCAGCATTAAATAGAATAGCCGAGTAGACTCAACATGTCAAATGGCCTGATTCTGCTCCTATGTCTTATGGTCAGACATTGATAGGTTCTTCATTGTTCAGGGTTCCAGGGAGAAGGCAGAAGAACGGCGGGGGGTGGGGGGGAGGGAGAATCAGCCATGAATGAATGGAGGGCAGACTCGATGGACTCAATAGCCTCATTCTTCTTCTAAATTGTATGGTCTCGTAAATGTATGATTAGACTGATTCTGCTCCTATATTAAGCAAGTCACTTCGCCTTGATTCTGACACCAATTGGCAAACTACCAAATGGATTGCAACCCCAGCATGCCCAGGCAATACAAATCTTTCTTAAAATTAATCGAGCACATGAGGTAAAGTTGCAGGCAAGGCCCATCATTGACTAGCCAATCACACCCCCCTTTGCCTTGTACACTGACTGGAACACTGTCTAGTATGGAAGGGCCACTGCACAGGGTTAGAAAAAGCTGCAGAAAGCTGTAAACTCAACCAGCTCCATCACGGCCACTAGCTTCCAAAACTTTTGAGGACATCTCCAAAAGATGGTGCCTCAGGAAAGTGGCATCCATCATGAAGAACTTCCACCATCCGGGACATGCTCCCTTCTCATTGCTACCATCAGAGAGGAGGTACACAGTCTGAAGACACAACGTTTTAGGAACAGCTTCTTCCCTTCTGCCATTAGATTTCTGAATGGACAATGAACACATGTGCACTACCTCACTTTTTTTTTCTTTATTTAGCTCTCTTTTTGTGTTACTTTTCTATATTACACTTTTACTAAAACTATAATTCACATATTGTGTGTGTGTGTGTGTGTGTGTGTGTGTGTGTGTGTGTGTGTGAGAGAGATTCATAGTTTTAGGACTGTTCTCCTCACAACCTTGAATAGTGGGATTGATTTGTCCCTCGGCTCCGAGAGAAATGGAGTCATAGAATCACAGAGCACAGGAACAGGCTTTTGGCCCATCTAGTCCATTCTGACCTATTAATCTGCCTACTCCTATTGAACCACACCTGGACCATATTACTCCATATCCCTCCCATCCATGTATCTATCCAAATTTCTCTTAAATGTTGAAATTGAACCTCCATCCATCACTTCCACAGGCAGCTCCTTCTACACACTCACAATCCTGAACGAAGTTCCCCTTCATTTCACCTTTCACCCTTAATCCATGACCTCTAGTTCTAGTCTCAGTGGAAAAAGCCTGATTGCATTTACCATATCTATACCCCTCATACTCCTGTATGGTCAGAGTTGTGTCTTAGCTGTCTAGATACACACGCCTGGGCAGTATGATCCTTCTGTTCTGCTGCACTCCTCTCTACCCTACCACTCACCGTGCAAGTCTTACCCTGGTTTATCCCTCTAAAGTGCAACACCTCACACTTATCTGTATTAAATTCCATCTGCTACTTTTCAGTCCATTTTTCTAGCTGGTCCAGATCCTGCTGCAAGATTTGATAGTATTCTTCGTTGTCCAATACATCCCCAATCTTTGGTGTCATGTGCAAATTTGCTGATCTAGTTTACCACATTATCATTCAGACCATCAATATAGATGATAAAAGTCAACAGACCCAGCTCTGATACCTGCAGCACACCACTAATCATCGGCCTCTAGTCAGAGGCAACAACCTCTACTATTCTCTTACTTCTCCCACGAAGGCAATGTCTAATCTTTACTACTTCACCTCTAATGTTGAGCAATTGAACCTTCTTGACCAACCCCAGTTCTAAAGAGACATCTCTTCATTGGGAAACCGCGCTCTGATCCTAGGCTCTCCTATTCTCCCTCAACCTCCACTCTATCCAGGCATTTCAGTATTTGGAAAGATACAGTGATTCCACCATAATCCTGCTCACCTGTTTTTGATTAGCACTTTGTTATAACACAGACCTGTCTTAGCACAATCTTCTCCTGTTCCCATTGTTTTGTGTAATTTTATGTATAATTTATTCCTGGTGTGGCCTGTGTGTCCTTTTCTAAAGACATCACTTCCTGTGCGCAAGCTATTCGTGGATCATTTGGATTCGACCTGAAGTACACAGTGGAAATACATTCATCTCCATCCTCTCGTTATTTGTCCTTGAAACAGTGTGTCTATGAGTCCTATGTCTGCACAGCATAGTTATGGACTGTTGCGAATGCACAGTTGCAAGAATAAGTTTGATAACTCTTTTCAATTCCCTGGTTAATCACTCATAAAACGTGGTCTGATCTTCATCTAGGTCACAATAGTAGACAACTGTATATAATCTTGTTCTTGCAACTGTCTATTACCTTAGTTAACACTGACTGTGAGAATAATCAACAGTATTAGTACATTCAGACGCGTGACAATCCTGTATCAAGTTCAATATGTGTTTTAATTAACTTTCTGCAGTTCCAGGAGATCGGAACACCAAGACAGTGGTTGCGGCTGACGGGTTCCTATCTCAATAGTGAGAAAGCTTGCTACTGATTCTTGAGTTGGGGGAACTCAAAATAATCCATGCTGTAGACGGTAACATTGAAATGGTGAGCAGTTGACCTCCCCCCCTCGCGTTGCAGGAGTGGTTTTTCTCCCTCATTAGTGGGAGGTCGAAGTGTTGGGTTGAACAGCAGTCTTTGATGGACTGTAGACCATGTTCTCTGGGGGCCTGCTATTGCTTACATGGTGGGTGATTGGGGGGGGGGGCCCCTGATGCTTTTGGCTGGAACAAGTGGGGGGGCAGATGGGGGAAGGTTGTTGCTTTGCTGCTGCTTGTGCATGGGGTGGGGGAGCTTTGGGGTTCTAATATTTTTCTGTCATTCATTCTTTGGAGCTTTTTCTCCTTCCTGTTTTGTGGATGTTTGTGAAGAGTAAGGATTTCAGGCTGTATACTGTATACATTCTCTCTGATATTAAATTGAACCACTGAAGACCTCATTAAAAACCCTGAAGAAAGCTTCTGCCTCAGGTGATTTTTAGAGAAGGTGCTTCACTCACTGCATATATAGCTATGTACACACAGAATGCAAGGGACAGTAGAGCATTTACTCGTACAATAAAATTCACCAGCCTTGGTGCATATTGTTCCGGCAGTGGTGGGATGGAATGTTTTGGGGCACCAACCTTACAGGCTGTGCCACGCACCCAGACAGGTATGTGTACCTCCCCCCACCCCCCATCCCCAGCCCTCCTCAGAAACGCACCACTTACCAAAGTGACCAAGCACCGAGGACTGAGAAGTGGGCCCCATATCCCAGGAGGTGGCGGCGTTACTGGTGGGCTGCGTGTGCTGGGCCGCCAGCTGCGCCAGGGCTTGGGCGGTCTTCAGCTGCTCCAGGAGCTGGGAGCCGGCGCTGCTGCCGCCCTTGGGCTCACCAACGTCGCCAAAGTTCTTACTCAGCATGCTGACCTGGAGATGAGGGGGTGGGGCAAACACACACAAGATGTCAGATGGGAAGGCAGTAAGTGCTTTCTGTTAATTCACAGTACAGGAGCTCAACTCATCACGTTTGCTTCGTCTGGGAGGAAAATTTTCCCCAAACCAAACCCCAAGCCCCATGACAGCAGTTACAAAGGTTCAACACACATAAAATGCTGGAGGAAGTCAGGCAACATCTATGAAATAGGAACTAAATATCAAGGCTATCCTTCAGTCTGATCTGCAAAGCATTTATTGTTTCACTGCCCTTTTTAGTCAAGTCAAGTTTATTTAATGGGCACCACGGTAACACAGTGGTTAGCTCAATTAAAGAATCTTGACTTGACCTGTTAGCCTGAGGCAGAGTTTGGAGTTCAATCCTGGCATTCTCTCTCAAGTCCTCCCTGTGGAACGTGTGGGTTTTCTACAGGTGCTCCAGTTTCCTCTTACAGTCCAAAGTGCATGAGGTAAGTTAATTGATCATTGTAAATTGTCTTGTGCTTAGGTTAAGGGGTTGCTGGGCGCTGTGGCTCAAAATGCTTATTCTGCACTGTACCTCTAAATAAAATAACAAATGTCATTTCCTTTACACAACTGTAAACAAGAACAAAATAATTACTCTAGATCTGAAGCAGCACAAAAAAAGATAACAATAATTTTTTAAAAAATTATTCAACATAAATACATAAGGTAGTTTATATATGTAACTGATTGTATGTCCATAAAGTGACTCTAGGCACAGGTTATCTGTACATAAAATTACTGAAGGAAATGACAGAATAGTGGTGGTGGGGGTGGGCATGGTGCAGTGGATTAGTGAGTGGAAGCGTTGATCAGCCTTACTGCTTGGGGCAAGTAACTGATTTGAGACTGGTGGTCCTGGCATGGGTGCTACATAGCCTCTTTCCTGATAGGATTAGGACAGACAGTCCATGAGCAAGGTGGGTGGGATCCTTCGTGATGCTACGGCTCTTTTCTGGCATTCTAACTTTTTCCATCCACTTCTCAGATGAGGAATTACAGATTGGAAACATATTCCAAACAAGTCTTCCCTCACATCCTCTTTGTACCTTAGGTCCAAAATTCCCTCTCCAGCCCCCTCTGGGATCGATCGTCTATTGCTTTTCTCTACCTACCCGGTCAGAACAGTACAAAAGTGGGGGCTTAATGGTTGACATGCACGAGGTGGGTTGAAGGTCTTGCTTCTGTGCTGTATCTCATGGATTCTTTAACCACTCAAGTGAATTGCCCAACAAGCAGCAGCCTAGAGACTCTGCAGGCAAAGCTGCAAGAATTATGTGGTAAGGGATGGGAGAGTGGATTATCAGTCATGGAATGGAAGGCCTGAATTACAGGACCCCCTCCCCTCTCTGGATTGTGAATGCTCTACTTATCTACAGCTGATACATACAATCAGGCACTGGGAAGACCTAGGGATGGGCTTGTCAGGTGTAATCTGCCATATGGGAGTTTGGTTCACTGCAACATTTAAAGTGTTGAGTTAACGACATGTTTGGTTGTCCAACGTATGGGGCGCCAGAGTAGTGCAGTGGTTAGTGTGATGCTATTACAGCTCGGGAAGTTGGAGAGATCAATTCCAGCACCTTCTGTAAGCAATTTGTACGCTCTCCCCGTGACCGCATGGGTTTCCTCCAGGTGCTCTGGTTTCCTCTCACAGTCCAAAGACGGTGGGGCAATTGGTCATCGTAAATTGCCCTGTAATTAGGCTAGGGTTAAATAAGTAGATTGCTGAGTGATGTGGCTCTTTGGGCGGAGTATCTCTAAAGAATTTAGACAGAAGTTCACCATATCCTCGATGAACCTCACTAATTCTTAGAGACTCGCCATAAGAAAGCATTATTCAGATTCATCACAGCTTGGTATGGCAACTGCTCTGGCCCACGCCACAAAAAATTGTAGAGTTGTGAATGCAGCCCAGTCTAACAAAAAATCAGAACCCCTTCATCGACACTTCCTGCTGCCTCAGGAAAGCAGCCAACATAATCACAGACTCCTTCCATTCCGGACATTCTCTTTACTGCCCCCTGTCATCAGACTAATGCTTGCGAAAATGCAACACCAGGCTTACGGACAGCTTCTATCCTGTTGTCATCTGACCGAGCCCAACGTTCCACAGTGATCTTTCTGGATGGCATGCCAACAAAGATTTTCATTCTGTCATGGTACATGTGATGATAATAAACCAATTAAATATGCACATTTCTGATTTGCAAACTGTTTGGAAACAAACAATTCTTAGGAAAGGGAATAACCTGCACCATTTCTCAATCCCACCCCACCTTCTGCTTCCAGGCTCTTGTAGAGACAATGGGGAGCTGGCAGTCTCCACCACACTTACCATGTTATGCTGAGGGAAGGTGGTGGGGGGAGACGGCTGAGGCACGGGGTGCTGCTTCGAATTGTTGAACACCAGCGGCTGGGAGAGTGTTGGCGAGGCAGAGTTGTCCAAGGGAGCTGGCTCATTCTCCGATGAGGAAGGCTGCTTGCCCAGCAATACTGCCAGGTCAATCCTACAGGAGGGGCAAGAAAGCATTACACGGGCGCATTTCCTGTAAAACCGTGCAACCAACCCTACCAAGCTATTCTAAAGTCAGGGCCCTGCATTCGTGCGGAGGGAAGTGGTCTAAAACCAGGGGGAGGAGATGAAGGGTGATTGACAAGAGGGCTGTTGGGGGAACATGGAATTTTTTTTTTTAACCCAGATGGTGATGTGGCCTGGGGCTCACCCCTTTCTCACAATGATGGGATTTCACAGAGGTGAGCTGTGTGATGTACAGGTGCACACACAAAATGCTGGAGGAACTCAGCAGGTCAGGCAGCATCTGTGGAGAGGAATAAACAGTCGATGCTTCGGGTGAGACCCCTTATCAGGACTCAGATACAGGGTTAAGCGGGGTTAGGTTGACTAAATTAAGGTTCAAGTTCAAATTTATTGTCATTCAACCACATATACGTAAACCGCCAAAGACACCATTCTTCCGGACCAAGGTGCACAACACAGGACATACAACTCGCACACAATACAAAGTAATAATACTACAGGTTACTTAACACAGTGGTCCCCAACCTCCGGGCCGCGAAGCATGCAGCGGCAGCTGGGACGCACCCAGCACATCTTTAAGAAAAAAGCCAAAATAAACAACTAATTAATTAGGTGCTGCCCGGCACGTAAACATCGGCCCAGATCAGAGGCAATTGCTGATTTCACTTGCTCTACGCAATCGGCAATTGCCTCTGATCTGGGCCGACATTTATGTGCCAGACGGCACCTAATTAATTAGCTTGTTTATTTTGGCTTTTTTCTTAAAGATGTGCTGGGTACGTTCCGGCTACCACTGCACCTCTGCATGCTTCGTGGCCCAGAGGTTGGGGACCACTAACTTAACAAATAATTAAGTGCATATACAAGTTAAAAAGTAGCCAGTATAATGCTACTCATGCTTCATACATGATGAGACCTGGGTAGTGGTAGGGGTTTAGTAGTCTCACAGCCTGGGGAAGAAACAGTCCTTGTCCTAATGCTACGGTACCTCCTGCCTGATGGTAGGGAATCAAGACACATTGTTGGATGAAAACGCTAAGGGCCCTGCTCCTGATAAATATCCCAATAGGTGGAGGAGAGACACTGATGACACTGCATAGGCTTCCTTCACCCTACCCCACCACCCTCTGCCGTAGATGTAGGACTCTGAACAATTTTACCCATATGGAATTTCCATTTGATAAACACAACATCCATCTATTTTTTTTTTTAAAAAGTTCACACAAGCAGAAACCAGCAGAGAATGATCAGAAATTACCCCAACGGAATACATACCTCTGCCCCGCTGTGATTGTCACAGTCTCATTGGCTGAAGGTAATGGCCCAACATTGGAAGCAGTAAAAATCTTTGTCTCGGACAGCTGAAGGAGAGAAGGATATTCTGTTTTTGAAAGCCATCACAGGAGAGGCTGGAAAGATCAGAATTCAATCTAAACCAGTTAGCACCTGGCCCACAAGCTATGGACATTGCTGCTAATAGAAAATATTTATCAGACATAATGGTGTGGCTCAACAGCAGTCCAATGAATGTACAGTATTACAATCTGTGTCTTAAGAGACTGCTCTACTCCCGAAAAGGTGGAGAGCAAATCCCTTTAGATGCACCAAAGGAAATTACATTTGTAGGGTTACTCAGCATTATCTCCAGCATTTTTGTATGTTTCTTACTCCGCATTTCTAGCATCTACAGAACTTCTCATGTTTGGGGTTACACAGGAGTCTCGATAACACTTACAGGTCACTTTCCCCAACACCCTAACCCTAAACCAAGTGAATAGGAGCATGTGACCCAAGGACACAACAGATCTTAGGAACATGTAACCCAAGGACACAACAGATCTTATCAACACACACAAAATGCAGAAGGAACTCCAGTCACGCTGCAAGCATGAAGGGAAATAATCAGCTGACATTTCATCAGCTGGCCTTCTTAATTGCTGGGACAGTTAACACTGTGGGTTAATTGGTCTTTAACCATGTCAAGGATGGGTGAAACTTCCCTAGCATAATTGTCAGTATAACCTGTAGTAGGCACTAGCCTACAAGGATCTGATGAAAAAAGAGAGAAATGACAGATGCCAGAGAAGTAGCAAATATTCAAGCAGCCAGATGCACAGTCATATGTCCTAAATCAAAAGGCCATTGGTTATATTTAAAGCAGAGTTTGATAGATTTTTAATTAGCATGGGTGTCAAAGGTTACAGGGTGAAGGCAGGAGAATAGGGTTCAGAGGGATAATAAATCAGCCATGATGGAATGGCGCAATAGACTCAATGGGCTGAATGGCTTAATTCTGCTCCCATATTTTATGGTTTTATGACCAGATAAAGGGGATATAACCCATTTTCCTTGGCAGTCAATAGCTAGGCATTACCTTAAGTTCATAGAGTCATAGAACACTACAGCACAGAAAGAGACCCTCATTGGCCCATCTAGCCTGTGCCAAACAATTTATCTGCTTAGGCGGAACTCATTAGCTTATGTGGGCAGTGGAAGGAGGCATGCTCAGTACACATGTGGTGAAGCACCAAAACAGCTGCATTCTGAAGGGCTCATGAGGGCTGGGAAGTGAAAATAGCTGGGTTATGTAGGCTGGCATGGCAGCTTTGCTCCCCTCATAAGATATAGGAGGAGAATTAGGCCATTCACCCCATGAATCTTCTCTGCCACTCTATTATGGTTGATTTATTATCCCTCTCAACTCCATTCTCCTGTCTTTCACCCGTAACCTTTGACACCCTTACTAATTAAGAACTTATCAACCTCCGCTTTAAACATACCCTGTGACTTCTTTTCCGCAACCATCCGTAGCAATGAATTCCCTAGATCCACCACCCTCTGATCCTAGACTCCTGAACCATAGGAAACATCCTCTGCACGTCCACTCTATCTAGAGGTTTCTTACACCGCCTATTTTTGTGACACTTCAGCAAGGCTGAAAGTAACACAATGGCCAAGGTTGAGATCACTGCAGCATGAACCACTTACTTGCCACTAGAAACGGCCAGGTAATTTGTTGGAGTCACATCTGGGACAGACACTTCATACCTTTGTGCCAGAGTGCAGACCTGCTATTCCCGTGATAGATACACGCGAATAACTGTATGTCCACACCAGAGGTTCAGGCTACAAATATAACAAGGACACTCTAGGCCTCTGACACATACTCTGTGGAATTTTCTATTTAAGTGATATTTTACTTCAATAAATGGAGAAATACACAGTACTTTGATTCAAGCAGTACTGTACCCCAGTGTAGTACAGACTCTTCCCCATCAGTACCACATTCCAGTGTTATACAGCAACAGACTTGTTTCCAGCGGTACCATACCCCAGTGATATTCAGGAACAAACCTATCTCTACCGGTACTGTACCCCAGTGTTGTACAGACCTGTTCCCACTAGTACAGCACCCTGGTTTTATACACTGACAGACCAGTCCCCACCTTTACTGTATCCGTGTTAAACAGTGACAGACCTGTCCCCACCGGTACTGCACCCGAGTGATATACAGTGACAAACTCATCCCCTCCAGTACCCGTGTTATAGAGTGACAAATTCATCCTCACCGGTACTGTACCCGTGTTATAGAGTGACAAATTCATCCCCACCGGTACTGCACCCGTATTATAGAGTGACAAATTCATCCCCACTGGTACTGGACCCGTGTTATAGACTGACAAATTCATCCCCACCGGTACTGTACCCCGGTGTTATACAGTGACAGACCCATCCCCGTTAATACTGCACCCTGGTGTCAAACAGTGACAGACCTGTCCTCACCGGTAGTGTACCATGGTGTTATACAGTGACAGACTCGTCCCCACCAGTACTGTACCCTGGTGTTATAGAGCGACAGACTTGTCCTCACTGGTAGTGTACCATGGTGTTATACAATGACAGACCTATCCCCACCAGTACTGTACTCCAGTTGTACATTGAGCCTCCCTCATCAGTACTGTACCGTGATAGAGAGATCTGTTTGCACCAGTACCATATTCCAGTGTAACCGTGACAGACCTATCCCTAGCAGTACTATAAACCACTGTTAAAGCAACAGACACATCCCATCAGTGTACAACAATGCAATACAGTAAAACCATTACCGGTGCCGCAGCACCAAGAGTCAGCTCACATCTTTTCACTGAAGCATGGCCCAATCACTCCGTCCGGGGCCTTGTACACGGCTTTCCATTAGAAAACAACTCCAGCTCAAAACAGAATGAGACACACTGAACACTTCGGGAGCCTTGCCGGCAGACCAACTCCCAACGGGATGCACAGACCACTCAGCAAGGGAGAAAACCAGGAGGGAAGGTTGTGGGGCCAGACCCGGTGACGTCTGAACTGCTTTAGCCTCAGTCACAGCCCCAACTCAGTTATAGTCTCTGCAGGTTTCTACTGCCAATATTCCCTCCTCATTCCAGGAATCAGGGTGTATGGAGTACGGAGTGTCCAGGGAGGGGCAGCACCTCTGGTGAAGGGACTTGTCGTGTCCATTCACTCACCCTTGGACCCCAGTGGACAGTGAGCTCTTACCCGTGGCTCCAAGTAGGAGCTTGCATGGACAGTGGTGACAGGCATGCTAAACCCCGGTGAGATAGGGACATGTCTGTCCTAGCTTGTGAAGGCAGCTCTGGTAAATCGAGTGGATGAAATCTACAAAGAGAACAAAATGGCCAGGAAGATGATTCTGCAAAGCTCTGTGGACAGTGAAGGGCATGATGAGGCAGAGAAGTAGTCACGGTCATCTACTGCAACCAAGGAAGACTGCAGTTGTAACAACTATTTGCACTAATGGACCTGGACTTCTGAGGTCAAGAGTGGAGCTGCCCCATGGCAATGAATTTTCCACTTTAAAGACTCTCCCACACAGGTTTCCTATCATTGTTGGATATGACGGACACCCACCTGAGAGCAGGAACTCTGCACCGGCCAGCCCAACGCAGCACTGCTGGGGAAAATGGGGACGCTGCGGTGCCTTTTGGACAGGATATTACATTGAACCCCACATGCACCCTATCTGTCAGAATGGGCGAAAAAAGCTCCCTGGAGTTAGTGGAAGAGCTAAACAAGGGAGGGGGAAAATCTCCCCACCATCCAGGGCCAATTGCTTACTCCTCACCCAAATCCCATAATGGATCCTCCTGTGGATTGCAGGCGTCTTCACTCACCCTTTGAACCTTCGTCACGGCCTCCTGTCACTTCTCCCATTTTGCTTCACAGGTGGTTTGAGTGAAGGCTGGCATGTCAAGCAGCCATTTCCATGCCTGGATTCCACCCCAACTTTGCCCTCTAGTCCTTTCCGGAGATCACCCTGAACACTGGCCACAACCTCCTCTGTGTCATTCAGAGAAGGGTGACCCAACCCTTTTTATGCCATGGAGTACATGGAGGAATTTAAGGTGGGGGGTTATATGGGAGGCAGGGTTTGAGGGTCGGCACAACATTGTGGGCCGAAGGGCTTGTACTGTGCTGTACTATTCTATATGACTAACCATTAACAAAGGGGTCTGCAGATGCCAGGTTGGGAACCCCCTGGTCCAGAGTAACAAACAAAATGGTGCAGGACCTCAGTAGGTCTATGAGGGGGGATAAATAGATGATATTTCAGGCTGAGATTGATGAAAGGTCACAGCTCAAAACATTAACTGTTATTTCTCCCCCATTGATGCTGCCTGACATGCTGAGTTCCTCCAGCATTTTGTACGCCCCACTGAATTTCAATATCCCAGCTCTGACACAAGACCATTCAAACATTAATACTGCCTGGCTCAATGTACATTGCCTGGTCAAATTTCAGACACTTGCAGTACACTTGGTCAATCACTGCAATTCTGCAGAAAGACCACTTCTTTACTGCTAAATTCAATATGTAGGAACACAGCTCTGATGGAGCTGGGTGTACGTGTGCTCAACTGCTCAAAATTGGTAGGGCAAGAACAAGGACAAGGGATCCTTGGCTTCACAAATAAAGCCAGAGAAAAGCAGAGAGCTATGTATAAAACACTGACTTGATCACAACTACAGTACTGTCTCTACACTCTGGGAAAGATGTGAAGGAGTCAGACTCAGCTGTACAGCACAGATATAGGCCCTTCGGCTCATATGTCCATGTGACCTTTTTGCCCGTTTGAGAACACAGAACAGTATAGGTCCTTCAGCCCACAGTGTTCTGTTGACCTTTTAATGTACTCCAAGATCAATTTAACCCTCTCCTTGCACATAACCCTCCACTTTTCTTTCATTTATGTGCCTGTTAGATCTCTTTAATGTCCCCAATGTATCTGCCCCATCAGCACACTCCACAAACTCACTTGTTGTGTAAAACCTACCTGACAGTCCACCCCCCTGCACTTTCCTCCAATCACCTTAAAATTATACACTCAGCTAACCACGTTAGCCATTCCTGCCCTGAGAAGAGCCGTTCCTGTCTCTGACTGCCTACTCAATCCTCATCTTATAAACCTCTATGAAGTCACCTCGCATACTCTGCTTCAAACAGAAAAGCCTTAGCTCACCCATCCCTCCCTAATAAGACATGTTCTCTAATCAAGGTAACATCCTGATAAATTAAAACCATGTCTTTCTATCCCTTGCCTATTTGACTGCCTGTTTGAATGTATAATTACAGCTGACCCCACCAGGTAAATTCATTTTATTGGGGAAAATTTCTGACAACCTCAGAGAGGGTAAATGGAGGGAAGTTGGTGGAGGACAGCAGTGACATAACTAAAACTTTTGTATGCAAGAAGCAAGGCACAGATGCAAGACTCCAGCCAATGGGGTAATGGAAATATACTCAGTGGCCATTTTATTAGGTACACCTGTACACCTAATGCAAACATCTGATCAGCTGGCAGCAACTCAATGCATAAAGTCATGCAGACATAGTCATGAGATTCAGTTGTTCAGAACAAACATCAGAACGGGGAAGAAACATGATCCAAGTGACTTTGACTGTGGAATGAATGTTGGTGGCAGATGGGGCAGTTTGAGTATCCCAGTAACTGCTGACCTCCTGGGATGTTCACACACGATAGTGTCTAGGGTTTACAGAGAATGGTGCGAAAAACAAAAAACATTCTGTGAGCAGCAGTACTGAGGGGAAAAACACCTTATTCATGAGAGAGGTCAGAGGAGAATGGCCAGACTGGTTCAAGCTGTTAGGAAGGAAATAGCGTTACAACAGTGGTGTGCAAAACAGTATCCCTGAACATACAACACATTGAACCTTGAAGTAAGTGGGCATGTTCGGAGGAGGGAAATGGAATGTCAGCTCTCAGGCGAGAGGTCCCGGGCTGACTTGATTTTACTCTGATAATCTTCGGCACGGCTTCTGAACACCAATTGGGCGGCACAGCATTGTAGTGGTTAGTGCAACACTTTACAGCCCCAGCTCTAAGATCAGGGTTCAATTCCTGCCGCTGTCCGTAAGGAGTCTCTATGCTCTCCCTGTGACCTTGTGAGTTTCCTCTAGGTGCTCTGGTTTCCTCCCACAGTGCAAAGGTGTACAGGTTAGAGTCAGTAAGTTTGTGGGCACGCTACGCTGGCACCAGAAATACGGTGACACTTGCGGGCTGCCCCCAGCACAATCCCTGGGACCGCGTTGGTTGCTAATACAAATGACACATTTCCCTGTCATGTTTCAATGTGCTTGTGACAAGTAGAAGATAATCTGAATCAGCTTCACAGGCAGAAGTCGAGCTGACCGACAGTCCCTGTAATAATCTGAAGCGCAAAAACATTTGAAGTTCAGGGGGACTCAAGCATTATTGCATGATCACGCTTCGGCTTAACTTCAAGATGGATTGGGGGGTGGGGGCAAGAAGAGGGGCACCACAGCAGTGTGGCTGTTAGCAAACACTATTACACCTTGGGGCATTACGAAGTTCGAATTTCAGCTCAGGCGGTGTTTGAAAGGACTTTATACACTCTCCCAGTGAGACTGCGTGGGTTTCCTCCCACAGTCCAAAAACATATGGGTTAGAAGGTTAATTGGTCATGGTAAATCGTACTGTGATTAGGTAGTATTAAAAAGAAGGGTTGCT
The DNA here is from genome assembly GCF_030028105.1 of Mobula birostris. NCBI lineage: Eukaryota > Metazoa > Chordata > Chondrichthyes > Myliobatiformes > Myliobatidae > Mobula > Mobula birostris. The sequence continues at coordinate 12,449,088 of NC_092371.1, forward strand.
GGGCAGCGTGGCTCGTTGGGCCGGAAGGGCCTGTTCTGCACTGTATTGCAAAATAAATAAATAGATAGAATGAAATAAATGAAGAGAGAAGGAGAGGAAACTGCAAGAGTGAATTTACAGTTGTTAATGAAAAGAGAAACAGTGAGAGATTAAAAGTTTGCCTTACCTGATAGCAGCCATTGACTGCTTTGGGAAAGATCCCTTTGTCATCAGGACTCAGGAAGGTGGTGCCTGGAGTTGACTGAAATATAGGGGAAACTACAAGTGTCAGGAGGTTTCGGAGTTGGGACAGTGCACACACAGATTTTTGTTTTGTGGCTTACAAAAAAAGTTTTCTAAGTTAAAAATACAGCCACAGCACGACTTGGGGGTGGATGGGCGTGAAGGAGGGTAGGCAGAACCCAAACTAAAGGCAATAGATGGCACATCTTGGCCGGCCGCCTCCCCAGGTCTTCTCAGCCAGCAGCAGGCAGCCTCCTGACGTCAGCTGGTGACCAAAGGATTCTCCACTTACAGCGGCCGCTAGCAGGTAAGTAGGAAGAGTAAAACAAAAGGGGTGAAACTTAGCTAAGCAAATGAAAGCAGAGCTATGAAACAGGTAACCTGAGCAGCACTTTAAAACAGAAAAGGGTTGAAAGAAGGCGTGTGACCCTTTAACTGCACTGTCCGCACCTATCCGCCATACTGTTGCCTGGAGTGGGCCCCCAGCCACATGTCCAGCCTTGCCTCAGCCTCTCTGTATCCAAGTCAGGAGGTAAGTAAGGGGCCGGGTGCCCCAAGTTCAACAAGTCCCTCTACAAACCAGGGTGTAGCACCACCCTAGTGCGGGACAGTGGGCATGTCAAGGGAGTCATAGAGCCATAATCAAGGAAATAGGCTCAGCTGACCAAGATGCCCATCTAACCTCGTCCCATTTTGTCTGATACGTATCTTTTAAATGTGAAGTTACTTGTTAACTGACTTCCTCTAATGGATCATTCCATATACATCCCCATCTGGATGAAAAATGTTGCCTATTAACTCTCCCCTCTAACCTTAAAGCAAAGCCCTCTAGCTTTTGATTCCCCAATCCTGGAAAAAAGACTTTCACCCTACCTACAACCTTCTTTAGATTGTACACAAGATTGTATACACTTCTTTAAGATCAGCCCTCATTTTCCTATGCTAGTTTCTTCAATCTCTCTCGATAACTCACTCACTTAAGTCCAGGCAATATTCTCTTAAGTTTCTTCATAGAATTTCTGCATATAACTTTTCCACTAATAAGGGGAAAGCCGGACTCTTCTGGCCCATAATCACAACCAGAGAGGCACTGGAATCCCCTCCCCCAGTGTTTCCCCTCAAAGAAAAAGTGATGTTCTGCACTGTTGATGAGAGAGGGGCAAAGGTGCTCTGACTACAAAACCCAAACCAGTTCCAGTGGCTGGATGCTGCCTTTACACCATGCTCATTCGTAGGGGCTGTGGTGAGCGTGACTGAAGGCATGTGTAACCTGACCCCGCTCTCCTAACTTCTACTCCCCGCAACCCCCCCAGTTGTCAGAGGCATTTAGAACTTTCCGGTGATAAAATGGCTTGCTGAATGGGGAGTGTGGTGTGAAGCGCCTAGAAATTAAAGTAAAATGGCTGGAGATAATGAAGGGAAAATGACCAAGGAAGGGAAGGTTGTGTGGTTACTGGACTCCGCCTGCACCTCGCGGCATGGGCACTCTACCCTATGCTAAGGGCTCAGTAATGAGGCAATCACATGCAGCTAAATCCAGCCACGTCCCAGAGCAGGGGAGGAGGAAATATTAGACCGTCTGGGCAGCCCACCCCAGGTAGGGGTGTCAGGGTGCAACCCTGCCATACACCTCAGAAGGCAGTAGCCTGCTGTAGTGACTAAGGGTGAAAGATGTCTTTAAGTGCACAAAAGATCAGAACAAATTGAGATCTTTACTTAAAAGATAGAGCTTACACTGATAACTTTTACTTTACACACACAAGGAACTTTATGGCATTTCATTAAAGTCAGGTTATGAGTATACCTGCAGAATTTAAATACCTACATCTTCACTCCAGTCATCCGTACCCCACTCCTCTGTCGCAGTCCGCCAAGCACCTACAATTAAAAGAGTTTTAGTATTTTGTTTCATATCAATGGTGAAGAACTCGCTGCCAAGCTTCAGGGATTTGGCAGCCTTGGGAACGAAACTGGAGCCACAAAATCCCTGAAGTTGCAACGCTGAGCATGCGAGGACCACGGTTACTGCTCATCTCCCATTACGGCCGGGTTGGTCATGCTCTCAAATCAAACCAGAGCACTTAAACTTACTCTTGCTTAGAAGGATCAGGCTTGTTTACAGAGGGACAGGTGGCAGGGGCTTGTTGCTAGAGGGCAAAATTGTCCCACCATCAAAAGAGGATAATCTTAATACTGCCCAAGGGGGCAGTACATGAAGACACCCATCACTTGGACTTCAGTGGTCAAACTGAGCCAAGGATAAGGCAGTAATTCTGAAGAAATTGGGAGCCACAGCAGGCTAACATCTTTCTGGGCAAAACCTCCACTGACTTATATTCTTGATCTTTTCACAATTATCCTGGAACGTACAGCTTGTGCTGCTGAGACAGCAAGGAATACCGTCCCCCATCCTCCGACCCAGTGATCCTAAAAACACGGCACACTGACTGGAAGTTAATAGGGCATTGCTTCTGCACGTCTCTTCACCCCAACTCATCCATGCTGACCAAGATTATCCCATTCGCCTGCATTTGACCTATATTCCTCTAACACAGCATTGGGCAATTTGGAAAGGGGGCAATAACAGCAACGTCCCCATGCCAGAAGGTAGAAAAAGAAAACTCCCAAGGGGACTTCCAATCCCCTTTACCTCCTCATGGATCAAGGCACCCTTTCAGTGTAGATTAGGGTCACCACGGTGTCAATTAGAAAGGGACAAGGAGCTGGCGTGAGATTTGCCCTTGCCAGCTCTGGCAAGTTGGGGGTGGGAGAGGGGGAAAATCAACCAATCATGGAGAGATAGGCCACAGAAGGAAAACCTCATACCAAGAGTAGCTGCCCAACACATTCAGAACTAACTTCAAAGACTCTACTGGGAGAAATGAAGATGGTCCCTAACATCAACACAGTGAAACTAACCTGCAGGATAGGGTGCAAACAGCATTAAAATTACAGTTTTCTTAAGATTAAATAAATACAAACTTTAAAGCATTGAGAGCAGGGAGAGCGAGGAGGAAAGGGAGAGGAAGGCGTAGCAGATACTAGCCTAGCCGCAGTCTCTACACCAGCACGGAAATTGCATTCATGTGTTGTGTTCTGGTAATATATACAAGACAAGTGGGTGGCACTGCAATTGGCATAAGAGCCTGGCTTCTTTCAAATTCAGCTGTTGGTCTGGGATGGAGGGGAGATGGGGCAACCACAAGCCCACAGCAGGAAGGGGCACAAAGGTCAGCGGACTATAGACACTTGGCAGCAGTGAAAGGCCGTGGAGTTGTTGAGCCATTAAGCTCATGACTTGGTAGTTACCCAACTGCTTCGATAAGCTTCTTCCCACTTAAGAAATCTGTCAGTTGAATGAACAGGTTAATTCAAACATCCTATATTCCAGCTCATTATTTTCAACCCTTCAACTGCTTTTGAGGCACTTGCTGGAGGAATTTACTCACCGGGGCCGTTCCCTAGGAAAGAAGCAGTGCTGAGAGTCAACCTGACCACATTCCAATTTGCATTGGTCTTTGCCAATCACCTCCAAATCAGTACACTCTTGGCAGTAGGGATCTCTGGATTGTGAATGGAAGCAGGAATCCAGTCCAATCCTGTACCTCCACCAGCATCATCCTCAAGCCTAGATCAGAGAAGGCAACCCCAAAAATGCAACGTGCCCAGTCCAACTGGTCACAGTGGACACCTCATGCCTCTCCCCTTCCTTCCCCCAGGGAGGGCAACTAGTGGGCAACCAAATCAGCAGCAAAGAGCACCAATTAACTGCTGGTGAATGCCTGTCTTGTATATATTACATTAAAACAGCCGAGGGAAAGGAGAGCAAGCAAACAGGATAGCTGTGACACCTTCATTAGGCTCAAAGGACTTAAGAAACCGCTCTCCACAGCAAGTGAAATGTCCTTGGAACCAAACTGCGATGGCATCACAGCCTTGAGCACACACCGGAGCCAAATGATTCAAGGCAAAAAGTGCAAAATAACCATTGTACTGTAACTTGCAGCATCCATTTCAGTGGAGAACTAAACAGTCATATATCCACAGATAACAGCATTAACATATTGGAGATATCTGGGAAACGTTAAGGGCACCTGGATTAACCCTTGCATCACCTAATGCTTTCGACTACCCTCACCCGAACTAGAATTAAGACAGCCCTCAAGGCTGTGCAACGTCACTAAGAAAACTTCTCAAACACTTCCAAAACTTAGAGTTCAATTTTCTTTTAAAAAGTTTCTTTTCATTTTGTGAAAAAAAAAATTAGAAATAAGGCACGATTGTCTAGAAACAAATTTTCTTTTTTTAAAAAAAAGAGACAAGGTAGGTTAAGGACAAAGCAACTCAAGCGATAGAATGGGACGCATAAAAAGAGCATCCGCAGGGTCAAAGGGTTAAGCATACCAGGCACAGTTTCAAACTTTCTAGGACAATTTGCCCCGGCGCCCCCAGTGAATTGGAGCCCTGAAAAGGAGAAACAAAAAGAACAAAAAGAAAGAGACAATTGATGTAACTCAGGATTAGTTTTAGAAGGAGGCAGAATTTGTATGTGCCCCCACTTTGTTTTCATTTTACCTGTGGATATCCATCAACAACAACGCACACACTGAAGTAACTCAAAAGCATGGGATGCAGCAATGGGCAGAGGTTGCGTTTTCCCACCTTGCTCTCAGCCACGAGCCATCTCTCAAACAAGCTCCCAAGGCTAATTCAGTCAATAGGGATGAATTGACTGCCAGGGTCAGTGCTGGGTTTTTTGCTCTATCCCCAAATGGCCTTCTGGGCCACTTTAGAGAGTGTAGGCACAAACAGGCTACGCAATTGAGTTTTCACTACCCTCACCCGAAGTACAATTAAGCCATTCATCAAGACTGTGTGATTGAAACCGGTGAGCAAGCCTTTAGAAAACTTCTAAAATACTTCCATAAGCTACAAATTGCAAATCACTTTATTAAATGTTTTAAATAAGTAAAACAAATTAAAAATTAAGGCATAACTTTCTAGAAGCAAACTTTTCTCTCCCCAAAAGCCACAGGAATTCTGCCATGGACAGTCCCAAGTCCAGCTGCAAAAGGAGGAGGGTTGGGCATCTCATAAAAACCCAGCGCTACAGAAGTGCCAACAGAAGCTCTGGAGACCTCATCTCTGGGAGAGAAAGGAACTTTGGAAATGGGCTATACCTGCAAACAACTTAAAAGACTGGCAATTTGAAAGCTCCAAGAATTCATCCATGGGAGAGGAAGGATCTTCGCCTAGAAGTCATAGATGGGCTATACCTGTGGACGATTTGAAGATAGACTCAGGACAGAGGACTCCGGCGAGCTGCTGTTGGCAGCCTTTATCCCAGTAGGGGTGATGGGTTTAAGTAAGTAAAGAGACAGGTATTCCCTGTCTGTCATTCTAAGACAACCAAGTGCTTCACCATTGCTGACACTTTATTTTTACCTAAGATTTATGCAAACAGATTTAAATTACCAAGTGCCGTGGGGGAGGAATGGAGAAGAGTGAGAAGAGTTCAAACTTGGGCTCTGTCCACTGATATTTCTGGTCCCCATGATGGGTAAGGGAGGAAAAGACCAGGAAGGACAATTAAAAAAAAATGACCCAATATCTCACTGTTGTTGAGATCTGCAGTGTTAATTACATCACAAGAACTTCTGGCTAGTCCCAAGTCAGTTCTGCCACTGGTTTTGCCATCTATCTACCATAATACAGAATAGATGGGAAAAACTAAAAACGGTGAAAACTCCTTGCTAAACAAGGGCTGAGACATATTTCAACAGACCAATTTCAATTAATGGTTATGAATCAGAGATTCGATGTTTGCGAATACGGTCCAGGGACTGGAGGTTGGAGGCCTGATGTCTACAAGTCTGGGACCAAAGAATAGAGGCATGGAGGAAACTAGTTCTGGGATGTCTGTCTATGTGTCTGAGTGGGTGGGATGGTGTGAAAGTGTTTTTTTGCTGTTGCTTGTGTTGTTCTGCTGCACATTGTGGGCACGCTACGTTGGCACCAGAATGTGTGGTGACACTCCAGGGCTGCCCCCGGCACATCCTTGTTGTAAATGCAAAGGATACATTTCACAGTACATGCAATTAATAGATCTGAACGAGAGCACAGACCTGTCTTTGGGTGCCAGAGGTCAGGACCCACCTACTGCAGCATTTAATGACGTTCAGCCAATTGGAAATCAGTCCATCCCCAGGTGGAATGCAATGATTAGAAAGAAACATGGTGTTTGCAGCTTCTCACTCACTTACTAAACTGTGGTGCACAGGCTTAAATAATCTGAAAATATCCCACTTCAATGTACAATTTATTTATACTAGACAGATTTAACTTGAAAACAAAGGCAATGAACTTCTTAGTTTAACTCAATTTGTGGTGTGTCACAGCCCGCAATTCCCCTACCCCCTTTTTTTTTTTTTACCTCCCTTCCCGATGGAGAGAACGTATAGATTTGCTGGCTTCTGGTAGTTACCCAGCATGCTCGGCCACAGCAGGCATCAATGCCCTGCCCTCCCTCGACAGCAGTCCAACGGGGGCAGTGAAGGAAAGGAGAGGGGGAGCCGCTGCAGTCTGCAACGTACAGCAACGTACTGACTTCTGATGGCCTTTGAAGCTTGCAGATATATTCTGGTACATCAAGAAGCGCCACGGTAGCATAGTGGTTAGCATGACGCTACAACAGCTCAGGGCATTCCTGAGTTCAGAGTTCAATTCTAGTGTTTGTATGTTCTTCCCATGAATGCATGGGCTTCCAACGGGTGCTCCAGTTATCTTCCACATTCCAAAGACGTACCAGTTATTAGGCTATTGGTCATTGCCCTGTGATTAGGCTGGGGCTGCTGGGCGGTGGGGCATGTTGGAATGGAAGGGTCTGTTCTGCGCTGTAATTCCAATAAGGAGATTGTGGGATTTAGTGATTGGCTGAAGAGGCAGATGGGACGACAGGACACAGCCCTGTTCAATGGGTAGAACAGCGGGGTGACTGGCAGGAGTTGGGACCTGTAAGGAGTGTACAGGTCCTGGGACTGAGCTGCTCCTTTCACTATCAGACTTCGAACCAATGCATGGATCAGAGGTCTGATCTCACAGCACTGGAAAGGGGGCAGTGAGAAACAAACTATTTGGCAAGAGTACAAAGGGGCAAATTTGGGAGGGGTTCTATGGGGATAATCATTGATGGGACATGGGCATTGCTGTCAGAATTTACCATCCATCTCCTACCAGCCCCGGCTGAGGTCATTAAGAGTCAACCACACTATAATTGCAGGCTAAACAGAAAAGAATTGCAGACTTTCACCTCTGGTAGACATTGGTTTCATTCCGGGAATGAAAAGGTTAACATATGAGCAGCTTTGGGCCTGCACTCACTGGAGTTTACAAGTATGAGAGGGGATCTCTATTGAATATTAAAAGGCCTACATAGGGTAGATGTGAGGGGATATTTCCTACAGGTAGGACGAGAGGACACAGCCTCAGAATAGAAAGACATCCTTTAAAACAGAGATGAACAGGAATTTTAGTTTGAGGATGATCAACCTGTTCAATTCACTGCCACAGAAGACTGTGGAGACCAGGTCATTGAATATATATAAAGCAGAGGTTGATAAGATTCTTGATTAGTAGAGGTGCCAAAGATTACAGGAAGAAGGTAGGAGAGTGGGGTTGAGAGGAATAATAAATCAGCCATGATGGAATGGTGGAGCACACTCAATGGGCTGAATGGCCTAATTCTGTTCCTATGTCTTATATCTTAACTGGGTTCTGACAGCAGCCCAATAGGGCAGAAGATGAAATTGCAGCTGTAGATGAATGGCCAAGAGCTCTGGATGTACGACTACCAGAACTTCAAACGAGATGGCTGAAGGAGACCAAGCAAGTGGTCTCTTGGTAACATTTAATAATCAATGGCCCAGAACACTGGATGTACGACTACCAGAACTTCAAACGAGATAGCTGAAGGAGACCAAGCAGGTGGCCTCTTGGTAACATTTAGTGAACATACGAGAGTAGGTTCTCTTCCTTCCAGGATTTTCATGGAAGAATGGGGCCATTACATAATAATACACCCCAGAGCTGCAAAGAGTTTTAAATGCAGCCAGGGACAATGGAGAGCTGATAAGGGGTTAACTAAAACTGGGAATTGTCACTCTGAGAAATCCTAGCCCATCCTCCCTCCACAAATACCCAAGCGAGGGCTGCTTACTTGTTCCGTCATCCGGCTCGAAGCTGCCGGAGTTGTTCCACGTTGGATTAGCATTGCCGTAGTACTCATCCGTGTTGGCGGGGTCAGTGTAATCAGCGGGATTGAACGTCCTGAAATGAAGATGCAAAACACCTGATACGCTGCCACCCAGAGCCACAAGTAGCCCCGGACAAATGTAAAACCTCATAACACTCTTGTCTCAGATATCCCACCCACAAACTGCTTGTCGCACTCCTATCAGGGAGGAGGCCACGTGGCATCCATGCCAGGACCGCTACACGCAGCAAGGCTAATCAATACATCCACCCACTAACCCACTCCTCCACACCCCCCAAACACCACTGCTTTATCATTTCCTGTCAGACACTCCTATGCCTAGCATCAGTTTATGGACATACAATCAACGTACAAGAGCCCTATCTTGTGTATTTATACAGTATGCTTTGTTTTTTAAATTACTGTGTTCTTTATCTTTTTCTGTGCTGCATCAGATCCGGAATAATGAGTATTTTATTCTCTTTTACACTTGTGCACTGAAAATTACATTAAACAGTCCTGACAGTCTTGAATCCTGAGACTGTGAGGTGGGGGTTGGAACGACACTGCAATGTAGAATTTCAGGTACGGCTGTTACAGAGTTGGAAGGTAGTGGTTCAATCTCGGATTAGAAACTGATCCTCCGGTGCAGTAGTAAATGCCACACAGCCCTGCACACCGGGTAGATATTAAATAGAGATTCCCAGCACACGGATGTAGGGGACCCGACTGCCTTGGTTTCCCTTGGAGAGCCGAAGCTGCACTGTGAGAAGAACTAAACGCTAAACAGATACTGCCAGCGAAGTGTAGAGCAGCACAGAGCTGGCATGTTACACAGAGCAACAGAATCAGCCCTTCGTACTGCAATCTCTGTACTGATCCATATCCCTTCATTCTCTGCCTGTCCATTTGCCACCATCTTGTCTGCTTCTACATTCTCCAGGCACCCACCCTGTATCCGTACGTTCCCCCATTATAGAGGCTCCTTACCTTATCCATTCACTCCTCAACCTGATACATACCATGGAAAAGAAACCGCTGGCTTATCCAGCTTCTCCTTATAACTCAAACCCTTCAGTCGTGATAATATGCTTGAAAAATCTTTTTTGCTCCCTCGCCAGTCTAATGACATCCATCCCTATAGCAAGGTGACCAGTCTGTAAGCAGTCCTCCAAATATAACCCTATCAATGTCTTGTGCAGCTGTATCATATTGTCACTCCTACACTCAATATCCTAATGTACAAAAGTAAGAGTGTCAAACGCCTCCAACACCATGTTCACCTGTATGGCACTTTCAAGTAACTACACAGTATGTCCCTAGGTACCTCAGCATCCCAGCACAGAAACAGCCCCTAAAATCCTTGCCAAAGTGATACTCTGCATAGTCCCATGGACCCATACCTGGACCACACTCCTCCCATCCACGTACCTATCCAAACCCCTCTTAATGTTGCAATTGAATTCTCATCCTCCAGCAGCTCACACAACACTCTGAGAGAAGTGGTTTCTCCTCAGGTTTCCCTTAAATATTTCACCTTTCGCCCAAGTTCAGTGGAAAAAGCCTGCTTGCGCTTACCCTATCTATACCTCTTATACTTTTGTATATCTCTATCAAATCTCCCCTCAGTCTTCTACGTTCTAAGAAATAAAGTCCTAACCTATTCAACTTTTCCCTATACCACAGGTCCTCAAGTCCTGGCAACATCCTTGTATATTTTCTGTGTACTATGTCAATCCAGTAGGTAGGTGACACACCCCAGGGCACGATCATTTGCTGTGCAACTCCTCCCCAGGTCTGTCTTAACAAAATGCAACACCAGTTGAACTCCAGCTGCCATTTGGCAGCTGATAGATCAACGTCCCACTGTCATCTAAAATAAACTTCATCACTGTCCACTATGTCACCACTTGCTCTGTATATTACTCCAGACATGAGGCATACTTGAAAGAAATTTTCCTCGTAAAATTTGAAGCCAGAACCAGAAAAAAGTAGTGTTTATCACAAAAATCAACCTTAAATTTGACATCTCAAAGCAACACTTATGAAACAGTTCATTTGGTGGAAAGCAACTTACCCCATTCCTTGGGCAGAAAACCTTCCTCTTCGGCCCAAACCTGACGAACAGAACAGAATTGCAATGGGGTAATTTTCCAGTCACAGATGCTGCTAAGCACAAGGCTTGACGCCAGTGAGAAAACACCTTCACCATGCAGAGCTTGCATGGCCTACAAAGTCTCCTGGTACACTGGCTGGTGAGGGTGGCCCATTTTGCCTCGCTGCAGAGTGCCAGGTCATTGGGCTGCACCCTCCGCCTCTCCCCACTAGGTAGCCACCAGTTTTAAGAGCACTCAGAGGCTGCAAGGGGATCCTTGGCAAGGCCAGCATTCATTAGGCATCTCCGACTGTCCCATCGAGGAAGTGGAGGCAAGACTTCCTCTTGATCTGCAGCCAACCATGTGGTGAACAGTGATGTCAAACTGGGCAAATCCAACAGAATTTACTCTTCACCTCATTAGGAAGGATGTGAAAGCTTTGAGAGGGCACAGAGAATTACCAGGATGCTGCCTGGTTTGGAAAGCATGTCTGATGAGGAAAGGTTGAGCAAACTAGAGCTCTTCTCCTTGGAGCGAAGGAGGATGAGAGGTAACTTGATAGAGGTATATAAAATAAGTAAATATACAATACTGAGAACATGAGTTGTAGAGGCATTGAAAGGTTGCAGAGTTACTTCATCTTGAACTTGAAAGGTATGTTGTGGGTAGCCTCTTGCGACGGAGGGGGTATCAGTTAAGGGGGCTGACTCATCTGTAAAGGTGTCCACCTTGAGTGTTACTGTAGTGGGCAGTGTGCGACTCGGAGAGAAACCCATAAGACACAGGAGCAAAATTAGGCTATTTGGCTTATTGAGTGTGTTCCAAAGAAAGCGGAGGTGCCCCTGGTGCCAGTACCCTTGTTTTTCATGATGGTAGAAGTTTCTCTAAGGATGGCCTGTCAAGTGTAGCTATATGGGCATGTGGGCACAGTGTCTGATGGATGGTGTGGAGTCAATAGGCTGGAGATCTGTGCTATACGACTCTACGCCTCGTATGATTAGCGAAATTAAACCTCACACAAGCCAGGCTGGGAACTAGAGGAGATGGCACACTCACTGCTGCACTGGTGGGAGAGTCCGGAATCACCATCATTGCCTCCCAAAGATGCTTACCTCTGCCTCTGCCCCGTCCTCGCCTTCCTCTCTCCGAGGTTCTGCCAAAGGTCCCACTGCTCTTTGCTCCGTCCAGCCCATTCTCCTGGCCCCGAACTGCACAGGGGAGAAATCCAATTGAGGAGTTACGTGTGGAAGGGGCACCTGATAATGCTCAATGCTCTCCACTGGCATTTACAAATGTTTGGTCAACTCGAATATCCTCACGAGCAGAAGGACAATGGTGAGGAGATCCCAAGGACTCAATCTAGTGTTAAACTCACATCTTACTGAAGTAGATGAAGTCACTGAGAGATTCACAGGTCACTAATGCACATGAGCTGAAGAGACCAAAGCTCCTGAAGAGAAGTTCAAATCCCATCAATGTGGGTGGATATTCAAATTATGTGAATCAGTGGTACATAGAGTTTAGACTAAAGTCAGGTCAAAAGCTCCACTGGGCTCACTAGTGATCAGCAGGGAAAGAAATATGCTATTTATATCCATTTGACCAGCAAATGGTTTCAGAAAATGGACCAGCAAATGGTTACGGTATCAAACTCACCAGTGTCTCAATCTCTCTGTCTCCATATCTGGAAACAAACTATCCATTGACATTTTTTATAAACCAACCGATTCCCACAGTTATTTTGACTTTAACCCTTCACAGTTAGTAAGTTCATTGCTCATTGTAAATTGTCAGGGTTAAATTGGGGCTGTCAGTGGGTTGCTGGACAGTGCAGTTTGAAGTACTGGGAGGGCTTATTCCGCACTCTCTCTCTAAATAAATAATCACTTCTATCCCACTGCCCACCTCCGACTTAACAGGAAACAAAAGCACATGTAACGTTCATTAGCTGGTTCATTGCAGCTCTTCCCCAAAGTGTCCAACAAATATTCCTCGCTCAAACAGAAGGTTTAATAAACACCGCCTGAAATGGTCCAAAAACCATCTAGTTCACGGCAGCTAGAGTGACACCCATGGAAGAAGTGCCATCATCCATATTGTGCAGATCCCAAGTCCAGTTCACTTGGCAGTTAGAGATTTGCACATTGAATGAGATTCAAAATCACTCCCCACATTGTTATGTCCACAGACTGGGGGTGGAGGGGGGTGGTTCTGCTAGCCTTTAATAAATCTTACTCAGAATTCTGGAGCGACATCCTTTGCTGGAGAATGCTGAGAGAACAGAACTCCTCATTGATGCACAAAAACTGAGGTCAGGTGTGTACCAGGAATAAAGAGAAGGGGTTAGTTTTTGGGAGGGATAGAAGAATAATTCAGAATGATTCCATGGTGTCACAGTTAGTCAGCCCCTGACACATCACTTACACTCTCTGCCTCGGCTTGCACCCCGTCCTCTCCGGCTTCCACCAACACGCCTTCGGCTGAACTCTCGGTCTCGGTCACGAACTTCTTTGCCTTCTTCGTTTCCTTCCGCCTGACCGGCTTCTTTCTGTCCTGCTAAGCTCTTTTTCTTCCCCACCATCTCCCAAGAATCCTGTGCGGGAAGTGGGGGTTGGAGAGAAAGCCAATAGGCTGAGCAAAGGGCCTATTTGCAGAGGAGCCACATTTTACACTTGCTGCCTCATTCTCTCAAAACACACACAAACAGAGCTGGCCACCCCTTCTCCCTGATCAACTGACCGACACAGGACCTAATATAGCATTCACAAAGGCAAAGAAGTGAAGATAACGGACAACACACTAAATGCTGGAGGAAGGGTCTCCGCCCAAAATGTTACCCATTATTCATCACTACAGATGCTGCCTGACCAGCTGAGATCCTCCAGCATTTTAACTGTTGCGATGGATTTCCTGCATCTCTAGAATCCGTTGTGTTTGAGATACTGGACAGCCAGCCATTACAGTAGCGTAGAAGAGGGCATAATGCCAGTGATCTGGGTTCAATTCCCGCTGCTGTCTGTAAGGAGTTCGTATGTTCTCCCTGTGATTGTGTGGGTTTCCTCTGGGTGCTCTAGTTTCTTTCCATAGTCTACAGGTTAGTAGGTTAGTTGATCACATGGGTGTAACTGGGTACCACGGGCTCAGTGGGCCTGTTACCGTGCCGTATCTCTAAATGAATGAACTAATAAAAATTCTGGCCTAGTTATTAAAGGTGCACCAGATAATGTCTCCACCCCCTTTGCTTGAGCAACCTGGGTTTGATTCTGACCCACTGCTCTGTGTAGTGCTGTGTTGCACAATCTCTGTGACTATATGACCCCGGTCACTCCATTGTACCACCCCCACGCTGGCACCTGGAACAGGAGTGGTTGTGGGCAAGCGAGACAGAACAGGCTACAGTGTCATCAGCAGACGAGTGCCACTGCTCCAAAGGGCTGAATGGCCTCTCTACATGTTGAAATGCAGAATGGTATTGTAGCAGTGAGCGCAACACTACTGCAGTGCGAGTGACCTGGGTTCAATTCAGACGCTATCTGTAAGGAGTTTGTTATGTTTCTCTTGTGACCACACAGCAACACTTGAATGTGTAGGCTGTTGGTGCAAACGACTCATTTCACGACGTTTCGATGTACGTGTGACAAATGAAGCTAACCTTTCGTTTCTGACCTGGAGCTGAGTCAGTACAGAACAGTATAGACCCTTCAGTCCACAATGTTGTGCTGCCCTTTTAACTCTAAGATCAATCTAACCCTTCCCTCCCACACAGCCCTCCATTTTCCTACCATCCATCCAAGTTTCTTAAATGCACCTAACGTAACTGGCTCTAACAACCACCCCTGGCAGGGGATTCCATCCACTCACCACTCACTGTGTAAATGAAGGTTACCACGAACATCTGCCCCCCCCCCCATACGTTCCTCCAATCTCCTTAAACTTATGGCTCCTGCCCCTCCTATTAGCCATTTCTACCCTGGGAAAAAAGTCACTGGCTGTCCACTTGATTTATGCCTCTTATCATCCTGTATACCTCTATCCAGGAAGTTAGCCTTCCATCTATCAGACAGTATACTTGGGCAGGGCGGGGCAGAAAGGCGCGCGCGCACGCGCTCACACACACACACACACACACACACACACAAACACACTCTGTCAGCCACACTATTTCCAGTTCCTACATAAAAACACTACCGTGTCTGGGTTTCCTTCCAGGAGTACATTGATGGCCCTGTTGAGGTCACCGTTGCAATCGTGCAGAGCAATCATGCACTCATCCTGGTTTTTGCCTGTGATGTCAATCAGCTGTGGAACAGAATGGGCAATCCAGTCAGTTGAAGTACACTTTTATCTGACCCGCAGGCGGGAGCCAGAAGCCCAGATGAGCAGATGGAATAAGGCAGGGCAAACACAGCTGAGGCAGTGGATGGCACTCGCAGAAGCCCCAAGGAAACCTCTACACTTTACCAGAACAGCCCACCGATACAAAAATCATTTTGCACCCTTGCCCTGGAAGATAATCTCCGCTTTACCCCCACTCCCATCACAAAAAGCAAGCTGATTACTCCAGTCTTCATTTAAAATGGCACCCAATCGATTTCTGCCCAAAAACAGAATTGGAGAGTCGGGTTCTCAAACGACAAAACTCGTGCAAATCACAGGCTCTCAAAGAGCACTCAAGGCCATTTGACTCATTTACCCTGTGCCAGCCCTTTGAACTAACTGCTTCTGCTCCTCCCTGACACCTTTCCAAGCCAAGTCCAATTTTTTTTCTTTTGCCAGTTATTGTCTGTTTCAGCAAAAGGAATTCAGATCATAAGTCAGTGTGGAATAAAAGAACACCTACACACTTGTCCCTTCACCCCTACCAGCCCTAAATTGACACCAGATTTTTTTTTTAAATAAGATAAACTTCTGCCTATATCTTTCTAGTTACCAGTTCCCTAGCCCCTGGAAACAGATTTTAATGTGCTCAGCCTAAAGAGCTTAATTCCACCTTCCTTAGGTTTGCTGAGCTAAGCAGCTCCAGTCTGAGCTTCCTGCCCACAGCTTACTCCCCCGCAACCGATTAAAATTAAATACAGGGGTTCCAGTTAATTGGGTCAGCTGCTTATTTGGGACAACTCTTAAAGAACAAAAACTAATCAAAAGCTGGGATTCCCTTTGTTTATTTGGGACACTATGCTGCTTAACTGGGACATTAGACCATTGTCAAACAGTTTTTAACTAGCATCAATCATGCGGCCTTTAGACACTCCACTGTGTTTAGAGCAAGTTTTTATACAGTGCCAGTTGCATGCGTCTGTTCAAAAAGCAGTGAGTTTAAATTATTCTGTATTTCATTTAAATACATAATCTGTTACCCTGTTAAATAGTAGGTTTAAAAAAAAAACCTTTTTCACTATTTCTAAGAAACTGGCTAATCGGAGCAGCTACTTAATTGGGCCATAATGTACTGGTCCTGATGTGTCCCAATTAACCACTGTACTTGATGTTCAACTGCCAATAAATATCAACGATTTGAAATGTTACGCAGCTTCTGTTTCGCATGAGGGAATGTCCAAGCCTGCCGAAGCAAATGAGTTAGATTGCTGCCACAATGAATCGGTGGCTGAGCCCAAAGGTGACCCACCCACACATCAAATGGAACTGTCTCCAGAGTCCAGGCATCTTCCTTCTAATACTGACCTGCTTTACTTTCTCTTCAAAGTCAGCATCATTG
This sequence comes from Mobula birostris, assembly GCF_030028105.1. NCBI lineage: Eukaryota > Metazoa > Chordata > Chondrichthyes > Myliobatiformes > Myliobatidae > Mobula > Mobula birostris. The sequence goes on from NC_092371.1 coordinate 12,465,373, forward strand.
TGGTCTGAAATCATTTGTGCAATTCGTATCTGCTCTGCTGTGGCCTTGAAGGGTGGGGTCAAAAAAAAAACACAAAGGGAAAACGTGATAGACAAGAGGCAGCCGTAATGGTTTAATCTTAGAAAGAATGATCTTGGTTTGGGTTTCAGACAAACACCAGCAATACCCTTACCATGGGCACACAGACTCCTCTGCGCTACATCAGTTGATAGTTTCCCCTATCATCTTACCTATAGGATACAACTTGCCTAACTCCCTAACATCTGCATTGTAAAGCTTCCACTCACTCAACGCCATCCCAGAAAAACCTAGTGCTACAGAAATAACAGAAGCTCTAGAGACCTGGGAGAGAAAAGATCTTCGAAGATGGGCTACACCTGGGGACAATTTGAAAGACTGGACCACGACAGAAGATTTTGTTGAGCTGCTATCAGCAGCCTACACACCTATAGAGGTGATGGGCTTGAGAGACAGAGACAGAGACAGACACAGACGTTATTGTTTGAAGAGTGGGTTTGGTGATCCTGTTCAATACTCTTAGCCAGATGAAGTGGCAATGGCAGCCGGTGGAAACTTGCTGTGCGCACAGTGGCTGCCAGATTTCCTACTTCATTCCAGCAAAAGTGATGGTTGCAGGTTCAATTTCAACATTTAAGAGAAGTTTAGATAGGTACGTGGATGGGAGGGGTAGGGAGGGCTATGGGCCAGGTGCAGGTTGATGGGACGAAGCAGAACAATAATTTGGTATAGATGGGCCGAGGGGGCTGTTTCTGTGCTGTAGTGCTCTATGATTCTATCACAGCCACACTGTGCCTTGGATGTTTCTCATTGGCTGTTGGGAGCTTTGGGCCACTCAGCCCCAGTGCAATGAAAGGAAAAGTTTCTGGACGATTTGATAGAGGTATACAACATAACGAGTATAGATAGGGCAAATGTAAGCAGGCTTTTTCCACTAGGGTTGGGCCAGAATAAAACTAGAGGTCATAGGTTAAAGATGAAAAGTGAAATATTTAAGGGGAACCTGAGGAGGAACTTCACTCAGAGCGGAACGAGCTGCCAGCGGACGTGAGGGATACGGATTTGATTGCAGCATTTCAGAGAAATTTGGATGGGTACAGGGACTGGGGGGTGGGGGAGTGGTATGGAGAGTTATGGTCCAGGTGCAGGCAAATGGGACTAGGCAAAATAACAGTTTAGCATGGACTAACTAGGCCAAAGGCCCCTTTCTGTGCTGCAGTGTAGGAATAATAGAAAAATGGAGGACTATGTGGGAGTGATGTGTTAGAGTAGAGTAAAAGATTTGGACGAAGGTGATAAAATGTTCTATGTTCTAAACACAAGAGACTGCAGATGCTGGAAATCCAGAGCAACACACATAAAATGCTTGAGGACCTTGGCAGGTCCGGCAGCAACTATGAAAATGAATAATAGTTGACTTTTTGGGCCAAGGCCCTTTAATCATTCCAGCAACCCAGTCAATTCAGTCAACTGCTTAGGAAGAAACGCTTCACTCCGTTCCTCTTCCACATTAGGCACCAGTGAGTTCCAGACAGCCTGTGGCACCTCCAGCAAGTGAGCCAGAGCCAGTCAGCACTGTGTTTTCAGCTGATTTATTTTTAAACAGGCTAACTCCATCAAGTGACACCCAGTTGAAGTGGGTGTGGAGTAGGGCGGGGTAGGTACAAACAGAATCGCTGGAGGAAGTGATGCTTTACATGCCTGTCCCTACCAACTCCAGCTGGAACTTGATGGCACATCATCCCCGATCTCCTCCGCCAGCCAACAGACTGCGCGCAAGTTAACCTATAGCCTGAAGGTCCTAGCAAGGAGCTGCAGCACAACTTTATGCACCAAAATTAAATCTAGTCAGTTCAAAGAACATACTCAAGTATTCTCTCCATTCCGCAAACCCACCCGTTTTTCCAGGAAATGACTGCAGTGGACTGTTGGATGGAAGCAAGGAGGTGTTATTTTGAAGGAATGGGAGTGGGTTATGTGCGGCAGCGAGGAGGCACTAGTTTAAAAGGAATGGGAGTGGGTTATCTGCCCACTGGAGGAAGGTTACCTGTGGCCGCTGTTTCTGCTGTGTCTGATTCTGTGTCTGTGTCTGATCCCAGTTGCCTCGAGCTCGACTGGTGCCCACCGATGTCATCATTTACAGTATATACAAATAACAGTATTTACAAGGTAGAAACCTGCAGGGAAAGAGGAAAAAAAGACAGGTGAATAGAAATCTCCTTTGTGAAGTAAGACAGCACAGAAACAGGCCCTTCGGCCCTATTCATACATTCCGAACAAATTTCCCCCCTTTGGTCCATATTCCTCTAAATCTTTATCCATGGACAATAGGTTTTAAATACTGTAACTACATCTGTTTGCTCTGGGAGCTGATTCCAAATGCCTATCATCCTGCATGCAGGGAACGTTAATCCTCAGGTACTCTCAACTTAAACCCATGTCCTCCAGTTTTAGACTCCGCTGAATGTAGAAGGGGTCCAAGTCTGCATTTGAATGTGGATGCCAAGTCAAAAGGGATTTGTCCCTGAGTAGTCTTACCCCAAGATCTGCTGCCTACATCTTCAAAGTTCAAAGGAAATGCTCCAAAATATGTATGTCACCATATATGACCCTGAGATTCATTTCCTTGCAAGCATTCACAGAGAACTAAGAGGTACAATCAAATCTATTTTAAAACAACACTACACAAAGACTGACAATCAATGTGCAGAAGAAGACAAACTGTGCAAGCAACTAAATAAATAAATAATACTGAGAACATGTGTTGCAGAGTCTGTGAAAGTTGAGTCCATAGTTTGTGAAAAGTTCAGAGCTGTGGTGAGTGAAGTTTCCCATAGTGGTCAGGAGTCTGATGGTTGAGAGGTAATAACTGTTCCTGAGCAACACACACAAAATGCTGGAGGAACTCAGCAGCCCAGGAAGCATCAATGGAAAAGACTGAACAGTCGACATTTCATGCCAAGAATCCTGAGGAAGGGTCTCGGCCCAAAACATCAACTGTTTACTCATTTCCCTAAGATGCTGCCTGATCTGAGCTCCTCCAGCATTTGTGTCTTGCTCTGGATTTCCAGCGTCTGCAGATTTTTCCCGTGTTTGTGAGAACTGTTTCTGAACCTGGTGGTGTGGGTCCTATGGCTCCTGTATCAGGGAATCGGTTCATGTTTTGAGATTCACATCCTTATTCTTAACAGTACTGTGGTCTTACACACTGTAGACTTTTGTCAACCCCCAAAGGTTCCCTGATCTCTCCATTCCCAATTTTCATCTCTCCATTGGTCTGATGCTCAGCAATTTCCTCACCAAACCCTTCTTTTTATCTTTATCATGGATGATCCTTCTCTGAGCAAGCTTTGGGCCACCTGTTTTAGTATCCAATTCAGCACTTTTTTTTTAAACACATCCCTGTTAAATATAAAGACAAGGGATTCTGCAGATGCTGGACTTCATCAGGACTGAAGGGTCTTGGCCCAAAACATTGACCATTTATTCCTTTCCATACATGCTTCCTGACTACTGAGTTCCTCTAGCAATTAATGCACAGTGGCATGCAAAAGTTTGGGCACCCCAGTCAAAATTTCTGTTACTGTGAATAACTAAGCGAGTAAAAGATGACCTGATTTCCAAAAGGCATAAAGTTAAAGATGACACACTTCTTTAATATTTTAAGCAAGATTACTTCTTTATTTCCATCTTTTACAGTTTCAAAGTAACAAAAAAGGAAAAGGGCCCGAAGCAAAAGTTTGGGCACCCTGCTTGGTCAGTACTTAGTAACACCCCCTTTGGCAAGTATCACAGCTTGTAAAAGCTATCTGTAGCCAGCTAAGAGTCTTTCAATTCTTGTTTGGGGGATTTTTGCCCATTCTTCCTTGCAAAACGCTTCTAGTTTTGTGAGATTCTTGGGCCGTCTTGCATGCACTACTCTTTTGAGGTCTATCCACAGATTCTCAATGATGTTTAGGTCGGGGACTGAGAGGGCCAGGGCAAAACCTTCAGCTTGCACCTCTTGAGGTAGTCCGTTGTGGATTTTGAGGTGTGTTTAGGATCATTATCCTGTTGTAGAAGCCATCCTCTTTTCATCTTCAGCTATTTTTTTTTTTTTACAGACAGTGTGATGTTTGCTTCCAGAATTTGCTGGTATTTAACTGAATTCATTCTTCCCTCTACCAGTGAAATGTTCCCCATGCCACTGGCTGCAACACAAGCCCAAAACAAAAATAATACACTAATCTTGCTTAAAATATTGAAAAGAATGTTTCATCTTTATCTTTATGACTTTTGGAAATCAGTTCATCTTCTACTCACTTAACTATTCACAGTAACAGAAATTTTGACCAGGGGTACCCAAACTTTTGCATGCCACTGTATGTTACTCTTAAAATATATAGGTAGATGTTGATTCAACATGAAAGGGAGAACTGTGTAAAGCAACGTACCTACCTAGAGTAACAACAGACATTTTCCCAACTGTGCTGCCAATCACCATCACCTCGCCCTATCCTTGTTCAATACAAGCACTCATACAGATTTTAGAAAAAGCACAACAGCTTATGCAGTGCAGGGTCAGAGTAAATCTTAGGCGATCAAGCCAACTTCTGAAGACATGGAGAGAAGTAAGGCAGACAAACCAGGGAACTGGTGAAGCATTTGGAAGCTACGTTCCGTCTAAGCTGTGCGCGTCTGCGTGTGAACACACGTTTTTCAACCAGCGCATAAAGGAAATTAATGTGCACAAAAGGTTAGTTACCTAAAATAATGTAATTAATAATTATACTTATTGAAAATAATCTTTTAGCTAAATGTTTCTGTTAAGTAGTTAGTCGGTTTTTCAAATACCACAATGCACGTCACTAATTTACGTCATCTCACCTTTCCTGTTCCGGTTTGTACAGCTGCATCATGGCAGCAGCCATCTTTGGCGGACAGTGTTCATATCGTAAAGTTTACAAAGATCTGTTTCAAATCCTGTAGATAGCTTACTAAGTTTTTATTGAAAAAGATCAGTCAAATGACCCTGTGGCTAAATACTGTCACAAGAAATTGATAAACATCACATACAAAGTAGCTTTACAGGTTTTAAGTGACGTCTTTGATGAACTGGCTGCACTATGCAAGATACTGCAAAAGAGTGGCCTGACACTGATTGATTCACTTCATTTTGCACAAGGCAAAATTTACAAGATAAGAAAGCAGTATCTGGGAGACAATGTTACGTGGAGTGACAAAGTTAAAGATTTGCTAAGCCAACAACGTGAAGAAAACGTCACAGTAGATACAAGTTTGCTGTTGACTTTTATAAAGTCTTTGTGTTCATTTAGAAGGTTTCTTGAAAATGAGGTACAAGAATTGTCAGCTTTTGATTTCTCCGCAATTGCAGATTGTGACTTCACATTCAGTGATGAACAAGTTAATGCCTTATGTCTGAAATATCATGATTTTCTAGCTGAAAATACTGTAATAGTTAGACAGTTTAATGATTTCAAATTTTGCTCAAATGGTGGCAATTACACTTCAAAATGAACAGTTTTGTGACCTTGCACAGTTGATGGGCATTGGGGGAACCTTTCCTGCGTCGAGCGTGGACTATGAGCAAGGTTTTTGCCTAATGAATCAGAAGCTGAGAAACCATTTAGGTGAATGTCATTTGGATATGTTAATGAGAATCAAAAGCTATCAATTGGATGGAAGTTCTATTAGTCTAGATAGAGTTTACAAAGAATGGGTAAATGCCACAGACAGGAGAGAGAAACAGTAACTGAGTGACTTAAATATGTATGTTATTTTGTTGTTATTCTGTGCAGTTTTGTGTCAAATATTTTGTAAACCTACATAAACTGTGCCATGTGTGCATTCAGTGCGCACATACTTTTGTCACAGGAAAAAAATTTGCACAACGTAAGATTTTTGTGCACACTGACTACTAAAAATTACAGAGGGAACATTGTTTGGAAGGGTTAAATAAAGCATATATAGCATACAAGCAGTGGCTGAGGATAAGAAACGAAATCAGAAAACTCTAAAAACATTGAGGCCAGGCAGCATTAGGCAGTTAACGTTTCAATGCTGGGACACAATCTGGAAGGGGAATGCTGTTTTATTTTAGTTTTGTGACGACAATGCAGCCCAGCTCCACTTGAAGACGGCATTTAATTCTTAGCACTGTACTCTTGACAGGTCCCTACATTCTTAGAAGTTTGAGGAGGATTTGGCATGTCACCAAATGCTGTAACAAACTTATACAGATGCAGTGTTGAAACTACCTGACTGGCATAGCATTTCTAATACAGACAACTGCAAGAGTTTACACAGAGTAGTGCCCAGTCAATCATGAACATAGTCCTCCCACCATTAAAAGCACCTACATTAGCCCTGCCTCAAATTTGGCATATGTCCCCATGAATCCTCATGATCCAGTCATACCCTCTTCTTGCTGCTACCATCAGGTAGAAGGCACAGAAGCCTGAAGTCCCACACCATGAGGTTCAGGAACAGATACTTTCCGACAACAATCAAGTTCTTGAAACGACCTGCATAATCCTAACACCTCTTCAGTAACAGAACCCTATGGACCACGTCCATTTATAGAAATGAGGAATTTCTTCAGCCAGGCAGTAGTGAATCTGTGGAATTCATTACCACAGATGGCTGTGGAGGCCAAATAATTGAGTATATTTACAGCAAGAGGTTGAAAAGTTCTTGATCAGTCAAGGCTTCAAAGATTATGGGGAGAAAACAGGAGAATGGGGTTGAGGGGCTAATAAATCAGCCAAGATGGAATGGCGGAGCAGACATTCTTGGACTGATGTTCTTTTGCACACATTTGGTGGTTGTGGGTTCAAATGCAACATTCAAGAGGAATTTGGGTAGGTATGTGGATGGGAGGGGTGTGGAAGGCTACGGTCCAGGTGCAGGTTGATGGGACTAGGCATAATAAAAGTTTAGCACAGACTAAATGGACTAAAGGGCCTGTATCCGTGCTATAGTGCTCTATTTACTCTTGACTGTCGTGCATAAATTATCCATAAATTACACATAGAACACGTTTTTGGTTTACGCAAGATGTCGCTGATAAGTGATGACTTTGCGTGCAGCTTTGATGAAAATAATCAACTATTTCCGTTTAGGACTTCTACGTATTTCACAACATATGCCAGTGATATTAAACCCAATTCTGTATGCTTGTGATGCTGATACATAGAACCTTTCTCCACAGTACCCATACTTCAGCATATTTGTGTAACTCACTTGAACTGACATGTTGTGGAAAGACGGTACTGGCAACGAAGATAATCAGAGAAGCTGGGATTATTTCTTTACCATCTCTCCATCACTCCCTGATAACCAGTGCTATCATCTGTATGGACCCAATGCTCAGGAACTTCCTCAATAAACTCCTCTTTTTATTTCTCCCCTTTATTATGGATGGTCCATAAGATGTCCCTGTCTGATTTAGGGTCACGTTCCAATATCCAATTCAGCATTTTTGGTTTTTAAAAAACATCACTGGTATCCACCTTCCAGTGACCAAATTCACCCCCCCCCCCCCATTTCCCACTCTGACCTTTCATTTCTTCTCACCTGCCTATTACTTCCCCCTGGGTCCCCTCTTCCTTCCCTTTCTCCTATTGTCCACTCTCCTCTCCAATCAGATTCTTTCTTCTCCTGCTCTTGACCTTTCCAACTCTCCTGGCTTAACCCATCACCTTCCAGCTAGCCCCTTTCTCCTCCCCCCCACCTTTTGAGCCCTGAAGAGGAGCTTTGGCCTGAAATGTCAACTGTTTAATCTTTTCCAAAATCCTGCCTGTCCTGCTGAGTTCCTTCAGCATTTTGTGTGTTGCCTTGGATTTCCAGCATCTGCAGACTTTCTTGTGTTTGTTAAAAATACCTGTTAAAATATACAGTGTAGCTAGGTGTTGGAGTGTATGAGGTGTCCAGGTAGGGGTAGTACCTCTGAAGAAGGGGCTTGTCATGTCCATTCTGGGGCAGCTCACTCACTCTCAGCCGTGTCTCCAAGTAGCTGTCTGCACATGATAGTGGCCACAGCTGTACGTCACTGCCTAGACAGGCGGGCTCCACCAGGTGAGGGTAGCCGGCTGGTTTCATACCCCAGTGAGACAGGGACATGCCTGCCCTGGCATGTAAAGTCAGCTCCAGTGGACTGGGCGGATGAGATCTACAGTGAAATGCCACAGCCAGGCAGGCTGCTCAACAACGCTTCATGGAAAGCAAAGGCACAACAAGGCAAAGTAGTCATGGTCATCCACTGCAACCAAGAAGTCCCCAGCTATGACAACTACTCCTACCACTGGACTTGGGCTTCCGAGGTTGAGAGAGTGGAACTGTCCCAGTGCAACGGCGTTTCCACTTTAAGAACTCTCCCACACAAGTTTCCTGGCATCATTGGACAAGACGGATAACCACCATAGCTAGGTATTATTCCAACATGGAGGGACAACTGTAAAGCAGCTTATCAAGGTTAAGGAGGGACTTCACTGAAAATTTATGAAGAGGTGGCTATTTAGCTAGTTGAACTGGTTTAGCTATCCAAACTATCCCCACCTTTCAACACATCTTATAGCCCTGCACATCACAGACACAATGTTATGAGCCTTCTGGCCTCTGCCACACAATTACTCAAAGTTCCAGACCTTCACCACCCTCTGGTTGAACATTCCTTTATTTAACAAAAACCTTCCGTCCTTTAAGCTGCTGCCCTCTAAGTTACTCTTAACTTTGTACAATTAGATCTTCCTCAGCTCTCTCCATCCTAAAGAATCTCTGCCATGCAATTTTACCTCATAGTTCAAGAGCAGCAGTTTAGAGGCTCCTGTGGCTAAACAAGAGATAAGAACAGGTGAACAGGTAAATAACCAAGGAAAATTATAAAACATATGCAGCAACATTTGGAACACTCCCTGAAACACAAACATACAGGATGCAGAAAGTGATTCCAAGGATAGATATCAAGAGATGCTCCACTCTGGCTGCAATAGGGGTGTGGAGACATTTGGGACAAAACTAAAAGTGGTGTCACAGGTAGAATGAGTTGTAAAGAGAGCTTTCAGCACATTGGTCTTCATTAATCAGAGTACTGAGTACAGCAGTTGGGTGTTACATTAAAGTTGTATTAAGATGTCAGTGAGGCCAAATTTGGAATATCATATGCAATTCTGGGCACCTGTCGACAGCAGAGATATCAGTAAGATTGGAAGAGTACAGAGAAACCTTACAAGGATGCTGCCGGGACCTGAAGAGCTGAGTTATAGGGAAAGGTGGAAGGCAGCAGAATGAGAGGAGATTTGATGGAGGTATATAAAATTATGAGGGGTATAGATAGGGTAAATACAAGCAGGTTTTTTCACTGAGGTTGGATGAGACTTTAACCAGAGGTCATAGGTTAAAGGTGATCAGTGATTATATTTGCCTGATTGTCTCAGAGGGTGAGTGTAGAGCCACCTGCCAGTACGAAGTGGTGGATGCAGGTTAGAATTCAATATTTAAGAGAAGTTTGAAAACGTATATGGGCAGTGGGAGGGTATGAGGGCTATGGTTCAATGTGGGTTGATGGGACTGGGCAGAATAAAGGCTGATTTATACTTGTGTGTCAAATGTACGCCGTAGGTCCGGCGTAGCGGCGCACCCTACGCTGTACTCTACACAAACCCTACGCCATAGCCTAACGCGCACCTCTCCCAAAATGTAACTATGCGTCACGGCAATGCAGACCGCAACAACTGTGATTGGTCCGCTTGGTAGCATCGCATTTCCTCCTACGCTGCAATAGCTTGCCATTGGGTGACTGAAGGCCAGGGAAGGAACTCTGGCTGCAATGTTTTCTGTAAAGCTTTACAAACCTCTGAAATTACGGAGGACCCTGTGCTTGACGCCAGTTTGTAGCTAGCTGCTACAGCCTGTTGACTTCCACCTGAAGCTAAAACTCAAATGGTGATTGCTGAGTATACTGTGCGTACACTGATGCGAAATAAATGGTTGGAGACGATGAACCAAATCGTCAAATCTACCTGCCGACATCCGAAAATATTTCAAATGTATTTCATCATCCATGTCTCTCAGTGGCTGGACAAGCACAGAAAATTCACCCTCCTTCAGTTTCAGTCGCCATTGGTTGAAGTTTGAGTTTCTTCATGTTGAGTTTCAACACGAAGAAACTCAGCCCAGTGGCACAGAAACCCCACCGCCAACTAGCATTTTGGCGATGAATTGCAGCGCAACACAGACACACCAATGCACAAGTATAAATGCTCACATCAGCGTAGCCCACTTGTGTAGGCTACAGCACAAGCTAGTACGCACAAGTATATCAGCCTTAACACTTCAGCACAGAGCAGGTGGGCCAAACAGCCTGTATTGCAGTGCTCTATGAATCCAGATAAAATGTGCACCAGGAACATTTGTAAACCTCAGTCCCAGGATGAATATATCGAATACAGAGATCAATTACGCAGGAAGAGGGATCTGGAGGTCAATATCTCCAGATCCCTGATCTGGTGTTTTTGTGCGGGAAGAGGGATTTGGGGGTCAATGTACCTGATCCTGTTTGTTCAGTTTTTTATGCTGGAAAAAGGATTTGGGTGCTGACGTGCCTGATCTGTTTTGTTCAGCTTTTTTGTGCAGGAAGGATTTTGGGATGGATGTGCCTGATCCGTTTTGCTTGGTTTTTGTGCAGGAAGAAGGATTTTGGGATGGATGTGCCTGATCCGTTTTGCTTGGTTTTTGTGCAGGAAGAAGGATTTGGGTGTTGATGTGCCTGATCCGTTTTGCTTGGTTTTTGTGCAGGAAGAAGGATTTGGATGCTGATGTCCCTGATCCGTTTGGCTTGGTTTTTGTGCAGGAGGAGGGATCTGGGTGTCGATGTGCCCGAGATGCATTTTTGTGCGGGAGGTTGATGCCTGTTCCGTTAATGTTCACTCCCCACCCCCCCCAAATGGGGAGGTGGGATTTGGGGGTTGATGCTGCTTTTCTTTTCTTTCTTGGTTTCATAGCTAACCGGAGAGTTGAAGAAATGAACCACTGATACAGTCTGCTGGGAGTTGATGGTAGAATCATGTGGTGATACAGCATGGAAAAAGCCCTTCAGCCCAACTTGCCCATGCTGACAAAAGTACACTCCCTGCTAGTCCCAGATGCCATGTCCAGCCCAACTCTCTCCAAGCCCTTCTCCTCCAATAACCCATGACCTGTTGAGCACTTCCAGCACTTACTTTGCCCTCATTTAGTTCCAAAGGTGGACTGTAACCTAGGGAGGACAGAATACTAATCAGCAAAACACTGATGCCTGTCAGCTGCCTGCCTCTCTGCAAGCATCCTTCAGCTCTGAATACAGATGCTCTTGGCTTAGACAAGCTGATCATGTCAGGTGTACTGCACAAAAACGGACCCTTCGACCCAACTGGTCCTGACCACAGATTCCACCCTGCTAGTCCTAGATGCCCACGTTCAGCTATAGGATACAACGGCTACCTTCTCCTCCATGAACTTTTTTATTTTATTTGGAGATACAATGTGGAACAGGTCCTTCTGGCCCTGTGAGCTGTCCAGCCCAGCAACCCGCCCATTTAACCCTACCTAGCAACTTGCACAATGACCCATGAACCAGTACTTCTTTGGAATGTGAGAGGAAACCAGAGCATCTAAAGAAAAGCCAGAGGGAGACAGTACAAACTCCTTAAACAGTGCCAGATTTGCACTCTCAACTCCAACGCCCCAAGCTCTAACAGCATTGCGCTAACCGCGACGCCCCAAATGCCACTTAAATGTTACACTTCTTCCCACCTCAATTATTTCTTCTGGGAGCTCGCTATGCTCTCAATGTAAACAAGTTACCCCTCAGGTCTCTTAAATCTACCCCCTTATCCTGCACCTTTGCTTAAACTACAAAACAAACCCTTAAAGTGAGCAAATACAAAAGTAAAGAATTAAGATAAATAAGTGGTCATAGTGGGTCAAACAGCCTGTTTGTGTTGTATATGACTGCAAATACCACCTCAGCTCAATACTCAGAAGCACATTGCACCCATGAAGGAAGTATTGCCGTTGAGGGACTTTTTAACAATTGTAAATAAAATATCAGGCTGGTGTCTCCATCTCCTTTGGAAGAGTGGGGGCTTAGAGACATACAAAGTTATGATTGGAATGTGTAGAGTCTAGGGCTGACATATTTCCCTGAGGAAAAAAGAAGGGGTCACGAATTTAAAGTAAAAGGCAGGATTGGACGAGAGATGAAAATTGTTACTTGGTGGGCTGTTGGAAAGAGATAAAGATTAGCTTTATTTGTCATGCATACATCAAAACATACAATGAAGTGCATCATTTGTGTCAAATCAAATCAGCAAGGATTGTGCTGACCATCTACAAATGTCGCCACACTTCCAGTGCCAACATAGCATGCCTATAATCTACTAACCCTAAAACACTGAAATTGAAGCACCCAGAGGAAACCCACAGAGAATGTGCAAACTCCTTACAGACGTGAGCTGGAAGAACCCCAATTTGACAGTTGGCACTGTAATAGTGTCATGTTAACCACTAGGCTGCCACAAAATTGACTACCTAATCAAGAGGTGAAAACAAACTCTCCCCACCCCCACAGGAGAGCAGTACTTGGCTGAATACATGAAAGGAAGAGACTTGTAGGGCAATGGAACAAGTTATGGAGGATGTAATTGGATCACAGGAACAATGGACTGAATGGTCTCCCTGATATCCTAATTCTGCCAGCGAGATAGGAAATGATTAAATAAGCAATCAAAACTTGTCTCAATTAAAAAAGACATTCCACTCCAAAATCCACATCCAGAGAGTGGCCACAGCTCCAATTACCTGGAGCACCCACCTCTTTCAAGGATACAGCCTCTGCACAGTAACCCAACATCAGACTCAAACCTGGCCAATCTTCCAAAGAAAAAAGCAATACCTATGTCACACTGACTACAGCTCAGTGTTCAACACAATCCTACCCTCAGCTCCAATCAATAAGCTCCAAAACCTGGGCCTCTGCATCTCCCTCTGCAACTGGATTCTTGACTTCCTCACTGAGAGACAATAGTCTGTGTGGATGGGAAATAACATCTCCACCTCACTGACAATCAACACTGATATATCTCAAAGATGCATGCTTACCCCAATGTTCTACTCTACACCCACGGCTGTGTGGCTAAGCACAGCTCAAACCATCTAACAACTTGCCAACAACACAACTACTGTTGGGAATTTCAGATGGTGATGAGGAGGCGTACAGGAGTGAAACAGATCAGCTGATTGAGTGGTATCACAGCAACAAACTTGCACTCAACATCAGTAAGACCAAGGAATTGATCGTGGACTTCAAGAAGGGGAAGTCAAGGGAAGTCACACAACCTCACTGAGGGTCAGCAGTGAAAAGGGTAGGCAGTTTCAAGTTCCTGGACATCAATGTCGCTGAGGACCTATCCTGGACCATTGATGCAATTACAAAGAAGGCACAACAGTGGCTATATTTCATTAGGAGGTGGAGGAGATTTGGTATGTCCCTGAAGACGTTCACAAATTTCTATGGATGTAGTGTGGATTCTCGCAGAGAGCATTCTAACTGGTTGTGTCACTGTCTGTTATGGAGGGGCCACTGCACAGCATCAGAAAAGGCAACAGAAAGTTTTAAACTCTCCCAGTTCCATCATGGGCACTAGCCGCCCCAGAAGACACCTTCAAAAGGCAATACCACAAAATACCACATCATTGTGGATCCCCATCACCCAGGACATGCCCTCTTCTCTTTGCTACCATCAAGGTGGTGATACAGGAGCCCAAAGATGCACAATCAACATTTCAAGAACAGCTTCTTCCCCTCCGCCATCAGATTTCTGAATGGACAATGAACACATGAACACTACCCGAATATTTTTTCTCTCTTTTTTGGCACTACTTACTTAATTTAAGTTTCTTTTTACATATACTTATTGGAATTTATAATTATTATGATGTATTGCAAATTACTGCTGTCGCAAAACAAATTTCACGATATATGCCAGTGATATTAACTGATGTAAATCACAAATAACAGAGGGAAACAATAATGCTTGTATTCAATACAGAAACCAGTCTACAGAGATGAAGAATTCTGTGCATTGTCTTGGGATGGACTAAAACTCAGCACAGAAATATGGCGATTAGAATATAATCGAGCAATGTGCAAGATCTGGGTTGGCCACAGGAGGATCAGAATGCATGATCCTAAAGGAAGATGGAAGGGTTACAGTATGAAGAACGTCTGGCAGCTCTTGGGATGTAATCCCTGGAGTTCAGGAGAATGAAGGGGGATCTCATAGAAACATTCCGAATGTTAAAAGGCCTGAACAGATTAGATATGGCAAAGCTATTTCCCATGGTAGGGGATTCTAGGACAAGAGGGCACGACTTCAGGATTGAAGAACATCCATTTAGAAGAGAGATGCAAGGAATCCTGAAGATAGCACTGCAGGTAGATAACAAAGAACAGAACAAATAGGATCAGACTGTTTGGCCTTTTATGCCTGTTCTTCCAGCCAAAAATCTTCTGATTCCCTTAATGTACATGTTTGAATGAACAAAAAGATCAAACTTTCAGGGTTGGCATTTTAAAGGTTGAGCAACCTCACTGAATAAATTTTAGTATTTGGCTTCAAACTGAGCTCGATGGTCCTTGACTTCTTAGTCAGGTGAATCACCCTTTCTTCCCCGAGCCTGTCAAGAACTTCAAAGTATTGTGAACAGTTTTAAGTCCATAAGACCGTAAGATATAGGAGCAGAAGTATGCCATTCGGACCATTAAGTCTGCTCCGCCATTCAATCCTAGGCTGATCCAATTCTTCCAGTCATTGCCACTCCCCTGCCTTCTCCCCATACCTTTTAATGTCCTGGCTAATCAAGTATCTATCTCTGCCTTAAATGCACCCAATGGCTTAGGCTTCACAGCCGCCTGTGGCAACAAATTCCACAGATTTACCACCGTTTGACTAAAGTAATTTCTCCGCATTTCTGTTCTAAATGGATGTTCTTCAATCCTGAAGTCATGCCCTCTTGTCCTAGAATCCCCTACCATGGGAAATAGCTTTACCATATCTAATCTGTTCAGGCCGTTTAACATTCGGAATGTTTCTATGAGGTCCACCTTCATTCTCCTGAACTCCAGGATTACAGCCCAAGAGCTGCTAGACGTTCTTCATACTGTAACCCTTTCATTCCTGGAATCATTCTCGTGAATCTTCTCTGAACCCTCTCCAATGACAGTATATCCTTTCTAAAATAAGGAGCCCAAAACTGCACATAATACTCCAAGTGTGGTCTCTCGAGTGCCTTATAGAACCCCAACATCACATCCCTGCTCTTACATTCTATACCTCTGGAAATGAATGTCAACACTGCATTTGCCTTCTTCAGCACTGACTCAACCTGGAGGTTAACCTTTAGGGTAGCCTGCACAAGGACTCCCAAGTCCCTTTGCACCTCTGCATTTTGAGTTCTCTCCCCCATCTAAATAATAGTCTGCCCACTTATTTTTTCCCTGAAGTGCATGACCATACACTTTCCAACATTGTATTTCATTTGCCACTTCTTTGCCCATTCCCCTAAACTATCTAAGTCTCTCTGCAGGCTCTCTGTTTCCTCAACACTACCTGCTTCTTCACTTACCCTTTGTATCCTCCACAAATTTAGCCACAAATCCATTAATCCCACAGTCTAAATCATTGACCTACATCGTAAAAAGCAGCAGTCCTAATACCGACCCCTGTGGAACTCCACTGGTAACCGGCAGCCAGCCAGAATAGGATCACTTTATTCCCACACTCTGTTTTCTGCCAATCAGCCGATGCACCACCCATGCTAGGAACTCCCCAGTAATTCCATGGGCTCTTATCTTGCTAAGCAGCCTCATGTGCAGCACCTTGTCAAAGGCCTTCTGAAAATCCAAGTACACCACACCTACTGCATCTCCTTTGTCTACCCTGCTTGTCATTTCCTCAAAAAAAAACTGCAGTAGATTAGTCGGGCAGGATTTTCCTTTCAGGAAACCATGCTGGCTTTGGCCTATCTTGTCATGTGCCTCCAGGTACTCTAATCTCATCCCTAACAATCAATTCCAACAACTTCCCAACCACTGATGTCAGGCTAACAGGTCTATAGTTTCCTTTCTGCTTCTTAAATAGCTCAGTAATACTTGCAATTTTCCAGTCATCCGATACAATGCCAGAATCTATCGATTCTTGAAAGATCATTGTTAATGCCTCCACAGTCTCTCCAGCTACTTCCTTCAGAACTCCATCAGATCCAGGATATTTATCCACCCTCAGACCATTAAGTTTCCTGAGCATCTTCTCAGTCGTAATTTTCACTGCACATACTTCACTTCCCTGACACTCCTGAATGTCCGTTATAATGCAGATGCCTTCCACTGTGAAGACCGATGCAAAATACGCACTCAGTTCCTCTACCATCTCTGCGTCTCTCATTACAATATCTCCAGCATCATTTTCTATTGGTCCTATATCTACCCTCAACTCTCTTTTAACCTTTATATACCTAAAAAAGCTTTTAGTATCTTCGCTGATATTAGTCGCCAGCTTCCTCTCATAATTCATCTTTTCCATCCTAATGACCCTCTTAGTTTCCTCCTGCAAGTTTTTAAAAGCTTCCCAATCCTCTATCTCGCCACTAGCTATGGCTTCCCTGTATGCCCTCTCTTTAGCTTTTACTTTGGCTCTGATTTCACTTGTCAGCCACGGTAGTGTCCTTCTCCATTTGAAAATTTCTTCTTGTTTGGAATATACAGTGGCATGCAAAAGTTTGGGCACCCCGGTCAAAATTTCTGTTACTGTGAATAGCTAAGCGAGTAAAAGATGAACTGATTTCCAAAAGGCATATCCAAACATACCTTTGCTCATTGTGGCCAAAAAGTTCTACTTTAACTTCATCAGTCCACAGGACTTGTTTCCAAAATACATCAGGCTTGTTTAGATGTCCCTTTGAACCTTTTGAAGAGAACTTTTTGGCCACAATGAGCAAAGGTATGTTTGGAGGAAAAAAAGAGTGCAGAATTTCATGAGAGGAACACCTCTCCAACTGTTAAGCACGGGGGTGGATCAATCATGTTTGGGCTTGTGTTGCAGCCAGTGGCATGGGGAACATTTCACTGGTAGAGGGAAGAATGAATTCAATTAAATACCAGCAAATTCTGGAAGCAAACATCACACCATCTGTAAAAAAGCCGAAGATGAAAAGAGGATGGCTTCTACAACAGGATAATGAACCTAAACACACCTCAAAATCCACAATGGACCACCTCAAGAGGCGCAAGCTGAAGGTTTTGCCATGGCCCGCACAGTCCCCCGACCTAAACATCATCGAAAATCTGTGGATAGACCTCAAAAGAGCAGTGCATGCACGACAGCCCAAGAATCTCACAGAACTAGAAGCCTTTTGCAAGGAAGAATGGGCAAAAATCCCCCAAACAAGAACTGAAAGACTCTTAGCTGGCTACAAAGAGCGTTCACAAGCTGTGATACTTGCCAAAGAGGGTGTTACTGCCATGCAGGGTGCCCAAACTTTTGCTTCGGGCCCTTTTCCTTTTTTTGTTATTTTGAAACTGTAAAAGATGGAAAAAAAAAATTCTTGCTTAAGATATTAAAGAAATGTGTCAACTTCAGCTTTATGCCTTTTGGAAATCAGTTCATCTTTTACTCGCCTAGCTATTCACCATTACAGAAATATTGACTAGGGGTGCCCAAACTTTTGCATCCAACTGTGTCTGTCTTGCACTTCCCTCATTTTTTGCAGAAACTCCAGCCATTGCTGCTCTGCTGTCCTTCCTGCTAGTGTCTCTTTCCAGTCAACCTTGGCGAGTTTTGGGCCCTTTGTCCAAGAAAGGATATTTTGGCACCAGAGAGGGTCCAGAGGAGTTTTGCGAGATTAATCCCATAAATGAAAAGGTTAATTATGAGAAGCATTTGATTGCTGGAGGTTCAAAGGTTGAGGGATTCTCAGTAAAACTTACCAAACATTGAAAAGCCTGGACAGAGTGGACATAAAGAGGATATTCCCAATACTGGTAATCTAGGATAAGAGGCCTCAGAATTCAAGGATGTCTCTTTAGAACAGAGATGAGGAGGAATTTACGAGGGGTGATTGATAAGTTCGTTGGTTAAGGTAGAAGCAGTCAATTTTAGAAAACCTAGCACATTTATTTTTCAACATAGTCCCCTCCTACATTTACACACATAGTCCAGCGGTTGTGGAGCATACCGATCTTGGACCTCCAGAAAGTGACAACAGCAGGGGTGACTGATAAGTTTGTGGCCTACGGTAGAAGGAGATGAGTTATTAACTTCAAACTTTCTGCATTATCACTCAAAGAGTTGAACTGCACATGCATGTAACGAGAGCATCTTGAACCTCCAGGTGGTCCACAGCAGGGGTGATTGATAAGTTTGTGGCCTAAGGTAGAAGGAGATGAGTTATACAGCTCTCGTTACATGCACATGCAGTTCAACTCTTTGAGGGAAAATGCAGAAAGTTTGAAGTTAATAACTTATCTCCTTCTACCTTAGGCCACAAACTTATCAATCACACCTGCTGTGGACCACTTCTGGAGGTCCAAGACACTGATTTCTACAAAGAAGGGATCCGTATGCTCCACAACCACTGGACTAAGTGTGTAAATATAGGAAAAATGAATGTGCAGGTTTTCTAAAATTGACTCCTATCTTAGGCCACGAACTTATCAATCACCCCTCGTATTTAAAGGGTGGTGAATCTGTGGAATGCATTGCCACAGAAGGCTGTGGAGGCCAAGTAATTAGGTAAACTTAAGAGAAGGTTGATAGATTCTTAATTAGTAAAGGGCATCAAAGGTGAATGAGAGAAGGCAGGAGAACGGGGTTGAGAGATAACAAATTAGCCACGACTGAGTGGCGGAGCAGATCTGATGGTCCAAAGGCCTAATTCGGCTCCTATTTTTTACAGATTTAAGTTTCATTTGGATCTTGCCCCGCCTCCACTCCCATATCCAACTCTAAGTTCCACCTCTTCCCAGCTTACTGAAATCTCTCCTCACACAGCAAACCTTCCATCTCTAGAACTAGTCTAGTGAACTCTCTCTGGTGAGATTTTTATTCAGTACAGAGAACAAAGGCAGTTCATACAGGTGGACAGGTTACTGCCCTATTTAGGTCAAGGCATAATACACAAAACCAAACAGGTCCTGCTCAAACAGCGTAAAACACCCAGTCAGGCCACAGCTCGTGTTTTGCAGACAGCTCTGCTGCCCACATTACAGGAAGGATGTGACAGCACTCAAGAGGGTGCAGAGGACAGCTGAACTGGTGAGTTACAGTTATGTAGAGAGACTGTTGTACAAGATTTTTTTTTTGGAAGAGAGGTGGAATTAACATGATTAGAGGCCTATTTAGGAATGAGAAGGTTGCCCTTAAATACTCAAATTACTGGAAACATTCAGATGAGACAATGTGTAGAGGTACAGCATTAAGTGAGATACTGTGATGTATTAAATGAGATGACTTAAAAGACAGGAGGGCCACACTTCCATCAGAAAGGTAGCCAATTATATGAGGGGTATAGATAGGGTAAATACAAGCATGTTTTTTCCCATAAGGTTGGGTGAGGCTAGGACTAGAGGCTATAGGCTTAGGGTGAAAGACAAAACATTTAAGAGGAAAACCTGAGGAGAGGTATCTTTACTCAAAGGGCAATGCGAGTGTGGAACAAGATGCCAGTGGAACGGCAGATGCAGGTTCCTCTGCAACTGTTAAGAGAAGTTTGGATAAGTACATGGATGAGAAGGATTTGAAAGGATATAGTCTGGGTGCAGATAGACAGGACTAGGCAAATGATGGGCAAAAGATCCTGTTTCTGTGCTGTACTGTTCCATGACACTGTGAACAGAAAGTGGGAAATGACTGAACATTTAGAATCAGAATGCAAAATCTAAATGGACAAACACATCCATCTTTTATATAAAAAGAACAAGAGATTCTGCAGGTTGTAGAAATCCACAGTAACAGACACACAAAATGCTGGAGGAACTCTGCAGTTCAGGCAGCATCTATGGATGGGAATAAAGAGTCAATGGTTGAGACCCTTTACTAAGATCTGATAAAGGGTCTCAGCCTAAAATGTCAACTGTTTATTTCCCTCCATAGATGCTGGCAGTGCGGAAGTTGTAATAAAGCAAGGGTTAAAGACAACAACCAGGCAAGGATTGCCTGGGCGGTTGTAGTCAGTGAGAACACTGGAGGCAGCTCTGCTTACTACAGACAAGATACGTTGGGGTGACTGCTATAGTGTATACTCTAGCCAGATGACAGAGGCCTCTGTAGAGGGACTTTTCCAGAAAGGTCTTCCTACAACATAGTGCCCCGTTACTATGGGGTGCTGAGACAGATCACAGAAGGATGTGAAACACACCCAACAACTAAGGAACAACTGCTTTACTAACTACAAATTATCATCGAATGTCCACTTGTAGCTTATATGACTTTCAACACCTCTATTGTGAATGGCTATTCATTTTGCAAGTAAGAAAACCCCAACATACACAGTTTACCAAATGGTCAATATCCGTAACTGATGAGCCAATTCTGTATAAAAATAGCAGTGTGGGCGACAGGAGCCATGTTGTTCTCCTTGTAAAATAAAGAGTGATTGAGTCCTAAGAGTGCGTGTTTTCTGGGCCCAGTTATTTTATTTTTGTTATTAATGACGACACCTGACCTGTTAAGTTCATCCAGCATTTTATGTATTGTTCTCCAGTGCTTTTTTTTTTGTTTTTTACCCAGTTTCTGGATCTGGACATTGCCAGGTGATGCAGCCAGTGCTGGGTAGGGAGCTACAGGACTTGAATCCAGTGATGGATGAGGACCAGTAAGATCCTACCCCAGTCAGAATGGTCCACAAACTAAAAGGAGCTGGGAAATTGTTTTTTTTTGGTAACGAAAACCAATTTCCCATGGGATCAATAAAGTATGACTATAACTATGAGATGGGGTGTTCTATTTTGGAAGAGCTCACAAGATTGAGAGATGCCAGTGAGTTGCCTGGGTGCACTTTGCATGCGGTCCACACTATGCATAAACACAATGGAGGACAGATATGGACGGTGGTTGAGGGGGTGGCAATCAAGCAGGCCATTTTGTTCCAAGTAGTTTCAAGATGATCAAGAATCGTTGGTGCTGCGCTCATCCAGGCAAGCGAGGGGTATTTCACCATACTCCTGATTTGCATCCTGGAGATGGCAGCAAAGCTTTGGGAATTAACTCACTCACCCATAGAATATCTAACCTTTAATCTGCTCCCTAAAGCTCTCTTTTCGCACTACTTCAATTTTATATTCCTTATTGTAACTTATCGTTATCGTGTTATGTATTGCTGCTACAAAACAATTTCACGACATACACTCAGTGGCCAACAGTCTCCAGGGCAGGGGTTCCCAGCCTTTTTTATGCCATGGACCAAAAGGGTTTGTGGGCCCTAAGTTGGGAACCCCTGGTCTAAAGTTTACAGAGAATGGAGCAAAAAACAAAAAGCACCCAGTGAGTGGAAGTTCTGTGGGCAAAAATACCTTGTTAATGAGAGAGGTCAGAAGAGAATGGCCAGACTGGTTCAAGCTGATAGGAAGACAACAGTAACTCAAATAACCATGTGTACAACAGTGGTGTACAGAAGAGCATTTTTGAATGCACACGTCAAACATTGAAGTGGATGGGCTACAGCAGCAGATCACCAACATACATTCAGTGGCTTCTTTAATAGGTACAGGCGGCACAAATGACAGCACGTCAGTGATTAATAGATCTGATTTTGATCCATGGCTCCAGTTTTAAGTGGTAAATCCAATCAGGTTTCTGGTCAATGGTGACCCTCCCCCAATATTAACAGAAGAACTTGGCGAAGGTAATGCCTTTAATTATCTCCAACACCTTGACATTCTGTCTCGCAGCATCAATTTCTCAGACTGCGATTGGTGGTTGCCTTGGTGTCGTCACATGGAAGGGCTGCTGACAGAATTACAGACTGCACAATCAGACATCCCATTTGTGGCCACATAATGGAAGGAAGCAACTGATGAAATGGCTTAAGATAACTGGATGACTGGGCCTAGGGATATTGCTTGAGGAACTGCTGCAAAGGTGTCTGGGGTGACTGACTGCAAATAACCACAACCATCTTTACACAAGGTATCACTGGCCACTGAATTGTTTCCATCTGATGACAACTGAGTTCAGTTTTACTATGTCACTGCAATGACACCACACTCACATCACTTGCTACCTTGATAATTTTAATCACCAAAGTTTCAAAACACTTCAAATTAAGTTACTGAGAAGCCTACCCTTATTATGAACTTGGACTGGACTGTTTTGAATTGCTGGCCAGCCAGCTCAGGGGACTCAAAGACACTCCCAGGAGTTTTGGAAAGGAATTTCACTAAAAGTTAATTTTATTTATTATTCAGAGATACACCACGGAATAGGCCCTTCAAGATGAACTACTCGGTAACCCACTAGCTCAATGGTCCCCAACCTCTGGGCCGCGGACCAATACATTGCGGCGAAGAATGCAGCGGCACAGCGGTAGCCAGAATGCACCCAGCACATCTTCAAGAAAAAAGCCAAAATAAACAAGCTAATTAATTAGGTGCCGCCCGGCACATAAATGTCAGCCCAGATCAGAGGCGTTTGCCGATTGCGTCACCTCTGATCTGGGCCGATATTTACGTGCCAGGCAGCACCTAATTAATTAGCTTGTTTA
This sequence comes from Mobula birostris, assembly GCF_030028105.1. Classification (NCBI taxonomy): domain Eukaryota; kingdom Metazoa; phylum Chordata; class Chondrichthyes; order Myliobatiformes; family Myliobatidae; genus Mobula; species Mobula birostris. Next base: position 12,488,185 of record NC_092371.1, read on the forward strand.
CTTCGGCTTTTTTCTTAAAGATGTGCTGAGCGCGCTCCGGCTACTGCTACATTCTATGTATCTCGGTATCGGTCCACGGCCCAGAGGTTGGGGACCTCTGCACTAGCCTACTCACAGGACAATTTACAATGCCTAATTAACCTACTACCAGTACACCTTTGGACTGTGGGAGGAAACCAGTCAACCCAGAGGAAACCCACATACTCACAGGAAGGAATGTACAAACTTATTTCAGACAGTGCCAGAAATGAATGAACTCCGAACTCCAACATGCCAAACTGTAAATGCTACACCACCGTGTTAGCCCATAGCTTTGTTTGATGTTGTACGTCCCCTCCCCCCCAAAGAACCTTGTTACAGAGGCACCTCGATCTTCTAACACCTGCATAGCTGGAATTCTTGATCTGAGGCAAAGTGAGAGTAAATGGTGAGTATGGAGGCAGCAGACACAGTAAGGGACAGAATGAAGCAGAAAGAGAAGAATGGACACAAGTGAGATAAGTGAAGAGGGAAAATTAACAGAGCAAGGACAAAGAGCATAAGGAGTGACATTTTGCACTATTGAGTAAGCTGCCATTAATACCCCAGGAAGACTAGGGTGGAAGCTGATTGTGAACTAGGGTGCAGCTGCTAGACCCGTCACTTGTGTCATCTCCTTTAAGCTGCAGTCCTGTTCTTCTACTCTTTCTTGAAAATTACCACCTTCCTATATTTATCCAAGTCTTTTTTCAAACAGCTGAACACTGCTGTACCCTCCACACTTACAGATAATGGGTTGCAGATCAGAACCAAGCCCCTGTAAAACTTTCTCCAACAGCACATTTTAAATGCCTCTCTCCTGGTCCTTCAAACACCTGGTGCTGGGAACAGCATCCCTCTTTGCCTTGCTGGTTTTAGTCTGTTATCATGAACACCCATCAATTTCCTCTGAACCTTTTGTACCCTTGAAGTCTAACCTTTGTGGCCAAAATTAGCCATCTGGGTGCAGAAATGCTTCCCATCTGTACTAGACTATTCGAATGAAAAAGCCAGTATCACTCAATTAGCAAGAAGTTTTGAGTAGTAGGATCTGCGTGTACAGGTCCAAGTGAACTCAAAAACTAAACATGCAGGTATAATTGCCAACAGAAAGGAAAATGCTACAAGATCATGAAATTTCATCAAGATTGTAAAGAAGATACTGTGACTGCCATTCTGCTGGCTTTCTCCCAGGAAGGATGGAAATAATCTAGAGGAAAAGGAAATTACAGCATGGTCTAATACAGAATAAGGATTATACAGCTATACAGGGCAGAAACAGGTCAGTTAGCTGTGACAACATCCACAAGTGGGTATCCATAGTATTAAATCCATCTTCCAGTACTGTCGAGGCTGTTAAAATGCTCATCTAAAGGCTTAAATGCCCTCAGTGACATTGTTTCCATGACTATTTCAGGCACTGTTCCAGTTACTCGTCACTTTCTGCAGGAGGAATGGCCCCATTTCCTAGCACACCTCAGGATTGCCCTTTAAGTAGTCATCAAGATGAGCAAACTGACCCTGAATTTGCTGATATTAATAAGAGGGCATTTCAAGTCGTCGTATATTTTGGGAGGGAAGAGGCTATTTCCTTGGGCCGAAAGCATGACAGAGTGTTAGGGACAAAAGAGAGGAGGAATTTCTTCACTCCAACTCCAGCTCTGGATTAACCTACATTAATTGGCCGCTGTAAAAAGTGAACAAGTGGGTGGTGGGATCTGGGGAGAGTTGATAGACATGCTCAGGAGTTAAAATCTGTAGGTAGGAACCTGGTAGATTGATATGCTTGCACCTCCTCTGTATCACTGACTAGAAGGCCATTCGGCCCATCAAACCTATTCTTTTATTCAGTAAAACAACAGCTCATGTGTGGCACAACTCCTTAAACCTTATCTCTAAAACCCTTGGTAATCACAAAAAAACTTTGTAATTTAAGATTTATAATTTAACAATCAACTTCCATCTGAAGGAGGAAGTTTCCATCTTCATCTGCAAATTTCTGAATTTCACTCCTAAAATCTTGGCTCCAATGTCTAGGTGCCTCACCCTCGCTTGCCCAGCCGTAGTCATAAGGAACAATAGCGCTTACTGCCATAAACCCAGGATACGTGACAGATCCCAGCACAGCATCGCAAACCATTTCTTGTCCTTGTTGCTTCTGTGTCACGGTTGCCAAGTACCATTCCTGAAGCCCTGCCTCTGGCCAACATGACTCCACCCCTATCTCCCCAGTAACCTTAACAGGCAGGGCATGGCTGAGCAAACAAAACAAATGGCTCCGATTTCGTTCTGTCAGTGCAACGAGATGCAAATCACTGGCTTGAGAGGAGCTTTCAAGTAGAATTGGCCAGTAAATCACTGCAGTTCTTCAAAGAGAGTTGGGGTGGGGATATGCTCTTTTTCCCCCAAGTGGACCACCTATAACTAGGAAGCACAGTGAAGAGTTGACTATTTTCTTCCTCATTCTTTCAAAGAAGTGGGGTTTGCTGACAACGTCAACCTTCATGACCATCCCCAAATCACTATGAACCAATGAGGTACAGGTCTGGAGTCACATACAGATCCAGATGATGCAAGGCCAGCAGACTTCCTTTCACAGGGAGAGGGGGAGGGATAAGTAATGGGGATAAACTCCCACTACCTAGTAAATGCTCCCAATAACATGAGTCGCAAATAGCCCCTGCCAACCAAGTCCAGCTCCTGGCCTTCACATGTGGCTTGGCTACTAAAAATCATTTCTACTGACAGAAGGGGTAAAGCTGGGTTATCTGCACCTTAAAACCAGTCACGTTGGGCAAATGGGGCTCTGTCAGCTGAGTTAGTAGCTCATTTGGGAGAAGGAAAACTTTAACTTCAAAGCTACTCTGCCTTGCAGCTACACCCACTCATGGGGAAGGCTTTAGGAATAAACCCTGAAAAATCTGGAGTTAGAGTCCTTAAGGCAGTCAATTCTAAGTTGAGTTCAACGCTGACTGACAACTTCTGTGACGTTGCTGGCAGAATCTGTCATCCCTTTGGATTCATCAGCTGTGTGGACAGGGTGAGCCTGTTAGCTGAGCAACATTTTGCTCTCCATGTCATACTGCCCCCGATTTGTGTATCACGTAGACAGCTACGACGCAACATACATGGCCGACCACAACCCAATGGAATGCCTCATTTAACCTGGCAACCTTACATTTTTGGGATGAGAGAAAAAGCCAGAGCATCCAGGGAAATCCTAAGTGGACTCCCATAGAACGTGCAGAGAAGCTGAGGTCAGGATCAAGGCAGCAGTTCTACCAGCCGTGCCACTGCATAGGTGAACTGGTGTCTTCGCTGTTGCCACACTGATTCCAGAAGCATATTGTCACTTGCTTACAGTTCACCTTCACTTGCTACACCACAGCACAGAGTTCTGGTCAGTCACACAATAACACTAGACAAGATGCAGTGATCTACAACCGGCTGGGAATAAAAGGAGACAGTGCCTTGGGTGCGGATGTTTTCTTTGGAACAAAAAATTAATCAACAGAAAGATTTAATCAAGGTGTATTAAATTACGAGGCCAGGTTAAGTTGAACAGGAAGGAACTGTTGCACTTGGTAGGGATATTAGATATGAATGATAGACATTAATAGAATGATTAGCAGAGATTCAAGGAGTTTTTATCCACTCCCCCACACCTGGGTCTGGCACTCTACTACCTCAAGAGTGGCAAAAGCAGAAACTTTCACATTGGGCAGAAATATCAGAATCAGAATCAGGTTTAACATCACCAGCATATGTCATGAAATGTGTTACTTTTGCAGCAGCAATATAATGCAATACGTGATAAAAATGGGGGAAAACTGAATTAGAGTAAGTATATGTACATGAAATAGTTAAGAAGTAGTACAAAAACAGATAAAATACATTTTTTTAAAAAATGGTGAGGTAATGTTCATGGGTTCAATGTCCATTTAGAAATCAGACAGAAGGGAAGAAGCCTTCAAGCTTTTGTACCTCCTCCCTTATGGTAACAATGAGAAGAGTGCTTGCCCTGGGTGGTGGTGGGATCCTTAATGATGGACTCTGCCTTCCTGAGGCACCTCTCCTTGAAGATATCTTTGATATTATGGTGGCTGGTACCCATGATGGAGCTGACTAATTTTACAACTTTCTGCAACTTACTTAAATGTGTTGCAATTTTCCAAGGTTCTCTTAAAGTATTGCAGGACACTGATTTCTGCCTTTCAAGAACCATGAGGTAATGTTTCAGCTCTATAAAATCCTTGTTCCACCACACTTGGAGTATTGTGTTCATTTCTGGTCACCTCTTTATAGGAAGGATGTGGAAGCATTAGAGGATGCCGCTTGGATTAGAGAACATGTCTTATAAGGATAGGTTGAGTGAGCTAGGACTTTTCTCTTTGGAGCAAAGAGTATAAGAGGGCGACTTGACAGAAGTGTACAAGATGACAAGAGGCACAGATCGAGTGGAGAACAGAGACTTACCCCAGGGCAGAAATGGCTGATACGAAGGGGCATAACTTTAAGGTAATTGGAGGAATGTCAGAGGCAGTTTAAGTGGAGCGCACTGCCAGGGGTGATGGTTGAAGCAGATACATCAAGAGACATTTAAGAACCTCTTACATTACACATGGATAATAGAAAAACGAAGAGCTATGTAGGAGGAAAGGCGTAGATTGATGTTAAGAGTATGCTAAAAGGTCAGCAAAAGATTGTTAGCTGAAAGGCCTATACTGTGCTGCAATGTTCTACACCTACATTTGGTGGGGAAAGAAGCTTTAAACTACAGCTGAACGCAGATGGACTAGTCAACTGGGCATAAAAGTAACAACAAACAGAACTAAGTCTGGAAAAGTATGAGGTAATACACCTGGGACAGTGCAACAAGGCAGGAGAAATGGAGGATTGCAAGAGGTAGACAGCACAGGTCCACAGTTCTCTAGAGTTGACATATGCCGAAAAAATTCCATATTCCATCAAGCAAGGTTTGAAACAGTACAGTTGTATTTGAACTATACAGAATACCTATACCACAATTTCAAAACTGAACAGTCCTCAAGCTAAAATGACAGTGATACACAGCCAGAGGCAGACCAGTGTAAATCCCTCAGTGATCTAAACATTAGGGGACCTGGAGAGAGTAAATAAGAGGTACTTGTTTTCTTTCGCAAGAGGAAAGGTTTTAAAGTAAATTTGTAACATGGAAACAGGCCCTTTCACCCAACATATCACTGCTGACCAACACATCTAAACTAGCCCCATTTGCCTTGAAAGGAGAGGTCAGGAGGCAATGTCTCCTCAGAGGGTGAAGTTTGATCATTTGTTTCATGGTTCAGGCACAGATACAAGATGGATGGGGGGGGGGGGTGGTTTAAGAGATCTGAGAGGTAACTCCATTACACAAAGCAGAGTGAGTACCTAGACTGAAGTGGCTGAGTAAGAGTGATGAGAAGAGGGCCTGTCCTGGACGGTGAGGATGAAAGCTTCCTTCTTGAGGCATGTCCTGGATGGTGGGATAGATTGTGCCCATGATGGGGCTGGCTGAGTTTACAACCTTCTGCAACAAGTTCTGATCCTGTGCTTTGATGTCTCCATACCAGACGCTGGTACAATCACAATATATCTGTTGAAATTTACTGGGGTCATGGGTAACATACCAAATCTCCTCAAACTCCTAATGAAATATAACCACTGTCTTCTAATTGCATTAATATGTTGGACCCAGGACAGACCTCCAGAGATGCTGACACCCAGGAACCTGAAGCTGCTCACCCTTTCCACTGCTGACCCCTCGATGAGGACAGGTGTGTGTTCTTCCCTTTCTCAAGCCACAACCAGTTTCTTGATCTTAATGATGTTGAATACAAGGTTGTACAAGGCAGTACTCAAGCAGCCAATCTATCTCACTCCCATATAACTCATCACCACCTGATATTCTGCTAACTGAGACATTTTAACTGTCCTGCCACAACCTAAGTGCTTCAGTGGTTCACCAACCAATGTGAATATTGTTTAGTCCAACCTTTACATTAACTGGCTATAAGTAATCATTCCAGCACTCGCTCTACTTCACCCCATGTTAATGGAGCATTAACAGAGCTGCGATTGAAACCACAACCTTACCATGGTTTGTAGGCTTGTGTGTCTCAATGACCCAGACTGTCTCGAGTCACAGCCTTATGCTTTGGCTCCTGGCAGTCACCCATTCCAGACAGGTCAAAGGGTAGAGGCCAGACTAAGGGTGGTCCATCAGTCCTCCAGAGTTGGGGGTTCAGCTCAGGGCTAACAACCCTGACTGGTAAAACAAAACTGTTCGGGAGACAGCAATGAAGAATACTTTTACATTTGTGTGTGACTGTATGGACAAAGACAGAGGACCCTTCACTGCTGCCCTAAATGCTAGTGATGTATCAGGCAGTAAGTAAGGAGAGACCAGTCTGAAGAATAGCTTATGAAAAGTTGCCTTATAACTGCATCAGGCAATGAGGGAAGTAAAACTCACAGCAATCCATGTGAGTTTGAAGATGATAGAAACCACAGCAACTTCTCCTGATAAGCACAGGCTAAGTTCTCCAGAAAAATGCTGTCAGTAGATGATAGTTATTTACAAACTACTCAATTTACAGAAGTATAGTCATCAACTTAGTACCCAGAGGAATTATCACCACCCTACCTGACCATGAATTTACCTTTCATTGGGTTGAATAACTACAATGCAAACAAGTCCTTATACAGGAATCATTAAGAGTACAGAATGCAAGTTCAATGTTAGCATTCATTTCTAGACGATTAGCATATAAAAGCAAGAATATGATGCTGCAGCTTTATAAGGCATTGGCTTCATAAGGCACTTTTGAGTACTGTAAGCAGCTTTGGGCCCCCATATCTTAAAAAAATGATGTGCTGACATTGGAGAGGATCTAGAGGAGATTCATGAGAATAATCCCAGAACACATATGAGGAACATTTGATGGCTCTTGGCCTAAACTCACTGAAGTTTAGAAGAAATAGGAGGTTGTGGCAGGCGGGGGGGGGGGGGGGGGGCAGGAGGAGAGATCTCATCGAACGTTATCAGACATTGAAAGACCGAGATCAGGGGTAGGCAACCTTAAGCGCAAATGATTTTCTAGCATGCGTTATTCATTAATTTGAGGCCAAACATAACTTGGTGTATTTAAATGGATAATTCCCATATTTCAAAATTTTTATGGCATTTATCTGGCTCACCGTCCGCTCATTAATACGCGATCCGGCACACAGAGGCAAAAAGGGTGCCGACCCCTGACCTAGACAAAGTGGATATGGAGAGGATGTTTCTAATAGTGGGAGAGTCTAAGACCAGAGGGCACAGCCTCAGAACAGAAGGGCACCCTTTTCTTTCAACAGAAGATAGTGAAAACAGAATTTATTGCCATGAATGGCTATGGCAGCTTGGTCATTAGGCATATTTAAAATGGGCATTGATAGGTTCTTGATTAGTAAGGTGAAGACAAGAGAATAGAGTTAAGAAGGAAAAGAAATCAACCATGATAGAACGGAGGAGCAGACTCAATGAGTCAAACGGCCCATTTCTGCTTCCGTGTCTTATGGTCTAACATATCTCACCAAGTACATCAAATAAGCAGCAGCAAATAGATATCAAAGCTTTCTTCTAACTTGACACAAAGGCCCTCAAACCACAAACACAAGTGATACAGGATTCGAGCACAACCATCTCTACCATATGAAAGGGAGGTGGGAGGAAATGAACTCATCCATGGACTGGCCACCGGACAGGATCGGAAAAGGCCGCAGGAAGCTGTAAATTCAACCAGCTCCATCAACTGCACTAACCTCCCTAGCACTGAGAACATCTTCAAAGGGCGATGCCTTAAAAAGGTGGAATCTATCATTAAGGAACCGAGTACACAGAACACGCCTTCTCATCACGGAGGTAGTACAGGAGCCTGAAGTCGCACTATGTTTCAGGAACAGCTTCTTCCTCTCCATCATCAGATTTCTGAATGGACAATCAACCCACGAACATTACCTTTTTTTTTGCTCTCTTTTTGCACTACGTATGACTGGGCAATCATAGTCTACTGACCATAATTGTTTCTGGCAATTTTTTTTCCTACAGAAGTGATTTACCATTTCCTTCTTCTGGGCAGTGTCTTTATAAGACGGGTGACCCCAGCCATTATCAATACTCTTTAGAGATCGTCTGCCTCGCTTCTGTAGTCACATAACCAGGATTTCTGATATGCACCAGCTGCTCATACACCCAATCCATCACCTACTGATGCTACACCTTACCCAAGGATGTCCTGCAGGCTAGTGGAGGGAAGAAGCACTTCATACCTCCTTTAGTCAAGACATATCTCCACCCCGCCACCCAAAATTTTATACATTTCTTATAATGTATAGTTTTTTTTTATGGATTGTAATGTACTGCAGCCACAAAACAACACATTTCATGACATATGCCAGTGTTATTGAACCAGATTCTAAACTAAAACATTACAAGCAGCCAAAATAACCAGTGAGATTTAGTTATACCAACACTGGCTGACACTGACGTTCAGCACAAATTTTAGAAATAATGAACTGCATTGATGTAGCATCTACAACATAAGAGAAATATCAAGGGTCGTCTAAAACAAATGGGAGGCCACACAAAGAGACAGTAGAGCAAGTGACCAAAGACTGGGAGCTGGTGAATGAGCATCCCTAGAAGAAATGGAGAGGATTAGGAATAGACGTGCATGGTATTCGACAGAAACTGATGACTAAAACATAGAAAATAGTTATTGCCCTTTTTTGATAGAGTAGATGATGGAATTTTGCTCAAGGCTGGAGTGTTTAGAAGCAGGAATCTCAAATGCTCTGGTGTTTATCCAGCTTCCCTTTAAATCCAGCTCAGCTGTTCACATCCACCATTCCCCAAGAGACTGAGTTCAACACAATCCACAGCCCTGGCTCCTCGCAAATTCCTCTTGAGGTTTATTACATAACCCTTATTTAGGGAGCCTTGGCTTCAAGTATCAATCCACCAGCACTCTTTAACAGTGCCAAAAACAATCGAGGCTCAGGGATCCATTCATACCTAGAGAAAAGTACAAAAGTAACAGGAAGATGTTGGCTGCTGTACTTACTGTACCAAGAAAAAGCAACATTAATCTTACTCCTCACCCAATCAAATGAGGTGTGTTGTTCTTCTAGGCTATCTATTCAGGTATTAAAAAGATTTTCCTTCAACTATACACTAGCCTTAGACCAATTTCCCTAGAATATAGAACAGTACAGGCCCTTCAGCCCACAATGTTATGCCACCTTTTAACCTACTCTAAGGTCAATCTAACCCTATCTTCCCCCATTTTTCTATCATCCATGTGCCTATCTAAGTCTCTTAATTGTCTCTAATGTCTCTACCACCTCCTCTGGCACTGCATTCCATGCACCCCCATTCTCTGTGTAGAAAGCCTAACTGACTTCCCCGCCCCCATACTTTCTTTTAATCACCTTAAAATTTTGCCTTCTTGCATTAATCATTTCAGCCCTGGGTAAAAGTCACTGGCTGCCCACTTGATCTATGTCTCATATCTTATACCCCTCTATCTTATCAACCAAGATGTGGATCTCCCTGCCAAAGGAAGTCCTTCCTAATACTGTAACGATACGTACAAACTAAATCACACAAGTCACTACAAACTACAGAAGCAGACATCTAACCAGAGCTTCATCAATTAAGGCCTTCATTGGTTGGGGTCGACCGTGGGCTTTTGAATTCTAGCTGACTACGATCAATCGATACACAAGCCAGGACAGTCTGATATGGAGAGCAAGCTGTTGCTCAGGCAGCAGGCTACCCCTCTTCACGCAGCCGATGAATCTAAAGGAACGGCACAGACCGATTCAGTTTGGCACCAGTGGTGTCATAGGAGATGCTGGTCTGCACTGAACTCAACATAGGACTGTCTTATGGACGCCAGCTCCAGATATTTCCTCAGGGTTTGCTCCTGAAGCCTTCCCGGTGAAAGGGTATAGCCACAAGGCAGTGTGGGCTTGATATCAAGAGCTTATCAAGAGCTTCTCCAAGGTGAGCTGCCGACCTCAGCTGACGAGCCCCATCTGTCTGAAGCAACTGGTTTTAAGGCGCCAGTAACCTGCCTTTGTCTCCTCTCCTGTCAGAAGAAACAGTTCCACTGGGTTTAGTAGCTAAGCCACATGTGAAGGCCAGGAGCTATTTGGTTGTCAGAGGCTATTTGAGATGCATGCCATTGGTAGCATTTAATAACCCTATTTAGTGGGAATTTATCCCCACTCCCTCCCCCCCCGGGCTAGAAACCAACCCAAGCTTTGTCAAGCAGTTCCTATGTCACTCATAGTCACAAAAGATTCTGAAAACGCTGGAAATCCAAAGCAATACACACAAAATGCTGAAGAAACTCAGGCATCATCAAGAAGATTCAAACTTCTTCAGAATATGCAGACATTGAAGAAACTTCGCAGTGGAGCAGCAAATCATAAGCACAACAGTTTCTGCAAAGGTTGGAAATCCAGAGCAACACACACAAAATGCTGGAGGAACTCAGCAGGTCAGGCAGCAGAAGGATCAGTCCGGATGAAGGGTCCTGGCCTGAAATGTTGGCAGTTTATTCCCCTGTCTGACTTACTCAGTTCCTCCAGTATTTTGTGATTTTGTTTTTTTACTATAGCTATTTACTAAATTATGTCTTCAAAAATTTTTTAGCATGGCTTATACTGTTTGATTGGTCCCAATAAGAAAAAAACAGACATTAGAAATCCAACATACAAACAAAATTCTGGATATAATCAGGTCAGGCAGCATCTGTGGAAAGAGAGTTAGGACACTCTTCACAATCAACCTGAATTCTTACCTCTCTATCTTTCCACAGACGCTGCCTGATCTGCTGAACCCTTCTTACATTGCGTTTAAAATTTAGCTAGATGCACTAATTTGAAATGCCATGGTTTTGTGTGAAGTTATTTTGAGTAACGAAGCAACATGTTACCCCAGAAACCTTCAGTCACATGGAGCCTCTAAGTGGGAAGGTGTGAAAGGCCCTGTGAGCTGCAGGTCTGAATCATAAAGATTCACCTACACAACACCTGAAACATTGTATTGCAACTCAAAGATGCTTCTCATCAGGGTCAATAGATCAAATCTGACACCAGAGACTTTATTCTATTTAGAGATACAGCGCAGAACAGGTCCTTCTAACCCAATGAGCAGTGCTGCCCAGCTACCCCCAATTTAACCCTGGCCTAATCACAGGACAATTTACAATTACAATTTACAATTAACCTACTAACTGGTGCGTCTTTGGACTATGGGAGAAAACTGCAGAATGAAACCCGCATACAAACTCCTTAGAGACAGCAGCAGGAATTGAATATGGGTTTGATGGCGCTGTAAAGCATTACCCTAATGCAGGGGTCCCCAACCTTTTGCGCACCGCGGACCGGTTTAATATTGACAATAGTCTTGCGGACCTCGCGGGCGTTCAAGTTCAACAGTGGGAATGAGGAAAGGTGCAGCTGACTCATATCGGTTCATATCGCCAAATCATACCGTATCCTCACGGCCCAGTGGTTGGGGACCACTGCCTTAATGTATAGAGGGAAAAGGTTAATAGGTTAGGACTATGTTCTCCAGTGTGCAGGAAATGAGAGGAGACAAAGGTATACAACATTGAGGAGTATAGTGAGGGTAAATTCAAACAGCTTTTCCCACTGAGGTTAGGTGAGACTACAACTAGAGGTCACAGGTTAAGGGTTAAATACTTAAGGGAAAACCTGAGTGTTAACTTCTTTGCTCAAAGGGTTTTGCAAGTGTGGAATGAGCTGCCAGCAGAAGTGGTGGATGGGGCTTGATTGCAACGTTTAAGAAAAGTTTGGACAAGTACACGAATGGGAGCTTGGCCCAGCTGCTAAGTAGAACAACATTTTGGCATGGACTAGATGGGTTGAAGGGCCTGTCTCCATTCCCTGTCAAATTTAAATGGCTCAACTGAATCTCACCTTAACCTGCTCTGCTCAAAGAGCAACCCCAACGTCTTCAATCTCCCTGGGGTTCCAAAGTCCTTCAGCCCTGGGAACTCTGACAGCCCAATGATTATGCTGCACAGCAAAACACCGATTTAACTCTAGCCTAATCACAGGATAACTTACAATGACTAATTAACCTACTAACTGGTACTTCTTTGGAATGTGGGAGGAAACCGGAGCAGCCGGAGGAAACGCACGTGCACACCGGAAGAAAGTACAAACTTTCTTACAAAGGACCCTGGAATTGAACCCCAACAAAAACACTCTGGCTGAAGGTAACTGCTACGATACCAAGATATCTAACAGATTTCGAAACGAAAGGAGGATTTTGAAAAGGAAGCAAAATCTGCAGATGCTAGAAATCTGAGCATCCAAGAAGAAATTTGTCCAAGGGCCAGGCAGCTGAAGGAAGAGCCACTAGTGAAGAAAGACAGATCAGAGATAATCAGGAGGCCTGAAGTGAATAGCAGCGAACTCAAGAGGGGTTGCATCGCCATTAATGTTAAGCTGTGCTTCGGGTTAGAAGACGTACAGCATTATTTTGGCACAGAAAAGACTCAATCAGTCCAAATTGGCCAAGGAAAGGCTTGATCAGTCCAAAATGACCAAGAAGCTATCAAGACTAATTCTACTTCCCAGCTTCCTGTAGAACAAAGAAAATTCATTCCAATCCCCATGCATAACACTCCCTCTCTGTGCATATCCAATTCCCTCTTGAAAACCCAGACCTATTTCACTCTCACTCCATCACCTCCATTGGCAGTGTGCTCCAGTTACAAAGCTCTTCCTCCCAGCTCCCTTCGCTATTCATTCTGCCAACTTTGACTGAATCCCCCTAACTGAGAAACAACTTCTGTCAATCTAAAACTGCCACAACCTTATTCATCTGGATTAATCCCAACCCAGTGTTCCTTTCTCCGTGGAGAACTGAACAGAATCATGTAGCATAGTGGTTAGTGTAATGCAGTGGTTCCCAACGTTTTATATGCCATGAATCAAAACCACCAGCCAAGTTGGGAACCCCTGATGTAACGCTATTACAGAGCCAGCAACTCAGGTTCAATTCCCACCACTGTCTGTAAGGCGGTTTTATGTTCTCCCCATGACCGCGTAGGTTTCCTTCGGGTGGGTGCTCCAGTTTCCTCCCACATTCCAAAGACATGTGGGTTAGTAGGTTAATTGGTCACACAGGTTTAATTCGGGGGCAGTGCAGGCTCCTTGGACAAGAAGAGCCTGTTAGCGTGCTGTATTTTGAAATAAAAATAAACAGCTCCAGCTAACCTTGACTGCCTTGTAATGGAGGATGAGAAATAGGAAATTGGAGCATCTGGCTGTATCCAACACAATCTCAGCTGATCATCCACCAGTACGCCGTTCCCACTTTGTTCCGAGATACTTAGCCCACTTGGTATTGACAAATACAAGACCATACAACACAGGAGTAGAATTAGGACATTCAGCCCACTGCTGTTCTATTATGGCTGATTTATCATCCCTCTCAACCCCATTCTCCTGCCTTCTCCCAATAATCTCTGATGTCCTTGCTAATCAAGAACCTATCAACCTCTACTTTAAATATACTCAATGGCCTCCACAGCCTTCTGTGGCAATGAATACTACAGATTCACAATCCTTTGGATAAAAAAAAATTCCTCTCATTTTTATTTAAGGATCGTCTTTCTAATCTGAGAGTATGCTCTCTGGTCCTAGACTTTCCCCACCCCAATCTTCTGAACTCCAGCGGGTACAGGCCCAAAGCCATACAATGCTCGTCATACGTTAACCCTTTCATTCCTGTGATTGTTCTTCTGAAATTCTTCTGGGCCCTTTCCAATGCAAGTACAATATTTCTTAGATGGAGCCCAAAATTGCTCACAATACTCCAAATGCAGTTTGACCAACGCCTTATAAAGCCTCAACATTACATCCTTGCTTTTACATTCTAGTCTTCTTGAAATAAAAACATTCCATTGCCTTCTTGTATACACATGTTCTTGAATATATTTAATGACTTGATCTCCACTGCCTTTTGTGGTAGAAAATTTCACAGGTTCACCATCTCATGAGTGAAGTGATTTCTCCTGATCCGTTTCTAAATACACATTCCCTGAAGTGTGACTTCTAGTTCTGGACTCCACAGCCATTGGGATGCCCTCCCAATATCAGGCTGTTGAGTCGTGTTAAAGCTGTCCAAGTTTCAGAGAATATTAAAACACAGTACAGAATGTGCCAAACATTAAATCAATTCAACACTTCCCTCTCACACAGCTTTCCATTTTTCTTTCATACACGTGCCTTTTCCACCTTCCTTCTATATCTGCCTCTACCAACCACACCCCCCCCCAACCCCGGCAGCGCATTCCACACGTTAAAAAAAACTACCACTGACATTTACCCTGTACCCTGGCCTATACATTCCTCCAATCATTTTAAAATTATGAATGCCCCCTTGTATTAGCTATTTCTGCCTTGGGGAAAAGGCATGGATGCCCACTAATAAGATTCTTTCTCATTCTTCTGAGCTCCAACTGATCCAACCTTCTGTAAGATCACAAGGCACAGCCGCGGTGAGTAGCTCTGCCATTTGATCGGGACTGATTTATCTTCCCATCTCATCCCCATTTACCCCCCTTCTCCCTGTACCCTATGATGCTCATACAGATTAAGTACCTATCAAGATCTTCTTGAATATACTCAATGACTGGGTTTTCCTGATGGGAAATCTGTAACAAGCAGAATACCTTTGGGATCAGTGCCTTTGTTTCTTGTAACACGATGAGAACAGAGGGTGTCTGATTTATATGCTTGCAAGTGACATGGAAATTAGAGCAATAGGAGTGAAGAGCAATAGGAGTAAGGATACAGATCAGCTCAAAGTCTGGTTGGAATGGTGGCAGATGAAATATAATCAGGTACAAAAGGCACTGTGGGTGGTTAAACTCTAGCAGAACATAGAGTAAATGGCCAGGATCTCGGGATTGTTGATGTACTGAGACGCAAGTCCACAGCTCACTGAAAGCCGCAACACGTGGCCAGGGTAGTGAAGGTACTTGCTTACACAGGCCTCAGCACTGAATTGAGAAGGCATTCTGCAGCTGCACAAAGCAATGGTTAAATAAATATGACAGCACCGGAACAGGCCCTTCAGCCCACCACAACTGCACCGAGCTAACAAATTCCAACTCCCTGCATCCCTCTATTTCCTGCTTGTGCACAGCAGGGGAATTAAGAGTTATTGGGGAAGAGACAGGTAGATGGAGCTGAGCCCACAGCCAGATGAGCCGTGATAAATGATAGCAGAGCAGGCTTGATGGGACAGAATGCCAACTCCTCCTCTTAGTTCTGATGTTTGTTACGTTTATGAGCCTGTCTAAATGAAGATTCATTTATCACGTACACCAAAACATACAGTGAAATGCATCGTTTGCGTAACAACCAACACAACATAAAGATGTTACAGGGCAGCCCGCAGGTGTCTCCACATTCCCGCACTAACATAGCACGTCCACCATAGTCAGCAGAACGCAAGCAATAACAGCAAAACTGCAACAATACAACAACAAAACAAGCCTCTTTCACCCACCCACAGACAGCCCTCCAACACCAGGACAGGCCGCTTAAACCTTGTTTATGTCACTGCTTCCACCACCTCCCCCAGCAGAGCATTCCAGGCACCCACCACTCTCCAAGAAAAACAACTTGCCTCACCATTAAGTCACAATTGGAATATAGTTCTGATAGGAAGGATGCGATTCACCAGGATGGCATGGAGGGCTATAGTTCTAAGGACAGATCAGAAAAGCTGCTTTGGTCTCACTTATTCTATTGTGTTGCTTTGTACTTACTGTGAACGTCGGCAAGAAAATGAATCTCAAAGTAATATATGGTGATGTATATATATTTTGAACCATATAGGAGATTTTTAAAATCATGAGCATATAGGGGATAGATATAACCTTTTTCCCAAGGTAGGGGAATCTAGAATTAGAGGGGAAAGCGGAGAAATTTAGGGAACATCTAAGGGGCAAGTCTCCTCCCCAACAACGCACAGAGGGTGTTCAACTCAATGGCTACTTTACTGGGTCATTAATGCAAATATCTAATCAGCCAATCATGTGGCAGCAACTCAATGCATAATAGCATGCAGACATAGTCAAGAGATTCGGTTGTTTTTCAGTCCAAGCACCAGAAAGGGAAAGAAAGGTGATCTAAGTGACTGATTATAGAACGGTTGTTGGTGCCAGACGGGGTGGTTTTAGTATCTCAGAAATTGCTGGTCTCCTGGTATTTTCGCATACTCTAGAGTTGACAGAAAATGGAACCAAAAAAACCTCAAGTATATATCCATTGAGCAATAGTTCCGTGGGTGAAAACACCTTGTTAATGAGAGAGGTCAGAGAAAATCCAAACTATTTCAAGCTGACAGGATTCAAATAACCACAGAGGTGTGCAGAAGAACATCTCTAAGCACACAACATATCGAATCTTGAAATGAATGAGCTATAGCAGCAGAAGACAACACTGGGTTCCACTTCTGAACCTAATAAAGTGAGCAGTGAGTGTAAAATCAAAAGATTGTGAGATGTGTTGTTTGTGCTAACAACTAGCACACCCAAGGATGTGCCTGGGGCAGCCCACAAATGTTGGCACACATTCTGGCACCCACATAGCACCCCACCATGCTCAGCAAAACATTGACAACAAAGGTTTGGACAGGGGCCTGTCCCTCTATGGTTCCATAGATCACTCCTGCTATCCTGAGAGTCCATCTAACAAACTTTTCCTGCACTAAGTCCATGGACAAGATGGGTCAAAGGGACCTATCCCTCTACGGTTCCACAGATCAGTCTCGCCATCTCGAGAGCCCATCTAATAAATCTTCACAGCACTAAGCCCTTGGTACTAATATCCTTTTTCAGATAAGATCAAAAAATCTCTCTCAAAACTCCAGATGTTGTGGACAGTGAAGGCTGTTGTAGGTTACAAAAGGAGACTAACAGGATTCAAAGCTGGGCTGAGAAGTAGCAGATAAAGTTCAATCCGGAAAAGTTTGAAGTGATTCACCTTGGAAGGTCAAACCTGAAGGCAGGATTGTGGAGTGTAGAGGAAGAGGGATCTCAGGTTTCCAATCCATTGATCTGGGCAAATTGAGATGGTGGTTAATAAGGCCATAGTGTTCAGGCCTGAAGCTGCCAGGAATGGCAGATACATTAGGGCCATTTAGATGGGTGGTGGCATAATTTTGAGGAAAGGATAGGGGAAGGTCAGACACAAGTTGTTTACACATGGAATGTACATGGAAAGCACTGTCGGAATGGATAGTACAGGCAAGTACATTATGGGCATTTAAGAGGCCCTTAAATGAAATGAAATGATATAGGAGCAGAATTAGCCCATTTGGTCCATTGAATTTGCTCCGCTATTTCATCATGGCTGATCTATTTCCCCTCTCAGCCACAGTTTCCTGCCTTCTCCCCATATTCCTTCATGCCTTGACCAATCAAGAAGCTATCAACCTCTGCCTTAAATATACGTATACCCTTGGCCTCCACAGCTGCCTGTGGCAGCGAATTCTACAGATTCAACACTCTCTGGCTAAAGAAATTCCTCATCTCCATTCTAAAAGGACGCCTATTCTGAAGTCCTCTGGTCCTAGACTCTCCCATTCACTCTATTGAAGCCTTTCAACTAGGTCACCCCTCATTCTTCTAAATTCCAGTTAATACAGGCCCAGAGCCATCAAATTCTCTTCATATGACAAGCCATGCAATCTAGGATCATTTTCGTGAACCTCCTTTGAACCCTCTCCAGTGTCAGCACGTCTTCTAGTGTCAAGATAAGGAGCCTAAATCTGCTCACAATACTCCGTTAGGCCTCACCAGTGCTTTATAAAGCTTCAACATTACATCCTTGCTTTTATATTCTAGTCCTGCTAAAATGAATGCTAACATCACATTTGCCTTCCTCACCACAGACTCAACCTGCAAATGAAAGAAAAATGGAGGATTATATGGAAGGGTTAGGGTGGACTAAGTTAAATGGTCGGCACTATATCATGGGCTATAGCGCCTGTACCGTTCTATGTTGTCTCACCAGTGCCTTGTACAGTTGCAGCAAAACATCTTTACTCACAATCAAATCCTCTTGCAATGAAGGCCACATATCATTTGCTTTCATAACTGCTTGACACCTGTGTCATGTTGCACCTTCCCCAATCTCAAGCTAACATACTGTATTTAAAACCAAAGTGGACAGCCTCACATTTATCTACATTAAACAGCATCCATACTTTGATAATAAATTTATTTAGATTTGATCTGCCCCCTCACCCAACTTGGTCCCTGCTGATGGAAAATAGAGGTTTTAATGTCATCAAATTACAGGTGAAGAAAGACAAAAGAAAGGCTCCAATTAAAAACTTGCATATTTTTTAAATATGGAAAAGTGAAGCATCTTGCAAAGAAAATGCAAGAGATATGGAAGGCTTGACCAAAGTAACAGTCCTTGAGGATTGGGGGAAAGTGGTCAAAGGAGGTAAAAGGCACTGGCACCAGTGGCAGTGCAATGGAGGCTGGAATTGGAGAAGATGCTTCAATAGGCATTGAATCCTAGAGTAATACAGCACAAAAATCAGGTCCTTCGGCCAACTGGTGCATGCTGACCACAGATTCCTCCCTGCTACTCCCAGGTGCCCAGGTTCAGCCAAAAACACTCCAGCCCTCCCCTGCTAACTACCCAAATGCCTCTTAAATGTTACAATTCTCCTGGTCTCAACCATTTCTTCTGACAGCTCATTCCAGGTTTTCACTATCCTCTCTCAGGCCCAACACTTAAATAAACCTAGCAGATGCAAAAAGCATCTAATGAGCAGTCAATATTTAAGTACCCAATTCCTCAACACGAGTCAAAAATAGAATTATGAAAATTTAAAGTTCTGCAGACTATTTGCATGCAAAGGAGCCCTTCGCCTAATTCCACAGCTCTGACCCTGTAGTACAGGAGGTACTGTGAGCACTCACCCTCCAATTCATGGGCAGCATAGTAGCACAGACAGCATAGCTACCACCTCACCCTGACGTCTGGCACAACGTTCTTCCCGTGACCGCACAGGGTTTCCTCTTATCCTAAAGATTCCATAACCACAAGACAGAGGCATAATTAGGCCATTCAGCCCACCTGCCATTCCATCGTGGCTGATTTATTATCCCTCTCAACCCCATTCTCCTGCCTTCTCCCTGTAACCTGAAGTAGTGTTGAGTTTCTGACACTGCAGGTTGTCACTGGGTTAAATGGCACAGGGGAGACACTATCAGGTCTACTGAGTCCAACTTAACCAAAGAGCCAACACAACCCTAAAGGAAACTTTGCGTTGGTTGTCTCTGAAATAGGAAAGATACCAACAGCCTGCATTGCTACAAACCCCATGATTGGAGTATTGTGTTCAGTTCTGGTTGCCTTATTACAGGAAGGGTGTGGAAGGTTTAGAGGGAAGCACAGGAGATTTACCTGGATTAGAACACGTCTTATGACAATAGCAAACTAGGGCTTTTCTCTTTGGGGAGAAGGAAGGTGAGAGGTGACTTGATAGAGGTGTATAAGATGATAAGAGGCATAGGCAGAGTGGAGAGCCAAAGATTTTCCCTGAACAGAAATGGCTAATACAAGAGGCCAAAATTTTAATGTGATTGGATGAAAATGTGGCGTGGGGGGGAAGGACGTCAGAGGTAGTTTTAAACACAGAGCATGCTGTGTGCAAGGAACTTGCTGCCGGAGTGGTGGATAGACAGATACACTCAGGAGATTTAAGACTCTTAGATAGGCACGTGAATGAAAGAAAAACTGTAGCCGGACACAATTGTGTATTGCATTTAATTCTGGTCAAAAAAATGGAGGGTTACTTGGGAGGGAAACATTAGAATGACCTTGGAGTAGGTTAACATCTTGGGTCTAAGGACCTGTACTGTTCTACGCCCATGGTCACAGCCAATGAAGTTCTGAAATGTTGTGAGCACAGCAGTCAAGTTGTGTGCAGCACCAAGCTCTTGAAAAAAGCAATACTCTGCTGATTGTAAGGTAAACTTTGAATTAAATGCATGCCAGTCTGGGGAAGAAGGGATTCCTCCTCTGATAATGCAGCACCTGGGAATTTTATTAATTCGTTGCATAGTTCTGAACGGCACCCTTAAAAACAGAATTGGTATACAGTAAGAGACAAATGTATTACGAGGTCTGGAATCATAAACCGGCCCAGTCTGGTTAGGAGAGGACAGACTTCCACTCCTGAATGTCCTGAATCAGATGTGCTTTTTTATCCCCCCAACAATCTGGTTTTAACATGGTCATCATTACTAAAACGAGCCTTTGCTTTTAAATTTATGTGACTGAATTTAAATCCCAGCTGCCTTGGGTGGGCTTTGAACAGGCGGCACAGTAGCAGAGTGGCTAGCACAACGCTGTACAGTACAGACGACCCAGGTTCAATTCCCATTGCTACTTGTACGTTCTCCCCGTGACCGCATGAGTTTCCTCCGGGTGCTCCAGCTTCTTCCCACAGTCCAAAAGCAAACTGGATAGTAAGCTAATTGGTCATTTTAAATTGACCATGTTTAGGCTAGGATTAAATCAGGAGATTGCTGGGCGGCAGGGCTCAAAGGGCCTATACCACAATGGATCTCAATTTTAAAAAGATAAATTTGTGTCAGGAGAATAAAAGTCCACAATTTAGGCCTTCAAGTCCAGTAACTTAACAGCGATTGTCACTGTACCCCACGATGTCTGCTCAAGCCTCTGGAGTGGGTCTCCAAGGCTAGTGTGACATAAGTTTGCTGCCTCCTCAAAAACATCAGGCCTGCCGGGTGTCTGGAAATGAGGCAACACACCCTTCTGCTGGGCCTCATCTCATCAACACTCGGGTAACGTTTACAAAATAGATTGCAGCCAATCATGCAGGATACACCCGACACCTAGAAGGGCAAGCGTATTGGGTGGAAGAGGGACTCATAGCCCTTTCATTCTCACCGGGCTAATCCTGGAGCTCCCTCGCCAGTAGCACTGTGGGAGAGTCTTAACCATAATGATTGTCTTTTTCTCACTACTACCATCAGGAAGGTACAGGAGCCTAAAGGCGCACACTCAACATTTCAGGAGCAGCTTCTTCCCCTCTGCCATGAGATTTCTGAATGGACAATGACCCCATGAACACCACCTCACTACTTATTCCTCTCTTTTTGCACTATTTATTTTATATGTATATTTACTGTAATTTACAGTTCAGTTTTTATGTATTGCACTGTACTGCTGCCCCAACATATTTCACGACATATGCCAGTGGTATTAAACTGGATTCTGATTTTCAAGCAGCTCACTCTTGGGTTGTCAGGGAGTGTTAAGGAATAGGTGTTAAGTTTCAGCCCTGCCAGTGACACTCACATCCAAAAAAAATTAAACAAACTAGATATGAAAATCACTGAGTAAGGACCACATGGTCACCATCCAATCAAACGACTTAAATAGATTGGCATAGTAGCCTAGCGATGAGTTCAATCACTTTACAACACCAGTTATCACTGATCGGGATTCAATTCCCACTGTTGTCTATAAGGAGTTTGTACATTCTTTCTATGACCGCATGGGTTTCCTCCCACATTCCAAGGATAAACAGTTAGGGTTAATGAATTGTGGGCATGCTATGTAGGCACTGGAAGTGTGATAACACTTGAGGGCTGCACCCAGCACAATCCACAGCCTGAGTTGCTTGTTAACACAAAAACAACATATTTCATTGTATGCTTCGACGCACATGGGACAAATAAAGTTCAATCATTAATTCCTACCCAGATGGTAGAAAATGTGAATAGTGTAAATCATCAGTTGATGGTTGAAGCAGGCTTGATGGGCTGAAGGGCCTGTTTCTGTCCTGTAAGACTCCATTGGGAACAGAGAAAATGTACAAAAATGGGGACTATGAGGTGGAGATCTCACAAACAAGCTGCACTTTAATGCTCCACATCCCCCATGTAATTCATGGCAACCACAGCACACTAGATTTATCAATGCAAAGAGCAAATGGGAAACACTGCCCAGCAGACTTTCAGAGAAATTCCCTAGCTCCCAACTGCATCAACCAAACAACACACTAGGCAAGATTTATCATTTCAAAGAGCAAATAGGAAAGCAAGAGGGTGGAGATTACCCAGCAGACCTTCAGAGAAATTCCCTGGCTCCTAACTGCTCACATTCCAGATGGGAAGAGTGGGCTCCTGCAACATTTCTGGAGCTGAATATCACAGTTTCAGCATGGGAAAGATCGTTTTCAGTTTAATTGTTCACTCTCCCTCCAAAACTTATCAAATGGCCACATAACCTTGTCACAGTCTAAATCACATTCCACTACGTTCTCACCAAGGCATCAGGTTTATTATTACTGATACACGTCACAAAATTTGTTGTTGTGTGGTACCAGTACAATGCAATATGTATAAACTACCAATTACTTTATAAAAATATAAAATTAGTGCAAAAGGAGAACGAGGTGACTATCCATTCAGAAAACTGATAGCGGAGACGAAGACGCTGTTCTTAAAACATTGGATGTGGTTCTTCAGATTCCTGTAGCTTCTACCAGATGGCAGTAATGAGATGAAGCCATGTCCGAGATGTAAACAGAGGGTAACTTGCTGCAAGTTCTCCAAACCAGAAACACTGCCCCTACTTGGAAAAATATTCACCTGCTGGTTGTAAACCCTGGTACTCCCTCAGCAGTGATGTGGGAGCACTTTTCCCTGGAGGGAGTGCTACAGTTGGTTGAGCTCACAACCCCCACATTCTCAGGGGGCTATGGAACTGGACTCTCTCACGATGGTGTCTGAAAAGAGGATGCTGTCCAAGTTGCATGCCATCTTGGTCATTGTCTCCCATCCACTACATAATGTACTGGGTGGGCACAGGAGTACATTCAGCCAGAGACGCATTCCACCGAGATGCAACACAGAGTGTCATAGGAAGTCATTCCTGCCTGTGGCCATCAAACTTTACAACTCTTCCCTTGGAGGGTCAGACACCCTAAGCCAATAGGCTGGTCCTGGACTTATTTCATAATTTACTGGCAGAATTTACATATTACTATTTAACTATTTATGGTTTTATTACTACTATCTATGGTGCAACTGTAACAAAAACCAATTTTCCCCCGGATCAATAAAGTATGACTATCAGGAATGGGCAGTAAGTGTTAGCAACACCCACGTCCAGTGAATAAACAGCATAGATCAAAAAACAAAACTACAAATACTGAAAATCCAAAAAGTAAATACAAAATTTTGTAATGCTCCCCAACTCAGGTTGTGGTAACGCTTCAAATTGATGAACTTTAAATAACTAAATGTCTCCAATTCAACATTACCTTTTTCTTTCTCATAAGACGCTGTCTGACCTATTGAGCATTTCCAGCACTTACTTTGGTCCCTTTTAATTCCAAAAGTGGACAGTGGATTCCATTCCGGGTGCCTTTTAGCTGCCTCCCTCTCCACAAGCTTTGTCCTTTGGCCCAACTGCTGCATGCTGACCACAGATTCCTCCCTGCTACCTCCCAGGTACCCAGGTTCAGCCAAAAACACTCCAGCCCTCCCCTGCTAACTACCCAAATGCCTCTTAAATGTTACAATTCTCCTGGTCTCAACCATTTCTTCTGACAGCTCATTCCAGGTTTTCACTATCCTCTCTCAGGCCCAACACTTAAATAAACCTAGCAGATGCAAAAAGCATCCAATGAGCAGTCAATATTTAAGTACCCAATTCCTCAACACGAGTCAAAAATAGAATCATGAAATTTTAAAGTTCTGCAGACTATTTGCATGCAAAGGAGCCCTTCGCCTAATTCCACAGCTCTGACCCTGTAGTATGGGAGGTACTGTGAGCACTCACCCTCCAACTCATGGGCAGCATAGCTACCACCTCACCCTGACCTCTGGCACAGCATTCTTCCCGTGACAGCACAGGGTTTCCTCTTATCCTAAAGATTCCATAACCACAAGACAGAGGCATTAGGCCATTCAGCCCATCTTCCATTCCATCGTGGCTAATTTATTATCCCTCTCAATCCCATTCTCATGCTTTCTCCCTGTGGGCTTTGACACCCTTACTATCAACCTCTTCTTTAAATATACTCAATGACTTGGCAATTAATTTTACAGATTCATCACAGGCCAACCAAGTACCAATAGGTTAATCGACAATAATTATCCCTAGTATACCAGAGCGGTAGAGTTTGGTGGTGGGGGGAAGGGGGGGCAGCGCAAAAACTTGATGTGGATATTTGGAGAGTATGTCAGAGAGAAAACTAGTGGTTCACTCTGAGTTGGTATGGACCAAAATATTCAGACTTGCAGAAAACTTTTGACAAGGTACTACATGAGGCTGCTTACCAACTTGAGAGCCCATGGTATTGAAGGAAAGTTATTGGCATGGTTAGAGCATTGGCTGATTGGTAGGAGGCAGTGGGTGGAAATAAAAGGATCCTGGTCTGGTTGGTTGCCAGTGACTAGTGGTGTTCCGCAAGTCAGTGTTGGGACCACTTCTTTTTCTGATATATATCAATGATTTAGATGATGGAATCTAGATGAGGGCTTTGTTGCTAAGTTTACAGAAGATACGAGGATTGGTGAAGGGGCAGGTGATGATGTCTCCGTCTAAGTAGACAATGGATGCGCCCCGGGACACAGACCTGGGCGATGAAAATGGAGATCCTGGGCTGCCCAGACATCAAGACCACCCCCCTTCAGCCTTGCGGACGTGGTCCAAAAGAATGTGAAGCAGTATATTTGGCATCAGCTTGGCTGCAGGAGCTGCCTGGAGGTGACGTGATACGTCACCCAATCGCCTTAGGGGCTCCACTCCGGATTTGTGTAGGGTTTACTCCTTAAGGCTGATTTATACTTGTGCGTCAACTCGACGCCGTAACCTACTCAAGTGACCAACGCACGTTGTGAGTATTTATACTTGTGCGTTGGTGTGTCTGCATCACTCATCAATTCAGGCACATCGCGCATGCGCACACACCTGCCTGCGCAAGGCTTCATGGTCATGGTAGTCTTTCTCGGGGTAAACAAGTTTAAAGCGAGCGTCTTTTTTCGTAAAAGCGAAATATGTCCTCCGTAATCTCAGAGGTCTGTAAAGCTTTATGGAAAGCATTGCAGCCAGAGTTCCTTCCCTGACCTTCAGTCGGCCAATGGGAAGCTTTTGCGGCGTAGGAGGAAATGCGATGCTACCAAGCCGACCAATCACAGTTGTTGCAGTCTGCGTTGCTGCGAAGCGCAGTTACATTTTGGGAGAGGTGCGCGTCAGGCTACGGCGTAGGGTTCGTGGCAACGCCGTACCTACAGCGTCAAGTTGACGCACAAGTATAAATCAGCCTTTAGCCTTTTGTTCTTCCGAAGATACCCACAAGGCAGTGGGATCCGTAACCCTGGATAGAGGCCCATACTGGGTACTGTCAGCCGGAGCCAATTGACCCCAGGGCTCGTGTAAGGCAGGGTCATCACGCCCTGTAGTAGTGACATATGGAGCCACTACCCACTACATATGGAGGGGCAGGTAGTGTTGAGGAAATAGGTCGACTACAGAAGGACAGATTAGGAGAATGGGCAAGAAACTGGGAAATGAAATAGAATGTTAGAAAATGGATAGTCATACACTTTGGTAGAAGAAATAAATCTGCAGACTACTTTCTAAATGGTGAGAAAATCCAAAAATCTGAGATGTAAACAGACTTGAGGGTCCTTGTGCAGAGCACCCTAAAGGTTAACTTGCAGGTAGAGTCCGTGGTAAGGAAGGCAAATGCAATGTTAGCATTCATTTCAAGAGGTCTAGAATAGAAGAGCAAGGACGCAATGCTGAGGCTTTATAAAGCACCGGTGAGGCCTCACCTTGCGTATTGTGAACAGTTTTGGGCTCCGCATTTAAGAAAAGTTATGGTGGCATTGGAGGAGGTTCATAAGGATGATTTTGGGAATGAAAGGGTTATCATACAAGGAATGTTTGTTAGCTCTGGGTCTAAACTCGCTGGAATTTAGAAGGATGGGGGGGAGGGGATGTCACTGAAGCCTTTCAAATGTTGAGAGGCCAAGACAGAATAGATGTCGAAAGGATGCTACCCATAGAGGGAGAGTCTAGGACAACAGCGCACAGCCTCAGGATAGAAGAGTGTCTAGTTAAAACAGATGCGGAGAAATTTCTTTAGCCAGAGAGTGGTGAATTTGTGCAATTTATTACCACAGAAAGCTGTGGAGCCCAGGTTGCTGGGTGTATTTAAGGCAGAGCTGGATAGGTTCTTGATTAGACATGGCAGCAAAGGTTATGGGGAGAAGGCCGGGGAGTGGGGCTGAGAAGGGGGAAAAAATAAAGGATCAGCCATGATTGAATTTCAGAGCAGACTCAATGGGCCAAATGGCCTAATTTCACTCCTATATCTTACCGTTTAAAACAGCCTCTTGTATTCATCAGCTAGTTACCTCCATCACTCGCAAAGTGAAAGATTACTCCTCACTCTAGTTTTAAGGTTACCCCCCCTTTCCCTCCAGTTATTTGCTTAAATTGTCCCAGAACAAAGGACATTTCCAGTCCTGTGAGAATATGACAACCCTTATTTCAGGTAAAGATGAGGAGGAATGTTTCAGGAACAGCTCCCTCCCTGGACAATGAACCCACGTACGCTACCTCAATGGTTTCTTTCTTAATTTTTTTAAATATGTTTTTTCCCAATTTATAGATTATTTTATGTATTACAATGTACTGCTACTGCAAAGCAACAAATTTCATGACAATGATATGAACCTAATTATGAGTTGTAAATATCTGTAATTCTCTACCATGGAGAGCAGTTAAGCAGAGTCCTTGAAATATATTCAAGGCACACATAATACTGACCAGAGTAAACTGTAAAGGAGTGAAGGGGTGTGGGAAGAGAGTAGGAAAGTGGTCTTGGAGTGAATAACAACGTGGCCGGTCTAACCTTGGCCTCAATACCGACATGTTCTCTAAACTATGTACCTGTGTTTGGATAACTCTTCCAGTACATGAAGCTAACCAAGCCTGCCAGAGCCTGTCAAGGTGTTCCTCAGGCCCTGTGGGAGGCTAGTGCAGAGATATTTAAAACACCCTTAGCGACAGGGGAGGTAGCAGAGAATTGGAACAGGGTAATGTTACGTTGTTAAAGATAGGCTCCAAGATTTAGCCAGGATATTATAATCCAGTGAGCCTGACATCAGTAGTGAGAAAGTTATTAGAAGACATTCCAATGGACAGGATATACAAGTATTTGGAGGATAAGGACAGATTAGGGATAGTCAGCATGGCTTTGTGCATGGCAGGTCGTGTCTAACCAGTCTAAGGGAGTTTTCCAAGGATGTTACCAGAAAAGTTAATAAAAGGCAATGACTGTTGTCTATATGGAATTTAGCAAAGCATTTGACAAGGTCCTGCAAGGGAGGTTGGTCAAGAAGATTCAAGATGAGGGAGTAAACTGGATTAGATACTGGCTTCACGAGAAAAGTCAGGGATAGTTGCCTCTCTGACTGGAGGCCTGTGGAGTGCCACAGGGATCAGTGCAGGATCTATTGTTGTTTATACCAAAGATCTGGATAATAATGTGGTTAACAGGAGCAGTAAATTTGCAGATGACACCAAGATCAGGTTGTAGTGGTCAGCAAGAAAGACTCCCAAAGCTTGCAGCAGGATCTGGACCAGCTGGAAAATGGCAGTTAGAATTTAATGCAGATGAGTGTGTAGCATTGGGCCTTGAGAAGACTAACTGGGGTAGGTCTTGCGTAGTAAGCTAGGGCACTGAAGAGTGCTGTAAAACAGAGGGATTTGGGAATACTGATCCACAATTCCTTGAATGAGATGTCAGAAGTAGATAAGGTCACAAAGAAAGCTTTCAGCACATGGGCCTTCTCAAAAATCAATGTATTAAGCACAGGATTTGGATGTTATGTAGAAATTGTATCAGATGTCGGTGAGGTCTAATTTGGAGTACTAAGTGCAGTTTTAGTCACCCACCTACAAGGAAGATATAAATGAGATGGAAGAAATGCAGAAGAGATTTAGAAGGACTGGAGGACCTGAGTTAAGGAAAGATTGAATAGGTTAGAACTTAATCCCTCAGAATGTAGAACATTTGGAGACTTGACAGAGCTATACAAAATGATAAGGGGTAAATGCAAGCAGCCTTTTTTCACTGAGGTTGATGAGAATAAAATTTGAGGTCATGGGTCAAAGGTGAAAGGCAAAATGTTTAAAGGGAACTTCTTCACTCGGAGATGAAAGTGTACAACGAGCTGCCAGCACAGGTGGGGAATGCAGGGTAAATTTCAACATCGAAGAGAAATTTGGATAGATACACAGATGAGAAGGGTACGGAGGGCTCGGAACAGACAAGATGGGCCAATGGGCCTATTGTGCTGTAGTGTTCTATAACTTAATCTATATGCCTTTTACACATTGTAACTACACCACTTCCTCCGACAACTCCCCCCAAACACCCACCACTCAGTCAGGTCCCTCTCACCTTGAAACTATGCACTCTACTTTATTGCATACAGCACAGTAACAGACCGTCCCGGCCCAATGAGCCTGCGCTGCCTATGTGTCCGATTAACCTACTAACGCATGTGTCTTTGTGAATGTGGGAGGAAACCAGAGCACCCAGAGGAAGCCCAGCGGACACGGGAAGGATGGAGAAACACTTACAGACAGCAGCGGGAATTGAACCCCAGACACTGGCTGTACAGTGTTACCTCTAGTTTTGGAGTCAGATACCCTGGGAAAGACACTGACCATTCACAGTATCTATCCTCCTTATAGCTTTAGAAAATTTCATAAGGCCACCCTTCACTCTTGGGGGCGGGGGGGAGGGGCAAGACTGGAACTAGCCATGATCTTATTCAATGGCAGAGTAGGCTTGAGGGGTAGGTTGGCCCACCCTGCTTGTGCATTTTTAAAGAGTTATCAGATATACCACATACCTGCCATATCTACAAATGAACAGTAAATTCAAAACCGTATGTCCTCAGGACAGGGGGCTTCAAAGCCTGTAAATTTTTCCACTAAACCTATGTATCCCTGGCCTGGATTAATGTACACCCCAAGACAATTGGTCTTAGACTATATCCTTAAAATGGTGGCATCAAAATAAGCAGTTAGCTTACGCCCGAGTATTGTTAACCCCACCACAGAGCACGCAAAGATTAAAAGTGCGTGCGTCTGATACAAACCAGGCGAGGTTCAGTTCCACCCCCCCCCCCACCGGAAGGGATTTCTTTTTAAATATAAAAACAACATCCCTGCACAAGTTCGGCAAAAATACAAGTGGAAGGAGCTGACGATAAGATTCAGAAGGGGGCAGATGCTCAGAACAAAGCGCTGCGCCACCTAACAGTCCACACACACCCGAATTTGGGCGCTTAAAGTTTATTTTTTTAGGCGAAAAAAATAACTAAACGATTCAATTACGTTCACCCTCGACTATTTAAAATAAAAGTTGCTTTTACGCGATTGCGCCCTTTTCTTTGCTCGGGGAAGATACCTGATGCTGACGAGAAGATTGAAACAAGGAGACAAGATTTCCCTTCTCTCGCTAAAATAAGGGGAAAAAAACTGCAAACCGATTTTATTCGGACACAAAGCTAACAAAACAAATTGGAATGCATAAAGCAGCTCCCATGCATTTAGATATCTAACAAGTTTAATTTCTTCGCACGTTTTCAACCATTAAAAACGGAAAACTACAATCTTAAACAAACATGATTTGCAATTCAGTTTCATAATAAATTTCCTCCCACAACCGAGGTACAAACAGTCTTAAATTCCCGCATTTGACACACAAGCACATATTTTTATGGGATTGGATACTATCTCATTGCATTGACGATTTTGTAAGCGTGCCGACGAGGACAAGGGAATAAACTACAATACAAAGCCCCCCAGAAATCCCCTCTCTTGTGCTGATGGCTTCCCCTTTCCCGAGGCCTGGGAGGCCTTCAAGTAACCAAGCGTCGATATACTCTTAAATTAAGCCCTCAATCTTTACAAAGTAAAAGATACTGAAATACAAATAGAAGCGGAGACTTCAATCATTGGGCTAAATTTAAAAATTCGGAAGGGAAAGAATCTAAAAATCACCCAGTTCAGAGAGAAAGACGACAATTAAATCCCTTCCTTTCACAACTAATCGAGCCCCAGGCCTCGGGCCTGCTGGATAGGCCTTTTAAAAAAAGCAGGTTTCGTCCTAATGCTCAGAAACAACAAAAAAAAGAGTTTACGTGATTTTTCCTGGAGGCCCAGAACCTCTTTATAAGCCTTCCTGCCTCAGAAAGGACGTGAACATTTTATATTTTTTCCTCTGATGGGAAAAATGAGTTTTATTGTTCAGGTAGGATTAATTTGAAAACAGAAACCTAAAAAGACCCTAAATTAAAAACCTTTAGGGGGAAGAGAAAAGGGAGAGATTTTATTCCCCTTGTTATTGTATTCTTTCCTGTTAATAAAAAAAATGGTTTTAAAAGCTTTAGGCTGGGGGTTGTTTTTTTTTCCTTCACACACAGTATTATTTTTTTAATCCCAAGAGTAGAAGTACTTAGCCAAAAAGATAAAGGAAATAAAAGCAGGCCCCATAAGGGGGGAGACAATAAGAGAGGGACACAAACTTTACCTGCTCCTCAGTCCACACTGCACTAAACACGCACACAAACACCCCCGGCACGTGACCCGGCCCTCCGCCGCTTCGCTCCCGGCGCCATTTTGAACCCCGTGACGTCACCCGACACCCACCCTCCGCTCCCATTATTTCTACAACCCACTTCGTGTTTTTTTTTGCCTTCAAACCATTTATTTTATCATTCACGCTCAGATTGTATATATTAAGTTCCCTTAGTTGCCCTTTGTAGGATCCTTTAACTCTCACGCTTCTTCCCCCCCGTCACGTGAGGGGAAAGAAAGCTTCCATTATTTGGCACCTCCCCGAAGATTTAATTTACATCGCTGCTGCCCTGTTTTTTTTCCCAATTGTTTTCTTCATTCGTAAAATTTTTAAAATTTAATGTTTAGTGCCCTCGAGGATATTTTACTTTAATCATGTCAGTTTTCCCGACCCCATTTGTCACATGGTGAGAACCTCCTCTATTTTAGAGAACTACCCAGTTTCCAAGATTTGTTCCGCCTCCACGTCGTTGTCAAACCTCCTACTTTACTGATGGGAGATGTATAACTTAATCACTGATTTACTTTATAGTTTCACCTCTCTCTGGCAGGTGTTACGATCATTTTAAGTCCACTGACGTTCCCCGATATCAATACGCTCCGGTGCCAAAATATTATTTTAAAAATCACAATAATTTTCTTGCAATTGGTACTGAAACTTGGGAATCTCCTGGTTTTTCCCTGTCACGTGAGCTGTTCCAGCTCCGCTTCGACCCGCCACCATTTTAAATTAGTGACGTCAGGAGACAACCTGTATTTAACCTCCTCCTCTTCCTATGCACGTTAAGTTTTTATTTAAACATCTTACTAAAGTATGTTTTCATGTTTTACAAAACACAAAACTGCTCTCCAGTTTCTATCGTTATTTGGCTAAAGCCGTGCGTTCCCTGTCACGTGACCTGTAGAGAGGGCTTTCTTCAGCGTGCCGCCATTTGGAAGCCCATGTCGTCACAGCCAATTTTATTATTTTCATTCCTTCCATCTACCTGCAGTTTATATTGCCTAAAAAGAAAATAAATGTATCATTGAGATAATTTCTATCCAAATTCGATCTGAGCGTTTTTTGTTCTTGCGCGTTCACAGAGACACCCTTGTCATGTGATATCTTTTCCCTCAAGGAGCCTTCAGCTATGCGGACGCCATTTTATTTGTTCCCCTTTCCCCTCAACTGTGGGACGCGTGTAAATGTAATCGAATGTGGCATTGCCGTAATTTAGGAGCCCTTCTTTTGGATGCGATTCGCTTATGCTTTTCATAAGCGCCGAATTCCTCACTCCGATCCCACAACAATAACTGATTAGTTCTGCCCCTTTCGTGACATTTCCCCTCTTGCCCCCTCAGACGTTTTCCCGCCAATCCCGTGGGTCCAGCGCCGAGAAATTTCCGACTTCTGCCGAAGATTCCCGAACCTTAAACCGTCGGCTAGCCCTTTCCTATCGCTGCCGAAGATTCCCGAAATTTCGGATTTTCATCCCCTTCTCGTTATCGATAGGAAGTCAAATTATATCTTTCACATAATGTGATTGCTTTCACGTGAGTTATTCTGTTTTAAGATAAATTAATCGATAACTTTAAAATTTCGATATACATATATATTACACTCGCCATGCGTCGGCTAACCGGAGATACCCGAGTCTTTCCGAGGATGGACGGTGGGCTGAAACCTCGCGAGAGTTTGTACCCTACCATCGCTCGAGTTTAAAGGATCCGAGGGCGGAGGCGGCGTCGTGCAGTCAACCGTTTAAATTGCACTCGAACGGCCCTAGGTGGAGGAGTGTTGCAACAAGCGGGACGGTGCTGCCTTTTCGGACCGGGACGATTATGATGAGTGCCAAGAGTCTGTCCGGGGTGAATGTGGTGCTGGTGATGGCCTACGGCAGCCTAGTGAGTGTCAGCGGGCTGCTAGTTACCGGTGGTTATCCCGGCTATTAGTTATGACAGGTTGGGAAATACTTGTGATGGGTATTAATTATTACTAGTTATCCTTGACCTTTTCTATTTATTCGTTTTGGCAAAATGAGGAAAATGACTGTATTGCAGATATTATTGCTCGTTATCCCCATCTTCTCTTATTCTAGATGACAAACTGGAGAGTGCCTGCAAGATGGGTGTTCGTTACTGTTAGATATTCGTGGTCTTGTCTAGAATCCGAAACGGGTTTAATATCACTGGCGTATGTCGTGTACTAGCAATACATAAATTGTAATAAGTAATGTATGAAAATGAATATGCAGTGCATAAAAGGGGGGGAGGGGCACCTAATACTGAGGAGGTGTTCATGAGTTCACTGTTAATTTAGAAATCTGATAGCAGAGGGGAAGAAGCTGTTCCTGAAAATGTTGAATGTATGCTTCAGGCTCCTGTATCTCCTCCTTTATGGTCCTGGGTGACACTGGATTCTGTATGGCAAACCAGGAAGCCTCTAAGAAGGGCGTTAGTTATTGGTAGTGACACCTTATCTTTCCAATTCTGTCTGAAAGACTGGGGGAATACCTATAGGTTGGGTGTTTGTTTTTACTGGTTACTCCTTACCCTGTATCCTCTATATAAATGGGATAGAAGACTGTCATCAGAATCAGGTTTAGTTTCACTGGGTGCTCTGATTTCACTAATCTTCTCTGTTTATAATATATAACAAACTGAGAATGCCTATAAGATGGGTGTTAGTTATGGGTGGTTACCCCTACTGGGGCATAGACTACCAACAGCAGCTTGCCAGAGTCATGTGTCTGGCCCAGTCTCTCATATTGTCCCCAGGTGTTGCCCATCTTCTCAGATTGGATGGGAGGGGTAATTGAAAATGCTAAGGTCGTGCATGTGCAGTGCTCCTGATAAAAATCTCAGATGGGTGGAAAGGAGATTCCGATGATCCTCTCAGCAGTCCCCTCAATTCTTTATAGGGGCTCATTGTCTAGGACTTTTCTTTTTGGACCAAAGGAAGATGAGGGGAGACCTGATAGAGATGTACAAGATGATGAGGCATCGATCAAGTGGACAGCCAGAGACTTTTTCCTGGGGGGGGGGGGGGCGGGGGAGGCTGATGCGAGGGAGCATAACTTTCTAAGGTGACCGGAGGAAATTGTAGGAGGGACTGGCAGAGGTTTTTTTTTAAACAAAGAGTAGTGGTGTATGGAACACCCTACTGGGGATGGTGGTAGAGGCAGATACATTGGGGCCATTTAATGAGCACATGGATGAAAGAAAAATGGAGGATTGATTCCAAGGGAGGGAAGATTTGGATTGATCTTAGAGTAGGTTAAAGTGTCGGCACAACACTTGGGCTGAGGGGCCTGTTCTATGTTCTAAAATAAACCTAGCCTATCCAGTTTGTCCTGCAAGCACTCTCCATTGCAACAGCATCCTGTGGTGTGGCAATCAGAACTGCACATGTTGCTTCTCCAAGTGTGGTTAAACCAATGTTTTGTAAAGTTGCAATGTGACATCCCAATTCTCAGATTTGTTTCTTCGTAATTTTGCAGTAATTTTACTATAAATTATTGATGCTGAGCAGCCTGTGACTTGGTGCTCAAGGTCTTTTAACTCATTTATTGACAGGATCTTGCGTCCATTTGACATCCCTACGTGCCCTTGATTACTTGCAATGTTATTATAGAGACTGCAGACACTCTACTGGAGGAACTCAGTGGGTGGAGCAGCATCTGTGGGAGGAAAGGAATTGTAGACATCTCACATCAAGACCCTGCATCAAGTATGTGAAAGAGCCAGAGAGATTTTGAGGGACTTGATATAGGTCGCCAGCTGAAACATACATTTCTTTCCTCCTGCAGATGCTGCTTGACCTGCTGAGAACCCCCAACAGACTGTTGCTCTAGATTTTAGCATTTGTAATCTCTATTTCAGAGACCCACCCTGTGACTGTGTCTGGAATTGCCTTTGTGTTCAGAGTGGGATAGAAAGATTTGAGATTGAATGTGTTTTGACAATGGTCTGATAGTCCTGATGACGGAGGGGAAGAAGCTGTTCCTAAAATATTTGGTGTGGGTCTTCAGGCTCCTGTACCTCCTCCCTGATGGTAGCAATGAGAAGAACCTGGGTGGGGTGGATCTTTCATGGGATGCTGCCTTCCTGAAGCATTATCAAAAGCAGGGTGGGTTGTGCCTCTGATGGAGCTGGCTGAGTCTATAACCTTCTGCAGCCTCTTGCAATCCTGCACATTGGAACCTTGGTCTATGAGGTGCCCAGGGATCTCTGTACCTCCCAGGATTAGAACCAAGCTTATGGCATCATCCTTCATTTGGCATGTGTTTTCCTTCCTAATGTTGCTGTCTTTTATCCTCAGATATTTGTCCTCCTCTTCATCTTTGTCAAGCGCCAGATCATGAGGTTCGCCATGAAATCCCGGAGAGGCCCCCATGTCCCCATTGGGCACAACGCGCCCAAGGTTAGTATCTGACCAGTGCAGGGCAGGTGGCACATGGACTCCTGTCCACACTGCTGTGTAACCTGATAGTAAACTTCATGGGATGAGCAAGGCTAATTTCCTCAACACTGTTGGCATTGGTACACGGATCTTGCTCCCAGCAGCTCTGATGGGCAGGAGCCATTGTTGGCATGTTGAACAAGGGAATCCTGAAGTAGGCACTCTACTCCAAGCTGTGTTGTAGCAATCAATCAGTAAAAATCCTTCAGTAATGTTCCCAAGGCTCTGGGGTGCTCTCTTCCCACTGCTGCCATCGGGAAGTAGGTACAGCAGCCTTGGTCTCACACCACCAAGTTCAAGAACAATTATTACGCTGCAACCATCAGGCTCCTGAACCAGTGTGGATAACTTTACTCACTTCAACCCTGAACTGATTCCACAACCTACGGACTCTGTTTCAAGGACTCTACAGCTCATGGTCTCTGTATTATCAAGAACATGAGTTTGTCGTCTTTGGCACATTGTTTTTTTTTTTTGACGGTCTTTGTGGGTAGTTTCTGATTGATACAATTTCTTTGTTTTGCTGTGAATGCCTACAAGAAAATGATTCTTTGGGTAGTATACAGTGAAATTTGCATATTTTGATAATAAATTTACTTTGAACTTTAGTTGGTGATTAAGAATGGGGTTCAGCCATGATTTGAGGCTGAGTTTCATGGGGAGGCGGTCAGGAGAATGTTGGGATTCTGGAGAGAGTGACCCAGAGGGTTGGATGAGCTGAGGCAGAATTTTGACCCCAGGCCTTTAGAAGCCTTTTCATGCCCACCCCCTGGAATGGCTACCCTGTCACGTTTAATGATTGGACTGTGAAGTGGCATTAAGGTTTTGACAGGAGCTTCTTATAGTCGTCCTTCAGAAGAAGAGTAATGTTCTCTTATCCTTTCTGATTTAATTTTTGTATCTGTGTCCATTACATTTTAATAAGACCATAAACAGGAGCAGGTGGAGGTCATTTGACCCCTGAGCCTCCTGTACTATTCCATAATGTTGCGGCTGTTCCAGAGTTATCCCATGGCTACACTCTTCAGTTTGAGCCCTAGAGTCTTTCTCTCCTGAGATCTGCGTGTTTCAGCATTAAATATATTTGATGACTTGTTTCCACCATTTTGTTAGGTAGAGACTTCCAAAAAATCATTAAACTCCAAGGGAAGAAATTCTTCCTCACCTCCATCATAAGTGGGTGACCCCTTGAATCAAAGTGCTTGTTTCTGCACTGCTGCAAGTTTTATTTTTATGTTACTTATCTAGAGATGCATCAACGAGCCCAGTTACACTTGTGACCAATTAACCTACTAACCCATACATCTTGAACTGTGGGAGGAAACTGGATCACCCAGAGGAAACCCACAGGGTCACAAGGAGAATGTACAAACTCCTTACAGACAGTGGTGGGAATTGAACCCGTGTTGCTGGCATTGTAATAGTGTTACACTACTGTGCCACCCCCTTTCTGTATTTATGCCAATATGAAGAGTACTGCATTCCAAACTCGAACAGGCTGCATATTGCTAAAATGTGTCTACCGAGAGCAACGTGGTAACCTTGGGCTAACTTTGCTGCTCTTGTTTCCATGTGACTCAAAAGGACCTGAGAGAGGAGATAGACCGGAGACTCCTAAAGGTCCAGGATCTCGACTATGAGCCACAGCTACTTGATGAAGATGATGTGCGCTTGCTGCAGCTGCAGGACCCAAGAACCCAAGGTAGTCCACGGGGGAGACTACACGCAGGAATATAGAAGCATGAGGGAACCAAGAACCCAAGGTTGTCCAAGGGGGGCGGGGGAAGACTACTGGCAGGAATACAGAGGCATGAGGGACCTGATAAGCCAAGGTCATCCGTGGGGGGGGGGGGGGGGGGGGGGGATTACAGGTAGAAGTACAGAGGTATGAAGGACCGGAGAACCCAAGGTAGTCTGCAGTGGAGGTAACACACGGGAATAAAGAGGCACAAGAAACTGGTATCTGGATCAACCAATGATCTGCTCAAGGTACTAAGCTCCTGCCAGCAGAATGTTTGTTATGGGCACTAGTAATGCATTGCCTAAAACAGTACAAGGAGTGGAGGAGACCTGGAGCCACTTGACCACTACCTTGATCGAAGGAAGTTGGGAAGATGTTCCTAAACTCTAGGCTATCAGCTGAAGGCATGAGCACTGGTGGTGGATCCAGGCTATCCTGGCTGTGTAGGTTCGGGTTTGATTTGCCCACAGTAGTCAAAGTGTGGTAGTAGATGGAGCATATTCTACCTGGAGGTCGGTGACTGGTGGTGTTCCACAGGGATATGTTCTGGGACCCCTGCTCTTGGTGAATTTTATGAATGACATGGATGAGGAAGTGGATGGATGGGTTAGTAAGTTTACAGATGACATGGAGGTTGGTGATGCTGTGGATAGTATAGAAAGTTGATGTAGTTTACAACAGGACATTGATGGAATGCAGAGCTAGACTGAGAAGTGGCCAGAAGGAAGTTCAATCTAGGAAAGTGTGGAGATTGACTGTGGAAGGTTCAACTTCAAGGTGGAGTAAGGGTTAACGTCAGGATTCTTAGCGTAGAGGAACAGAGGGATCTTGGGATCCACGTCCACAGATCCCTTAAAGTTGCTGCACAAGGTGATAGGGTGCTGAAGAAGGCATGTGGTGTGTTGATCTTCGTTGGTCTGGAGATTGAGTTTAAGTGGCATGAAGTAATATTGCAGTTCTTTTAATCCTAGTTAGACCACACTTGGAGTATGGTGTTCAGTTCTGGTCGAGGAGGGAAAGGATAATTGGCTAAAAGATCAACACAATATCATGGGTCAAATGGCCTGTACTGTGCTGTACTTTATGTTCTGTTGTAGAGGATAACAGAGCTATCAGGAGGAGAATGCAGAGAGTGTGAGTTCTGCTGGAAGTTGCACAGATGTTGGGTTGCTGGGGGGGGAGGAAAGACCTGTGGTGGGAGAGCAAGCACAGTTGGGAATGATGGGACTGGCCAAAGTTAAGGCAACAGGACTGTTTTGCTTCTATAGGTTCTGTTCATTTTGTACAAACATCACTTGATGTTTGTAAGCTGCTTTTGTTTTTCTTTCCATCATTAATTTGGGTTTCAACTTGGAGCAAACACAGTGATACATGATTCACTCTATGTTCGCCCCTGAAACAGCAATCTGAACAGTGTACACTACAATGTCAACTTCTGACCCTAAGAACGTCATCACCGAGTCCTGGAAGTCAGGTCAGAACATGGCACATTGATTGCGTCTTGATGACGCTCAAGCAAAGCCACAATGAGCATAGCTGCAGCTCGAGCCCATGATAGAGCTGAAGCGGCAAGAATGAGAGCAGCGTATGCTAAGTGTGAAGCTAAAATGCTAATTGAGAAAGCTTATTTAGACATGGAAGAAAATTTATGTAGAAGCTGTATTGAGTGTGCTCAAGGAGGAGCATGAAGCTGAGGTTGCCTTAGCAGATGCAGAGGTGTCTGGAGCAGCAGCTGACTTAGACATGGTGGTCGTCTGTCTGGGAAGCTGACTGAAGAACCAACCATTGGTGCAAGACCACTAATATGACATGGTTGTTCAACAGAAGGTGAAGTCAAAGCAGCAGACAAAGATGGGAACCAGCTTCCGGGCACGTTTCACACCAAATTGTTCCCCAGTCCTCTTCCTGAACTTGTATCCTCTGCTTCAGATTCAAACCAAATCACCCAACTTGGAAACGTGGGTGTTCACCACTTAATAAGTGCAAACGAGTGCGTTAGTGTCTCGACTTTCAACAGAGCCAACTCACAACCCTCACTCGCTGCACCACAACGTTTGAGTTGCTGAGACTGGCCAGAGAAGCCCTGAGACAGTCAGTCCAAATGTGGACAAGACAGTCACCTGGAGAGTGGTGGAGAATCTGGCGAGGGTAGCAAGGAGAACTGGAGAAGCAGTAACAATATTGCAGAATGCAAATGGATACACTGAACCAACCTATTGACACGTCGGTAGAATTAGACCCAGATACAGCTGTAAATTTGGGCCAGCATCTTGGGTTCTACTGATTCTAGTGTACCCACAGCATGGAGCCAGCTGAGTATCCATCAGCTGTAGCTACCCCCTGGGCACTCTAGAGACATGTCCTGGAACATCAGAAGCTACTGGAAGCAGAGCTGGTGGATTTGTCCTGGATTCAATAGAAGGGGAGGTCTGCTTACCCCTGCCAACTCTCATTGACTGCGACCATATTTCCAACAACCGTGATGAACTCTCAACTCCTAAGGCAGTACATGGTCATTCAAACATCTTAAGAACACAGCTGACGGGATTTTCTCCTCTCCCCCCACCCCCACCCCCACTCGCCACAGACTCTTCTGCTGAGATTCTCCCATTGTTTGGCAGAGGCACCATTTGTGCACACAAAGATGTGTGCAAAGGAAGCATCACAAAGCAGGAGCCTCTTCCAATCCGAATTACTTCAGTGAACTCTGTCCCTTTCTTGACTCGGAGGGGCTACAGTGAGTTGGAGGACATATTAAGAGAGCACAATTCCCTTCAGAGGTACCTTGCCCAACTGTCGTTCTGAATGGGTACTACGTCATCGGTCTGCTCATCAGACATTATTGCGAGCATGTCATGAAGGATGACATTTTTGAAACGAGAGCTGTGCAGTAAGACTGTTTCAAGACCAGCCTCTAAGACTGTCCATTCTTTTGCCAAAGACGTAATGAAATGATCATTTGACTTTTAGCTTCAGTAGTTAAATTTGACATTGTGAATGTCTGGCAGGGAGTGTTCTGCCTTTAGAGGCATTGTTTATTTTGTATGCAGTTCCTGGTTCATTTTGTACAAGCGTCACTTTCTGTTGGTAAGCTGTTTTTTACATTTCCTACATGGGTTTATTTGGATTTTGATTTGGAACCATACACGGTAGAAAGATGTACATCTCCATCTACTCTTTATCTGGTGGCTTTGAAACAGCAATATCTGAAAGTCTGAAGCTTTCTCAATATTGGTAACCATTTAGTACATGTACTTTGAAGGAAGTATTCTGTTTATCATTCATCACTATGAAGCTATTGTCGCACCACGAGTTCATTCTCATCCATGGCATGGCTATAGAATGTTGCATGTTTCTATTACCTTGTTTAACCCGATCGTGAGAATAATCAATAATATTGGTATATTCAGGCGCATGACTATTCTGTATTGAATCTAATGCATGGTTTACTTAACTTTCTGCAGTTTCACAGAGTTTTCTCATTTAAACTCTGAAGAAAGCTTAGACTCGGGTGACTATTTGAGAAGGTGTTTAACTCCCTGTCTAGCTTTGTACACAATGCAGTGCAAGGGCAGTAGAAGGACAGCTCAAGTTTTACTAGGATTAGATAGTATGAGCTACAAGGAGAACTTGAGTTCCTTTCTCTGGTGTTTCAGAAATGGAGGGGAGACCTGATGTGTTTATATAATTACACAATGCACAGCTGAGGTAGACATTCAGAACCTCTGGATAAATGTCCAGTACTAGAGGATGTGTATTTAAAGTGAGATGAAGTTTAAAGAAATAATTCCATCTCTGTGCAAAAGGGATGTCCTTGCACTCTGAGGCTGTGCTCTGGTCTTAGACTCTACCACTACTGGAAACATCATCTCTGTCTCCTCTACCTAGGCTTTTCAGTATTCAGTAGGTTTTCTTTGAGTGAGTACTGCTCCAGAGCCTTCAAACACTCCTCATGTTAACTCTTTCATTCCTGTGAATAACCTCTGGACCCTGTCCAATGTCAGCACATCCATCCTTGGATATTGGGCCTAAAACTACTCAATACTGCAAATGTATTCTCTCCAATGCCTTATAAAGCCAGGGCATTACATCTTCCTTGCTTTTATAGTCTAAACTTCTCAAAATATATGCTAACTTTGATTTGCCTCCCTTTCTACTATCCCCCAAAGACAGGTGGATTTGTGCATTTATTGGACCAGTATAACTTGTCCCCAAGGTATTGGTCAGTGTTAGAATCAAGAGGAATTCAAGGAAATGTGGAATTCAGTGGTGCAATTCACTGTTTCAATGTGGATATGACAAATAAAGGTGATCTTTAAATGTGAAGAGAATAGTGCATGGCTATTCAAATTGCTTCTGAAAGGTCAGCACAGACTCGGTGGGCTGAAGAGCCAGTTTCCATTCCTGTCCAGAGATATGTAATAATGAGGTGTTCCTTCACAGCTCCCTTACTGAATAGCACACCTGTTTCTGTACTGTGATACAGTGTTATCCAGAGGCAAATTATCTCCAAAGATGAGAAGCTGTTAATTGCTGAGGGATATCTGAAAGAACGTGGCTGCAACGACTGACACTCCTCTCCATTACTGTCCGCAGGTCGCTATAACTACTTGTACAGGATGAAGGCTCTGGATGCCATCCGGCACATTGGTGAGTGCAGGCAAAGGTTGTATTTCTAGGCAGGACCCTCTTTACTAGAAGATGCTTCAAAGATTATAAGATTTCACAATGCAGTTGCTGTTGTCAAGTGGAAACAGCACTGACTGTGTGTACATAATAATAATAAAAAAAAGCACAGGAGCCTGCAGATGCTGGAAATCCAGAGCAACACAGGCAAAATGCTGGAGGAACTCAGCAGGTCAGGCAGCATCTTTGGAGAAGAATAAACAGTCAACGTTTCAGAATCTGGCAAAAGGTCTTGGCTGGAAACATTAACTGTTTATTTCTCAAAATAGATGCTGCCTGGCCTGCAGATTTCCTCCAGTGTTTTGAGGGTTGCTCTACCAAGAATTTAAGCAGCTTGTGTTTTCTATTTCTGATTTCCAACCTTTAACATCTGAAATTTCAACCAGTTGGTCATGATCCTCCAAGTGTAATCCTGCTGAATCCTATTTTGAAGCCTTGTTTTATTTTTAATTTTTGTATTTGAAAATTACTTTGACCGTTTTGTCATCATCCCTCGACTGGCTAGGCATACAGCATTACACACAAAATGCTGGAGGAACTCTGGATATCAGGCAGCATCTATGGAGAGGAATAAACGTTTAATGTTTCAGGCTGAAACCCTTTATCAGGACTAGAAAGGAAGAGGGACAGGGGCTAAAAATAGGTGTGGGGGTGGTGCACTAGCTGGCATGTGACAAGTAAACCCAGGTGAGGGGGTAGATGAGTGGGTGGGAGTGTGTGGATGAAGTGAGAATCTGGGAGGTGATAGGGGAAAGAGGTAAAGTGCTGAAGAAGGAATCTGACATTGGAGCATGGAGAAAGGGAAGGAGGAGGGAA
Source organism: Mobula birostris (assembly GCF_030028105.1). Lineage (NCBI taxonomy): Eukaryota > Metazoa > Chordata > Chondrichthyes > Myliobatiformes > Myliobatidae > Mobula > Mobula birostris. The sequence continues at coordinate 12,530,679 of NC_092371.1, forward strand.
ACCACAAAGAAGTGAAGAGAAGGCATGAGAGGGGAACCAGAATGGGGAATAGAAAAAGGTAGAAGAAAAGGGAAGAGAGAGAGAGTTTACGGGAACTTAGAGAAACCAATGTTCGTGCTATCAGGTTGGTGGCTACCCAGACAGGATATGAGGTGTTGCTCCTCCAACCTGAGTGTGTCCTCATCGTGGCCGTAGAGGAGGCCATGAATTGACACTGACTGGGGGAACTTGCCTTATTCAGTTGACGGAGTGAAACAGTCCCCCATTCTATGTTGGGTCTCACCAATGTAGAGGAGGCTACACCAAGAGCACCATTGTGTATAGCAAGATCACACAAAACTGTTGATCATGAGCAGGCTGCTTGTCTCTTACACTGGGCAGGAGAATATGCATCTGATGTGATAGTAAGTCACAATCAATACAAAATTGAGGATCTGAATGGCCTTTCATTTCTACAGCTGAGGAATAAATGGAATAGCAGGCGGAACAGCCATGCTCCTGTTCAATTACTTCTGACGGGCCCACTTTAATGTCTCTTCTAAAGGAAAAGTGGTTTTCTGCTTGTTCTGCACCTTTGTGTAGGTCTCATGTCTGTGGAGTCTTGGGACTGGGGGGTAGATTTGAGTTGTGCCTTTCAAGAGTGAGGTTAGGAGGGAATTCTACCTGTAGAGAGTGGAGGGGAATTTGGGTGAGTACCTTATACCTTGACAATCAAGATCTATCAACCTCTGCCTTAAATATACATAAAGACCTGGCTTCAACAGCTGCCTGTGGCAACAAGTTCCCCAGATTCACCACTCTAGCTAGAAATTCCCAAGGCAAGTGCAGTAAGGGGACTGCATTGCTTTGGAAACTGCTGGCACCCCACTTTCTTTCCCCCCCAGTCTTTTGGTCTCGTCAGGTCAGCAAGCACTGCTTGACTGGCTGAGTCTCTTGAAATGAGATTGGGGTTGATTTGAGGAAAGAAGTGGGATAGTGGGGGCAGTCTAGAGTGGGGCTGGTATGGAGAGATTTCTCAGGGAGCAGAGGCATTGGCCTTTGCCCCTACGGTGCAGTGATATAGTGCGGAATGGGCCCTTCCAGCCCAACCCACCAATTTAACATTAGCGTAATCACAGGACCAATTAACCTACTAACCCATACGTCTGTAGGCTGTGGGAGGAAACCCATGCATTCATGATGTGAACATACAAACTGCTTACAGGGGACACTGCAATTGAACTCCAAATTCCAGTGCCCGAGCTGCAGTAGCGTTGCGCTTACTGGTACGCTACTGTGGTCTTACTGAAGATTCTGCCGTTTTCCCCACGCAGATATTCCACTCAGCCAAGGCTCCGATCACGGCAAACGTTTGACAGGAAGGAGTTTCCGTACCTTCCTGCTGGAGCTGCGAGAAGGCAACTCGCCCTACCGAGGGGTCCGCAAGAACCTCATCGACAAGCTGATAGATGGCTATGAAGCGGCACGATATGGGACAGCGGTAAGTAGGTTTGAAGGGATTATTAATGGGCTGAATGGTAGCACATTGTGTCGTGCCTGGACTTTCAGTCTCAGTTATGATGTTAAACCTCCAAGAGGACCACGATCTTGTCATGGTTTAGAGACTTGCATGTCTCAATGGCCCAGAGAGCTATGTTGGCTGGAGTCAGGGCTTTAAGCTTTGGCTCTCGGTAAGGTAACCCATGCCAAACAGGTCAAAGGGTAGAGGTCAGACTATGAGTGACCCACCAGTTCTCCAGTGCTAACAACCCTGTCTGGTTAAACAAAATTGTTACGGAAACAGCAACAAAAAAATCCTTTTCTGTCTGAGCGCAACGGTATTCTTGAGTCTCCACCCGGACTTAATTGACTGACTGCGTGATGAAGGAAGCTCAAAACACCACCAGAGATGGAAGACCTTCATTGCTGCCCTAAATGCCAGCGGCATAATGGACGGTAAGTAAGGAAGGTGTTAAAGACAGGCAGAGTTTATTGGGGAATGTAAGCATTATAATTAAGGGAAACAATGTTGTTTAAATGGAGACTTCAGTACAGTACAAAGGGATTTGGGTGTCTGTACATAAAATACAAACAGTTAGTACATAGCTACTAATGCATTGGAAGGTAAGTAGACCATCAGTCATTGCTGTGATGGAGTGCGCCAGTGTGGATTGACTTCTTACAATCACATTGCACAGAAACAGGCCATTCGGCCCATTTGGTCTCTACTGACCAAGTTATAGCAATTTGTCAGCGTTTGGCTCAGAATCTAAGCTTTTTCCAATCCAGGTAGCTCCAACTGTCTTTTAGAAGTTAATATTGTACTTGCCTCAACCTTTATCTCTGGCAGCATACCACATACCACCCTTTTGTGTGTTTTTTAAATTGCCCTTCAGGTTCTTATTAAGTTCTTCCCATCTCACCTTAATCCTGTGCCCTCTAATTCTTGATTCTACCTATCACCTCCCAGCTTCTCACTTCATTTCTTCCCCCCCCCCCCCCCCCCCAAACCTGGCTTCGTCTATCACCTTTCAGCTTATATTCCTTGCCCTCTCCTGACCTTTTTGTTTTTGCTTCTTCCCCCTTCCTTGCCAGTCCTGATGAAGGTTCTCAGGCCGAAGTGTTGACTGTTTATTTTCCACAGACGCTGCCTGACCTGAGTTCCTCCAGCATTCTGTACAATGTGATACTATTGAGAAACAGACTAAGTGCAGTCAACCTCTTTAAGATCACCACTCTGTCTCCTGTGCTCTGCTGCATTTGATGATACTGATCCAGAGGTTCTTTGGAAATCAAGAATGAAGCATAAAACTTGGTGGTTACAACCATTTAATGAGGTGGTCATGAGAAAGAAAATAACACTAACCAACTCTAAGGAAGAGGGAAAAATGAACAAGAATGAAGAAATCATAGTCATATTATACAAACTGGACAGATAGCATGGTAGAGTAGTGGTCAGCACTACACTTTACAGTACCAGTGACCTGGGTTCAGTTCCCATCGCTGTCAGGAGGAGTTTGTATGTTCTCCCCATGAGCACGTGGGTTTCCTCCGGGTGCTTAGGTTTCCTCCCACATTCTGGTTAGGTCAATTATCCCGTGATTAGGCGAGGATAAAGTTGGAGATTGCTGGGGGCACAGGTCAGAGGGCAGGAGGGGCCTGTTCTACGCTGCATCTCAATAAGTAATAATGAGACATTCCACTGTAAGGAGTAACCTAAGAAATAGTTAGGTCAGCAGTATGACAACAGCTGCAGAGAATCAGCTACAGTACAATTACTGGAAATTCACTGAACAATTTCACACAGGTGATTATAAAAAATATAAGCAAGCATAAGAAAGTTTTTTAAAAATACCACTTTTACACTCCAGCAAATCTTTTTTTTTTTTTTTTTTTGCCGTGTGCCTGCGTGCGTGCGTCCGTAATGTCTTTTTTCATGGCTTTTACAAGGCGCGAAGTGAGAGAGAGACTGTGTGGCACGCCTCTCCTCACACAGACATTTTCGCAGTATTTTTCCCTTTGTTTTATGAGGTTGAGTTGCGATCTCGACACTCAACCTGGCACGGGTGGAAAGTGTACTCGGGAGCAGACCCGACAGGTTTCGAACCCGGGAACCTCCTCTCCCAGGTCCAGCGCCGATGTCATTGTGCCACCAGCCGGCCCCATACGCTCTAACAAATATAACATCACCTCTCAACTCGTTTGCTCCGAGGAATAAAGTTCAGCCTATCCAACCTCTCCTTATAATTTGGCGGCAAATCATTCCTGCGCTGTTTCCAGATTAATAATATTCTTTCTATATAGCAAGGTGATAAAACTCAACACAATAAGTCATAGAACACTACAGTACATTTGGCCCATCTAGTCCATGCTGAACTACTATTCTGCCCAGTCCTGTTGACCTACACCTGGACCATACCCCTGCACTTAACCAAACTTATTTTAAAAGTTGCAATTGAACATGCATCTTCTGCTGGCAGCTCGTTCCACACTTACACTGCCCTCTGAGTGAAGAGGTTTGTCCTCATGTTCCCCTTAAACCAAATATAGAGGAATGTCCATTTAAAATAGAGGAGGAATTCCTTTAACCAGATGATGGCGAATCGGTGGAATTCATTGCCACAGACGGCGGGGAGGCCAAGTCATTGAGTATATTTAAAACAGAGGTTAAGGGGTTCTTGGCTAGTAGTTACAGGGAGAATGTTGACGGGTAATAAATTAGCCCTGATAGAATGGTGCAATAGATGGGCCAAGAGGCCTCATTCTGCTGCTGTCTTATGCCTTACAAATCAAAAAACTATTAACCTCCACTTTAAATATACCCAATTACAACCCCCCCCCCCAATCTGTGACAATGAATTACACAGATTAACCACTAACTACAGAACTTCCTCATCCCTGTTCTAAAGGGAGGTCTTTCACTGTCCTAGACTGCCTACTACTGCAAACTTTCTCTACATGTCCACTCCATGTAGGCCTTTCAATATTTGCTAGGCTTCAATGAGGAACCACCCCCCCCCCCCCCCCATTCTGCTAAACTCTAGAGCAGGGGTCCCCAACCTTTTTTGCACCGCGGACTGGTTTAATATTGACAATATTCTTGCGGACTGGCGGGGGGGTGGGGGTGCGGGGGGTGTTCAAGTAGGGTTAAACTCACCTCAACATGTCTTTTACAGTTAGGGTTGCCAACTTTCTTAAGGGACAGAAGTAGCGGTCAAATCCTGGGACACTTTACCCCTGGAAAGACTACCATGACCATGAAGCCTTGCGCGGGCACCTATGTGCGCATGCGCGTACGTGCCGAATTTTTTCCCTACTTATCGGTTTTGCCTTCATTTTCCCAACTACTGTACATACATTATTTTTACTTTATATAGGCTGTGTATTTATCATATCATTCCTGCTTTTACTATATGTTAGTGTTATTTATTTTCGGTTATATGTGTTATTTGGTGTGATTTGTTAGGTTATTTTTTGCTCTGGGAACGCTCAAATTTTTTCCATATAAATTAATGGTAATTGCTGCTTCGCTTCACACCATTTCAGCACGAAAGGTTTCATAGGAACACTGTACCTTAGCAGGGGAGATATGGGACAAACCAATATATGGGATGTCCCAGCATATATGGGACAGTTGGCAACCCTATGTTCAAGTTCAACAGTGCATGGCAGGGAATGAGGAAAGGTGCAGCTAACTCATATCATTTCCTCAGGGCCCGGTAGTACATGCTTTGCGGCCCGGTGGTTGGGAACCGCTGCTGTAGAGAGTACAGAGCAATCAAACACTCATATCTTTGCCCTTTCATACCTGAGATCATTATTTTAATCCATCTCTGCACCTTCTCCAAAGCCAACACATTCTATCTTAGATATGGAGCCTAAGACTGCTCACAGTATTCCAATTGTGATGTGATCAATGCCTTATAAAGCCTCAACATTAAATCTTTGCTTTTATATTCCGGTCCCCTCTAATGAGTACTGACATTGCATTTGCCTTTTGCATTCTCCTAGACATTGAAAGAGCTAGCAAGTGTTCATGTATCTGATTTTTCCCCCCCCCCCCCCCCGTTGCAGGCCTTTGGGAAAGCAGAGTATCAGAAGTACCAGCATGCAGTGAACGAGCTGGCCTCCATGTGAGTATGTGTGGATTCCCTCTAATCTCTACAACCACTGACACTTTCTCTACCCCTTTGTGTTAATTTGTGAACGTTGTGTATTCGATGCTGCTGCAAGTTTTTCATTGCACCTATCTAATAGTGGCCACTGAGTGTATCTTTGTGGTCTTCTGTTGCTGTACCCCATCCGCTTCAAGCTTCAACATGTGCGTGCAGCCACTCTTCTGCACACCACTGTTGTAACGCATGGTTATTTGAGTTACTGTCAGCTTGAACCAGCCAAGCCATTCTCCTTTGACCTCTCTAATTAACAAAGGTGTTTTCACTGTAGAGCTGCCACTGTTTTTTTTTTGGGGTTTTTGAACTATTCTGTGTAAACTGTAAAGACTGTTGTAGATGAAAATCCCAGGGGATCAGCAGTTTCTGAGATGGTCAAACCACCCCGTCTAGCACCATGGTCAAAGTCACTCAGATCACATTTCTGATGTTTGGACTGAAGAATAACTGAACCTCTTGACCATGTCTGCATGCTCTGATGCATTGAGTTGCTGCCACATGATTGGATATTTGCATTAACGAGCATTTGTACCTACTAGAGTTGCCAGTGAGTACATGTACTTGTGCATAAAATAGTGAACTGGACTTTGGGTAACATACACAAAATGCTGGAGGAGCTCAGCAAGACAGGCAGTTTCTGTGGCTCTCCCCAGCACCCCTGTGGTGGCGGGTGGTTTGGGGTGGTCTTGATTTGGCCCTGGCTAACCTGTGTTCCCTCCAACAGCCTGCAAGCCCGGGGTGCACGGAGCCAGGCCCAGCACCAGAATGCGGCCAAGGATTTGACCCCTGCTCCTGAGGCCTCCTTGCCAAGCACCATCCAGGTCACTTACCTCCCGTCCAACAAGAGCAAGAGACCCAAGCATTTTCTCGAGCTGAAGAGCTTCAAGGACAACTACAATACACTGGAGAGCACGCTGTGATGATCCTGCAGCCTGCATCCGAGGTGACCCACTGCCCGAGAAATGTAGGGATACGGAGATTTTGCCGGGGTCATGTGTTTTGTTAGCCAGTGCATCCTGAAGGAGACCTTCCAAGCTGCAAGCTCTCTGATTCTGGCACAGTCCACACTGGTGGAGATGAGTCTGTCACTGTATAACACTGGGGTACAGTACCCATGGAGATTGGTCTGTCACTGTATAACCCTGGGCACTGGGGTACAGTACTGGTGGGGTGGGTCTGTCACTGTATAACACTGGGATACAGTACTTGGGATGTGTCTGTCACCATATAACATGGGTACAGTACTGGTGGGGATGGGCCTGTCACTGTATAATGGGTACAGTACCCATGGAGATGGGTCTGTCACTGTATAACATGGGTACAGTACCTGTGGGGATGGTTCTGTCACTGTATAACACCAGGGTACAGTACTGGTGGGGATGGGTCTGTCACTGTATAACACTGGGATACAGTACCTGTGGGGATGGGTCTGTCACTGTATAACATGGGTACAGTACTGGTGGGGATGGATCTGTCACTGTATAACATGGGTACAGTACTGGTGGGGACAGGTCTGTCACTATAACACTGGGATACAGTACCTGTGGGGAATGGGTCTGTCACTGTATAGCACTGGGGTACACTATTGGTGGGGATGGTTCTGTCACTGTATAACACTGGGGTACAGTACCTGTGGGGATGGGCCTGTCACTGTATAACATGGGTACAGTACCCAAGGAGATGGGTCTGTCACTGTATAACAGTGGGATACAGTACCTGTGGGGATGGGTCTGTCTCTATAACACTGGGGTATGGTATTGGTGGGGATGGGCCTGTCACTGTATAACATGGGTAGCGTACCAGTGGGGACAAGTCTGTCACTGTATAACACCGGGATACGGTGCTGGTGGGGATGGAGCTGATGCTGAAGACTACTGGTGATTTATAGACACTTGGTTTCGACGTCCCTGTCTCAGTAAAGCTCTAGGCCTCAACATCTCCACTGCCTCCTGGATGGCACTCCATGAAATCCAGCTCTCCAGAATGAGTGTCTGGTGTCCTCAGCTGTTACTTTCCTGTGGTCCGCTCTCGTGCTGTGTAAATGGAAGTGACTGCGTTAACATAAAAGTGGGTGGGTCCTGGGCATGTTTGTCCAGGTGAAAGTCACACTGCCTCTTCTGCACAGACTGTTTAGTGCAGCCCTCTTGCTGACAGACTAACTCGCCTGCTTTAAATAAAGACGCCAGGTGTGAACAAGGCAAAGTGTTCACCTGCTTTTAGTTCCCAGTCTCGGTGACGGGATGAGGGACATGGGGAATGTGGTGGCCTGAAGTTCCTTTTTCTGTGTTGTGTGACTCTATTCAGTGGGAACGCCCTCACCACGGTTCAGTAGGATGTCTCGCCCTGACTTCTGGAGGAAATAAATACTGGCCTTCCTAGAGATTCTCAGATACTGAGAATTCCCATCCACATTCTTGCAGCAACACAAAGCGCTGGAGGAATTTGGTGGGTTAGTGGGGGGAAACGGTCAGTCAAAGCTTCAGGTCAAGGCCCTACATGTTTCTCTCCCCCTCCCCCTCCCCCCACCCAACCATAGAACAAGCTGGGGTTCAGCTCTGAATTTGTAGGCACTGTTCCCAGCTAAGTTAAGCAGGGACCCATGCAGTTTCACAATACTGCAGTCCCTCCTCCATGTCTGAAACTGCGCAGAGAGAGTTAGAAATTGGCCTTTGTTGATCACTGTCCGGTCACCCTGCTATAGTGAGAGGAGAATGTATTGTCCTTTGACTAGAAGTACAGGTTACCTTGCAACCCATCTCCAAGGTCCAGTTCCTCAGGTAGTGGATTTGGTCTTACACCTGCGTTGAATTTTGGTTAAACTAACAGAGCTGGTCTTTCTACACACACCCCTCGAGAGAATTTACAAAGGGCAATACCACAACCCATTCTTGAAGGGTGTACAGGTAAGCTTTGGGAAAGTGAAGCTGTTGAGGGGAGAGGTAGAGAACGTATTTCCATTTGGACGAGAGATCTAAAAGGGAGCCTATATTGGTTTATTGTCATGTACGGAGATCCAGTGAGAAGCTTTTACATGCTATCAGGCTGATCGTAAGTATCTTGAAGTACTAAAAAGAAAATCGCAATGCAGAATATAGTGTTGTAGGCAGTGCAAATAAACAAAGTGGAAAGGCCACAACAAAGTAGATTAGGATTAACTCGATGGAATTAATCTTTTAATGAATGAGAGTGTCGATAACAGCGGGATAGAAGCTGTCCTTGATCCTGGTGGTATGAGCTTTCAAGCCTTTGAACCTTCTGCCTCATGGGAGAAGAAAAGTAAACGTCTGGAGTAGGAGGGGGTTCTTGATTATGTTTCCTGAGGCAGTGGGAAATGCAGAGGGAGTTAAACTGAGGAGAGACAGGTTTTCCTGATGGACTAGGCTGTGTCCACAGAAATTTCTTGCAGTCTTGGGCAAAGCAGTGGACGTACCAAGCCATGGTGCATCCAAGTAGGATCTGTTCAAATTGGTGAAGGTCATCAGGGCTCTGCCAGATTTAATGAATCCTATGTCCTGAAGGGACATATGGAACTCACCCAAATGATTGGTGGGGGGGGGGGGGGGGTGGAGAGCTGGGAAAAGTCAAGGGACTTTGAGCATATGAGAGCCTGCTTCTGTGCTAAACAGTTTGTGGTATTGCTAAACCACATACCTTTTGAGGAAAATCCTCCATTATTTGATTTTCTTTATTTTAAAAAAAAAAGGGGACTTTGTAACATTTTTGATGGAATGTGATGGGTGTTAGAGAAGTATAGGAACAAAAGATCAGCCAACATGAACACTTCTAATTTCTAGCTGGTATTAGATTCCATAATACTGCTAGACATCAAGGCTCTGCAGGGAGTTTGTGTGGAGCACTGCCATCTAGTGGTCATATCAATCAACAGCCTTGTTGACCATGGAATTCAAGCTTAATTTGTTCCATGTGCACAGTTGGTGGTTTTAGTTATGGCTAGTGGAGACCTGAATGTCTTTGACACTGGCTAGAAGATGTTGGTTATGAATTCTGTGTCTCTATAAGTCCTCATTCTTTTTAGAGGATACAGACTGCCCTATTATTCTTGGAATCAGCTGCTCTTGGGCAAGTACATCCACCTTTGTTTCTCCGGGAACAGATTCCTCACCGCCCTTTTTATCCCCTCACTCATATCTAGAAATGGGAAACCTGAGGTGAACTTCAATGCTGTTTGGTGTTTCCTGTAGGGAGCTTTACCATCCTGCCTTAAAGCTATCTGCCATTCTCTGCATCAGATCTGAATCCTAGCATTCCCTCTCTGGTAGTGCAGTCACTCGAGTTGAGTGTAATGGTCTCCAAGGGATTCTCTGAGGGGTGGGGTTGTGTCCTCAGATGGCTGTAGAGGTCAGTCTGGAACTACATATTCTGGTGTAGTGTAGACACGAGTAAGTGGTGGCTGTGGTTGGGCCTTGAGGTTGTTCAGTCTCTCCTTTTGCTACTTCAGTTCTTTGCAACACAGCAGAGGTTGCTCTCATGTAGCACAGCTCCCGCTTGAATAGATTTCCTCCAGATGTATCTATTGAGTACAATATCTTTGCACTTTTGAGATATAATGTTGAATTTCTACAGGCAGATTTTGATGTTATCTTTAAAACGTTTCCTTTGCTCACCAGGGGCTCACTGACCTTCAACAAGGGAGTAAAGGATCTGGGGAGATGTGAGCTAAGCATCTGGATGACATGACCTATCCATTGGAGTTTGTGTTGCTTTATCATGGTGAAGATGCTGTTCATCTTGGCCTCCTTCAGTACGTCACTGTGTCCTCAAAATTTTTCGTGGAGATCTTTAGTGATGGTATTTTCCAGGGCTTTCAGGTATCCATGATTCAGCTCCATACAGTAATGTAAGAAGGACCTATAGACCAAAAATTTGGACCTGTAGATCAGTCTTCGAAGACTCTTCCTTAACCTTGCATAGGCTGCACTACCACTACTCAGGCAGTGGTTGATCTCTGATTCAAGGTCTGCTTTTGATGAGAGAATACTGCCAAGGTAATGAAAGTAGTCTACATTTTCAAGGGTGATATCACCGCCTTTTATGGAGAGCTGGTTGGGCAGTGGCTGATATAGCACCTGTGTCTATTTTTGTATTCAAAACAAAACATTGGGCTCTACCTGCCTTGGCAAAGATATTCAAGATACCTTGGAGGTCTTCTTCAGAATGTGCTGCGATGGCATTTTTCATCTGCATACTGAAGTTCCATGATAATGGTGATGCTGAGCTTGTTTTGGCCTAGGACCGGTTGAGGTTGAAAAGTCTGGGATCCACTGTGACTAAACTTGGCCAATAAGGTGAAGGGTGGCAGCAATAAAGATGGCAAATAATGTGGACACAATGATACACCCCTGTTTGACTCCTGTCTTGACAGAAAGGAATTTGAATTCAGCACATCTAATGCTGAATTGGTTGGTTGCCCATCCTGTTGGATGTGGTTTTCATTGATTCTACTGTGTTTCTTGTAGTTGCTGTGAATGCCCGCAAGAAAACAAACCTCAGGTGACATACAGTACTGTGCAAAAATCTTAGGCACATGTTTTTTTAAAAAAAAAATGTAAAACGAGTAAGCTTTCAAAATGAAAAGTTTCTAAATATCAAAAAAAATTACTAGAAAGGGCAGCAAAGTTTTTTTAAAAAAAAAAAAAAAAAAATGAATCAAATTAATATTTGGTGTGTCCACCATTTGCCTTTAACCTGCATCAGTTCCATTGGGTACACTGTTGTGCAGTTCTATAAGAAAATCAGCTGGTTGGTTGTTCCAAGCATCTTTCTGCAGAATTTGGCTGTCTTGCTTCTGTCCCTCTAGACAGCCTCGATGATGCTGAGATCAGGGCTCTGTGGAGGCTATCCCATCTGTTGCAGGACTCTTATTCTTCTGGAAATAATTCGGAAAATGTGGAGCTCGGGTGGTAGGTGGTTGGGTTGAGTTGTTCTCCGATCCTGGCAATTTACTTGCAAACGTTTCATCACCATACGAAGAGACTTCAGTGCACTGTGGATTGTGGTGCATCCTCCGAATGCTTGACCATTATTTACTTATATCATCTGATTGGTCATTACAGAATTGGAATGTGGGGAGGAAATCTTGTAGCTGATTGGTTGTGTGGCGAATTTTGTGTGTTGCGTAGCATTTTGCCTGCTTTGATTCATAATAGGACTGAGGTCAACATGTCTGCTTACAGAATTGTTTACGAAAACCACGCTTCTAGGAATTCTCTAACATACTGTGTGTTTGCTTGCACCGTGACTTTTACTGATGCCCAGTTGAATTTGTGCCCCTCTCGATCTTCATGATTAGAGACAGGGAGAGTTGGTTGTGCCAACTTACAGCCAGTTGGTGTTCATGGACCCTTGTCAATAGTTTTCTCCCAGTTTGACCGACGCAATATTTGCTGCCATCCTTGCATTGGATTTTGTGGACTGCATTGGTTCGCTCTTTTAATCTGAAAAGTACTCTCCCCAATGTTGCTGGTGGCTTATGGGCAACTGAAATGCTATATTCTTGGAGCAGTTTATTTCCGAGATATTTCAAATGTGTGTTCTTTTCGCTGAATATCGTTCTTTACAACCTTGGTCGTGTATTTGAGGTTATTGTCCTGCTGCAGACTGAAGTTGGGACTGACCTCCCTGATGGTAGTGCGTGATGGATAAGAATCTGCTTATAATTCTCAGCATCGAGAATTCTAATAACTCTGACCAGATCACGAACTCCATTTGCAGAAATGCAGCTCCAAACCTGCAGGGAACCTTGCCATGTTTCACTCTTGGCTGTAAACATTCATCCATGTAGAGTTCTCCAGCTCTCCGACGTCCTGTGTCCTGTTTGAGCCAAAAATTTAAAATTTTGACTTGGTCAGTCCAGAGCACCTGCTGCCATTGTTCAGCACCCCAGTCCTTGTGTTTTTTGTGCCTAGGTGAGTCTCTTGGCTTTGTTTCCACTTCAGAGGAATGGCTTTTTGGTAGCAACTCTGCCTTCCATGAAGGCCACTTCTGACAAGCCTGCACTGGTCTGTAGAATGGTGTACTTGGGTTCCAGTGGTTTCTGTGAGCTTAGAGCTGATAGCAGTGCTGGACTTCTTGCAATTTAGATTGGAGGTCAGTTTGATGTATCTCTCATCTGCTGTATTCAGTTTCCATGGCTGACTACATTTCTGGTCCTCTTCCTTGCCCACTTCTTTGTGCTTCTTCGGAAGAGCTTGGACACACATCTTGAAACTCCGCCGTGAAGTTTCTGCTTGGGGGTGACCTTGTTGATGCAAGATGATCATTTTGTGTCTTGCTCCTGTGCCCACTCTTCCCATGGTGTAAGAATTGATGATTTGGTTAAACTGTCACATCTACCACACCCTCACCTTTTACCTTTTAGTTTGGTTGTCCTTCACCCAGTTTGATTCCTTCTACATTCATTTTTGTTTTAGTTAATCAGGTTAGTTCATTCAACTCATTATGTTATTGATCATTAGCACCTGTTTGCACTGGGCTACATATCTACAAACTAATCAAGCTTTTATTTGAAAAGTGGTCTATTACTTAATACACACAAAATGCTGGAAGAACTCAGCAGGCCAGGCAGCCTCTATGGAAAAGAGTGAACAGTTGACGTTTTGGGCCAAGACCCTTTATCAGGACTTAAGAATCTGCAGATTTTTCTCCTGTTTGCTATTACTTAATGTTACTTTCTTTAATGAAATACAAATATTTGTCTTAACATTTAATTTTTTGTAATGTAGATGTTTGGAAATCTAAAATTTGCTCTTTTTGACTGACACATTAATGCAGAAGACAAAAAATAAACATCTAGAACAATTTATATTTAAGAAAAATCTTGGGTACGGTACTTATGACTTCTGCACAGAACTGTATATGTACTTTGATAAACTTTTATTGAACTGTGGGTACTGTATGCCACCATACAGTAGGCTCAGTATTTGTAAGTGCTTGTCAGGACAGCCATGCACCAGGGAGCTTGGCAGTCTACTGTATCAAATGCCTTTGTTAAATTTATGAAAGCCAAGTACAAGGGTTGCTGGTGACATTTTTCCTGTAATTGGCATGCTGTGAAGATCATGTCTACAGTGGCACCTCTAGATGGGTAGAAACCACACTGATTCTGGGAGGAGTACTATGGAAAGTGGAAGGATTCAGTTGACAATTATGTGTGCAAGCACTTTGCCTGTTGTTGACAGTAGGGAGATGTCTCTGTTATTGCTACAATCTGTTTAGGATATGTTTACTATTTGAGCATCCCTGAGCTCTGAGAGTAATTGTTCCTATTCCCAGACCTGCAGGAGCAAGGCATGCATGTGGTGCAGGAGTACTTGTTCTCCCTTGAGGATCTCTGTAGGGACCAGAGGCTTGTTGCTTTTCGGCTCCTGATGGCATCATGATCTCTTTCAAACTGGGTGGTTCTCTCTCTCTTCTCTGCCTCTTTCCCCCCCCCCCCCCATGTCTTCTCCCTAAGGTCACTGGAGGCTTTGATTAGCAGTGCTTTTGCGGTTAAGAAGTTCTTGAAAGTACTCTCTCCATCGATCTTTAATATCCTCCTGATACTTATGGCACACATTCCTGTGGATTAAACCTCCTGCACTCAAAGAATGGGAAGAACTTGCTAAAAGGGCGGAAGGACATCAACGGTCAACTCCCTCTTTCCAGTGCTGTGGGGGCACTTCTACCACACAGGGACTGCAACACTTCCAGGCTGTTGCTCATCTCTGACTGCTTGGAGCCATTAGGATTCGGTGCCAGGCCTTCTTCCTGAGAGGGCAGTGTGATGGGTTTGAGCAGCTATCAAAAGAAGTTCTAAGATAGCTGTGGTCATGTCAGGGTTTAGAACAGAACAATACAGCCCAGTACACATCCTTTGGCCCACAATGTTGTGCTGAATTTTTAATCTACTCTAAGATCAATCTAACCCTTCCCTCCCACATCCATCAACCTACATTTTTCTTTCATCCATGTGCCTATCTAAGAGTCACACCCTACTGTATCTGCCTCTACCACCACCTGGGACAGGGCATTCCTGGCAAGTTTAGTTTTGTATCTGGACTGATCTCATAGTGACTTTCCACTAATACCTGAAAACCCCTGTCAGCCATTATCCAGAACTTTCTGTCACAATGACTTCCCGTGGTTTGTCCAACAAAGTGCTAAGACTAACGTGGAGTGTTTTTTCTCAGAAGAGTCGTTGGTCAGATTTATTGTTTTCTCCTTTGCTAAAGGCGTGCTGCCGATTTGTGCCAATGCTCAATATTTTACAACAATTTGTCTATCATCAGGGTCAAACTATAGTTACTCTGCTGCTTGCTTCCTTCCTTCGAGGTGGAGCTGCTTTACAGACTGCAGTCCTATGCTGCCATGCGTGTAGACAAAACCCAAAAGTTTTACCAAAACAGAAAATGCTGCAAGAACTCAGCAAGTCAGGCAGCATTTTTGGAGGGGAATAAACAGTCAACATTTTGAGAGGGGTTGAGGAGAGAGGACCCTCCATCAATCTGTATGATACTGAACTGTCAACCTTCTCTTTACAGTTGTAAATTTGAACTAAGACTGTGGGCAACCTGGAAAATGTATTTAAGCAAAATGCTCAAAACAAAATGTACAAAAATAGTCCAATATGGTAAATTCTGTAAATAAATAGTAATTGACTGGTATTTAGTGAAACGTTACTACTTGTTGTGATTGCATATACCGTTCTCCAGAAAGGGTGTCTCTTCTCTTCTCTTTCCACCCCCCCCCCCCCCCCCCAATCTCAGTAAAGAAACAAGGTTGGTGGTTAAATCCAAAACTTTATGTGGCAAAAGTCAGCACAGATTCTGGGAAGAGGAGGCTTCTCCTCCTCACATTCCACAGGAGGGAGATATGGGTATTTATTTATTGAGATACAATGTGGAACAGACCCTTCCAGCCCTTAGACCCACGCTGCCGAGCAACCCCTGATTTAATCCTAGCCTTATCACAGGGCAGTTTACAATGACCAATTCACCTATTAACCTGTATGTCTTTGGACAGTGAGAGGAAACTGGACCACCTGGAGAAAACCCATGTACTCCACAGGGTCCTTCATGAGGTTGGAACAGAACTCTGAACTCCAACACCCCAAGCTGTAATAGTATCATGTTAATTGCTATGTTACTGTGGTGCCCTTCAACCAGAAACATGGAGGTTGGTTACCAATACCAACTGTTGCTGTCTGGGAGCTGCAGTGTTGATCCATGCTGTTTGGGTTTAAGCACTGAATTTCACAGTAGTATGGAACTTCTAACCAATGTGGAGTGTGACCCAATACAGTATTAGGTTAAGGCCAACTCACTGTTTCTAATTTGTTTTTCTTTAAAATAAAGTTTATTCACAAACTCATATTTAAGTGTTTACAAAATTCATTTTTTTAAAATTAAAATGACCTCATCCCTATCCATCATAAACCCCAGCCCCTGAGGTCCCATAAGGCCACCAGAGAGCCAGCAGACACTAAGTGCTCCTCCTCCAGCAACACCAGGGATGAATGTATCTTCAGAACAAGGGCAGCCATTCAGGCTCAGGAGGAAATCCTCTGTCTGGCTCTTCTCTCTCTCACTCTGCACTGGATGCCCAAAGATCAGGCAACACTTGGAGTTGCTCCTTCAACCACGCTGCCCTGAGAATGTGAGGGAACTGTGTTGAAGGAGCTTCATTGGGTGTTGAACCAGTGCCATTTGCTAAAGTCTGCCTCCTCCAGATGACATGCTTGATTCAGGAGCTGTGGCTTTCCACCAATCTCAACTTGCAGCCAGAGGTTCCTCGTGGTTGTCTGAGAGCTGAGAAGAATATCACTGCCTTTCCAACACCCGCATCAACGCTCTGGGTTTCTTTGGTTCCAGGATAAGTCTATTACTAAGAGAAGGAAAAATGGCTTGAGTCACAAGAGGTTTTATAGAAAACAATTAATGGTAATGGAGTTCAACCTGCAAAACCGAAGTGAATCACTGTGGATTTGACCCAACACTGAAATGATTCCCCAACCTATGGACTCACTTTCAAGAAATCTCCAGTACATGTTCTTGATATTTATGTTTTTCTTACTTTTTATTTGCACAGCTTGTTGTCTATTGTACATTGGTTGTTTGTCTGTCCTTGTGCATTTTTTTCATTGGTTCTACTGAGTTTCTTTGTATTTACTGTGAATGCCCAGAAGAAAATTAATTTCAGGGTAGAAAATGGGTATTGTAGTTTGATAATAAATTTACTTTGAACTTTGAAGACAGTACAGGGTTAACATCAGGACTCTTGGCAGTGTGGAGGATTAGAGGTCTGTGTCCATAGATCCCTCAAAGTTGCTGTACAAGTTAATGGGGTGGTTAATAAAGCATATGGTGTGTTACCCTTCATTACTCAGGGGAGTGAGTCCAAGAACTGCAAGGTAATGTTGCAGCTCTATAAAACCCTGGTTAGATCACACTTGGGAGTATTGTGCTCAGTTCTGGTGGCCTCATCATGGGAAGGATGTGGAAGCTTTAGAGAAGGTGCAGAGGAGATTTACTATTACGGCCTGGATTAGAAAGCATGTCTTATGAGGATAGAATGAGCGAGCTAGGACTTTTCTCTTGGGAGCAAAGGAGGATGAGAGGCATTGATCACGTGGATATGCAGACTTTTTTCCTGGGGTGGAACTGTTTAAATCTAAGGGGCATAATTTTAAGGTGATTGGAAGAAATGCCTGAGAGGTGGGGGGGGGGGGGGGGATGTTTGTCTTATAGTGTGGAATGCACTGCCAGGGGTGGTGATAGAGGCAGATATGTAAAGAGCTTTTAAGAAATTTTTAGATAGGCACGTGGCAGAATGCAACATGGAGGGAAGGGTTAGGTTGATTTTGGAAGAGGTTAAAATGTTGCTACAATATTGTGGGCCAAAGCACCTGTACTGTTCTGTAATATTCTACTTTTTCTCCTGCAGGTGAGTGAATCAGGCTAGTATATGATAACTTTGATAATACATTTACTTTGAGCTTTGAGGAAAGGTGCACATGCAAGGTGGATTGTGAGATCAAGAGTTCATGTTTTAGCACGAGAGGTCTGATAACAGCAGGCTAAAGGCTGAGCCTGGATAAAGGCAGAGGTTCCCAATCACCCCTCCACAAATGGTCACTCCCTGCCAATTATCTGCCTTTCCAGAGACCACTTAGGCACGGCGCTCAAACAGGCTGTGATGGAGTGTTACTGACCATCTCTCTTCTCTCCCCCCCCCCCCCCCCCACCCGGCGACGATGCCATGATTACCTGAGGCTGTGCTGGTCCGGAAGTGCCTGGGTGCCACTCTTGGACAGGTTGCGATGGGGTATGCCCTTGCTGGAGCTGAGGTACTCCGCTCGATCCTGCAACTCCCGATTCTGCCAAACAGGACACAAAGGGAAGGGCTGAGTGCAATGGAACATCTGGGGGTAATGGAAATTTGGTGGCAGAGACCTGCAGAGGGAGTAAACACCTACTGTAGCTTGCAAGAGCCTCAGCCCATGAACAACACCTTCTGTTAACCGGCGCCACAGTAGCATAGCAGTTAGTGCAACACTATTACAGTTTGGGGTGCTGGAGTTTGGAACTCAGTTATGGCGCCATCTGTTAGGAGTCTCTGTATGTCCTTGCCAAGGACTGCTGGGTTTTCCTTTGACGCTCCAGTTCCTCCCACAGTCCAAAGACACAGTAGCAGGTTAATTGGTCATTGTTAATTGTCTGCAGTTCAGTTAGGGTTAGTCGGGTTTGCTGGGCGGTGTGGCTCAAGTGGCTGGAAGGCCCTGTGCTGCACTGTTTCACAAAAAAAACTCTACTGTCTAATTGTTCTACCTCATCTCATTCCATTGTGAAAGTTCCCGCCCCAGATCAGTGACTTGCTATGTTTTTTTGAACAAGATACAATTACACTTATGTCTCTCAGGTCACCCCTCCCCCACTCTGCTCACTCCTGTCCCTGCACCCTCGTACCCTCTCCTTTACCCCCATCCCATAGCGTTACAAAATAATTAAATATTCAGAATTCCTTCATGGAAATTCATGGCGAAATGAGAACCTAATTCATTGAAATTGGAGTCACGGGTCAATAGGGTTGTAAAGAGAGCTTTTTGCACATTGACCTTCATAGATCAATGTATTGAGTACAGGAGTTGGGATGTTATGTTGAAATTGTATGAGACGTTGGTGAGACCTAATTTGGAGTATTGTGTGCAGCTCTGTTCACCTACCTACCAAGTAAGATGTCAGTAAGATTAAAAGACAAAGTTTACGAGGATGTTGCCAGGACTCAGTCTGATTATAGGGAAAGGTTCGGACTTTATTCCATAGAGTGTAAGAAAATAAGGGGAGATTTGATAGTGATAGACAAAATTATGAAGGGTAATTGCAAGCGGGCTTTCTCCACTGAGGTTTGATGAGACTACAACTAAAGGTCATGGGTTCAGGGTGAAAGGTGGAATGTCTAAGGAGAACAATTTCACTCTAGAAGATGGTGTGAGTGTGGAACAAGTTACCAGCAGAAGTGATGGATGTGTGTTTGATTGCAACATTTAAGAGGAGTTTGGATAAGTATGTGGTTGGGAGCTTGGTTCAGGTATGGATCGATGGAACTAGGCAGAATAACAGTCTGATATAGATTGGATGGGCTGAAGGGCCTGTTTCTGTGCTGTGATTCCAAAACCCTTGCCAAGTTTAAACAGCTCAGTTGAATTTCCTCTTAATCTGCTCTGCTCAAAGAAGAGCAAACACACCTTCACTGATCTCCCCAGCACTCCGCAGCCCAAAGAACACTAATGAAATGCACCTTTGGGTGCTGCCCTCAGTCTCTTACCTCAGACTCCAGATGCTCAACTCTCTCCCGCAGCTGCTGGATCAACAGGTCCTTCTCCTCAATCTGACCTCTGGAAGACTGAAGCTGTGGAGGGAGAAACAGACATCCTTGGACTTGATTTCAGTGTACTTAGTAATCTAGGATGCAGTGTGGCACAACTGGTAAAGCAGCTACCCCACTGCACAGCAGATACAGCTTCAATCCTCACCTCGGGTGCCTTCTGTATTGGCACATCATTCCTCTGAATGTGTGGATTGTAGAAGGTAAGTTACTCCTAGACCATAGGTGAGGGGTGGAATCCGGTGGGGAAGTCGATGGGAATAAAATAGGATTCTCTCCATTAACAGGAATGTTGCAACAACTCCCACACCCACTGGGGGGCAGGGGGAGGGGGCTTTCTGCACTCTTACCCCTTGACCCCAACCTTCTCAGGATGTCGAGCTGTCCCAGGTTGGTGGGTCCCTGGCCCGGGATCGAATGTCTGTATGACCCGGAAGCACAAAGGCTGGAGAGTCAGTGGGCCTGGAGTTTAGAGTCCCATTGCTGCCTAGTCCAGGGGCTTGATACCAATGATCAAAGCCCAAATTGAAGTCCAGAAGCTGAAACCCATTGGCCAAAATCTGGAAGCCTGGAGCTTAGGGTTGCAGGACCGTCTGTGTGTGGGTGGGTGGGGAAGGGAGGAATGGGGCAAGCTTTGCCGTTGTTTGTTGTGTTCTCTCAAGCTTTGTGAACATGCTATATTGGTGCCAGAATACTTGGTGGGCTGCCCCAGCACATTATTAGCTTGTTAATGCAAATGAGACATTTCATGTTTTGATGTATACATGGTAAATAAATGAATCTGAATCTGAAATATGCAGCCCCCAGCCATCCTGGGGCAGATGCCATCTGCATCTATCTGCCCCAGGATGGCTGGGATTGTCAGAGTAATACAGGCCTTTCGGCCCAACTTGTCCATGCCAACCAGGGTATCTGAGCTGGTCCCATTTGCCCACCCCCTCCTGCAGAGAATTTCCACAACCCAGGTCACGGAGCAGAACAAACACAAAAGAGATACGGGTATCCATGCACCCACCTGTTCAATCATCTGCCGGACTTTCCTCTGTTGGCTCTGCAACATGTCGCTGAGGTGGGAGATCTTCTCCCGCAGGGTCTTTACCTCCTTCTCCAGCTGCTCCGACCTGTGGGAAACAGACCGAGAGGCGGAGAGATGGTTAAACCCTGGGAGCTGTCCACAAGACCGGTAGGTGGAGAAGGCTTCTGTAGCGCCAGTGCACCAGGCTCACGCTGGAGACGGAAACTGGGGTATCAGAGTCTGACTAATCCCTGGACCACAAGGGCCGCAGGGACCATACACTCCTGTCCCCTCCATCTGGCTCCCGCTATATCCAGCCAACCGGGTCTGATCCCTGCTAGGAGCTAAAATGCTTTCACACTGTACAGCGAGTAAGGTCACTGCCCCACAGATCCAGAGATGTGAGTTCAGCTCCAACCTCCAGCGCTCTGTGTGTGTCTCTGTCTCCATGCATGCATGCATATGCATAAATCTCCAACTAAACCACACTTGGGAGAATTGATGTTCAGTTCTGGCTGCCTCATAGGAAGGATGTGGAAGCTTTAGAGAGGGTACAGAGGCAATTTACCAAAATGTCTGGATGAGAGAACATGTCTTATGAGGATTGTTTGAGAGACCTAGGGCTCTTCTCTTTGGAGTGAAGGAGGATAGGTGAAGTGAACAGCCAGACTTTCTTCCCCAGGGTGGAAATGACTAATATAAGGGGCCATAATTTTAAGGTGATTCGAGGAACATATAGAGGGGAATGTTAGAGGCAGGGCTATCCAATCTGCCAGGGGTGTTGGTAGAGGCAGATACATTAGGGTCATGGTGGAGAACACGTCTAATATGCCAAAGAATGATGTTATGGATGAAATGGGAGGTGAGGACCTCGATAAAATCACTGTCACTAAAGAGATAGTGATGAGCAAACTAGAGGGCCTGAAGGTGGATAAGTCCCCTGGTCCTGATGGGATGCATCCCAGGGTGCTGAGGGAATTGGCAGAGTTTATAGTAGACGTGTTGGTAATCATTTACCAAAATTCTCTAGACTCTGGGCAGGTCCTGGCGGATTGGAAGACAGCAAATGTCACGCCACTTTTTTAAAAAGGATGTAGGCAAAAGGCAGGCAACTATAGACCAGTTAGCTTAACATCTGTAGGTGGGAAAATGCTTGAAGCTGTCATTAAGGAAGAAATAGCGAAACATTTAGAAAGGAGTGGTTCCATTAGACAGACACAGCATGGATTCAGAAAGGGCAGGTCCTGTTTGACAAACTTACTGGAGTTCTTTGAGGATATAATGTGTGCAGTAGATAGAGGGGAACAGGTGGATGTCGTATACTTGGATTTCCAGAAGGCATTCGATAAGGTGCCACACAAGAGACTTATTTAAGCTAGGGATGCATAGAGTCGGAGGAAGTGTATTGGCATGGATAGTGGATTGGTTAACCAATAGAAGGCAGAGAGTTGGTATAAATGGGTGTTGCTCCGGTTGGCAGTCAGTGATGAGTGGGGTGCCACAGGGGTCAGTGCTGGGCCTGCAGCTGTTTACCATTTATATTGATGATTTGGAAGAGGGGACTGAGTGTAGCGTAGCAAAATTTGCTGATGACACTAAACTGAATGGAGAAGCAAACTGTACAGAGGATGTGGAGAGTCTGCAGAGGGATATAGATAGCTTAAATGAGTGGGCCAAGGTCTGGCAGATGGAATATGACGTTGGTAAATGCAAGATCATCCACTTTGGAAGGAATAATAGAAGAGTAGATTATTATTTAAATGGTGAAAGATTGCAGCATGCTGTTGTGCAGAGAGACTTGGGAGTGCTCGTGCATGAATCGCAAAAGCTTGTAGGTACCACAGGTTATTAAGGCGGCAAATGGAATGTTGGCCTTTATTGCTAGAGAGATTGAATTCAAGAGCAGGGAGGTCATGCAACTGTACAGGGTACTGGTGAGGACACATCTGGAGTACTGTGTGCAGTTCTGGTCTCCATATTTGAGGAAGGATATACTGGCTTTGGAGGCAGTGCAGAGGAGGTTCACCAGGTTGATTCCAGAGATGAAGGGGTTAACCTATGAGAAGCGATTGAGTCGCCTGGGACTATACTCTCTGGAATTCAAAAGAATGAGAGGGGATCTCATAGAAACATGCAAAATTTTGAAAGGGATAGATAAGATGCTAAGGGATAGGAAAGTTGTTTCCATTGGCAGGTGAGACTAGAACTAGGGGACATTGCCTCAAGATTCATGGGAGAAGATTTAGGACTGAGATGAGGAGAAACTTTTTTCCCCCCAGAGAGTGGTAAATCTGTGGAATTCTCTGCCCAGGGAGGCAGTTGAGGCTTCTTAACTAAATATATTTAAGATACAGTTAGATAATTTTTTACATAGTAGGAGAATTAAGGGTTATGGGGAAAAGGCAGGTAGATGGAGCTGAGTTTACAGACAGATCTTAGTACATGGCGGGCAGTCTCGATGGGCTGGATGGCCTACACCTGCTCTTATTTCTTATGTTCTTATTTAAGAGACTTTTTGAATGAAATAGAGGACAATGTAGAAAGGAAAGGTTAGACTGATCTTAGAGTAGGTTTAAAGGTCAGCATCTTGGTTCAAAAGGCCTGTAGTGTGCTACTACATTCTACAAAATTGTAGAATGTCTATGAGATGGCTTTTTAGAACAGCTTGTGGTTGAGGCCTCTAGATTGGGTGTTATGCTATGACCCAGACTTGATTAGTAAGCTTAAGATAAAGAAACCCTCAAGAGTCTGTGATCATAATATGACAGAATTCATTCTGTAATTTGAGAAGTAGCCACCAAAATTGGATGTATCTAAAGTATCAATATTACAATGGGGTAATGAATGGAATTACAGAGCCATAAGAGAGGAGGTGGCCAAATTTAGTTGCCAGGGGACAGTAGCAGAGATGACGACAGTGCAGCAATGGCTGGAGTTTTAGGGAGCAATAGGAAAGTGCAGGTAAGACCATCCCAAAGATGAAAAAGTATTCTACAGGGATGTTGAGGAAGCTGTGGATGATGAGGAAGTCAAAGACAGCATAAAAGCAAAGGAGAGGGCATAGAATAAAGCAAATATTAGTGGGAAGTTAGAGGATTGGGAAGTTTTTAAAAGCCAACGGAAGCAACTCAAAAAGCCATAAAGGGAGAAAAGATTAAATATGAAAAAAGCTGGCCAATGATATAAAAAGTTTTTTCAGATTTTTTAATATATATGTGTGTGTGTGTATGTATGTATATATGTGTATATATATATATATATATATAGAGAGAGAGAGAGTAAAAGAGATGAGAGTCAATATCGATATCGGACCACTGGAAAATGATGCCGGAGAGGAAGAGGTAGTAATGGGGAATAAAAAAATTGCAGACGAATTTAAGTATTTTGTGCCAGTCTTCACTGTGGAAGATAAGAACAATCTGCCAGAAATGTGAGCATGTTGGGGCAGAAGTGAGTGTTGTTGCTATTACTAATGAGAAGGTGCTTGGGAAGATGAAAAGCCTGTAGGTGAAAGAGGTAGCTAAAGAGACTGGAAGCATTAGTAATGATGTTTCAAGAATCACTAGATTCTAGAATGGTTCTGGAGGACTGGAAAATTGCAATTGTCACTCCATTCTTCAAGAAGAGAGCGAGGCAGAAGAAAGGAAATAGTATGCCAGTTAGCCTGACATCAGTGGTTGGGAAGATGTTGGAGTCCATTATTAAGGATGAGGTTTTGGGGTACTTGGAGGCACGCGATAAAATAAGCTTAAGTCAGCATAGTTTTCATCGTGGGAAATTTTGCCTGACAAAAAAGTAGCAGATGGAATATAGTGTAGGGAGGTGTATGGTCATGCACTTTGCTAGATGGAATATAGGCTATTTTCTAAATGGGGAGAAAATTCAAAAATTGGAGGTGCAAGGGGAGTGGGGATTCATAAAGGTTAACTTGCAGGTTGAGCCGGTGGTAAAGAAGGCAAATGCAATGTTAGCATTCAATTGAAGAGCAAGAATGTAATGTTGAGGCCTTAAGGCACTGGTCAGACCGCACTCATAGCGTACTGTGAGTAGTTTTGGGTCCCTTGTCTAAGAAAGGATGTGCTGGCACTGGAGAGGGTCCAGAGGAGGTTCACAAGAATGATTCCAGGAATGAAAGGCTTAATGTATGAAGGGCATTTGATGGTTCTATGATAGTATTCACTGGAATTTAGAAGAATGGTGGGGGAGGTCTCATTGAAACCTATCGAATATTGAAAGGCCTAAATGGAGTGGACAGAGAGGATGTTTCCTATAACGGGGGCGTCTAGGGCCAGAGGGCACAGCCTCAGAATTGAGAGACATCTATTTAAAACAGATGAGAAGAAGTTTCTCCAGCCAGGGGGCGGTGAACATATGGAACTCATTGCCACAGATGGCTGTGTAGGGCAGGACATTGGGTATATTAAGGCAGAATTTGACAGTTTCTGGATTAATCAGGGTGTCAAAGGTTATGGGGAGAAGGCAAGAGAATTGGTTTGAGAGGGATAATAAATCAGCCTGGATGAAATGGCAGAGCAGATTCGATGGGCTGAATGGCCTATTTCTGCTCCTTTGTCTTACTAGATCATAAATCTATTGTCCCAATCCTTGAAGCTTTGTCCTTTAGATTTAGTCTCTGGAGATTGCAGATGCTGCAACTTGGAACAATGTACAACAGGTCAGTGAGTATCTGGGACAGGGTGGAACTGTTGACGCAGTGTTGACAGTTCCTCCTTCATCGTCCACTGAAACTCCTCGACCCATTGTGTTCTGTCCCAAGTTGCAACCATGGATGGAGAGAGGGGCTGCCCGCTTTGCCCCATGGCTCTGAGAGGGAGTGGGGGCACCAACCCGCCTCGGCTGTACCTGTGCTGATGAGCCTCAGCATCCTGCCTCCGTGTCCTCATCTCCCCCAGCTGCCTCTCGCCCTCCTCCATCTTGGCGACCAGAATCCGGTGCTCCTGGTGAGAGATCAACGAGACACTGTCAGCACTCGGGTCGCCACCCCACCCTCACCACCGAGCCGCAGACGTGCTCCCCACCCCCACCTGTTCCATTCCAGCCATCAACCGCTGGAGTTCCTCAATCCGCCCATCCTGCTGGACCACCCTCTCCTCCGAACTCTGCAGCAATTGCCTCGTCTCTCCCAGCTGCCTTTTGTACAGGCTGGCCTGATCCTACAGCAGAGAGAGAACAAGTACAAGTCAGTTTTATTATTTAGCTGTACACAAGTACACACGCAAAGTAATATTACCACAAATAAATTAACAAATAATGAGGTGCATTTATGACACAAAAAGTAAACTGTAAACGTGATGAGGCCTGGGTGGTGGCAGGGAGCTTAGTAGTCTTATGGGCCTGCGGGAAGAAGCTGTTCCCCATCTTAAATTCTTGCCCTAACGCTAGAGTACTTCCAGCCTGTCGTTAGAGGGTCAAAGTGGTTGTTGGATAGATGGACAGGATCATTGACAATGCTAAGAGCCCTGCCTATGCAAGCTCCTGATGAGGATCTTGGATAGGAGAAAGAGAGACCCCCATGATCCTCTCAGCAGTCCTCTGCAGTGACTTGGACTCGCAGTCAGATGCTGTGCAATTCCTAAACACAACCCCTGTTGCGTGGGGCACAGTTTCATCACACACGTCACAGGCCCACAAGTGGCCCAGCAATCTGTGAGAAAATCAGAATTAGGTTTAATATCACCGCCGTATGTTGTGAAATGTCTTGTTTGGCGGCAGCAGTACAATGCTAGACAAAAATTACTGTAAGCTACAAAACCAAGGTGCAAGAACAAAAAAGGACTAGTGAAATAATAGTTCCAAAATAGTTTCACAGGGCATTACAGCACAAAAATCAGGCACTTCAGCCCATCTAATCAATGCCAAACTATTATTCTGACCAGTCCCATTGACCAAATCCCTCCCTTACACGTGCTATCCAAATTTGTCTTAAATATTGAAATCAAAGACACATTCACCACTTCCACTGGTAGCTTGTTCCACACTCTCACCATCCTGTGAGTGAAGATGTTCCTCCTCAAGTTCCCCTTAAACTTTTCACCTTTCACCCTTGACCTATAACCTGTAGTTCTAGTCTCATCCAACCTCAGTGGAAAAAGCCATCTTGCATTTTCCATATCTATATCCCTCATAATTTTGTGTATTATCTCCATTCACTCTCCTACGCTCTAGGAAATAAAGTCCTAACCAATTCAATATTTCCATATAATTCAGGTCCTCAAGTCCTGGCAACACCCCTGTAAGTTTTTCCCCATAAAATTGACACCTTTCAGCCTTAACCAGATGGCAGAGGGGAAGAAGCCGTTCCAAACACACTTCAGGTCCCAGTACCTCCTCTCTGATGGTAGTAATGAGAAGAGGGCATATTCTGTATAATATCTAAGCTTGCTGTTGATACAAAGCTGTGTGGCAGAGTGTGCTGTGTCAAGGGTTCAGGGTGGTAAACATTAGGGGAGGATTTGGAGGGGGCATACAGACAGCTTAAGTGGAGGGGTGAGATGATAAGTTGGAATAGTGTGAGATTTTTAAATATAAAAGAGGTTTTTTTAAACATGGGGAGAATTTGAAATGTCCCTGTACACCAATCACACACAAAATTCTTAGGAAACTTGAGAGAGTGGGGACACATTTGGTCAGGGTGTCTCAAACCAGGGGTCACTGTTTCTACATTCAGGGGAGACAAAAGAAGAACTGTTCAGCCAAAAATAGGCAGAAAGTGCTTGGAAGTCTCTACCCAGGAGGGCAGTAGAGGCTCAGTCCCCTAGTGTATTCAAGGCAGGTCAATGGACAGCTTTTGTTACTGAAGAAATTGAAGAATTGTGGGGCTAGAACAAGAAAATGGGGCAGACGTAAAATAAAACCTTCATGAATGGCAGAGCAGAGCCGAGCCACAGAGCCAGACATGGGTCTCTTCTGCCTGGCAATTACCAGCCACCATCTCCTCAAACCCACAGTCTGTGTTACCGACTGCAAAAGTTCCTGACATCGACCTCCCGTACACAAGCTCAGTCAGTCAGTCAATCCCAACCCCTCCCCCAGCAAGGCAAGGCTCCATTGCGCAGGGAGTCATTCCCACCTGTCCTCTGCTTCACCCTTTTTAAAGGAGATTAGCTTTATTTATCAAATGTACTTGCATTAACAACCAACACAATTTCTTTTTTTTCCCTGTAAGAAAATTGATCTCAAGGTAATCGCATTGCCTGCTCTCCTTGGTATTACAGGGGCTGCAAAGAAGAGCCATCAGGACCGTCACAGAGGCTGCTGAGCGACCTCTGGATGACTATGGATCAAGAGCTGTGACCCGTGGGCCCATTGCTGCTGGGACACAAGCCGGGGACAGATCAAACCTGGCTGGGTCGCCTGGGCGAGGGTGTCTGCTGTTGAAAGACCCGAAGAAGCATACACATTAGCCAGAAAAAGTGGCTCACCTGAGGACTGGGAGAAATTCAGAGTTCAGCAGAGGAGGACAAAGGGCTTAATTAGGAAGGGGAGAAAAGATTATGAGAGAAAACTGGCAAGGAACATAAAAACTGACTGTAAAAGCTTTTATAGATATGTAAAAAGGAAAAGACTGGTAAAGACAAATGTAGGTCCCCTACAGACAGAAACAGGTGAATTGATTATGGGGAGCAAGGACATGACAGACCAATTGAATAATTACTTTGGTTCTGTCTTCACTAAGGAGGACATAAATAATCTTCCAGAAATAGTAGGGGACAGAGGGCCCAGTGAGATGGAGGAACTGAGCGAAATACATGTTAGTAGGGAAGTGGTGTTAGGTAAATTGAAGGGATTGAAGGCAGATAAATCCCCAGGGCCAGATGGTCTGCATCCCAGAGTGCTTAAGGAAGTAGCCCAAGAAATAGTGGATGCATTAGTGATAATTTTTTAAAACTCGTTAGATTCTGGACTAGTTCCTGAGGATTGGAGGGTGGTTAATGTAACCCCACTTTTTAAAAAAGGAGGGAGAGAAACCGGGGAATTATAGACCGGTTAGCCTAACGTCGGTGGTGGGGAAACTGCTGGAGTCAGTTATCAAAGATGTGATAACAGCACATTTGGAAAGCAGTGAAATCATCGGACAAAGTCAGCATGCATTTGTGAAAGGAAAATCATGTCTGACGAATCTCATAGAATTTTTTGAGGATGTAACTAGTAGAGTGGATAGGAGAGAACCAGTGGATGTGGCATATTTAGATTTTCAAAAGGCTTTTGACAAGGTCCCACACAGGAGATTAGTGTGCAAACTTAAAGCACACGGTATTGGGGGTAAGGTATTGATGTGGATAGAGAATTGGTTAGCAGGCAGGAAGCAAAGAGTGGGAATAAACGGGACCTTTTCAGAATGGCAGGCAGTGACTAGTGGGGTACCGCAAGGCTCAGTGCTGGGACCCCAGTTGTTTACAATATATATTAATGACTTGGATGAGGGAATTAAATGCAGCATCTCCAAGTTTGCGGATGATATGAAGCTGGACAGCAGTGTTAGCTGTGAGGAGGATGCTAAGAGGATGCAGGGTGACTTGGATAGTTTGGGTGAGTGGGCAAATTCATGGCAGATGCAATTTAATGTGGATAAATGTGAAGTTATCCACTTTGGTGGCAAAAATAGGAAAACAGATTATTATCTGAATGGTGGCCGATTAGGAAAAGGGGAGGTGCAACGAGACCTGGGTGTCATTATACACCAGTCATTGAAAGTGGGCATGCAGGTACAGTAGGCAGTGAAAAAGGCGAATGGTATGCTGGCATTTATAGCGAGAGGATTCGAGTACAGGAGCAGGGAGGTACTACTGCAGTTGTACAAGGCCTTGGTGAGACCACACCTGGAGTATTGTGTGCAGTTTTGGTCCCCTAATCTGAGGAAAGACATCCTTGCCATACAGGGAGTACAAAGAAGGTTCACCAGATTGATTCCTGGGATGGCAGGACTTTCATATGAAGAAAGACTGGATGAACTAGGCTTGTACTCGTTGGAATTTAGAAGATTGAGGGGGGATCTGATTGAAACGTATAAAATCCTAAAGGGATTGGACAGGCTAGATGCAGGAAGATTGTTCCCGATGTTGGGGAAGTCCAGAACGAGGGGTCACAGTTTGAGGATAAAGGGGAAGCCTTTTAGGACTGAGATTAGGAAAAACTTCTTCACACAGAGAGTGGTGAATCTGTGGAATTCTCTGCCACAGGAAACAGTTGAGGCCAGTTCATTGGCTATATTTAAGAGGGAGTTAGATATGGCCCTTGTGGCTACGGGGATCAGGGGGTATGGAGGGAAGGCTGGTGCAGGGTTCTGAGTTGGATGATCAGCCATGATCATAATAAATGGCGGTGCAGGCTTGAAGGGCCAAATGGCCTACTCCTGCACCTATTTTCTATGTTTCTATGAAACACCTGATGATACCAGGTTACGTCACCGTTGATGTGTCCCAGCACATCCTAGCATGCATCATGTCAACTTTGATAACAAATTTACTTATAACATTTTTGATGGAGCCCTCCAATTGTCTTTGACAAGGAGATGCCCCAAAGTGGATGGGCC
This sequence comes from Mobula birostris, assembly GCF_030028105.1. Taxonomy (NCBI): domain Eukaryota; kingdom Metazoa; phylum Chordata; class Chondrichthyes; order Myliobatiformes; family Myliobatidae; genus Mobula; species Mobula birostris. Next base: position 12,560,779 of record NC_092371.1, read on the forward strand.
TGTTTTGAGGTCTGTCCCACTCACCTCCAAGAGTTTGGTCTCCCTCTCGTGTCTCCCCTCGGCCTCCATCAGCTTCCTGTAAAGCCTCTGTGTGGCCTCCCGCATCTGCTCCGTCTCCTGCTCCCAGGTGTCCGTCTGCCAAGAGGGAGAGATGGTTAACCCCCCTCGAGTAAAGTTCCTCCGACCCTGAGAGTCCTCCACCTCATTCCCCTTCTCCACCCCCTTTGAAAACAGGTTTATAAAATCCCGGGGGACGTGGATAAGGCCTGGGCAGGGAGAGCCGGATAGTGTAGCAGATACTGTAGTGCAAATACAGCATCGGCACCCTGGGTTCAACTCCCGTTGCTGACTGTAGAGTTCGTACGTTCTCCTAGTGACCGCGTGGGTTTCTTCCCACGTTGCAGAGACGTCCATGTTAGCGTGCTAATTGGTCACATGGGTGTAACTGGATGGCACGGGCTCATTGGGGGTGGGGGGGGAGGTTTAAAGGGAAACAGAGGGTGGTGGGCAGTGGCAGCGACAGGGATTTTTTCTTGCTGGTGCTACAGTGGGGCTGAATGATTCAGTGATGGTGCTGAGGGATGTACTGTGTGGTAATATGTACAGTATTCGCAAGGCCAGACGCGTGGCATTCAAAAGTCAGTTTCAAGCATTGTGTCTACTATAAATGCCTCTGTTGATTCAGAAGCAACAGCAATTGATAGATCTAATATAGAAGTGAACTGTGACAGTGTCAACAGCATTGGAGACAACCCGGGCTACACAGAGCATAAACAAACAAACCAACAGAGCATCCGAACCACAGCGCACAACGTGAATCACACACCAATCCCGCAATCAGCGTCAAATGCGTGCTTTTCAACTGAAGAACACAACACTAACCCACAACGTCCACTGCTATCCACATTACATAGACAGACAATGCCAAAAGATACACTGTTATTAAAGTCAAATAAGGCAAACAACAGGTGCAAGGCTTTACCAGGAGTTGGACAAACTGTACTTTGACCATGCAATACCTCAATTAATTCGGCTACTGAATTTAAAACTAAAATCAACAGAATCACCGCTTGGAAGTCTAAGCAAAACCAGTAGCAGTAAATGTAATATTTTAGGATTTGCAGGAAACATAAGGACTATGGGGTATCCACCACAAAATAATAATAATAATCAGCATTAGTCTTGGCCCAAATTTTTTTAAAAAATCAACTGCGCTCATGGGGATGTGGGACAAGCTGCCAGAGGAAGTGGGAGAGGTAGGTGAAACTACCAGGAGCCGACGGCTTGCGTTACAAGGAGAGGCTGATGAGTTTTTCCTCTTCCCTTCGAGTGTAGGAGGCTAAGGGGTGACCCTACACAGGGTCAGGAAAGGCTGAGATAAGGTGAATGGTGAGTGTCTTATTTCCAAGGGTAGCGAAGTGTATGGCCATGCACTTTGGTAGAAGGAATAAAGGTGTTTTCAGACTGTTTTCTGAACAGTGAGAAATTTCAGAAATCTGAGGTGAAAGGGACTTGGGAGAGCTTGTGCAGGTTAAAGATTAACTTGCAAGTAGAGTCGATGGTAAGGAAGGCAAATACAATGTTAGCGTTCATTTCGCGAGGACTGAATATGAGCAAAGATGTAAAGCTGAGGCTTTATAAGGAACTGGGCAGACAGCCGTGGAGGCCAAGTTGTTAGAGTACATTTCAAGTGGTGACTAATCAGTCACTTGATTAGTCGGGGTGTCAAAGGTTACAGCGAGAAGGCAGGAAAATGGGGTTGAGAGGGAAAATAAATCAAATGGCAGAGCAGACCTGATGGGCTGAATGGCCTATTTCTGCCCCTATACCTTATAGTCTTATGGAAATCTGGATCACGTGCAGGCAGAGGGATTTCGTTGAAACACAAGAGATTTTGTAGATGTTGGAAACACACAAAATGCTGGAGGAACTCAGCAGGGTGGGTAGAATCTATGGAAATGAATTAACAGTCAACATTTCAAGCCAAGACCCGTCTTCAGGACTGGAAAGGAAGGGGACAGATGCTAGAATAAGGTGGTGGGGAGCGGGGTAAGAGGACAAGCTAGAAGGTTGGTAGAGGGTGGGAGATGATAGATGGAAGAGGTAAATGGCTGAAGAAAGAGGAATCTAATAGGAGAGGGGAGTGAGCCATGGAAGGAGCAGGGGCACTGGAGGGAAGTGATGAGCAGTTGAGGGGGTGAGAAGAGAAGAGGGAGGGGGGAAATTACTGGAAGTTGGAGAACTTGATGTTCATGCTATCTGGTTGGAGGCTACCAAGTGTTGCTCCTCCATCCTGAGAGAGGCCTCATTGTGGCAGTGGAGGAGGCCATGATTTTTATGGTGTTCCTTGTATACCTGTGCTTTAGTGTTGTGTTCTAAGTGACAGCATTACCGCAGAACCTCTCACGTGTCCTCCAACAACCTCTGTGGGTTGCAAACTCACCTGAGTACTTGCAGCTGTCAACCCACTCCGCGGAGTCTGCTCTCTTTCGTGGCTCAGCCGGGAAACACCCTAGTGAACCAAAGGAGGGTCAGTCAGGTAGACACTGAATCAACTCAAACTTCAACAAGAACGTCCCGTTACAACACAGTAAGACATAGGAACAGAATTAGGCCATTCAGCCCATCGAGTCTTCTCCACCATTTGATCATGGCTGATATATTATCCCTCTCAACCCCATTCTCCTACCTTCTCCTCCTAACCTTTGACAATCTGACTAATCAAGAACCTGTTAACCTCCACTTTAAATATATCCAATTGCTTGGCTTCCGTAGCCATCTGTCGCAATGAATTCCACAGATTCACCACCCTCTGGCTAAAGAAATTCCTTCTCGTCTCTGTTCTAAATGGATGTCATCTATTCTGAGGCTGTGCCCTCTGGTCCTAGACTCAACCACTATAGAAACATCCTCTCCACATCCACTTTATCTACGCCTTTCAATGTTGGCTAGATTTCAGTGAGATTCCCCCCCCCCCCCATTCTTCTAAACTCCAGCAAGTACAGGCCCAGAGACATCAAACATTAACACTTTCATCTGGCACTAGAGGACAGGGTCACCCTGGGCACTCTCTGCCTGCATTGTCCAAGCAGAGGTTAGGGTAGGAAGTGTGCAATTAACAAATTCCCTCCCTCTAACCACTGCTACCCAACGGAGGGATTGCTCTCTTCTTCCACCTTGGGGGAAGGTCACAAATAGAAGCCAATGTGATCCTCACCATTGCATTTCCAAAGGCCCAATCAATTATTGCCATGGACGGTGCATCTTTCCAATTGCCTACGCCTGGCCAGCTACTCGTCCGCTGAGAAGCTCAAATCCATCTTCACCCCATGTTGGGTTGTAGGCGGGGAACAGGCTATTCAGCCCACTGACACCTGTCCACCCCTCCTTTTAAACTCTGCCCCCTCCCACCTCAAATGCACGCTCTCCAGTGTTTGAGATTTCGACTCTGGGAAACAGACACTCTCTGCCTCCGTAAATCTCCATCAGATCTCCCCTCCCGGCCCAGCCAGCCCAATTACAGTCATGTGACCGACGAACCTGCACGTCTTTGGAATGTGAGGAAACCAGAGTACCCGGAGGAAACCCCTGTGGACACGGGGACACCAGACAAACCTCTAACCGACAGCGGTGCAAAGTGATCCCGCACTGGATCTGCGACCTTGCCACCCTGGGAGGGTCAGGGCTAGAATCTGGAACGGGTAGCTGGGCAATGTGAGGAGAATAAAGTGGGGTCGGTATCAATGGGTCAGCACAGATGCAATGGACTGAAGGGCCTGTCTCCATGACCCTGTGACCAAAGGGTGTCACTGGTGATCAGGCAGACCCCACATTTTTACCTCGGGCTTGGTGTAATAATCCAGAACGTTGAACTGCGATCCACTCATCCCGGCAGAAAGATTCTGTCGGATCATCTCCATGGAATGCCTCACCTAAAGACGGCCATCAGAATAACGTCAGTGTAGTGGATATCAGAACATGGCATCTTCCTGCACCATGTCCTCTCTCTTCATAAGGGTTAAATACAGAGTGAATCTCCCTCCACACCATCCCATCACACACTCCCGGGGTCAGACGCAGAGTGAAGCTCCCTCCACATCATCCCAGCACACACTCCATAGGTCAGACACAGAGTGAAACTCCCCCTACACTATCCCATCACACACTCCTGGGGTCAGACACAGAGTGAAGCTTCCTCTACACTGTCCCATCACACTCGACTGGGGTCAGACACAGAGTGAAGCTCCCTCCACACCGTCCCATCACACTCTCCTAGGGTCAGATACCAAGTGAAGCTCCCACTACCCTGACCCATCGCACACTCCCGGGGTCAGACACAGAGTGGAGCTCCCCCTACACTGTCCCATCACATACTCCCGGGGTCAGACACAGAGTAAAGCTCCCCCTACACTGTCCCATCACACACTCCCGGGGTCAGACACAGAGTAAAGCTCCATCTACACCATTGCATCACACACTCCCGGGGTCAGACACAGAGTGAAGCTCCCTCTACACTGTCCCATCACACACTCCCGGGGTCAGACACTGAGTGAAACTCCCTCTACATTGTGATAATTTGTTGTGCTGGGTGAAAGGGAATCAGTGGATTTTTCACCCCTCCCCACCCATACACCTCACTGACGTCCCACCTTTCCTGTACAATCCAGTACCTCACACACATCCCCTCACCCTCCTCTGGATTAAACTCTACTTGCCACCTCACTGCCCAAGCGATCAAACCTGCCCCCTGTTCAAAGCTCCAAGCCAACTAACCTCTTTAAACTGTGCAAGTTCCATCCGAAGCTGCCCGAGGGGGCTCTCCTGGGTACTGGGGGGCTTGCCTTTGACACCTGGCTCATACGTCAGGTACGCCTGCTGAGTACAGAAACTCCGTTAGTGAATGCACAACGGCTAGATTTACCCCACACATCTTCAGCCTCAGGGACACTGTTTCAAAGTTCAAGGTAAATTTATTATCAAAGTTATTATATGTCACCATATACAACCCTGAGATTCATTTTCTTGCAAGCATGCACAGTAAATCCAAGAAAGACAGTAGAATCAATGAAAGACCGCACCCAACAGGATGGACAGACTACCAAAGTGCAAAAGATAACATGCGGTGCAAATGCAAAGGAGAAAATAAAAAATGAAATAACTAGATCCCTCCTGGCACGTCGCACCAGACAGTCAGCCATTCTTTTCTGGCGCGTGCTGTCAGGATTGGTCTCCTTTCGGACTAACTGGGTCACGATATGAACGTTCCTGACTCCACCCTTTTTTTTATATGAGGCCAAGTGGCTTGCTCGACGCCCAACGCGGCACAGATGGAAAGCGTGCTCGGGGGGTGGCCCGACTTGGATTCGAACTCGGGAGCCTTCGCTCCGGAGACTGGCACTGATGCCGCTACGCCACCAGCAGGCCAATAAATAGATAAATAAGCAAGCGATTAGTACAGAAAACTTGGAAGTGAGCCCACAGGTTGTGGGAACAGTTCTGTGATGGGGCAAGTGAAATTGAGTGAAATTATCCACCACTGGTTCAAGAGCCTGATGGTTGAGGGGTAATAACTGTTCCTCAACCTGGTGGAGTGGGTCCTGAGGCTCCTGTACCTAGTAACACAGCAACACCAGACGAAACGCCGCAGGAACTCGGCAGGTCAGGCATCGCCAATAACCATTTGACGTTTTGGAGCCCTGATGGAGGGTCTCAGCCTGAGACGTTTCCCTCCATAGATGTTGCCTGACCTGCTGAGTTCCTCCAGAGGCTTATGTGTGTTGCTCTGGATTTCCAGCGTCTGCAGTCCCCCTTTCCTGCCTGTGCTGGTTCACTGAGGGTCAAGAAGTGACCTCAGCCAAGTAGGATTGGAGGTGGATGCTGATATGATTGTTTCTGATGGAGGCTTGTAGATAGACACCTGAATGGAGGGCTATGGACTACGTGCAGGCGGAAGGGATTTCATTTAATTTGGAATAATGGCTAGCACAAATATATCGGGCAGAAAGGCCTACTCCTATGCCTCGTCTAAACCAACTTTCAGTCTCAGTCCAAGGCAAGTCATGAAGTCGGGGGTTTGGAAGGGTGTGAGCAAGACAGGAGTAGGGTCAGGATGGGGTAAACTCCTTGAATATTGGTACAACAATGGGAACAGTCCAACTCTGATGGTCAGCCCATGGCATTGGGTGGTGGTAACTTAACCAAAATAAACTTTATTCAGAATAAAAATATTTACAAGAATAAAGCGACCAAAGCCTTTTTGTCCGTACATTCATCGTCAATGCGTCCTATTACATTCCTAAAAACCAATGGGACTGTTGCCACTAATGTGTCTACCCTGGGGGAGGTACACAATTACAATAATTGGGGAGATTCTTCACCCACGTTCTACAGTGAAGAATCCCACACTGTGGTTCTTCCCCACTCAGCCCTTGGAGTGGCTGCACTGAACTTCGGTGTGTCCCCCACTGGAACGTGCCCATCTGTAGCACTTTCCCATGGACATCTCGATGTCCAGCAGGCCAAAGGGCACCCTTCACCGAGTTGATGCTAGGCCAGTGCGTGTGTCCCTGTGAACAGTCCGTAGATCAGAGAGTCCTGTGTCACACAACCAGATCACAGACCCTTTCATCTTTCTCCACAGCTTCTTCGCAAACCCACAAAGAGGTCTGCTGCGGATAAAAAGATTGAGGATAAGTGACGCTCTCGAAAGGTCCCATTTATACAGGGGGTTACCACAACAAATCTGGCCCAAGCCTCATAAGGAGGTGGTGGGACAGGTACTGGAATCGGTCTACCATTGTCTCATGTACCGAGATACAGTGAAAAGCTTGTCTTGTGTACTGTTCATACCAATCAGATCACAGTGCATCAAGGTAGAACAAGGTCAAACAGTAACAATACAGAATAAAGTGCAACAGCTGAAGAGAGAGTGCAGTGCAGGGAAATGATCTGCAGTTGTGTGCAGTTTTGTGTCCCCTAATCTGAGGAAAGACATTCTTGCCATAGAGAGAGTACAAAGAAGGTTCACCAAATTGATTCCTGGGATGGCAGGACTTTCATATGATGAAAGACTGGATTGACTAGGCTTATACTCGTTGGAATTTAGAAGATTGAGGGGGGATCTTATTGAAACATATAAAATCCTAAAGGGATTGGACAGGCTAGATGCAGGAAGATTGTTCCCGATGTTGGGGAAGTCCAGAACGAGGGGTCACAGTTTGAGGATAAAGGGGAAGCCTTTTAGGACTGAGATGAGGAAAAACTTCTTCACACAGAGAGTGGTGAATCTGTGGAATTCTCTGCCACAGGAAACAGTTAAGGCCAGTTCATTGGCTATATTTAAGAGGGAGTTAGATATGGCCCTTGTGGCTAAAGGGATCAGGGGGTATGGAGGGAAGGTGGTACAGGGTTCTGAGTTGGATTGTACACTCTGGAATTTAGAAGGCTGAGAGGGGACCTTATTGAAACATATAAAATTGTTAAGGGATTGGACATGCTGAAGGCAGGAATGCTCTGCTCCAGAAGGCTGTGGAGGTCAAGTCTCTGGATGCTTTCAAGAAAGAGATGGATAGAGCTCTTAAAGATAGCGGAATCAAAGGTTATGGGGATAAGGCTGGAACTGGATACTGATTGTGGATGATCAGCCATGATCATACCGAATGGCCTACTCCTGCATCTATTTTCTATGTTTCTATGATAAAGTACAAAATCATAATGAGGTAGGTTGTAAGGCCAGGTGTCTATTTTATCATACAGGAGGTCTGTTCAAGAGTCTGATAACAGTGGGATAGAAGCTGGCCTTGATCCTGGTGGTCCATGCTTTCAGGCTTTTGTATGTTCTGCCTGAAGTGGGAGGGGAGAAGAGAGAATGTCTGGGGTCGGGGGGGGGGGGGGTCTTTGGTTCTGATGGCTGCTTTGCTGAGACAGCGAGAAGTGTGGACAGAGTCCATGGAGGGGAGGCTGGTTTCTGTGACGCGCTGAGCTGTGTCCACAACTCTGCGGTTTTTGGCAGTCACATGCCATATTACATTCGGACAAGATGGCACTTGGGCGAAAGCCCACTGGGACACGCTGAATTCCTTTAACCACCAGAGGAAGTAGAGGCACTGGCGAGCTTTCATGGCCATGACGTCTACGCGGTTGGACTAGGACAGACTTGATGATGCTCACCCCTGGGAACTTGAAACTCTCAACACCATTGACGTGGGCAGGAGCAAGTGCACTACTCCTCCGTAAAGCTCAGAGAGGGAGTGTTTAAAGAGCGCCTTAAGGAAAGGGGAAAGGTGCACAGACGTTGTACGTACTTTGCTGGCTTCGTTGGCAGGTCGATCCTGCTCCCAGTCCCACGGTTCATCTCCGCCGTTCCGGGATGAGACAACGGCATAAGCTCTTCCCACAGGCTGGAAGTAGGAAAGGCAGAAGTCTCAAAATAACCAGGTTAGAGTTCTAAACGAGTAGCGCTCTTACAGAGAGCGACTGCCCCTCAACACAGAGTCCCAGAGTTGTATTTCACAGAAATACTCTTCCGCCCAATGGACAGGCATTCCTGTGCTAGTGTCACTTTATGGACACACAATCAATGTATAGAACCTGTCTTATGGGCTTATGTTTATTGTGTTCTTTATCTGATTGTGTTTTTTTGTGCTGTACCAGATCCAGAGCAAAAATTATTTTGTTCCCCTTTACACTTGTGTACTGGAACACAAGTTGGCGCGTGGCCAAGTGGTTAAGGCATCGGTCTAGTGATCTGAAGGTCGTTAGTACAAGCCTCAGCTGAGGCAGCGTGTTGTGTCCTTGAGCAAGGCACTTAACCACACATCGCTCTGCGATGACACTGGTGCCAAGCTGTATCGGCCCTAGTGCCCTTCCCTTGGACAACATCGGTAGCGTGGAGAGGGGAGACTTGCAGCATGGGCAACTGCCGGTCTTCCATACAACCTTGCCCAGGCCTCAGTCAACGTCGAAATCGATGGACAGCCAAAGAAATGTGTACTGGAAATGACATTAAACAATCTTGAATCTTCTCTCCCCGTATCCTTTGACGCTGTTACTAAAACTAGCCCTTAAGCCAAGCCCCATTCTCACACTACATCTACTGTCCCAGGACAGGGAACCGAGGGGGTCGGGGAATGAACCACCCACCTTTCTTTTGGCTTGGTCCCTCCATGTTGGGTCCTCTTCAGTCTGCAACGTCAGTCTCAGCCTGGGTACATCCTGCAGGAAAACACATCATTAGGATACCTCCCTCTCCACATTGCATCACAATCCCCCGGAGTGGGGAACGAACCTGCCCTCGAGCCTGGTGGGACGAGCTTGCAGGCTTTCGTATCTCCTGCCCAATGGGAGAGGGGGGAAGAGAATGTCCGGGGTGGGAGGGATTGTTGACTCTGCCGGCTGCTTTCCTGAGGCAGTGAGAGGTACGTCATGGAGGGGACCCCAGTTCCTGCGGCGTGCCGTACTGTGTCCACAACCCCTGTGCTCACGGGCAGAGCAGTTGCCACATCAAACCATGATGCCGAATAGGATACATTCTGTGGTTCACCAACAAAATTTGGTGAGTTCCAGCAGTTTCTACACCTTGGTCCAAGAACCCAAATCATCTTTCAGCTAGTATCCGGGGATTTTCTAGCCATGGTGCACTAGTATGTTTGGGTGAACTTCTCCCTGAGGGTTATGAAGTCTGACGAACATTAACAGGAACGTCCTTCCTGAAGGATCTAAGCACAAAAAGGTGTAGGGTTGTGCTGGAGTCACTGACATTAAATACAGCTTCTGTGTGCTCTTTCACAGTGCCCCCAAAATTCCCTTCTGTCCAGCGAGTCTGTGCTAACTACTTATGCCACCAAATCATATCATATATCAAAACTTCCGTCAATACCCCTGAGATGCAGGGGTCAATGTCTCCCATCCACTACATAATGTACTGGCTGGGCACAGGAGTACATTCAGCCAGAGACTCATTCCACCGAGATACAACACAGAGCGTCATAGGATGTCATTCCTGCCTGTGGCCATCAAACTTTACAACTCCTCCCTTGGAGGGTCAGACACCCTGAGCCAATAGGCTGGTCCTGGACATTTCATAATTCACTGGCATAATTTACATATTACTATTTAACTATTTATGGTTCTATTACTATTTATATTTTATGGAGCAACTGTAACGAAAAGCAATTTCCCCCGGGATTAATAAAGTATGACTATGACTATAGATTCTATCTCGAAGGGCAGCACCAGGGGTCAGTATCTAACCTGTCGCGGTGCCCTTGTGTTTTCGTGAAATTCTCTGGAAGGATCACGAATTCCGATAAACATTAACAGGAAAACAAAGCAAAGGACAAAGAACAAATAGTCCCCCTCCCTAGTTTCGGTTAGTTGTCTATTTGTCTAGAGACAGGTAGTCTGGCAGGGGGTGATGGGAGGGGAAAGACACAGAAACTGACCAAGAGCGGGGGAGACGAGGAGAGAGGGGGGAGGGTGAGAGGGAGAGGAGGGTGAAGAGTTGGAGAGGGGTGTGGGGGAGATAGTGGGAGGGGAGGGTGTGTGGAAGGAAAGGAGAGAGGGGGAGGGGAGGGGGAGAGAGGGAGTGAGAGTGGGGTACAGAGAGAGGGGGAGGAGGAGAGAGGGGGTGATGGGAGAGGGAGGGAGAGAGGGGGAAGGGAGAGGGGGGGTTTCAGCAGAGCTGGACAAAGTGTTGAGAGATTCCTGCCTCGTCCTCGGGGATAATGTGGGAGTTGGCAGTGAAACTGAAGTGTAATTCTGTGACCATTTAACCCTGTTGCCATGGAGCCAGCCAGGTTGAATCATTCCAGGAGAGTGAGGTATTTTGCCCGTCACTGTGCCGAGAGCGTTCTGTGTGGGATCTTGATCTCACACATTTGCCCTGGAGTAACTCAATCCAGCATGTACAAACAAACCCAAGCCTGCTGAGGGGGACAAACTCCAACTTTACAAGTTCAGGCCAGACAGTAGCAGGAATCGAACCTGGGCCGGGCCGCTGGCGACCCACTGTACTATTGTACAGCAAATCTTGCTGCTGTGTCCCTTGTCGGGGACTCCCTCCATTGGTGGAAACACCTCCACATCTCCCCCTGGGATTTTGTACATTTGAGTAAGATCACCCCTCAGACTAAACTGCAGGGAGCATGGCCCGAAGCTGCCTGGTCTCTCTTGACAGGACAAGCCACTCAGCCCAGTAGTGAGCCTGGTGAATCCCCTCTGAGCTGTCTCCATTTATTTAAAGGTACAGCCCAACAAGTCGCGCTGCCCAGCAACCCCCAATTTAACCCCAGCCTAATCACGAACAATTAACCTACTAACCCATCTGTCTTTGGACTGTGGGAGGAAACCTGCGCAGGTCATGGGGAGGACGGGGGATGAACAAACTCCTTACCCACAACGGCAGCCGCTGCCCTACCATATTTTACCAGACGTATTTGTGGGCAGGGAAACCAAAATCGTCACAAGTTCCATACGAGGTCTCACCAACTCCCTGCACAATTGCAACACTCGTTGAGCACCTTCCCCCCCATCTGCCACAAACGGCAGGATCTCATTTCAACTTGTTCCCATTCCCATCGCGTTGGAGCAGCAACACCTCATACTCCATCTGGGTAGGCTCCAACCTGACGGCATGAACATGGATTTCTACTGCACCTCCATTACCAACTGTGGTTCCCCTTCAAGTCCTTCTCTTCTCCATACCTCCCCCTGGTGCCCCTCCTCCCTCCCTCTCTCCCATGGTTCACTCTCCTCTCCCATCAGGTTCCTTCTTCTCCAGCCCTCTACCTCTTCCTCTCATCCTCTCCCAGCTTCTCACTTCATCCCTTCTCCCCCCACCCACCCCTCTCCCCCCCCTCGCCTGGTCTCACCTGCCAATTTCCAGCTTCTACTCCTTCCCCCCTCCCCTACCTTCTTACTTTAGCTTCTGCACCCCCCCCCACCATCTTTCCAGTCTGAAAGGGGGTGGTCTTGGCCCGCAACATCAACAGTTTCAAAGTTCAAAGTAAATGTTATTATCACAGTACATATATACAACCCTGAGATTCGTTTTTTTGTGGGTACACTCAGCAAATCTATAGAATAGTAACTGTAATAGGATCAATGAAGGATCAACCGGAGTGCAGAAGACAACAAACTCTGCAACCAGAAAGATAAATAAATAGCAATAAATAATGAGAACATAAAATAACAAGATAAAGAGTCCTTAAGGTGAGATCATTGGTTGCAGGAACATCTCAATGGATGGGCAAATGAGTGTAGTTATCCCTTTGTCCAAGAGCCTGATGGTTGAGGGGTAGCAACTGTTCTTGAAGCTGGTGGTGCGAGTCCTGAGGCTCTTGTACCTTCTAGCTGATGTCAGCATTGAGAAAAGAGCATGGCCTGGGTGGTGAGGATCTCTGACAATTGATGCTGCTTTTCTACGGCAACATTTCATGTAGATGTGCTCAATGGTTGGAAAGGTTTTACTGGTGATGCACTGCGCCAAATCCACTACCTTTTGTAGGATTTTCCATTCGAAGGAATTGGTGTTCCCAAACCAGGTTGTGATGCAACTGGTCAAAATCTCTCCACTACCCATCTCAAAGTTCAAAGCTCAAAGTACATTTATTATCAGAGTACGTATAGATTATACAACCTTGAGATGTGTCTACTTACAGGCAGCCACAAAGCAAGAAACATGAAAGAACCCGGTAAAAGTTTGTCAAAGTTTTTGTTGTCAGCAGACTGCTAGGGAAGCAGAGGGGCTGCTGTGTTTTCTTCTCAGTTTCACTTGAGTGCCGGGTCTCTGAAATAGTGCCACCCAAGAATTTAAATGCTAACCCTCTTCACCTCTGATCCTCAGACGAGGACTGACTTGTGGACCTCCGGTTTCTCCCTTCTGAAGTCTGTAATAAGCTCCTAGTCTTCCTGATATTGAGTGAGAGGTTGTTATGACACCACCCAGCCAGATTTTCAATGTATACTGATTCATCACCACCTTTGATTCGCCCTACGACAATGGTGTCATCAGCTGTGCGTAGCCACACAGTCGTAAGTGTAAAGCAAGTAGATCAGGGGACTGAACACACAGCCCTGTGGTGCCCCAGTGCTGATGGAGATTGTGGAGGAGATGTTGTTGCCAATCCATACTGACTGGGGTCAGCAAGTGAGGAAATCCAGGATCCAATTGCACAAGGAGGTACTGAGGCCAAAGACTTGGAGGTTATTGATCGGTTTTGAGGGGGTGATGTTATTGAATGCTGAGCTGTAGTTGATGCAAGCATCTTGACTTCCCTCCATAGGATCTGCTGAGTTCCTCCAGCGTTTTGTGTGTGTATGTTCCTCTCGATTTCCAGCATCTGCTGAATTAATAGAAGTTAGCGCCAGTGACCTGGGTTCAAGTCCTGCTGTCAGGAGTTTTGTACATCCTCCCAGTGACCGTGTGGGTGCTGCTGATTCCAAATTCCAAAGATATACTGGTTAATTGGGTGTAATTGGGCCACGTGGTCTTGTTGGGCTGTATTCTATATAAATAAATACATTTTGAAAACTTCCAGCAGTCTGGAAAGTTTGCTCCGGAGTCCAAGTCATTCCAGGAGACCAGAGCGGAGTGTGTGTGTGTGTCGTTCACTCAGCTGGCAGGGTAACCCACTGCCGTAAACCACCCCTTATTGTGAAGGTTAATGAAGAACGACACACAAGGATACGCATAAAAACAAGAGATTGTTCTGATACAGTACTAGAACGCCAGAGTAACGCAAGCGGTCAGCGCGACGCTATTACAGCTCCGGGCGTCGGGGTTCCGAGTTCAACTCCAGCTTCCTCTGCAGGAAGTATGTACCCCGTGGGCTTCCTCCCGGTGCTCCGGTTTCCTCTCACAGTTAGTAGGTTAATTGCTTATTATAAATTGTTCTTTGATTAGGCTAGGGTTAAATTGCTGAGCTCGTTGGACCAGCCTGTTCGGCGCATCATCTGTAATTAAATAACATCCTGAAGCAGCTCTGCGCCGCGGGGTAAGAATTCTAATGACGTTGGTGGGTTCGCTTTACCAATGGGTGGAATATACTTGCCATGAAAATACAAGGAAACCGATTCAAAGTGCAGTTACCAGGTTGTACCGATCTCTGTCTCACGCACAAAAACACATCCACACCCTGTGTCAACAAAGAACGCGGACTCACACTGAGAAGAATGTGGCCCTGGGTTGTGGGGAACATCTCATATTCCCGTGTCAGTCTGAATATTGTTCAGCCTTTCCCATCTCGCGACCTCTTATTTTAAATAAATTATTCTAGAGGAATACGCACACAATTTAAAAGCAATATTTATCAAACGAATATGTTAATATATAACTCCAATAGCATTAATGTCAAAATTCCGCCAATGCTACCGACGACAGTCTCGCAACATGCACACTTATAAACGAAGCGCTGGAAAAACTCGGATCAGACTGAATACTTTGGAAGAGGAACTAATGCGGTCGTGAAAACACGATCACACGTCGGTGACCTTTCCTCGGAACGCTTTCCCGTCCCGTCCCGTCCCCCCGGTCCCCCATTTCCCAAACTTACAATTCTCTCGCGCGCCATCTGAACATCAGCGATGGACAAAACCCTGGACCCGCTCATAGTCGCGAAGTTTGAAAGTGGCAAAGTAAAGTCACCGCAGGAGAGATCCGAGGTCAACCCGCGCCCGGTGAGACCGGAGCAATTGACAAGCCACATTGATGGATTTATGAGCCGACCAATCACGGGCCGCGCAACGCTCCTCATTGCGAGCGCCGCAGCCAATCACACGCCGCTCAACTTTCCCTCCGTACCTGCCGGCGACGGAATTCGCTTCGGTCAGATTAACTCGATGCAGACGGCAGCTTTCATTCCCACGCAAACTCTGAGTAAAGTCCCCGACCTATCCCTAATGAGGGAAAGATACAAATGCGAGCGGCGTGCACATCTATTGAGCGAGTAAAGTTTTCCATACTTTTGTTCTAGATATTCAGCATCTACAGAGTTAAAATTTGCATTATCTCATCTGACGTTGGGCAGTTTTGAATCTAGTTGCTTAGAGACAAATGTCCAACTGTACCACGGCAGATGCACCAAAGATCAGCGGCTACCTCACAGGGTCAGAAAGTGTGTGTGTGTGTGTGTGTGAGAGAGAGAGAGAGAGAGTGAGTGTGTGTGTGAGAGTGAGAGAGAGAGTGAGTGTATGTGTGAGTGAGTGAGTGTGTGTGAGAGAGAGTGTGTGTGAGAGAGTGAGTGTGTGTGTGTGTGAGTGAGTGTGTGTGTGAGTGAGTGTGTGTGTGTGTGAGAGAGAGTGTGTGTGTGAGAGTGAGAGAGAGTGTGTGTGAGAGAGTGAGAGAGAGAGAGAGAGTGAGTGTGTGAGTGAGTGTGTGTGTGAGAGAGAGAGTGTGTGTGTGAGAGTGAGAGAGAGTGTGTGTGAGAGAGTGAGAGAGAGAGAGAGTGAGTGTGTGTGAGTGAGTGTGTGTGAGAGAGTGAGTGTGTGTGTGAGTGAGTGTGTGTGAGAGAGAGAGAGTGTGTGTGAGAGTGAGAGAGATTGTGTGTGTGAGAGAGTGAGAGAGAGTGTGTGTGAGAGAGTGAGAGAGAGAGAGAGTGTGTGTGTGTGTGAGAGAGAGTGAGTGTGTGTGTGAGAGAGGGAGTGTGTGTGTCTGTCTCTGTGTGAGTGTGTGTGTACATGGGAGTTGTGGTTTCAACCCACATCACAGGGGGTATGTGAGTTGGTGGGTGAATTGGCTCCTATGCTGTTCGGTAACATGGGCTGGTGTGGTACTGATACTCGGATGGTCAAATAAATTGTAAAACACACTCAGCCAGAATACTAAACAGTAATCTCTCTGCGGCCTCTGTTGGTCAGGGTCGACCATGGATGTTGCGTAATTCTCTACGTGATTCGCGGGTCAGGGCAGTACAAGATGTCACTCATACAGCAGGCTCCCTCTCACCACACAGCTGATGAGGCCAGAGGAACGGCAGAGACCGATACAGTTTGGCAACAGCGGCATCGCAGGAGTTGCCGGTGAGCGTTGAACTCACCGTAGGACTGTCTTTGGGACTCCGGCTCCGGATTTTTCCCTCGGGGTTTACTCCCGAAGCCTTCCCTATGAGTGGGTACAGCCACAAGACAGCGGAGGTTTGAGATCAGAGTTTTCCTTCTGCTAGATGAGCTGCCAACGGCTGATGAGTCCCATTTGCCCATGTGACTGGTTTTAATGCGCCAGTAACCCGCCTTTGCACCCTCTCCTGTCAGTAGATACGGTTCCGCTGGGCTTAGTAGCTAAACCACACGTGAAGGCCAGGAGCTGGACTTGGTTATCAGAGGCTGTGTGGCTTGCACGCCTTTGGGAGCGTTTAGTAGGTGGTGGGAGCTTGTCCCCATAACCGCCCCTCACTCATCCCCGGCTATGACAACTTTAAGGACCCTAAGCAGTAATGCTGAGTTTTAAATCACGACAGGGTCTCGACCTCATTAGGAGTAGGAGGAGTCACCAAAGACTCTATCAGATTTGTACAGATGTACCGTGGACAGCATTCTGACTGGCTGCATCACGGACTGATATGGAGAGTAGGGGTACACTGCACAGGGTTGGAGAAGCTGCAGAGAATTGTAAACTCAGCCAACTCCATCATGGGCACTAGCCCCTCCACTACCGAGGACATCTTCACGGAGCGATGCCTCAGAAAGGTGGCATCCATCGTTAAGGTCCCCCATCACCCAGGACATTGCTACCATCAAGGAGGAGGTATAGAAGCCTGAAGACACACACTCAATGTTTTAGGGACAGCTCCTTCCCCTCGGCCATCAGATTTCTGAATGGACAGTGAACCCATGGCTACCTCACTATCTTTTTGCACTACTTATTTAATTTATTTATATATATATATATATAATCTAATCAGTCAATCACGTGGCTGCAAATCAATGCCTAAAAGCATGCATACATGGTCAAGAGGTTCAGTTTTTGTTCAGACCAAAGATCAGATTGGGAAAGGAATGTGATCTAAGTGACTTTGACTGTGGAATGATTGTTGGTGCCAGATGGGGTGGTTTGAGTATCTCAGAAACTACTGATCTCCTGGGGATTTTTACACACAACGGTCTCTAGCGTTTACAGAGAATGGTGGGAAAAACAAAAAAAAAACATCCAGTGAGTGGCAGTTCTGTGGGTGAAAATGCCTTGTTAATGAGGGAGGTCAGAGGCGAATGGCCAGACTGGTTCAAGCTGAAGGGAGGGCGACAATAACTGAAATAACCACACATTACAACAGTGGTGTGCAGAAGAGCATCTCTGAACACACAACTCATTGAACCTTGAAGTGGTTGGGCTACAACAGCAGAAAACCATGAACATAAACTCAGTGACCACTTTATGATGTACAGGTGGAACCTAACGAATGGCCACTGATTGTATGTCTTAGGGTCTTAATAATAAACCTGATTCTGACTCAGTGACTATGGGGTTTGACTCTATAAAACGTATTCTATTCAGATTAAGATTCATTTATTTACCACATGGACATTGAAACATCTGCTGAAGGAGAAATCAAAAAGTACAGGAGGTTTGTTCCATTAATATTATTGGCACACCACCCTCTTCTTCACAACTGAGGGCAACTTGCTTCAACCCAAGCAATTGAAGTTGCCCGTTTGTCATAGCTGGTGGTGGACCCAAATGCAAGACACAGACACTGAAGTACTAGGAACTGAACTGGACTAGGCTTAGGGATGGGACAGGACACAGACTAGGAGCTGGGACAAGAACACAGACTTTGGCTAGGGAAAGTGGGACCAGGACAAGGAACTGGGAACTAGGAGCCCGGGCTTGGACTCTGAGCCAGAGACTAGACAAGGACCCAGAACCTGGGTCTTGACTTGGGCTCAGACCCCGGAACTAGGTGAGGACATGACAAGGTTTGGGTTCTTCGAGGCTTGGGTACTTCGAGGCTTCTCTGGACAGGACAAGGTACTCCTGGGCTGGGCGAGGCACAAGGACAGGACGAGACCCCAAAGCCTTGACTTGGTCTTGGCAGAACAGGACACAGAGACTTGGTCTTGGCTGAACAAGAACATGGAACACAGAGCCGGGACCCCTCCTTGGGAACAGAATGTAGTGTCGGGGCTCATACACAGAATGCCGAACACGGCAAAACGGTTCCCAACACAAGGTAGCGGCAAACGGCCAGACCTACCTAGCGAAGGCGTGGACACAGAGACTGTTCCCAACACCAGGTAGCGGCAAACGGCCAGACCTACCTAGCGAAGGTGTGGACACAGAGACGGTTCCCAACACTAGGTAGCGGCAAACGGCCAGACCTACCTAGTGAAGATGAAGACACAAAGAGACAGTTCCAAACAATGAAAGACAGTTCCTTATCTAGACACAGCAAGGCTCTGATCTTGCTTCGGCAGGAGAACTTGATGGCGAGAATAGGCGAGGCTTCAGACGAAGGGTAGCAGGCAAGGCTTCAGCCAAGGGCTACAGAAGGAAGGGGAAGGGAAGGGAACAGTCCAGCCTCAGTGTAATGGCAAAGATGGCCTGGCTTACCCAATGGAGGCAAGGATAGGAAGGGACAGACCCAACCGCAGGGTAACAGCAAGGACAGCCTGACTTACCCCACGGAGGCAAGGACAGGATATTGACAAGACAAACCAGCACCCACACTCGAACCCAGGGCCACTTATATTCCCAGCCCCAAGACGAGCATCAGGTGCCTACGATTAAGCCCAACTGAAACAAGGGACAGCCGGAAGACCCAGAGTCCGGAGTTCACGGACCAGACCATGAACTGGAACGCGGACTTCACAGACTGGACCATGACACCATCTGGGATAACTATTATGGTCTGGGATAACCATTATGCACCAACAAGCTCTCACAGTTTTGACAGACAGAGGCTATTATTCATTGGCGAAGGAGGTTCAGGCCAAATAGGCAAGGTGGCGGGGTGGCTAATGTAACCCTACTGCAGGGCCAGTTACCCAGGTTCCATTCACTGCTGTAAGGAGTTTGTATGTTCTGCCGTGACTGTGTGGGTTTCCTCCGGGTGCTTCCGAGCTACATTCCAAAGTACAGGTTCGCTGGTCAATCGGCCACATGGGTGCAATTGGACGTGTGGGCTCGTAGGGCCAAAGGGCCCTGTTACCATGCGGTGCCTCTAAAAAGAAAGTAGGTTTTGGGTCCATTGTACAGACATGGCACACACACATACACACATTTATACTCACAAACTAATACACGTCAACCATCCCTTCACACTTACAGACACAGACTTGGTCCTGGTCCAACTATGTTGATGTCATGCCCAAGCAAGCTCACCAACGTCTCTATTTTCTCAGGAAGCACAGCAAGCCCTCGTCGGCTCTCACCAATTTTACTGACGTACCACAGGGAGCATTCTGTCTGGATTTCATCACAGCTCAGTACGGAAACTGCTCAGCCCGTGACAAGAAACTGCAGAGAGGTATGGACACAGCTCAGCATATCATGTCCCCCCCCCATGAAATCTGTCTATACTGGTCCCTCTATAGAATCTGTCTATACTTCTCCCTCTATAGAATCTGTCTATACTTCTCCCTCTATAGAATCTGTCTACATTTCTCCCTCTATAGAAACAGTCTATATTGCTCCCTCTATAGAATCTGTCTATATTTCTCCCTCTATAGAATCTGTCTACACTGCTCCCTCTATAAAACCTGTCTATACTGCTCCCTCTATAGAATCTGTCTACACTGCTCCCTCTGTAGAATCTGTCTATACTTCTCCCTCTATAGAATCCATCTATACAACTCCCCCTATAGAATCTGTCTATACTTTTCGCTGTGTCAGTAAAGTAGCCTGCATAATCAATCCCAGATCATCCCAGATGTTCTCTCTTCTCCCCTCTCCCATCAGGCAGAAGATACTAGAGCCCGAAAGCACGGAGACCAGGCACGAGGACAGCTTCTGTCATACCACTCTTGAACAGATCTCCGGTACAATAAGATGGACTCTTGGCCTCACAATCTATTTCATTGTGTCTAAGGAACTGATCTGTGGGAACAATATGTAGCTTGAACTTTTCACTGAATCTCGTACATGTGACAATAATAAACCAATTCCAGTAGCAAAGAAAAAACAATTACACAAAAACATAAAATATCGGTCCAAAAAGCCCTTAATTCTTCCTCAGCTGTTATTGTTGTCTAGTATTCTTTAGAGAACCACCTCTGATTGTCAATTTCACATTCCAGTTTGCACCGTTACACACCGCACCCTCCCCTGTGTAATTCCGAGGCTTTATCAGGCATTGGTCAGACTCCATCTGAAGTACAGCGAGCAGAATTGAGCCCCAAGGAAGGACATGCTGCGATTGAAAAGGTTTACAGGAAAAATCCCAGGGTTAATATTCAAGGATCATTTAAAGACTCTGGGCCTGAACTCGCTGGAGTTTAGAAGGATGGGGGCGGGGAGAAGAGGGTGGGTCTCATTAAAACCTAATGAAAATTGAAAGGCCCAGATGGAGTGGACGCAGCCTCAGAATAGAGGGGTGTCCCTTTAGAACAGAGGAGAGGAGGAATTTCTTTGGCCGGAAGATTGTGAACCTGTGGAATTCATTGCCACAGACAGCTGTGGAGGCAAGTTATTGAGTACATTTAATGTGGAGGTTGATAAATTCATGGTTAGTTTATGGGGAGACGGCAGAAAAGTGGGGTTGAGAGGGATAATAAATCAGACATGATCGACTGACAGAAGATTTGATGGGCTGAATGGCCCAATTCTGCTCCGATACGTTATGGCCGTACTCTCTTTCTTTGTGCTTGCTGTATCTGTTGATGTGTTTGTTATAATCTATACCATTTGCTTTATGTGTTCACATGAGCAAGGAATTTCCTTGCACCCTGGTCTGTGTGACAAGAAACTCTAGAGATTCTGCTGATGCTGGAAATCCTAGCAACACACACAAAGGCTGCATCTACAGAGAGGAATAAACAGACAATGTTTCGGGCGGAGACCTTTCATCAGGACTCTGAAACCTGCATGAGGAGGAGAACACAACAGAGTCTTTAACGTGAGTACTATCAAGTACAGTGTGAGGGGAACCAGGTTAGGGTGAAAGGATTTCCTTTCAGAGGGCAGGCACGCAGAGGGTTCTGCGTCAGTCAGAGATGAATGGAACAGTAGATGTGATCCAGTCGTGCCCAGATGATAACACACACACACACACACACACACACACACACACACCCTGCATCGCCCTGCAGAAAGCTCAGCTGACTGATCGAAAGCTGGAATCTCTCTGCGCCCGACCTCCCCCTCGGTCAGCTAACCTTGAAACACAACACGCCTAACCACAGCTCTTTAGCTGAGAATTTGTCCCTGGGTGTAGTCGCTGGAGTACAAAAGCAAGAGTTTCAATCGCACCTTGGGGTGTGTATACAGTTTCAGTGTAAGAAATACACGGAGAAAAAGCTCCCACAAATGCTCGGAACGTCTAATTTCATGATAAGGGGTGACTGAAAGTGAAATATTGGCCATCTCCTTCCCTCCTTCAACATCTTCAAGATTCAAGGTTGTTTAATGTCATTTCAGTGCACAAGCGTAAAGGAGAACAAAATAATTGTTACTCCGAATCTGATGCAGCACAAAAAAAATAATCAGATAAAGAAGACGATAACAAAAAACACAATAAATATAAATACAAAAGATAGCTTATATACACAGATAGATTGTATGTACGTACATATGAGTTCTGGAAGAATTACAAGGCCGGGGATAATACCTGCTGACATCCACAACACGTTTTATGTGGTGCCCTTCTCCCCTAAATCGAGGAGATTTGACATAAATTGGGGGACTGGAACGCCTTCACTCTGAATTTCCCGTTTCATTTTGACTCCTCATTCTCATCCTAACACGTGAGTCCACTGCTAATTCTAACTCGCTCAGTTGTAAGTCTTACAGAAGTTTACCATTTTGTGTTGCTTTATGATCTTTACAGGGGTGTACGGAGTGCCCAGGGAGGGGTAGACTCTGAGCAGACTCGATGGGCCGAATGGCCTACTTCTGCTCCTTTGTCTTATGGTCTTATGGGTAGCCCCTCTGGTGAAGGGGCTGGTCGTGTCCAGAACTCTCCCGCACAGGTTCCCTGCCATCGCTGGGCACAATGACAACCACCGCCACTATCTTTCCCGTCAGTCTGTTGTTGTACACTCGTTGTATTTATTATCACCGTCATTTATTCCTACCGCGTTTATTCTGAGCAACATACACTGCAAGGAGTTTCACTGCATGCTCACCACTATGATAAGTAACTCACCTGTATCTGAACCGATGTCTGCTGGTGTGTTCATATCAGCAGCTGTGTCTCTACTGGCTTCTGACACTGAGCATGTGGGCAAATGTGAGCATGAGAGTGAGTGTGTGTGAGAGTGTGTGTGAGTGTGTGTATGTGTGTGTGTATATGTGTGTGTGTGTGTGTGTGTGTGTGTGTGTGTGTGTATGTGTGTGTGTGTATGTGTGTGAGTGTGTGTGTGAGTGTGTGTGCGCGTGCGCGCCTCCATTTCAAAGCACGCTGGCCGTCAGCACTCAACCCTCTTTCACCACCGGGTCCAGCACTGTAGAGAGTTAAAAGCACATTGCTTCATTAGTTCTTCAACATGTAAGAGGTTGAAATACCAACCAACCTCTTGAATTGAATTGACTTTATTTCTTACATCCTTCACATACATGAGGAATAAAAATCTTTATGTTACTCTCCGTCTGAATGTGCAATTTATAATACATAGTATGGGCATGTAGCCAAGTGGTTAAGGCATTGGACTAGTGACCTGAAGGTCGTGAGTTCGAGCCCCAGCCGAGGGAACGTGTTGTGTCCTTGAGCAAGGCACTTAATCACACATTGCTCTGCGACGACACTGGCGCCAAGCTGCATCGGCCCTAGTGCCCTTCCCTTGGACAACATCAGTGTCGTGGAGAGGGGAGACTTGCAGCATGGGCAACTGCTGGTCTTCCATACAATTTTGCCCAGGCCTGCGCCCTGGAGAGTGAAGACTTTCCAGGCGCAGATCCGTGGTCTCACAAGACTAACGGATGCCTTGACAATAAATAGTATGTACAACAGAACAGTCAATATAGCACAGAAATACAATTGTATCAGCATGAATTAATCAGTGTGATGGCCTGGTGGGAGAAGCTGTCCCAGAGCCTGTTGGTCCTGGCTTTTATGCTGCAGTACCATTTCCCAGATGGTAGCAACTGGAACAGTTTGTGGTTGGGGTGAGGATCCTTCGGGCCCTTTTTACACACCTGTCTCTATAAATGTCCTGAATAGTGGGAAGTGCACATCTACGGATGCGCTGGGCTGTCCACACCACTCTCTGCAGAGTCCTGCGATTGAGGGAAGTACAGTTCCCATACCAGGCAGTGATGCAGCCAGTCAGGATGCTCTCAATCGTGCCCCTGTAGAAAGTCCTTACCAAACTTCTTCAACCGTCTGAGGTGAGAGGGGCACTGCTGTGCTTTTTTCACCACACACCCGGTATGTACAGACCATGTGATATCCTCGGTGATGTGGCTGCCGAGGAACTAAAAGCTTATTCACCCTCTCAACCCCAGATCCATTGCATAAACTGGGGAGACTGCACAAATACCTGAGTCGCGAGGATGTCACCAGCTCTTTGAGGAGGGTCAACCGTTGAAGGTGGACGTCCAAAAGTCAGTGGAGAGTCTGGAAGTGGAAGCCCGATGCCCAAAGCCTGGAGTTTGGAGACTGGAGGCCCATCGGCCTGTCTTGGAGTTGGAGGAGGGTGTGAGGGTGGGAGGGAGGAGCTTGTTTTGCTGTTGTTGTTTTATTGCTTGTTGCGTTCTGCCGAGCGTTGAGGGCATACAGTGTTGGTGCGGCAACAACCTGTATTTCAATCTGGGTTGTGTATTCCCAACCTGGATCAGTAAAACAAATCAGAATCTCATGTGACGAAGGAGGACCGGTCTTTGGACTATGGAGTTACAGAGGTAAAAGGACGGGGTGGGAAAGCTGAGCAGAGGCCAAAACAGTTAACAATTTTATTGAATAATCAGATGAGGTTGGGCCGTTTTCTTGTAATCATAAAGTCGTGCTGCAGAGAAACAGGCCCTTCAGCCCAATTAGTCAATGCTGACCGAGTTGCCTCCCTGAGCTAGTCCCATTTGCTTGTGTTTGGCCAATATCCCTCTAAATCTAAACCAGGGGATCCCAACCCCTTGCTTAGGAATAGAAAAGGTTTGGGAATCTCTGCTCTAACCCTTTCCTCTCTGTGTCCCTGCAGCCTTTTAAATGCTGTAATTTTACCCAGCTCTGCCAATTCACTCCACGTGCCTGAAACACAGCGGAAGAACCAGCCGCACGCACCCTTGACGCAGTCTGGTAGCCAGTCCGATAGGGGCTCTCACCATCCCAGGCCATGCTCTCTTCTCACTGCTGCTATCAGGAAGGAGGTACAGGAGCTCCAAGACCCACACTACTGGGTCGAGGAACAGTTATTACCCCTCCAGCCACCAGACTCTTGAACCAGAGGAGGTAAGGAGTCTCTCTATGACCCCCCCGTGGGGTTCTCCGAGTTTCCTCAACAGTCCAAAGACACATCAGGTCATTGTAAATTGTCCTGTGATTAGATTAGGGTTAAATTGGGGTTTCAGGGATGGCACGACTGAAGGGGCTGGAGGAGACTACTCCATCTTGTATTGCAAAATAACTTCACTCATGCCAACACTGAACTGTTCATACAACCTATCCATTCTCTTTCAAGGACTCTTCATCTCAGGTTCTTGATATTTATTGCTTATTTATTTATTTATTGTTATATATATTTTTTCTTTTTGTATTTGCACAGTTTGTTGTCGTTTGTGCACTGGTGTGTGGTCTTGGGTTATTCATTCTGTTGTGTTTCTGTGTACTTACTGTGATTTCCCACAAGAAAATGAACCTCAGGGTTATAATATGGTGACATACAAGCCCTCGGGTGAAAAATGATATTGTATTTGTTAAATAGGGGCCGTGGTCAATTCTGATTTGATGGAGAATGGGCGTGAAAGCACAGAGGAACATCTGGAGAAACTTCTCAAACGCTCATTTGCTGCTGTTGTTACTGCACAGTCGGGAATCTTCTGGAGGGAAGGCCTCAAAATCCCCGGCTTTGCCTGCTGTTGGCAACTGAGATTGAGGTCGAATCGTTCGGACAGAGATGGCGCTCAGTACTCAGTGTTGGAGGGCTGATTCGGAGGCTCGAAGTTTTCGGATGACTCAGAGACGCAAAAGCAAAACGTGTCTAAAACAGTTCCTCAAACCTGTGGAGTCTGAAGGATTTAGACAGATTGGGAGAATGGGCAAAGTGGCAGATGGAATATGTGTAGGGAAGTGTTCGATCATACACTTTGATGGATGGAATAAAGGCATAGATTATTTTCTAAATGGGGAGAAAATTAAAAATCGGAGGTGCAAAGGCTAATTTGCAGGTTGAGTTGGTGGTAAGGAAGACAAATGCAATGTTAGCATTCATTTCAAGAGGACTAGAATACAAAAGCAAGGATGTAGTGCTAAGGCTTTATAAGGTATTGGTCATACCACACTTGAGAGTATTGTGAGCAGTTTTGGGCCCCTTATCTAAGAAAGGATGTGCTGGCATTGGAATGGGTCCAGGAGGTCCATGGGAATGAACAGGTTAACGTATGAGCAGCATTGATGGCTTTGAGCCTGTACTCACTGGAGTTTAGAAGAATGAGGGATCTCAATGCATTTGATCAAATATTGAACCATCTAGATAGAGTGGATGTGAAGAGGACGTTGCACAGGGCACAGCCTCAGAACAGAGGGATGTCCACTTAGAACAGATGTGGAGGTATTTCTTTAGCCAGAGGGTAGAGAATATGTGGAATTCCTTGCCAGAGATAGCTATGGAAGCTGCATTTGAGTATATTTAAGGCAGAGGTTGGTAGGTCCTTGATTAGTCAGAGCATCAGTGGCTATGGGGAGAAGGCAAAAGAATGGTATTGAGAGGGATAATAAATCAGCCATAAAGGAATGGCCCAATTCTGCTCCTAATCTCACCTTCCCAGATCATTTCACTTATCACTTCTCAGCCCTCCCACCACCTAACCTTCCTGTAATCTAAACCTCAATGATCCCCCGTCTCAGTCCAGTCTCCTCGATCTACCTGATCACCCTGCAGGAAGATTGAAGGAGCACATATTCTCAGTGGCCACATTACTAGGTACACCTGTACTTTAATACAAATACCTAATCAGCCAATCATGTGGCAGCACCTAAATGGATAAAAACATGCAGAGGTGGTCAAGAGGTTCAGTTATTTAGACCAAAGATCAGAATAGGGAAGAAATGTGACCCAAGTGACTTTGACCACTTAGAAAGATTCTTGGTGCCAGACAGGGTGGTTTGAGCATCTCAGAAACTGCAGATCTCCTGGGATTTTCATACACAAGTCTCTAGAGCTTACAGAGAATGGCACGCATAAAAAAAAAGTCAGTGGTGGTTCTGTGGGTGAAAACCCTCATTAAATGAGAGAGGTCAGAGGAGAATGGCCAGGCTGGTTCAAAAGACAGGAAGGTGACAGTAACTCAAATAACCATGAATGTGGTGTGCAGAAGAGCATCTCTGAATGCATAAGACGTTGACACTTGAAATGGATAAGCCACTGCAGTAGAAGACCACACCAGGTTCCACTCCTGTACCTAATTAACTGGCCACTGAGTGTATAATATGATACTGAATTCCAGTGGAAACGTGTGTAGGCTATTTAACCCTTTTGCCATACAAGACCTGATATCATATACCATGGTACCAATGTCACTGGAGTAGCATTCAATAGATTAAGAGCCTAATATGCAAGTAGTGAAGTGCGGGTCCTCCCAAGCCTGACTTGTGTGCAGCCCATACATGCAGAGAAGCGTTGGGGAAACTGGTGGGAAGAATTTACCGGGTGCTGCAGACATCTTGCTAGATGGGAATCCCGTTTGCTGCTGCATTTCTGATTTGGGAACTGTTTAGATTATGAAGAGTTGTCAGCTAAGGAGCTTTATTGCAAACTGGTTAGCCACCAGGGTAGTGCAGTGGTTGGTGTGACACTGTTATGGCTCGGGATATCAGAGTTCAATATCGTAAGAATGTTCTCCCCACGACCGTGTGGGTTCCCTCTTGGTGCTCTGGTTTCCTCCCACAGTCTAAAGATGTATCAGCTGGTGGGTTAATTGTTCTCGTGATTAGGCCAGGGTTAAATAGGTGAGTTGCTCAGTAGTGAAGCTCTTTGGGCCAGAAGAGACTGTTCCACATTGTATCTCTGAATAAATAAACAATTAAAAAAAGCACTAACTGAGGCAAGGTGTCATGTGTACTAATTAAACGAATCACCAAACAATTTGCAAAGAAAATATCTTAAGTATATTTATTTCCTTAAACATAAAATGCAAATTAAAGTTTTGAATTTCATATATACAAAAATACAAATATGGAAAAAAAATAAGCTTTGAAAATTCCCACACAAACTGGAATCAAAATCTCATACAGAGTTGGATCAACAGGTAATCAATACTCTCATCTATACAGTTAATATGTATATATATCTCTATATAGATTTTGTATAAATTTCTTTAGTTGATATTCATTTTTCAATTTATACACCAGTGAATCTTGGCAACAGTAAAGTGTGCAACAGGATACATTTACATTGTAAATATACACAGTATACTTGCAGTTAATGGACAAGAGATTCTGCGGATGTTGGAAATACTGAGCAACGCATATAAAATGCTAGAAAAAACTCAGCAGGTCAGGCTGCATCTATGGAGGGGAATAAACAGTCAACATTTCAGGCCGAGGCCCTTCATGAGGAATGAGTCTTGATGAAGGGTCTGGGCCCGAAACGTTGACTGTTTATTCCCCTCCACAGATGCTGCCTGACCTGCTGAGCTCTTCCAGCATTCTCTGTGAGTGTGTTATACTTATAGCTGATACCAAGTGAAGAAACACTATAAAAACTGGTGTACAAGTCTGGGTATCTTTGGAAGGGGCCACACATACAGCTGAGTGACTTGTACATTGGTGTTCATCAGCTAAAATTAAGTATGACTGAAAAGCTTGGAAGAACCATTGTCAGCTGACGTCACACAAGAGAAAATCTGCAGATGCTGAAAGTCCAAGTAATACACACAAAATGCTGGAGGAACTCAACGGGCCAAGAATACCGATGATGTTTCAGGTCGAAGCTGAAGGGTCTCAGCCCGAAACTTCGACTGTTTACTCTTTTCCACAGAGGCTGCCTGGCCTGCTGAGTTCCTCCAGCATTTTGTATGTGCCAGTTGACGTCTGTATTTTCATCTTCATTTAATCATGAGATAATGAAATTGTGAACGGCAACATCAAATAGGATGAATAAGGTTTCAAAACTGATTTGGAATGCATGGGAGAAAAGCCGGATATTAAGCCTAAGAAAGGCATTTTCTTGACATTAAAGTCCCTAAAGAACCTGTAACTCCACCATGGACAGTCCCAAGCTCAGTTATGAAAGGAGGTGGTTTGGAGATGGGGCTAGCAACCCAGCCCATCCCCATCCAGTAAAAACCCAGAGCTCCAGAGATACCAACAGAAGCTCCGAAGACCTCATCCCTATGAGAGGGAGGATCTTGACCTAGAAGACACAAGATGGGTTACACTGGGACAATGTGAAACACTACCCTGGGACAGAGGACTCTGTTGGCTAGGGTACAAGCCAGTGCAAATTATATACCAGGTGTTAGAGGTAATTTTATTCCCTTCTTTATTATTGCACAATTACAAAACTAGGCAACATCCAGCAAGATGGTTGTGCCTCAGTCATTACTAACAATACAAAAATAAGGATTCTGATGTTAGGCATTTGTAAAGTTGATGGCAGCTCACCTCATGATTCACCATGAAACAAAAGCAAGACAACGCACGAGCCCAAGCAATATTAATAGCGAGACTGATATAATGCATTTTCCAAGTAGTAATTGAAAAATACAAGAGATTCTGCAGATGCTGGAAATCCAGAGCAACACACACAAAAACGTGGGATGAACTCAGCGGCTCAAGCAGCATTTATGGAAAGGAATAAAGAGTCAATTTTTCACACTGATGAAGGGTCTTGGCCCAATACATTGACTTTCCATTGTAACTGTCAAATTCCTCCAGCATTTTGTGTGTGTACCCCAAATTGTAATTGGTGTTTCACTCATCTTTCCCATCAGGACCCTGCAGTTTTCCTTTTTGCAATTCTCTATTAAGCATACATTGAATTAGGGATAATTTTGACCCGAGAACCTTGCCTGAAATGGGGAGGTGGGGATGTGGGGAGGAGTCTATGATCTCAAAGAGAATAAACAAATCCCCGAACCATAAATGGCAGGATCATTATTGGCAGGAAGGTCAGACAGAGGTCATGGATTGGCACTGAGTCACTTCACAGGCCTTCTAATCACATGAAACAAAGCAGGTATCAGCCCCAAGTATTTTAATAATGCGAGTGCAAAGGAATCATTCATTATAATAACAAATCCTTTCCTGAAAGGTTAAAATCAGAGTTGAGTTTACATGTATGCACAGGTTCAAAGAAAACCTATTTGCAGCAGCACCACAGGCACATTTTCACTTGACTTATCCTATATTTATTCTTAGACTAATATTGCTAAAGCACATTACCCACCACCCCTCATTAACACACAACTGCTAGTGAGAGTTTGCTGGGTGCAAATACATTGCCTCATTTCATCCCCGTCCTCACTGGACGAGCTCATAATTTTGAGACCACAGACCTCACTTATAGACCCTCTGGCAGGGACAGCTGCCTTTCATAATGTGTGTCATATTTATCTGGATGTTGTGAAATGCAACACATTATATATTATTCAGTTATATCTTTCATGATGAGCCATGTACAGTTCTGAAAAGCTGTTATTCTCTCCCTTACTCAACTCCTGTATGATTGGTTGTACTATTACTGTTGAAGGCACAAATTAGGGAGGAGAAGAAAATGTGGTTGTGGAGAGCAGATCTTGTCCCACTCTTAATACCAAAAGAGGCAAGAAAATGAATCTCAGGGTTCACGTATATGGTGACATTTACGTACTTTGATAATGAATTTATGTTGAACTCAGAACCCTTCACCCTTTTCACTCAAAGATTGAACAATATAATTTTAGAGGGATATCTTGTGTCCTTACTAATATTCATTTTGTAGTTATCTCTACATCAGCATGATCTGACCATTTTTCATATTGTTTGTGGGAGTTTACTATACACAAATTTCCTATTTAAACAGTAACCACACTCCATGATAATTAATAGGCTGAATGGTGGTATATAAATGCAGTAACCTTTCTTCCCAAAATCCCTGTCATTCATTCGGAAAGCCACTTCATCTCGTGAAGCACAATCAATGGTTACTTGTTGTGTCCAAAGGTGGGAGCTTGGCTAAAATGAAGGAACATTAATATGCCAACTGAAACACAAAACACATAATATTAAATAATTCCCATAATTACACCTATAGTATTCTGATTTCAGTTGATCCCAGACGTTTCCTGGTTAGAAGCAGATGGAATCAATCTTTCCCTCTGCACCTTCTCTCTCCTACATGCAGTCACTTGCAGAGATATGATTTACAAGCATCTGCAGACAATCAACTTCCTCTTACAGAAACACCAGTCACAAATAATCTCACTCAAAGGCTTGCAAAACACTTCAGACTTGTACTTCAAACAGTACAACCACAGGAATCTGAGAGGTACCACACTTAGGGCTTGCTCAGTAGAAAAGATTTTCAAGACACAGCAATTCAGAATAAAGGCAGCCTCAGATAAAGAGGTTGATATTGGTGATATGAACAGCGAGTTGACCAATTAAAGGGGAGAATACACAAACACTTGAGTTAGATATACAAGGCACAGGAGTTTCATTAGATTTATCCAGATACAAGGAGGACACACAGTAACCCATCCACAGATATGGTAGAAAACACAATCAAAAGAGGAATGTGGTTATTAGGGCTTAGTGCTGGGGGCCTGGAAGATATTAAGATCTTTTTATACACAACACTAATTTCAAGGTGGATTCTCTCAGTGAATGACCAGCAACCACCAATACCAAAGAGGAAACAACACTCAAGAGAGCTGTGCAACAAGGAGATGGGGGTAGACAGCAGCTTTCACTATGTACAACAGGATAGCAATGGGAGAGACCATTAGATCTGAGTGGTCTGTCAACAGATACAGTGGGTTCTATCATCCCACAAATTCAACACACACAATGTACCCGCCAGGGTGCAGTCAAGGCTGCCTACCTCAGTGACGAGCAGCCTCAACAGTTCAGAGACAATGCACATAGAATGACTCCCTTTTAGCTCCAATTCCTTTAGTGCTTTCAACCCTAGAAATCCAAACGACAAAACCTTTATTCATCTCCCTATGGTACAGGAATAAAAACTTGTTCCAACAAAAACCTTAAAATACAATATTCCTATCAAAAGCAGGTTTTAAGTTGTATGATTGTCTTGTACATTTACTAAAAGTGGATCCCAAAAGACAGATTAAAGCTTTGCATAATCAGATCATTTACATGATGCTGAATTTCTGACAATGATACTGTAGTCAAATGATTCAGCAAATAATCTTATTTCCTTCTGTACACACCAGCCACAGAGAGTGACATACTGAACTAGTGAAAATCTTCCAAAGGAAAGGTTTAACAGGAGCTTGTCTGCAAATTGCTCTCAGTAATCAGTGACTTGATGGAGGAAGGATTGAACGTGCTTTCGAAATCGTCGTCTGAACTCAAGTCGTCATCGTCATCTTTTAGATCCATGTTGGAACGAGTATTTTTCCGCCTGTAGAATAAGCACAAGTGGAGTAGTTATGATCACCATTACTGAGGCTATGAAGGGAGAGCATTCAGGATGATACACAGGAATATAAGGAGAGGTGGTGGCCTGTAGCTATACTTGCAATTAATTAGATGACGGATGACCTGTTTCTTAGCTCCGGCTTTTATTTCGGTTGGTGTCCTGGCTGAACAACAATAAATCTTGGCCTCACTTTTCGTAGATCACCAACCTCTCCAGAAGGGTCATACGAGGTGAAAGTTTTTAATACCACTTTTGCAAATTTCTATGGATATATAATAAAGAGTATCTTGACTGATTGTATCTTGGCGTATGGAAGCACCAATGTCCAGGAATAGAAAAGTCTACAAAAAGTGGTGGACACAACCCAGTTCATCATAGGCAAAGCCTCCCCCTACCACTGAGTACAAAAAAAGCAGTGTCTATCAAAGATCCCATCGTCCAGACCAGGCTCACTTCTCACTACTACCATCAAGAGGAGGAACAGGAGCCTTGGATCTCGTACCAGCAAGTTCAGGAGCCGCTACTACTCTTTAACCATCAGGCTCCTGAACCAGCGTGGACTCTGAACTGATTCCACAACCTACAGATTCACTTCCAAGGATTCTACAACTCATGTTCTCAGTATTACATTTTTACTTGTACAGTTTGTTTTCTTTTGGACATTGGTTGTTTGTCCTCATCTCTTTATGTATAGTTTTTCCACAAATTCTACTGCTTTTCTTTATTTTCCTGTACATGTCTGCAAGAAAACAAATTTCAGGGTAGTAAATGGTGACATACACGTACTTTGATAATAAAGTTATTTTGAACTTCACCTCTTGTTCCACACTCAGCCCATGAATCTGTCTGGTCACTTCCTTTATTCGTCTGAAACACTTCCATCTGATCATTCCTTAATCTTCTACATTTGAGGAAGTTAGCCCTTTTTTTGCACTGTAACCTCACAATTAAACCTTTTAGATTCTAATATTCTTTCTCAGGCCAAAGCATTTTTCTTGTGATTCAGTGTCAGAAAAATGTAAACTAAATTAATTCTTTCTCACTGGGCTTTCCCTATCAAATCTCCAAACCCATTCCAAATCCCAAATGTCATAGAACATAGAATAGTACAGCACAGCACAGGCCCTTCGGCCCACAATGTTGTGCCAACCCTCAAACCCTGCCTCCCATATAACCCCCCCACCTTAAATTCCTCCATATACCTGTCTAGTAATCTCTTAAACTTCACTAGTGTATCTGCCTCCACCACTGACTCAGGCAGTGTATTCCACGCACCAACCACTCTCTGAGTAAAAAACCTTCCTCTAATATCCCCCTTGAACTTCCCACCCCTTACCTTAAAGCCATGTCCTCTTGTATTGAGCAGTGGTGCCCTGGGGAAGAGGCGCTGGCTATCCACTCTATCTATTCCTCTTATTATCTTGTACACCTCTATCATGTCTCCCCTCATCCTCCTTCTCTCCAAAGAGTAAAGCCCTAGATTCCTTAATCTCTGATCATCATGCATACTCTCTAAACCAGGCAGCATCCTGGTAAATCTCCTCCTTTACATGGAGAACCTTCCTATACTTGGGAAGCGGCCACAGTTATAGCTTGAATCTTGAGATATCATCCTAAAAACCCCTGTGTCAGGAGGACATCAGAGATGAACACAGATCTTACTAGACAATGGGGTGATGAACAAAAATGGCACTGCACTGTTTGCGTGGTCATCCGCCTGCCTGCTGGGAGAACATGAATACTCCTGTTACATTGATCCAAAAACAGCTGGGCATTCAAACTAGCAGTTCCCAGCTAGCCAGCGTCAAATAAAGTAACAAGTCGTTTAGCTCACTTTTGCTAGTAGGAGCTTGCTGTATGCAGACCAGCCGCAGTGTTTGGGTCTAATATCAGCTATTCATTCATAATTCACTGTATGCAAGACACAATGAATGCCAATAAATGCACTGTTTCAATCTGAACTTAAGACAAAAAATGACATCCAGCATCACAAGCTCTGGTTGAAAGGGAATGGAATGATTTCTATTTCAATATTTGACAGGTGTTTTCCTGATCTCACTGGCACCACCCAAGTCTCACCACATATGATGTGCTAGCAGTGTTACACTGTTCATTTTTTTTTTTAAAACTTGCAATGTAAATGCACCTTTATGTTAATTTCTTTGTGGTAACATGACTGCGTGCTGTATGTGCATTATACATACTGAGTTGGGCACCTTGTTCTGGAGGAATGATTTTTGCTTGGCATGTACGCAGCTGAAGTGATAATAAACTTGAACTTAGTAACATAGTAAAATCAAACTCCTCATTCTCTGTCAAACAGGAATAGTATTTTATTTTTCTTCCTGTAATTTACTCTTTTCACCATTTCTTAACTTTAATTCCTTAATTGTATTTTTATCCTATCTGCTGAACTAACATAACTTATTCTAAATTTGATGATTTATTTTCATTTCTTAAGTTCTAGTTTGGAAGTGAGGTACACATCCGTCAATCTCTTCCCCAATTGACTGAGCAAAACTGAAGGACTGAATGTCACCCCCCACCAACTCCACGCAACAGACTGAGTTCCATTGTAATCACATTACATATTTCAGCAAGTCTCTGCAAAAAAACACCAGACAATATTGAAATAGGCTTCTGCAGGTGGTGATTGATCATGAACCCTTTCTATTGTACCCAGTAGCAACTAGTGCACTTAAGGGTCCAGGTACACTAAAGTTTGGTTTTCCATACCAGGTATGTCAATATTTGTCTTCTCAGCATCACAAACACAGAAGATTTCTTGGCTGTACGCTATAGTGGATTCTGGTTAATTGAGACAGCTGTTTCTTTGGGACAACTCTTAAAGAACAAAAACTAATTGAGAAAATAGCCAGGATTCTCTTCTTTTATTTGAGACACTGTGCTGTTCAATTGGGACAGGAGACCGTTGCCAGACAGTTCCTAATTAGCATCAGACATGTGCATTTGTGTGGTCGTTAGACACTACACCATGCGTAGAGCAACGTTTTTAAATAGCATCAGTTATGTGTACTTATGTTCAAAAATCAGTGATTTTTGTCAGTGCTAGTTGGCAAGAAATAAGCAGCAAGACAATTCAGAACTGTTTTGCTCACTGCAGTTTCAAACATTTGGGCTTGGAGATGCCAGGAATGAAAACGAAATGATTTCACTACTTCAACAAGTTAGAAACTACGAAGAATTTGAAGGTATTGACAATCATCTTTAATGTTACAATGAAAATGAAAATTTGTATGATGCAATTGTCGATAGCATTCTATGAAGGCAATCTACAGCAGGTGTCTGCTGAATTTGTCCATTCACAGTTAAAAGAACACAGCAGTGTACATTGGATGAAATCCTCCATTGATACTGTAGTAGCATTCATCGTGTTCTAATTTGTTTTGTATTTTATTTAAATATATAAATTGTTATTCCAGTTAAATGGTAGTTTGCTTTTTTTTTAAAAACTTTCTTAACTATTTCTATGAAATTTCAGCTAATTGGGGCAGCTGCTTAATTGGGCCAAAACGTACTGGTGTCAATGTGTCCCAGTCAACTGGAATCCACTGTATTGATTGATTGCTAATGACTGCACTACAGGTGGATCCAAAGGCCTTTGGGACATTAGAAATACAGATTTTTCCTTCTGTACCTTGATGTACATTTCAAAATACAGCCCCAACTTCATTTTGCAGAAACTTTTTCTGCCATATTGACAGCAACATGCCATTCAGTGAACATTAAGCAGCACAGCTTTTACTCATCCTGACAGCACGATAATCAGATGGCTGCTGGCTTCAGGAATGAGTTAACCAGTTAGTATTTCCTGCACTGAGGACTATCCAAACAAAACCGCACATTCAGAAGCATCTGGTTTAACAGCAAGCTAAAAGTGCATGTGCCTGTAACCTGGCAGCGGGCTGGTAAACTGATTATTATATATTTTAAAGCAGCGTGTAGAACAGTAATCTATGGAGGAGCAAGTAGCATTAGTGTTGAATCTGCTTGCAGAAATGGAGCGTGGGCATGTATGAGAGAGATACAGAACAAAAAAAAACACTACTCACTTCTTGCTTACAGTGGAACTGCCTAGGAGGGGGGAAAGAAGAATAATTGTAAGGAGAACAAGAGTTCACAATCTGCTACAGCAACACATACAAAACGTTGGAGGAACTCAGCAAGTCAGGCAATAAACAGTTGACATTTTGGTATGAGACCCTTCATCAGGACTGGAAAAGAAGGGGGCAGAAGCCAGAATAAGGTGGGGGGGGGGTGGAGAGGTGAAGGATTACAAGGTGGCAGGTAACAGTTGAGGCCAGGCAAGGGGAGATGAAATAAGAATTTGTGAGGGGACTGGTGGAAGAGGCAAGGGATTGATGAAGAAGGAAACTCATAGGAGAGCGTAGTGGACCATGGAAAAAAAGGAAGGAAGAGGGGTACCAGAGGGAGGTAAAGAGAAGGGAAGAGGTAACCAGATTGAGGAATGGAAAAAAAGACTGTGGGGGGGGGGGGAATGACCAGAAAGTAGGGAAATTATTGTTTATGCCATTAGATTGGAGGATACCCAGACAGAATGGCAGGTGTTACTCCTCCCACCTGAGTTTGGCCTCATCTTGGCAGTAGAGGCAGGCATGGACAGACATGTAAGAATAGGAAGTCAAATTGAAATGGGTAGCCACCAGGAGATCTTGCCTGTTGTGACGTTCAAAGACTGTTATTTTCCCTTTAAACTAATATCCAGCAGGTGGGTGACACACCTCTAGAGGATAAAGGAATCAGCTGATGACTACAGGGAGAAAATAAATCAAAGACAGTTAAGGGTCTCAGGATTCAGCAACACCACATTCACAGTCCAAGCAATCTCACGTCCGTATGGACAATCAACCTGCCCACGTGGCTTGGTGACGTAGGAGGAAGTGTGTGCACCCGAAGAAACCATGAAGGGAACACGCAAGCTCCACACAGAGGCCAGAATTGAACCCAGGTCAGTAGAGCTTCAAAGACACAGCAGTGCTGATGGCTGTGCCCCTCCTAGTTTTCTCGCAATCATGTATCTCCAACTTCCACCGCAAATGGCTAGATTAGCTAAACAAGGTGAGCCACCACAAGACCATAAAACGAAGGAGCAGAATTAAGCCATTTGGGCCATTAAGTCTGCTCCGCCATTTCATCATGGCTGATTTACTATCCTTCTCAACCTCATTCTCCTTTCTCCCTGTAACCTTTCATGCCCTTGAACCTATCAATCTCCATTTTATGGTCTTTATGTTTTATAGTCCTTGGCCTCCACAGCCATCAGAGGAAATAAATTTCACAGATTCACCACCCTCTGGCTAAAGAAATTTCTCTTGATCTTCGCTCTAAAGAGATGTCCTTCTATTCTGAGGCTGCGTCTTCTGGTCCTTAGACTCTACCCTACTCTCCACTATTGCAGACATTCTCTCCACATCCATTCTATCTAGGCCTTTTAATATTCAATTGGTTTTAATGAATCTCCCCCCCCCCCCATTTTTCTGAATGAACTCCAGTGAACACAGACCCAGGGCTCATGTTAGCCCTTTCATTCTGGGATCATTCTTGCGAATCCGCTCTCCAATCCTAACACACCCTTTCTTAGATAAGGTGGCCAAAACTGCGCACAATACTCCAAGTGCAGTCTGACCAATGCCTCATAAGACCTCAGCATTACATTCTTAAGATCACATTTCCATCTTCTAGAGCTCTCTACATAGAGGGCCAGTCTCTGACCTCGAGGGAGACACAAGGGACAGAAGATGCTGCAATATGCAACAACAAACAATCTGCCACAGGAACTCAGCAGGTCAAACAGCATCTGTGGGAGGGAAGGAATTGTTGAGGATTTAGTTCGGAGATCCAGCATCAGGGCTTACAAACCTGAAAAGTCCTCAATTCCTGCCCTCCCAAAGATGCTGCTCAGTCCGCAGATTGTTCGACCTTAGAGAGGTTGGGAACAGTATCTCTGCCTCCGCCTCCACCCCCACCCCAGACTCACTGGACTAAAGACCAAAGCAATGAATAAAATGATTAAACTGTAAGAAACAATAACATAAATATAACATGAACAATATTACTTGCGTGGTGTTAAATCAAGAATGGATTAAAAACTTATATGATAGTATGCAATACCTCTGGCTGTCACATTTCATCATCCCCGACTCCCTTTCCTTATCATAAAGCCACAAGTCTTCGGAACAGAATGAGGCCATTCAGCCTATTGAGTCTGCTCTGCCATTTCATCATGGCTGCTTTATTTCCCCATTCTCCTACCTTCTCTCAGTAACCCTGGATGCCCTTACTAACGAAGAACCTATCAATCACTGCTTTAAACATTTCCAGTGGTATTAATTCCACAGATTCACCACCCACTGGCTAAAGAACTACCCCCTTATCTCTGTTCTAAAGGGATTTGAGGCTGTGCCCTCTGGTCCTAAAATTTCCCACTACTAGAAACATCCTCTATACATCTATTCTATCCAGACCTTTCAATAATTAGTAGATTTCAATGAGAACTCCCCTCCTTCTTCTGAATTCCAGCAAGTACAGGCCCAGAGCCAAACACACCTCATACAGTTACCCTTTCATTTCCAGGATAATTTCTCGTAAACCTCCTTTGGATTCTCTCCAATTCACTTCTTTTCTTAGATTATGAGGCCAGAAATTTCTCACAACTTTATCTAATCATTAAGTCACATATCAGCTGAAAGGAAGTAATTACATTTTAAAGCTCTCATTACATTCCCAAACTGTTCAATAATTTAACAACTTCTTGCCTTTCCACACACAAAAGGGTATCTTGTTTTATTGAACACAGCAAGCCAGTATATCGCTGCACTTTCCTCTCCAGAGCTGCAGCTATCAAGCATATGGGTTGAAAGAGATATTCACTGTCTATTCACCTCCCAGGATTGCAAAGTGTGGAATGCCTTACCTGCCACCTCTTCCCTTCCTCAACAATCTAATTAATCTGAGCTCTGCCACTTTAACTTCTTGATCCAATGTTGTTTAAATGACTGACTGCTATATTACTCTCTATTGTGTACTCAGTGTGCATTAGTATGAAAAGCATTTCAAGTTTTGCCCCGAGGCTGTCTTACCAGACGTCTTTTTCCAAGGACTTAATCCGACTCTGTAGTTGCTCATTGGCCTCGTGCACTTCCTCCAGCTCCCGCAGACTCTTCTTCCGTGCAGCTTCCAACCTCTCAATTTCCTCCTCAGCTTCGTCCACTTGTCGCTTCAGGGCTTTCACTCGCAAGGTCAGCTGTACGAGGGGAAAAGGGTCGTAAATGACACTAACTAACTTACTGCAAAATTAAAAACTACTTTACCAGCCTCCAATTTGTGCCTGCCCAAACATTTCTCCTGTTGGCCATGTATACTCAAACTATATTCTGTGAACTACAATAGACAGATCCTCCCCATGGAATGTGTGGGTTTCCTCTGGGTGCTCCAGTTTCCACCCACAGTCCAAAGATGTACCGTTTGATAGATTAACTGCTCATTGCAAATTGTCTCCTGACTAGGTTAAGTTTGAATCTAGGGGGTTGCTGGGGTGGTGCGGCTTGAAGGGCCGGAAGGGGCTACTCCATGCTGTAACTCTAAATAAAATAAAATAAACAGATCTCTGGGAAATGTAGTGGAATGGAACTCATGGGAATGCTGTGAGAGCTGACCTGTATTAATGGGCCAGATGGCTTCTATGCCTTATAAATTATGAATTGTGAAAAGATTGTTCTATAGGGATTCAGAACAGACTATGTGGCAGAACAGGTTCCTTCAGTACTGCAAGGATTGTGTGATCTTTCACTCTATTAGAAACGACTCCATCTCCTTCCAAAGAACATACCTGGTCCTTCTCATCCGAGACATGCTGTCTCTCATCATCAAGCTGAATGGTCAGTTCCTTTACCTTCCTCTCCAGTTTACGATTCGACGTTTGCAGAATGCTTCGCTCCCTGTTAACACCAGGTGGAGAGAGATGGGAAACCATTGAGGAAAAGGATCATTTGCAAGTCATCTTACTATCAGGTTCTTACTGAAAATAGATTTTAAAAATTTCTGTGCAAGATTATTTTATAATAGCAAACCTATCACAAGTGCCCTGAAGTACTTTTAAAATTCAAAGTTCAAAGTAAATTTATTATCAAAATACATGTATGTAATCACATACTACACTGAAATTCATTTTCCTTTGGGCAATCACAATAGAACAGTACAATAGAATCAATGAAAAATTACACACAAAGACAGATATGCAACCAATGAGCAAATACAAAAAGAAATAAATAATAATAAATGAATAAATAAATAATACCGAGAACATGAACTTGAAACTGAGTTCATAAGTTGTGTTCGGAGTTGTGGTGAGTGAAGTTACCCTCGCTAGTTCAGGAGCCTGATGGTTGGAGGCTAATACTTTTACATAGAAACATGGCAGCTATTTCACACTGTGAAGTTTTAATATTTGTAATTTATCCAATATTAATCTAGTTCCATCTCTATTTCCCGCTGTTTTGGGAAAGGAGTTAACATAATTAAGGACCTGTCCCACCTAGCACATTCTCTTCTGCACTCTCTGATCAGGGAGAAGACACAAAAGCCTGAAAGCATGAACCATTAGACTCAAGGACAGCATCGATCCCACTGTTAACAGACTCTCATATGCTAAAGCATGAACTTTTGATCTTCAAATCCATCTCAAATTGAAATAGCACTTTCATTGTGACTGTAACACTATATTCTGCATTGTTTTCTTTTTACTACCTTGATGTACAAAGTAAATATTATCAAAGTACTTTGTACATATATCTCACCATATACAACCGAAATTCACTTTCTTGTGGGAATAGTCAACAACTCCATAGAATAGTAACTACAACAGAATCAAGGAACAACCCCAAAATAGAGATTTCAATCAGAGTGCAGAAGTCTACAAACTGTGTATGGCATACTTGCATTTACCCTATCTATATTGCTCATAATTTTGCATTCAAAATTACAAAACTTGTTGGTTACAGTTGTTTATTAAGTATTACATTATATTTTAATATATTAAATATA
The DNA here is from genome assembly GCF_030028105.1 of Mobula birostris. Taxonomy (NCBI): domain Eukaryota; kingdom Metazoa; phylum Chordata; class Chondrichthyes; order Myliobatiformes; family Myliobatidae; genus Mobula; species Mobula birostris. Next base: position 12,601,747 of record NC_092371.1, read on the forward strand.
TTAAGAATGAAGAGCAAAGAAAATGGCAAATACTATAAACTAGTTCAGACTAAAAAGTTAACAAGCCATTCCATGATAACAAATAACAGATCTATAAAAATTTGCAAGAGTCTTTTGAGAAATAACAAATCTCCTTGAACTCCTAGCAGAGCTGCTGATGTGCCTTCTTCGTGATTGTGTCGATGTACTGGCCAGAGAGATCCACCAATAAGTTGGCACCCAGGGACAAAGCTGCTCACCTGTTCCACCACTAACCCTTCAATGAGGACTAATGTGTGTTTCGTGAAGTCCACAATTATTCCTTGGTCTTTCTGATATCAAGTGTGAGGTTCTTGTTGCATCAGCACTCAACCAGCCAATCTATCTCACTTCTGAATGCTTCCCTCGTCGGCATCTGAGACTTTACAACAGTATGCATGTTTATAGATGGCACTTGAATTTTGCTTAGCCACACAGTTCCTCACTGAGTGTGGTTTCCCAATGAGGGAGATGAGGATCCAGTTGCAGAGGGAGGTTTAGCAGCTTGGTGATTAGTACTGAGAGGTTGATATTGAACACTAAGCTTGCTAAGAGCACAAACAAGGATGCTGATGTGAAGCAAATGGAATGGATCTGCAATATTTGTGCAAACTCTTCCTATACAGTGCACACTAAATCTCTCATTTAGGACTGGTGGAGAGCTAGGGCACACATTATAGCATCAAATAATTGATCCAAAAATAGTGCACAGACTGTTTCATTAAGGGACACGGTGAAGTTGTGCACCATGTGACATTATTGTGTCTCCTTTAAACAAATTATATTCTGATTACAAACACTAATTTTCTTCTCCCAATCCACAAGGCATAGGAGCAGAATTAGGCCATTTGGCCCATTGAACCTTCTCCACCATTCCATCATGGCTGATTTATTATTCCTCTCAATTCCATTCCCCTGCCCGCTCTCTGTATGAGGTTTAGCCTGACAGAGGATTTCACTTCTCTAAATAGCTGCTCTTCATTTGCAGCTTTATCAGGCTACTTGAAGGAGGGAATGTGCACAGAAACACTGTGTAGCTCAGTCAGATAGGAGCCATACATAATACAATAAAGACATCATAAAGGTTCTATAATTCACCAGGATTTCTATCAATGGGTTCATGGGACTTGCTGAGAGATTTCCTTTGATGTTTTCCTACATTTCCATATAATTCCTTGGTTTTATTTCAGAAAGAATTGTTATAACAGGATTTGGTCATTTGGCCCAATGAGCCCTGATGAGTATTTTGCAAAAACAATCCAATTGGTCCCATTCTTTGTCGTCGTGCAAATTCTTTTCCTTCAAACAGTGATCCAATTATTTTCTGAGTGTTACAAGCCAGTTACAGATCATAACTCACTGAATTGAAAGCTATTCCTCAAGCCAGGTTTGATACTTTTGCCCATTCCTTGGTTTTCAACTATTCCAAAGTAAATGTGTTATCAGAGTACTTGTATGTCACCATATACTACACTGAGATTTATTTTTTCTTGCTGGCATTCACAGTAGAACAAGAAATGCAATAGAATTAATGCAAAACTTCACAAAGACTGACAAAACCAGTATGCAAGAGATGACAAACTGTGAAAAAAACCAAAAAAAGCAAATAATAAATAAAGAAATAACATTGACAGCATCAAGTGTCCTTGAAAGTGAGTCCATAGATTGTGGAATCAGTTCAGAGCTGTGGCAAGTGAAGTTATTCACATTGCTTCAAGACCCTGATGGTTGAGGGTTAATAACTGATCGTGAACCAGGTGGTTTGGGACCAAAGGCTCCTATACCTCCTTCTTGATGGCAGCAGTGAGAAGACAGCATGGCCTAGATGATGGAATTCCTTGATGTTGGATAATGATTTCTTGTGGCAGCACTCCTTGTAGATGTGCTCAATGATGGGGAGGCCTTTGCTTATGATGGACTGGGCTGTATCCACCATTTTTTGTATGCTTTCTGTCCTTGGGCATTGGTGAATTGCAACAATTGCTTTTTATCCCAGAGGTTTTCAAAGTTCAAAGCTCATTTTTGACACATGGCCACCCATTTCTGCTCTTGGGATTAGCTGGGAACAACAATTTCTTAGGTGGAACAACAACATGTTCCTACACTGGAAATCCACAGACCTGGAGAAATGCTAAGGAATTTGAATTTAAGTAATCAAACAAATTGGGAAAAAGAATTTACCAACTGGAACTGAATCTGGAGCAACAATCCAGATGGGGGAACTCAGCAGGTTGAGCAGCACACATGCTTTTGGCCTGTGAGGTTCTTCCAGCAGATGATTAATGTTCTCAGTAAAACTCAACTGGCTCAGCAAGGTTCTTTAAGAGTGAAATATGATGTCTTTAATTGGTCTGGGGTAGATGTGACTGCAGATCACAGAGGTTTACTCTGGAAGTGGTTGCAGAAGGCCAGAGTTCAAGGTTATCACATATGGTAACTAATTCCTTTCACTGATATTAAAATCTCCTCAATAGGGATTCTGGTTAATGGAATGAATCTTTTCCTGCCTCAGCACTCACGGTGAACCTGGAATTGAACATTTCTTTTCAAAGCAAGTACCTTTCCTCCAACTGCAACTGATCCTCCAGCTCTCTAATTCGAGATTCAAGCTGCGGTAAATTAGCATTCGGTTTCAGATTGCCTTCACTGTTTGCCAGTCTGGTCTTCAGATCTTTGTTCTGCAAGACAAAGGAGAAATTCAATAGATGTATGTCATCAGAGTCAAGACTAAGCACTGTCAGATGGTTGTTGCATCTCCACTGGGCCTCACCATTGAACCACTATCATGTACACCAGGGTATACACAAATGTGGTCCAGCTCATGTGAACACTGGAGATGAGGAGACATTATGGGTTAACCATCTCATTCGTAGATCATACAACAATTATAGATCTAATAAGTGGGACAGGATAACCTCAAATGAGACACATATCATTACCACTATGTCTGGAACACACCTTTCCCCAAAGCCCTAATACTCAAACACAAGAGATTCTGCAGATGTTGGAGATCCAAAGCAACAGTAAAAATGTTGGAGGAACTCAGCAGGTCAGGCAGAGGAATAAAGAGCCAACATTTTGAGCTGAGACCCTATCAGAATGCCTACTTGTACCCTAATACTCATCTCTCAAGTGCATTACTTGTATTTCCCTTGTAAAGCAATGCTGTTATAAAAGGTGCCATCAGATTTCTGAGTGGTACCTCACTGTTTTGCATGACTTACTTATTTTTTATATTTCTTATTGTAACTTATAGTAATTTTTAAACACATTGCACTGTATTGCCACTGCAAAACTTCATGACGTATATCAGTAATAATAATAAAGCTGATTCTGAGGTGTGATGCTATGTGGGTCCTGAATTTCTTTCTGTGATTGCCTTATAGATCTGTGTTCATCCAATATTAGCATCTTGTACCATTTATTGTCATTCTTCAGTACATGAGTGTAAAGGACAACGAATTTCACAATATATGTCCGTGATATTAAACCCAATTCTGATAACAAAATGATCATTACCTTGGATCTGATGCACAATAAAAAACACAATAAGCAAAAAGAATAAAAGCAATCCTATAAACCAAAGTAACTGTTATATACGTACTGACTGTATGTGCATAAAGTGACGCTAGGTGATGTGTATGTAGTAGTGGTGAGGGGTAATGGGTGGACATGTTGAATAGCCTAATGGCTTGCGGAAGGTAACTGTTTCTGAGACTAGTGGTCCTGATGTAGAGGCTGTGTGGTGTCTTCCCTGATGGGAGTCCATAAGCAGGGTGCGTGGGATCCTTCATAAAATTGCTGACCATGAAAACCCTACTGCTTCACCCAAACCCCAAGTTGCAGGCTAAGTCTTACCTGTGTGCTGCTGGATTGGGGGTTAGCCACTTCCACTAGTGCTGCCCTCCAGTGTTCACTCAGTGTAGAACAAGCTGGATTACGTTTCTCTGCTGCTGCACTTGTGCAAGATGAGGAACTGCTGCGAGCTTGTGCTTGCAGAAACGTGGCTCCAGGACAACATCCATGCACTATTATTCCACAGGCCATGACACTCAGGGACTAGGGCTATATTATAACTTTTTAAAAATTGGTTTTGTCACTGTATGATTTTTTGCTATCATAATTATATGTGCTACATGTGCCTTCTGCTGTGTGTGACTGTTGGTACTGTACTTTGCACTTTGACCCTGGGAGAATGCTGTTTCATTTGGCTGTATTCATGTGTATGGCTGAGTAACAATTAAACTTGAATTTGAAGCTGCGATTGTCTCTGCAATTTATCTATGATACACTTTAACACCTCTGAGCAAACCTAGGGGTGGAGTTGTTTGGCAAAGCTTTACAACATTAAAAACGTTGTGCAAACCAAAGCTGTTAAGTTTAATTGTTCCCACATACCTGTCTCTCCAAAGAAATTTTGTCACATTCCAGATCCTGCCTTGCAGCTCTTTCTTGCATTAGCTCACCTCTCAATTGCTCAATCTGTTAAAGAAGAAATGAAAAAAGTGAGCCACACCTCTATAACTAGATCCCTGTTCTGACACACTTTGTTCTATAAGTTCCATTAGAAGAAAGGAGTACAAGAGACAGAAAAAAGGATTCAAGGACAAACTCAAAGTTTCCTTGAAGAAGGCAGCACAGTAGCATAGTATTAGCATAATGTCATCACAGTGCCAGTGACCAGAGTTCAATTCCACTGCTGTCTGTAAGGAGTTTGTACGTTCTTCCTGTGACCATGTGGGTTTCCTCCGGGTGCTCCCGTTTTCTCTTACATTCCAAGTATGAACGGGTTAGCAGGTTAATTGGTCACATGGGTGTAACTGGGCAGCATGGGCTCATTGGGCCCGTTACCGTGCAGCGTCTCTAAATAAAATAAACATAGCTGTAGATCCTTCTACTTCGGTGTTGGTATGCAAAGGAGAGAGTGATAGGAAGGGATTAACCATTAATTCCCTGCCATAGTGCACAGCTGCGAGGCGTTTGACAAGGATGACATCAGGTGTGATCTCATCGCCTAGTAAACTGTCTGTTAAATTTCTCTAAATTACTGCAGAATTGGAATGTGGTACTCCAGCTGAGAGAAGCAGGTGAAATGAGCCAGAGTGCATAAAACATCCCTTCTTCACACGATGGTGGAAAACATATGGCATAATAACGTAGGCCACTATGAACCGCAAACAAATCCATCTCTGACACGCATCACGTCTTTACTTGCTTATACGCTGAGTCAACATGATATAAAAAGAGGATAGCACTCAGTCGAGGTCTTTTCAAAAAGCACTATATCATTCATCAGACTTGAAGTCATAGGTGGGAGGAGAGAGAAACAATGCACCGTGCTTGCGCAGCCCTCCGGTGAAAAATGATATCGTATCCGTTAAATAGGGGCCGTGGACAATTCTGATTTGATGGAGATGGATGTGAAAGCACAGAGGAACATCTGGAAAAATTTCTGAAACGCTCGTTCGCTACTGTCGTTACTGCGCGATCGGGAACCTTTCGGAGGGAAGGCCTCAAAATCCCCGGCTTTGCCTGCTGTTGGCCACCGAGATGGAGGTCAAATCGTTCGGATAGAGATGGCGCTCAGTACTCGGTGTCGGAGAGCTGATCAGAGATCGAAGTTTTCAGATGACTCAGAGTCGGACAGTGGTCGGGTATGGCAGACAGAGTTTTTCTTCCTACTCCCGTCTGCGTGAGATGTGGGACATTTCAGAGACTTTGAACTTTTACTGTGCTCATGGACTTCTTCATCAAGTTATGGTATTGTTGCACTGTTCTAACTATATGTTATAATTATGTGGTTTTGTTAGTTTTTTCAGTCTTGGTCTGTCCTGTGTTTTGTGATATCACACCGGAGGAAATATTGTATCATTTCTTAATGCATGCATTACTAAATGACAATAAAAGAGGACTGCGTGTCTTCATAATCTAAAAAAAAGTTATACACACACACACTCATTCTGCAAATATTTCCATTAGGACATCAAATTACCAGGACACAATCAATATAAATCTGTAGACAAACTGAGCTGCCCTCATTTTAAGGCTTAGTACACTGAGTCCATTTTAACGCCGAAGAGTGCCTTACTAAGCACAGGATTGATTCTGATTCCGAAGCCTCCGTTGGTCAGAGCTGACCATAGATATTGCATCCTAGCTGTCTAGATATGCAGGCCTGGGTGGTATGATACGGAGAGCAAGCTGTTGCCTGTGTAGCAAGCTCCTCCTCCCAATGCAACTGATGAATGCAAAGAAATGGCAGAAGCTGATACTGTTTGGTACCAGCAGAGCCACAGGAGTTGCCAGTCAGCATTGAACTCAATGTAGGACTGCTTAGGGACTCCAACTCTGAATTTTTCCCTTGGGGTTTACTCCCAAAGCCTTCTCCAGAGTGGGTATAGCCACAAGGCAGCTGAGGTTTGAGATCAGAGTTTTCCCTCTCCTAGATCAACTGCCAACCATGGCTCTTGAGCCCCATCGGCCCGAAGCGACTGGTTTTAAGGCACCAGTAATCTGCCTATGCCCCTTCTCCCATCAGCAGAAACGGTTCTGCTGGACTTGGTAGCTAAGTCACACATGAAGGCCAGGAGCTGGACTTGGTTGTTAGATGCTAGTTGAGTTGCACGCTATTGGGAGCATTTAATAGGTAGTGGGAGCCTGCCCCATTACCATCCCTGGCTATAACAAACTTAAGGAACCTTAAGCTCAGAACCATCCAGTACTTCAGTTTAAGAAGCCCAATCGCCCTGTGATATCGGTGCCACCCTCACAGAAAGATGCGATTAGAGAAATTCTCCAGGTTCTTCCACATAATCATTTTTAAAGTACTTATCAAAGTTCTTCTCAAACAGCCTCTGACAAGCACGTCCAGCTCCCGGCCTTCACGTGTAGCTTAGCTACTAAGCCCAGCTGAACTGTTTCTATTGATAGGAGAAGTGGCAGAAGCAGGTTACTGGCGCCATAAAACCAGTCGCTTCAGGCAGATGGGGCTTGTCAGCTCATCCAGAGGGAAAACTCTGATCTCACACATCCGCTGCCTTGCAGCTGTACCCTCTCATGGGGAAGACTTTGGAGTAAATACTGAGGGAAAAATCTAGAGCTGGAGTCCTCAAGGCTGTCCTACGTTGAGTTCAATGCTGACTATCAACTCCTGCGATGCCACTGATGCCAAAATATATTGGTCTCTGCTGATCCTTTGGACTCATCAGCTGTGTGGACAGGGAAAACCTGCTGCACGGGCAACAGCTTGTTCTCTATAATCGAACTGCCCCGGCTTGCATAGGGCGCAACACCCATGGTCAACCCTGATCAATGGGGGGTTATGTGTGTGTGTATCTGTGTGTATTTAATTTATAGTTTTAAAATTATGTATTACACTACAAAACAACAAATTACATGACATATATCGGTGATATTAAACCAGATTCAGATTCTAAATCCATGGCCCTCTGCCAATGGAAACAGTTTTCTTTAAGAAAGGATGAACGTGCTGGGACTTCTTTCCCCTTGGGACCCAAGAGAGGTTTGTAAGAATTAGGAAAGATTTCAATGAAATAGATAATGTTTCCACTTGAGGGAATGAGCATAACTAGACACTATCGATACAAGAGAATCAGTAAGAGAGCCATTATGTTAAATTGTTTGTTATGTTTGTGATGCAGCATGTATCCCATGACATTTGCATACCTATGAAGATCATCTTGAACTGAACAGATTTTTTTTTAAACACTGGGAATATAGAATTACAGGGAGTGGTTGAAGCAAACAGTTAAAATGCTAAGCAGCAAAAGAACTGGATACTTCTATGAAATTGAAGCTTCTGTTGGTCAGGGTCAACCATGGATGTTGTGTCCTAGCTGTCTAGATATGCAAGCTAGGGCAGTTGCCAATGTAGCAAGTTCCCCCTCTCCGCAATCTAATGAACCCGAAGGAACGGTAGAAACAAATACAGTTTGGCAGCAGCAGAGGCACAGGAAACGCCAGTCAGCATTAATCTCAACCATGGTAGGACTGCCTTAGGGAGTCCAGCTCTGAATTTTTCCCTCAGTGTTTACTCCTGAGGCCCTCCCCATGAGTGGGTATAGACACAAGACAGCGGAGGTTTGAGATCAGAGTTTTTATTTTCTTAGATGACTTGCCAACCAGGCTGATGAGCCCCATCTGCCTGAAGTGACTGGTTTCAAGGCACCAGTAACCTGCCTTTGCCCCTTCTCCATGAGTAGTAGTTTGTTGAGGTTGTTGTAGTTTGGGGGGGGGGGGCACAGTGGGGATGGGCTCCCACTACCTATTAAATGCTCCCAATGGCATGTGCCTCAAATGGCCTCTGACAACCAAGTCCAGCTCCTGGCCTTCATGTGTAGCTTAGTTACTAAGTCCAGCAGAACTGTTTCTATGCAATAGTGATCTGTTTAGCTCTCTGTAGTTTAATTCCATATTTTGTGATTTTGAACATCATCACTTTGAAGTAGCTTTTAGCTGTACACGCCAGGTACCTCCCTATTACATTGGTGAGCATTTGACTTTTAGGTCTCAAAGGATACGGAATTGATGCAGCAGAGTAGTATCAGACTGAACCATCAGCCATGATCTTATTGGTAAATTGCTAAATTGATTTGTTATTGTTATTTGTATCAGCATAGTGAAAAACCAGTCTTTCATATTGTTCATACAGATCTATTCATTACTATAATGTATGGTCATGCACTTTATGAGGAAGAATAAAAATGCAGACTACATTCTAAATGTGGAAAGAAATCAAAGGTGCAGAGGGACTTGGGATTCCTTGTGCAGGATTCCCTAAAGGTTAACTTGTAGGTTGTGCCAGTATCAAGAAAGCATTCGTTTTGAGAAAACCTGAATATAAAAGCAAGGGTACAATGCTGAGGCTTTATAAGGCCACACTGTTAGCAGTTTTGGGCCCCATATTTAAGGATAGATGTGTCAGCTTTGGAGAGAGTCCAGAGGAAGTTTATGAAAGCATGAGTAGTGTTCAATGGCTCTGGGCCTGTATTTGCTGGAGTTTAAAGGAACAGGGATGAGGGTGGGGTGGCGGAAATCTCATTGAAACCTATTGAATTTTGAAAGGCCAAGATAGAGCGGATGTGGAGAGGATGGTTCCAGTCGTATGAAAGTCTAGGACCAGAGGATACAGCCTCAGATGTCCCTTTAGAAGTAAGATGTGGAGGAATTTCTTTAGCCAAAGGGTGGTGAATCTGTTGACTTCACTGCCACAGATGGCTGTGTTTATTGGGTATATTTAAAGAGGAGTTTGATAGGTTCTTGATTAGGTCATGGGGAGAATGGGGCTGAGGGAGAAAAATAAATCAGCCATGATGGAATGGTGGAGCAGACTCCCATGCCTTACAGTCATTGAGGCAGTTCAAGTGCAAATGCTGAATGAAGTGTTCCAGTTCCAGAGACAATGCAGTGCAGGTAGACAATAACAAGGATGGTTATAACAAGGTAGATTGTGAGGTCAAGAATCACTAAGAGACTATAAGACTCTTATAACGGTGAGCTAGAAGCTGTTGTTATGCTTGGTGGCATGCACACTCAGGCTTTTGTATCTCCTGCCCAAATGGAAGGGGGTGGGGATGCGACAGAAAGCCCAGATTGCAAGGGGTCTCTGATTATGCTGGCTGCTTGACTGAGGCAGTGAGACGTGTAGATGGAGTCCATGGAGGGAAGGCTGACTTCCATGGTGTGCTGAGATGTGTCCACAACTCTTTAATTTCCTGCTGTCTTAGGCGCAGCAGTTACCATACCACACTATGATGAATCTGGATAGGGTACCTTCTATGGTGCATCAATAAAAATTTGTGAGGGGCAAAACAGGCATGTTAAATTTCTTTATCTTCCTGAGGAAGCAGAGGTGCTGGTGAGTTCCCTTGCCATGGTGTCTAGGTGGTTGCTAGACCTGTTGCTGTAGGACAGGTTATTGGTGAGGCTTATTCCTAGGAACTTGAAGCTCTCAAGTTCAACATTGTTGTAAACAGAAGCATGTACTTTGTCCCCTTCCTGAAGTCAATGACCAGCTTTTTTTGTTTTGTTAACTTCGAAGAAGAGATTGTTGTCATGACACCATGTCACTAGGCTCTCTACCTCTTTCCTGTACTCCAACTCATTGTTATTTGAGATACAGCCTACTAAAGTGGTATCATCTGAAAATCTTGTAGATGGAGTTAGAAATGAATCTGGCCACACAGCGATGAGTGTGTCGGGAGGGCCCCAAGGACACAACCTTGTGGGGCACCAGTGTTGAGAATAATTGTGGCAGAGGTGTTGTCACCTATTAAATAGTGGATTAAACACATGGGGGGACTTGATGCTTTAATATTCACAAGAATGTTGCCAGGATTTGAGGACTCGAGTGAAAGGGAAAGGTTGAATTGGTTACGACTTTATTTCCTGGAGCGCAGGAGAATGAGAGGAGATCTTGTAGAGGTATACAAAACTATGAGGGGTATAGATAGGGTGAATGCATACAGGCTTTCCTCTCTCAGCATAGGTGAGACTAGATGTCATAAAACATAACAATACAGTTCAGGCAATTTGGCCTACAATGTTGTGCCAATCTTTTAACCTGCCCTCTAAATAAATCTAACCCTTCCTTCCTACACAGCCCTCAATTTTTGATCATCCAAGTGTTTCTTAAATGCTCCTAATGTATCCGTCTCCACTAGCACCCATGGTAGGGTATTCCACACACTCACCACTCTGTTTAAAAAAAAACTTGGAAGTGAAATATTTAAGGGGGAGGTACAAGTGTTGAAGACAGATGTGGGTTCAATTATAACATTTGAGAGAAGTTTGGATAGCTACATGGGTGAGGGGGGAAAGGAGGGTTATGGCCTAGGTGCAGGTAGATGCGATTGGACAGAATAACAGATTGCCATGGATTGGAAGGGCTGAAGGATCTGTTGTGGTGCTGTAGTTCTCTATGACTCAATACTTCATGTTCCCCTGTAAACAGACAAGTTTGCAAATTAGGAGCAGATCTCTGGGTCTCTCTAATTTGTGCTGAAATTCAATGAAATCACAAATGATCCAATTGCAGTTTCAACTCTACATGCCTGCCTTGCTCAGGCAATCTTTCATCCTATTGTTTATTAAGAAATTATCTCCTCCTGCCTCAAACTATTCAAACACAGCTTCCACCATCCTTTTAGAATAGGGCTTTGAAGGTTGATGACCTTCAGAAAATGAAAATAGACTCACCTTGGTCTTAAGTGGGTAATCCCCTTGTTCTAGATGTTCCCACACTAGGAAATAGTCACCATATCCACCCTATCAATACTCTGCAAGATCTTCGACATTTCAATAAATTCCCTCCCCCCCACTGTAAGTGCAGCAGATACAAGCCTGACAAGCTTTTCCTCAGAAGCCAACGTTCCTATTCCAGGTAACAGCACACAAGTATGCATAATGAACTTTGGCTCGCCTTTGCTTGTTCAGTACGCATAACAAAACTTTCAATGGTTTCATTATGACTACAGGTGGAGGTTAACATGCTAGGGGGAAAAAAAAGGAGCATTTTCAACTTGAGACCCACAGTTACTGTAGGCTTATTTCACCATTTATATGGATGAATCTCAATGCATAGAGACACACACACACACATATATATACACACACACACACACACACACAAACATACACAGCAACTCAAATGACCACGTGTTACAACCATGGTGTATAGACGAGCATCTCTGAATGCACGTGTCGAACCTTGAAGTGAATGGGCTACAGCGGAAGACCACCCCAGTTTCACTCCTGTACCTAATAAACTGGCTTCTGAGTATACAAAGTTAATAAATGGACAACACAATGACCCTCACAGCTGCAGTTCAATCACGACTTTAGGAACTGTCTGTGTGGAGTCTGTATGCTTCCTTCAGGTGTTTCCTCAAGGATGGTTAACTGGCCACTGTAAATTGACCTCTGTGTGTAGGTGAGTAGCAGAACCTATAATGGTAAAGTGTACAATTGATTTATTATCATTCACAAGTACCAAGATAGTGAAAGCCATCCAGACAGATCATGACATACATAATCACATTGAGGTAATACAAAGAAAACAGACTACAGAATACAGTGTTACAGTTACAGAGAAAGTACAGTGCAGTTAGACAATAAGCTGCAAGGGACTTGATGAGAAAGACTGGGAGATGAAGAATTCCTCCCTTTAACGTACGATGGGTCCATGCTGCTTTCCTGAGGCAGTGGGAAGTATAGTTAGAGGCAATAGAGGGAAGACTGATTTGTATAATGGGCTGGGCTGTGTTCGCAACTCTTGGCTGTTACTTGCAGTCTTGGGTATAGCAATTGCTTTACCAAGCTGTGATGTGTCCAGATAGGATACATTCTATGGTGCATCTTTAAAAAGAAAATTGGCGAGCCATGAGAGACATGCTGAATTTCCTTCACTTGAGAACAGTTTTAGGGTGATTAGAGTGAGAGAGTGTGAGTGTGTGTAGAAGAGATAAAATGGTGTAGGGTACGATAATGTTCGAATCAGCATGGGCTGAAGGACCCACTTTGGTGATGTATCACTCTACAAACAAAACAGATTTTTCAGCACGGTGCAGGCAGAAGGAGGCATAGAAAATAGGTCATCTTCACTAAACTGATACCTCTTGTACAATTCCAACAAGCATTGCCATCGGCTTACGATGTACTCTTTCCTCTGATACGGTGGCATGTCTACTTCCTCGCGGCTACAGCAACTTCCAAGTTTGGCTGGTGTGCTGAAGAGCCTATTTTGGTATGATGGCTGACACAGATTTGGTGTGCCAAAGGATCTGTTTTGGTGCTGACGGCTGACACACACTTGATGTGCTGATAAGCCTGTTTAGGCACTCGCAGCCGACACAGAATGTGCTGAAGAGCCCATTTTGGTACTGACAACTGACACACACCTGGTGTGCCACAGGGCCTGTTTTGGTGCTGACTGGATCTATGACATGCTATAGCCCTGGGATTTGATCAGGATTCAACATACCTGTGATGTCATAGGATGCCAGCTGGTGTTGGCCACATTATCGAGCACTAGAAACATTTTGACAGTACGTCCAAACCTTTCAAAGTTTAGTAAGTGAATGCCACTTTGTTTTTAAACTTGAGTGCACATTACATTGGGAACATCTTGCAAGGCAGTCAGAGGGAGGCAAATCCAGTGCAAAATTACAAGCATAGGAAATAATAACCTGTTAACCACAGTACAAAGTTCAATTTTTCTTCAAGCAATTGAAAATGAATGACAGGGGAGGTCCCAGGTGTGATTACGGAATCAGATGAACTCAGCTGGGTCTGAAGCAAGTAAGCTCAGCGCCCTGGAAAGAGTCGGGCAGGATGAGAATTCAAATTAAAGCCACACCTGATTAGTAAAGCAGGGGCTGGTGGCTGTAAGGAGGTACACAAAAAGTGCAACAAAAGCAGGTCAGGTTGCAACAAACAGAGAAACGGTACAATCATTTCACATTGAGGAAGTCATAAGGTAATTTTAGGGTGCCCAGTGAAGTGTTTTTGACCTTAAACATGAACCACAGATGCTGCCTGCGATCTCAACTGTGTTCTCTTTCCACGATTTCCAACATTTGTAGTGTTTTGAATTTCAATTAATTTGAAGCACAAGACATTATGCCTCTGAAAAGAGCCAAGAGTGAAGGTGAAGAGATGGGAGAGGCCAGAAGCAAAACCATTCGGAGTAAATTACGACATCAACCTTGGTTAAGTGGAAAGAGTTCCAAGATGAGATAAAGAAATTTTTCTAAGAACTTCTTTATAGAGTCCAAGTGTGATCTGGTCAAAGTGCAATCAAGTAAGAGTTTTATTGTTCGTGTAGTGCAACGAGGCTGTCAGAGACATTTGAAATCTCCTCCTCTACCTGTTCTCTACTCCTGTTGATTCGCTCAGCTGAAAGGTCAACACTGTTCTTCTCTTCTTCCAGTTCCAGCTCTAGGCGCTTGACTTTATCCTGAAAGCAAAGGGAGAGAAGCAGAGTTACAAACAAGTTTCCTGCAGAACTCACCCTCGAGCATGGTCATCAAGAGACACAAAACTGGTGCAATATGCAGACCAACTTGCCTGTCTAGTGGGTGGTAGGGGGTTGGCATGTTCTCTGCCAACCCCCACTACCCACTCATCTTCACGAAGGTTTTTAAAAATGCAGGAATCTCTCTTCCACCCATAACTACGTGAGCAAGAATTATTCTGTTTGGAGGTAGGGCAGCAGAATACAGGAATAAGTCAAAATAGCTGCACTCACATTGTCTGATATAATGCATTTTTATTGATTTCATGTTTAAAACAGCATGCAAAACAGGCCTTTCGGCTCAATATTCATGCCAATCAATCTGTCTTCCTCACCTAGTCTCATTTTCTTGCACTTGACTCATACCCCTGTAAACCAGGGGTTCCCAGCCTGGGGTCCACAGACCCTTTTGTAAATGGTAGGGGTCCATGGCATAAAAAACAGTTGGGTTCATGTATCTGTCCTAATGGTCTTTTGAACATTAAAACATCCTCTGGCAACTTCCTCCAGCCTCGTTGTGGAAAAAAGTTGCCCTCACATCCCCTTTAAATCTTTCCCCTCTCACAAACTTACATCCTCTAGTACAAGACTTCACTTCCTTGGGTAAAAGACATTGACCATTTACCATTACTTATGTTCCTTATGACTCATTAAGGTCTAAAAAGGCTACACATTAGTCACCTTCAATTCCAGGAAAAACAGTCACACCTTAACTGTGTCTCCTTATAATTCAAACCTTCCAGAGCAGGGAAGATCCTCATGAACCTTTTCTGCACACTCCCTAGTTTAATTACATCCTCCCTAAAGTATGGTGACCAGGAAAGAATACAATAGTCCAGATGCAGTCTCACCAATGTCTTGCATAGCTGCAAAATGACATCCCACCTCTTGTACTTGATGCTGTCCAATGAAGATAAGCATGCTATATGCCCTTTTGTCTATTTACGTTGACACTTTCAGAGAACTATCTACTAGTACCCTAGGTCCCTCCGCTCTACAACACCCTTTAGGGTCCCGCCATTTGCTGTGCATGTCCTACCTAGTTTAACTTCCCAAAATGAATCCTTTTGCATTGTGCGAATTCAGTTTTGTATGCCATAACCTTCCTCACTGTCTGCTACACCAACAATTTTAGTGTCATCTGCAAACTTACTAGTCATGCCACCTACATTCCCATCCAAATTGTTAATGCACATGATGAACAACAGGAGACTCAGCATAGATTCCTGTGGCACACCACTGGTAATAGGCCTCCAGACTGAAGAGTAACCTTCACCATTACTGTCTGACTCCTTCCACCAAGTCAATTTTGTATCCAATGGTCTAACTCACCCTGGACCTCATGTAATCTAAGGGGTGTTTGACAGGGGAAATGGTGAGGGGATGTTACTTCCTGTGGGAGAATCAATATTCAGGAATTTAGTTTCAGAATGAAGAATGGTTACGCATACAAAATAACGACAAGAAATGAGTTCTTTCAAAGGGTTGTAAATCTTTGTTACATGCACCTTTAAAAATTGTGGAGGCTGAACCATTGAACATGTTCAACATAAAGTAGATTAGGGTTTTTGAGATCCATAGTAAAGTAACTTTAAGCCCAAGATCAGAATGACGGAGCAGGCTCAAGGGACTATAATTTAACACCGCTTCATTTTAGTCTAGACCACAGCAGTGTGTTTAGTGAAGGTGCTCGCTCCAACAGTGCTGTTGAGTTAAAGTCCTGGGATTTAAACCAAGCTGTGCTTGTGTGACTGTCATCACTGAGGAGAAGATGGCAGCGTGACACAATGCATGCGGCCTCTCCGGTGAAATGATATCGTATTTGTTAAATAGGGGCTGTGCACAATCCTGATTTGATGGAGATGGACGTGAGAAGCACAGAGGAACATCTGGGGAAACTTCTGAAATGCCCGGTTCGCTGCCGCTGCTACTGTGTGATCGAGAATCTCTGGAGGGGAAGGCCCCAAATCCTTGGCTTTGCCTGTTGCTGGCGGCTGGAGCTGGGGTCGAAGCGCCCGGCAGAGATGGTGCTTGGTGTCGGAGGGCTGGTCAGAGGCTCGAAGTTTTCGGATGGACTGAGAGTCGGACTGTGGTCAGGTGCTTCCAGGATGCTGCATCAGCAAGTTTGCGGCGCTGGAAGCTCATGGGAGGGAGAGTTTTCTTCCTTCTACCGTATGCGTGAGATGATGGGACTTTCGAGAGACTTTGAGACATTTTTTACCGTGCCCATGGTCTGTTCTTCTTTCAAATTACAGTATTGCTTGCACTGTTGTAACTATATGTTATAATTATGTGGTTTCTGTCAGTTTTTCAGTCTTGGTCTGTCTTGCATTTCTGTGATATCACACTGGAGGAACATTGTATCATTTCTTAATGCATTGCATTACTAAATGACAATAAAAGAGGGCTGTGTGTCCTCATAATCTAATAACTAAAATAACTGGGCCCAGATGAAACACACTCTTACAATTCAAACATATTTTTATTTCAGTTGTGCACAAGAACAGTGTGGTTCATCAGCCACACTGTTGTGAAGCCAGGACAGAAAACTGCTATTTTAATACAGAGTTGGCTCATCAATTATTGATACTGATTATTTGGTAAATTGGGCATGTTTGAGTTCCTTACTTGCAGCCACCCTGTACTGTGTACAGGGAAACTATGCTGATCTAGGTTAATTACAGTGTCATTCTCACATATCTGTCTGCGGTAAGCAAGGTTGGCTCCAGCTGTCTTACTTCAAATAGCTCCCTTGTCTGGGTTTGATTACACACCCCCACAGTCATCCTCACCTGGATGTTGTCTTTAACCCTTGCCTTACTGCAAAGTCCACATAACTTTTAAGAAACATTTAGATAGGCACATGAATGTCTGGAAAATGGAAGGATATGGTCATTGTGCAGGCAATGGGAATTACTTAGGTTACCCATTTGATTAGTAATTTAATTGGATTGGCACAACATTACAGGCCAAGAGGCCTGTTCCTGTGCTCAACTGTTCTACGTGTGACTTGGAGCGAAACTTGCAGGTAACAGCATTTTCCATAGTTGCTTATCTTCTTGATCTTCAAAGTTGCTGGGGGCAGATGTTTGGGAAATGATGCTGAAATACACTTGGCAAAATTGCAGCCATGTATCTTACAGGTAATACACATGGTAGCCACGATATGCAAGTGATAAAGCTGGGGGTGGGGGGGGTCAATACATAAGATGATGGTTGTGGCCAAGTACAGCTCCAACACTATATACAAATTTGCTGATGACTCAACTGTTGTGTGCTGTATTAAAGGTGGTGATGAATCAGCATACAAGAGGAAGAATGAAAATTTGGCAGAGTGGTGTAATAACAACAACCTCTTACTCAATGTCAATAAAACCAAGGAACTGATAGTACCTTACAGGAGAGGGAAACCAGAGGTCCAAGAGCCAGTAATCATTGGAGGATCAGAGGTAGAGAGGGTCAGAAACTTTAAATTCCTGGGGGTCATGATCTGAAAGAACCTGTTCTGGACCCACCATATAAATATAATTGCAAAGAAAGCACGACAGTGCCTCTACTTCTTCAGGAGTCTGCAGAGGTTTGACATGTCATCAAAATCCTTGGCAAACTTCTATAGATATGTGGTGGAAAGTGTGCTGACTGGCTGCATTACGGCCTGTTATGGGAATACTAATGCCTTTAAGCAGAAAATCCTGCAAAAGGAAGTGGATTCAGCCCAATACATCACGGGTAAAACCCTCCCAACCATTGAGCACATCTACATGAAATGATTTTGAATGACATTCAGAAGGTGGTGTGTGCTTTCACGCAGATCATGGGTCCAGTGCCCGAGTTAACAACAATCAAGATGAGCTCTAACTTAAGTGCACACATAGACAGGGTTAACTGTAATGGACCCTTTTTATTTTCTTTTCCTACTAACTGTTCGATAAAGCTGAAATTTGTAAATATACTTTCTTTATAATTGTATGTGGTGTATGATCTGTTATTTCTTGCCGACAGGTAATTGCAAGTGGGCAGCATTTACACAGTACTCACTCAGCTTAGGGGCGTGGATGGCCAAAACATCCCGGCTCTCCTGGACCGGTGGGACTCAAGTCATATTGACCCAAGACGCATGGAGTTCAAGAAAGGTGGCTTTCTCACTGCTGAGTCCATTGGCTTGTTAGCGAGGGGCTAACCAGCCATGTTTCTACGGACACCCATAAAAAGGGGTTTTACAATAAAACATAAAAGCTTCCAAAGGGGGTGAATACTTTCTATAGGCACTATTTCATGCTCACTATTTATACTTGCATTTGCACAGTTTGTTACCCATCGATCCTGTTTACCATTACTGTTCTATAGATTTGCCAAGTATGCCCACAGGAAAAAACCCTCAGGGATGTAGTACTCTGCAAATATATTTTACTCTGAACTTTGAGGTTTCAATAAAACTGAACCCAGAATCAGGTTTATTATTACTGTCTTATATGATGTGACCTCTTTTGTGACAGCATTACAGTGCAAAGAATAAGATTACTATTTCAAAATAAATAAATAGTACAAAAGAGGGAATAATGAGGCAGTACTCATGGACCCCTCGAAGCAGACCACAAACTTGTTGTGGTTTGGAGGCTTGCATGCCTCAATGACCCAGAGAACTATGTTGGCTAATGTCAACATTTGGCTCTTGGTAGGGTAACCCATATCAAACAGGTCAAACGGTAGAGGACAGACCAAGAATGGTCCATCGACCCTCCAGGTTCAGGGGTTTAGCTCAGGGCTAACAACCCTGACTGGTAAAACAAAACTGTTACGGAAACAGCAATGAAGAATCCTACAACATCTGAATGCAATGGTATTCCCAAGCCTCCACCCAGGACTTGCAGGAAAACCGAAAGGAGGCTACTGACATGATGAAGGAAGCCCTGAACACCGGAGATGGAGGACCTTCATTGCTGCCCTAAGTGGAAGCGGCGTAACAGGCAGCTCAGTCAGCTCATGGACCATTCAGAAACCTGATGGTGGTGGTGAAGAAGCTGTTTCTGAATTGATGACTGTGAGTCTTCAGGCTCCTGTACCTCCTCCCCAATGGTAGTAACAAGAAAAGGGCAAATCCCGAAATAGAAGGGTCCTTCTTGAGGCAGCACCTTTGGAAGATGTTCTCAGTGGAGGAAAGGCAAGAAGAGTTAATTATTGCTTATAGTCCTTCATAATAATAATGTATTACCCCTAAGTACATTGCAGACAAGGAAATGCTTTGAAATGTAATCTCTGCTGCGATGATGTAGGCAAGGAGACACAGCAAGCTCCAACAGACAACAATGTAGTAATGACCAGACATCCTGCTAATTGGGTTCTTCATTAGTTAATGTTTGTAATCTGGGTATCACAAGATATCGGAGCAGAATTAAGCCACTCGACCCATCAAGCCTGCTCCATCATGGTTGAATTAGGATCCCCCTCAACCCCATTCTCCTGCCTTCTCCTCATAACCTTTAACTTCCTGACTAATCAAGAACTTACCAACCTCTGCTTTAAATGTACTTAGCCTCCACAGCCATCTGTGGCAACGAATTCCACAGATTAATTCAAGAAATTTCTCCTCACATCTGTACCTTCTGGTCCTAGACTCCCATGTTCACTGTCTAAGCCTTTCAATATTCAGTAAGTTTCAAAGAGGTTCCACCCCCTCCCTCATTCTTCTAAACTCCATTAAGTACAGGCCTAGTGCTATCAAATGCTCATAGGTTAACCCCTTCATTTCTGGAATCATTGTGAACCTCCTCTGCACCCTCTCCATTACCAACATATTATTTTCTTAGATTAAGGGGCACAAAACTGTCCACAATACTCCAAGTACAGCCTGACCAACACCTTATTAAAGCCTCACCATTACATTCTTGTCCTATATCCTTGTCCCCTCGAAATGAATGCTAACATTGCATTTGCCTTCCTTACCAACATCTCAACCTGCAGGTTAACCTTTAGGAAATCCTGCTCAAGGACCCGCAAGTCACTCTGCACCTCCGGTTTTTGAATCTTCTCCGTTTAGAAACACCGACATCTGCGAATTAGTCACTGGCAGCCAACCAGAGAAGGCTTCCTTTATTCTCACTCTTTACCTCCTGCCAGTCAGCCAATCTTCTATCCATGCTAGTACTTGTCCTGTAATAGCATGGACTCTTATCTGGTTAAGCAGTCTCATGTGCGGCATCTTCAAAGGCTATCTGAAAATCCAAGTACACAACTTCCACTGATTCTCTTTTGTCTATCCTACCTGCTATTTCCTCAAAGAATTCCAACAGATTTGTCAGGCAAAATTTCCCCTTAAGGAAACCATGCTGGCTTTGCCTTATTTTATCATGTGCTTCCACGTACCCCAAAACTTCATCTTTAATAATGGACTCCAACACCTTCCGAACCACTGGTCAGGCTAATTGGCTTATAATTTTCTTTCTTCTGCCTTCCTCCCTTCTTAAAGGGTGGAGTGACATTTGCAATTTTCCAACCCTCTACAACCATCAAGTCTACCAAACCAGTGTTTATTACTTCCCCCTTATTGACTATGAGGAGATGGTGATAAACTGTCAGATTAAACTACTGAAGTCCTTCTGGCGAACGTACTCACACAATGCTGTTGGAAGGGGATTCCAGGATTTGGAGCAAGTGGTAATTCACTTCCAAGTCAGGAGTGTAAGTGCATTGGGAAGGATTCTGCAAGTGAAGCTGTTCCCTTTTTCCACTTGTCCTTCTGAATTGTAGGTGGTGGAGGGAATAAGGTATTGATATTACAACATAATATTGTACAGCAATACCGTCCCACTCAACTTGGATAAATTCTTCCTTGTGAGGGCTGTAAGTTGCTATCACCTCTGAAGATGCCCTGACAGTTTGATGTTCTGCATGTATAAATTCTCATTTGATTCAGTAAACAAAATTTCTCCTCATCTCCCTGTATTGCACCTTTTCAGTTGCTTTTATACTTTGTTCTGCATTATTGTTTTACCTTGGTGGAATGACAGGCTGAATTGCGTGCGTCTGCACGCTGCCGGGAGACTAGACCATCAATTGTTGGTCATTGTCGGTCAGGGTCTTGGACTGTGTGGTTTTTTTTTTGAGTGAATATGCTTCCTTTGTTCTCTATTTTGAATTATGTTTCTTGCCGTTTTGAATGTTTTGCACATTGGCCCCAGAGGAACACTGTCTCATTCAGCTGCATCTAGGTATGGTTTGAACGATAGTTAAACTTGATTTGATTTGTTTTAGCTCAATGGACTGTAATGATTTGATCTGAATGAACATAATGCAAGATAAGCTTTTCACTGTATCTTGGTACATGTGACAATAATAAACCAGTAGCAAATATTTTGACAATGATCTCCTAGTTCTAGAAGGGGTATATTTAAAGCAGAGGTTGATAGGTACTTGATTAGTGAGTGTCAAAGGTTACAGGGAGATGGCAGAGGATGTGATTCAGAGGGAGAATAATCAGCCACGATGGAAGACCGGAGCAGACCTGATGGGTAAATTAGCCTAATTCTGCTCATATGTCTATGGTCTAACACAGCTCCCTGCAAACATCTCAAAGACTACAAAGAATTAACATGCTTTCCTAGAAAGATCAGATGATAGCTGCCAATCTTGTCTGGGACCAGTGAAATATTCAGCAGCCATCTCCATCTTCAACGTCCTTCACCTCTCTGTCCACCTGCTGAGATCATCCAGCAGCCCGTTTCCCAACTTCACTCTTTTTCCCTTCCCACTCACCCACTTAGCTCAACTACCGCATCATCTTTCATCAATCCTCAGTCCACTAATCACCCAGGGCTCCTATCTTACCACTCTTCCTCAATTTTCAGCTTCAACACAAGGTCTCCATCAGAAACTTCAACAATTCCTCCCTCCCTACAGACGCTGCTTGGCACACGAAGCTCCTCCAGCAGACTGTGCGTTGCTCCGGACAACATTCATTGGATTTGCCGATGACAGATGTTATGGATCTGAAACCCAGGTGAGTGGTTGCAATATTCTGTTTGAACAATGTCAAAGGTGGCAGGTCAGTGCTGCTCTTTAACGGCTGCAGGAACCCAGGCTCAATTCTGATTCTGGGTGTTGTCTGTATATAGACTTTGCACCTTCTGCTTGTGACTGTGTCTCTTTTCCTGGAGCTCCTGTTTCTTTCCACATACTAAAGACTTGCAGGCTGGTAGAATCAGAATCAGGTTTATTATCACTGACATATGCTATGAAATTTGATGTTTTGTGGTAGCAGTACACTCCAATACATAAATTTTTACAATAAGAGATTAGTGCAAAAACAAAACTAAAATAGTGAGGTAGTATTCATGGACTGTTCAGCAAACTGATGGTGGATGGGAATAAGCTAAAACACAGTGTCTTCAGGCTCCTGTACGTCTCCTTGATGGTAGCAATGAGAAGAGGGCATGTCCTGGGTGATGGAAGTCCTTAATGATGGATACTGCCTTTTTGAGGCAACACCTTTCGATGGTGTCCTCAAGGCTAGGGAGGCTGGTGCCCATGATGGAACTGGCAGCGTATACAACCCTTTGCAGATTTTTCTGATCCTGTGCATTGTCCACTCCGTACCAGATAGTGATGCACCAGTTAATGGCTGCTAGAAACCCTCTCTGAAATTGCAAAGGAATTAAAGGGGCACTTGGTAGGTGTGTGGACAGAAAAGGCTATTGGATTACTGGAAAATAATAGGGAGCAGGGGTGGATCAAATGGCCTCCTTGTATAAATACACAAGCAACTGACCTCCAGTACTTTTGCCAGCCTGGACTTGTCATCCTGGGTCTTTCGCTTGGTATCCATTTCCTGTTCCAAGTGCTGCACCTTCTGTCCCAGCACATCTTTATCCAGCAGCGCACTCTCCTTTTCAGCGTTGCTCTGTTGCAACTCCTGTTTCAAATGGCCAATCTGGAAGGATAAATACAGCACCTTTCATTGTGCAATGTAATTAACAGCAAAAACTGAAACTGCATCAAAGCTTTACCTCACAAAAGGAAACTGGAAATAAGATTTACAAGGAGGTAGCCAAGCCCATCCCAGGTAAATCTTTCCCCAACAAGTGAGCACATTTATATGGAGTGCTGCCACAAGAAAGCAGCATTCAGTTTCAAAGAACCTCACCATCCAGGCCATGCTCTCTTCTCACTACTACCATCGGGCAGGAGGTTCAGGAGCTTTAGGTCCCACACCACCAAGTTAAGAACAGTTATTACCCTACCCTAGGCTTCTGAACCATCATGAATAACTTCATTTGCCACAACTTTGAACTGATTACACAACCTGTACTCACTTTCAAGGACCCTACAACTTGTATGTTCTGTTTTTTTGTTACTTGCACAGCTTGTCTTCTTTGGAACATTAGCTGCCTGTCAGTCTTTATGCATAGTTTTTCAGAAATTCTATTGTATTTCTTTATTTTCCTTTAGGAGAACTCAAAAGTTCTAAGTGACCAAAAAAAACTGGTTAAAAAGGTAGTACCGTACGAAATAATGGGGAAACTCAGGAAGGCAGGCAGCACCCATGGAGGGGAATAAACAGTTAATGTTTTGACAATGTAAATGACTATGTAATGCTAAAGAGGCAAGTTTTAAGGAGCACCTTAGTGGAGAAAAACGGGGGCAAAGAAGTTCTGAGAGGGAATTCCAAAGTTTACAGTCTCAGTAGTTGAAGGCTTGGCTGACAACAGTGGAATGATCAAGAGGAGCAAAAGTTTGACATTTCTGTCAGCCCTTTGATTAAATAAGAGATTAGGGCACGGAGGGACCTGAAGACGGGATGGGAATATTCTAAAGTCATGACTGAGTGCGGGCCAGTGTTGATTGAACAGACCTTGTGAGAGCTGGGATTTGGGTAGAGTTTATAGAGAATAGAAACAGACTGTCAGTCCAGTCTGAAGATCACAGGTGTTTGATATCTTTGACAGATGAACTAGGCAAGGCATGGTCGCATAGCAGTTGGTGTAACGCTTTACAGCGCCACCGATCAAGGTTCAATTCCCGCCACTGCCTGTAAGGAGTTTGTACATTTTCCCAGTGAGTGCATGGGTTTGCTCCAGGTGCTCTGGTTTCCTCCCACATTGCAAAAATGTACACATTAGGGTTAGTGAGTTGTGGGCATTCTATGTTGGCGCCGGAAGCATAGCAACACTTGCAGGGCTGCCCCCAGCACATCCTCGGATTATAGTGGTCATTGAAACAAACAACTGTTTGTCTAGATGTACGTATGACAAATAAACCCAATCTTTATTCTCTCAAAATGTTAATTTTGATTTACCCTCATTGCAGATGTTGCCTAAGTTGTTGAATTTTTCCAGGTTTTACTGTATTTATTTCAGTGTCTTGTTTTTCTACATTATCACACCACCCATTTGTTTACCGTGAAACTCTTGGGATGTGTGCTGTGAACAAGATACAAGATAAATGTTATGCCATATGATAACTCTGTTACCATCTAGTGGTAGAAACTGATCACTACTTCAAATATAATGGATCATTTCAGGCTACCAATTTCATCAAAAGTCCTTCCTGGGTTTTTATTTAGAGATACAGCATCACAACAGGACCTTTCAGCTCAATAAGACACTACATCCATATGACTAATTAACCTATGACCCACAGTCTTTGGAATGTGGAAGAAAACCAGAGCACCCAGAGGAAACCTATGTGGTCATGAGGAGAATGTACAAGGAGTGGGAATTAAACCCTGGTTGCTGGCGTTAAGAGTTACACTAACCACTATGCTACTGTGATTCCAAATCAGTTCCCTAGAATATGCTGAAAATCCCCACAAATGTATTCCTTGATTTCCAAATTCTCTTGGAATACTGTCATTTTTGGTACCCTGATGTAGTGTACAGACCAGAAACTTCAACTGTTTATCTTTCCACAGGTGCTGCCTAATCAGTTGAATGTTTCCAACATCAGCTATTTTGACAACAGATTTCTGGTAGCTACATTTGACTTTTGCTCCTAAGTTAGCATGACATTGTTAGATTCAGCCTTTCATGTTGTGCTAGGCTGCTTCTCATATCAGAATAGCTTAACTACTAATGTGTTTTGCTGTGTAGGCTCTTCAGCAAGATAACAGTTCTACATAAATTTTCAAAAACAAATCCTATCAGACTCTTTAAAATGATCATGCCTGGCTTTGAACGGACAGTATGTAAACAATGCTGGTCTTCAGCCACATTGGTTGCTGACCACAAATTTTATTGAGATTCATTTATATCCACATTCAGGGAATCCTCGGCACTAGTATGTCTTATAGGGAAACGGGCTCACGAGCAAAGATGGAAGGCGGCCTGCAGCCGAGAGCAAACCTGGCTTGTACTTATAAGGAAAGGCAAGAGGTGGCTTGTACCTCATCTTGTAGTCTTTTGATGGTCATATTTGCCTTTTCCAGTTCCAGCGTCTTCTCCTTCCCTTGTCTCTGGTGCTCAAGTAACTCGCGACGTGACTTATCTCGATGCTCCTCCAACTGAGACTGCAGCTTAACGACTGAACTTCCCGACTGCTCAGAGATGACTTCTATCTACGATGGGAAAAATCAAAAGGATCACGAGTTATTGGAACAACCTGGCTACATCAGGGGAACAACTTCTGGTCAACCAAGAAAATCTCAAGAGAAAATTTAGTGGAATTCCTCTAAACTACTAAGATAAGGAAAAATGTGTTTCTAGTTACAGAAGGTCTGGGAAGCCTGAGGACTCAAGGTTTCTGGTAAGAAGATTCTGAAAAAGTAGAGGTATAAAGAGTTCAAAAGCAGAATGTATTTTGCCGCGCAAGTGATAAGAGTGTTTAAGACTTGAAATATTGTGTTCTGTTCTGGTCACCTCATATGAAAGCTGTGAAAGTTTTAGAAAGGGTGCAGAGATTTATTAGGATGCTGGATGAATTAGAGAGGATAAAACAAGTTAGGACATCTTACTTTAGAGATAAGAGGATGGATGAGAGGTAACTTGATAGAGGTGTACAAGATGATAAGAGGCATAGATTGAGTAGGTAGCGCAGGGTGGAGATAGTTAACACCAGAGAGCATAATTTTAAGGTGATTGAAGGAAAATATGGGCGTGGGATGTCACAAATAAATAGTTTTTTCTTACACTTTCTTCCCCACAGAGAGCATTGGGTGTGTGAATCACCCTGCAATGGTGGTGGCAGAGGCAGATACATCAGGGTCATTTAAGAAACTCCAAGATAGGCATATGAATGATAGGAAAAAAAAAAATGAGGGCTACTTAGGAGGAAAGGATTAGATTGATCTTGAAATAGGTTAAAAGTTTGACACAACATCGTGGGCTGAAGGATCTGTGTGCTGTGATGTTCTATGTTGCTGTCTCATTGACCTTTAAAATGATTTGTGTGACACTTGGGTGTAAGCACCCCTGCTTAGGTTAACTATCTATGTTAATCTTTTTGCTGTCATTCTCAATGCAAACGTGCAATTACCCAAAGGTTAACCAGTGGGATCAATGTAAGCGTTCGAGCAGAGGACAAAGCAAGAGTGCCTTTTTGCAGAATTTGTTCCCCTTTTCTTCTTTGTACCTCTTTCTGGAGCTTTTCGACCATTTTTTCCTGAAGCCTTTTTTGTTCTTCCAGTTCACTCTTTGCTTTCTTGAGCTGCTCCTTCTGCCTCAACTCATCTTGGAAACGCTCGTTCAACTCTTGGTAGTCTTGGGTCATTCTGCTCAGGTTCCGCTGTTTATTGCAAAGGCGGGGAAAAGAAAATGAAAAAAGGTAGCAGGACGCTTCTCCCTCATGCTAACAAAGCAAGCTCAGCAATGAATACTCGAATGTACAAAATCCAGTGAATAGAATATTCCGGATGCAACTGAACCTTTTATTTAAAATCATGGTCTGGAAAAAAAATGGAATCCATTAGTGGGACAAAGGAACAGAATTTGGCCAAATTTCTTTAACCACTTGAGGAAGTAAAGACATTGGTGAGCTTTCTTGGCTGAAGCATCTACATAGTTGTACCTCCACAGGCAATTGACTCTAGGAACTTGAAGCTCTCAACCTCAGCACCATTGAGGTAGACAGGAATATGTGGGCTGCCCCCATTCCTGAAGTCAATGACCAGCTCTTTTGGTTTAGATCATAAGACATAGGAGCAGAATTAGGATATTTGGCCCATCAAGTCTGCTCCTCCATTCCTTCATGGCTGATTTATTATCCATCTACTACCACTGGAGTGTTACAAAATCCATTGCTGCCAGATACCTGGAATGGTGCAGCAGCTTCAGTAGGGCATCTGTCAGTGTTGACTTTTTGCAATGCAACAGAAGTGGTGCCTGGGGACATGGTTTATGAGACTCACCATATCTCATCTACTATTAATTGCTAACAAAGTAGTTCGGAGGTTCTCTGCTGTGAATGATATGCTAAAGGTTAACTAGTTATCTTCACTGCATGGTAGCACAACGATTAGTGCAACGCTTTACAGCACCAGCTGAGAGATCAGGATCAATTCCCACTGCTATTTATAAGGAGTTGTTCATTCTCCCTGTGACCATGTAGATTTCCTCCCACATTCCAAAGATGTATGGTTTAGGGTTAATGACTTGTGGGCATGCTATGTTGGCGCTGGAAGCATAATGACACTTGCAGTCTGCCGAGCACAATCCTTGCTAATCTGATATATGCAAATGACACATTACACTGCATGTTTCGACGTAAATGTGACAAAAAAAAAGCCTATTTCTTTTAAACTCAAGTTAAAATATTCCAATAAATGTTTTGCATTCAGAAAAAAGCATTTACAAAAATTCTTTCCATGTTTCAATCTGGATGCCCAGCCAAGTATTATGATACGTAGTCATCGGAAAACAACTGTCTGCACGAGCTAACAGTAATGTCAAGATGACCACATGAGCTTTTATAATCTCAGTTGAGGGATAAACCTTGGGTCCAGGATATTCAGGAACTCTTCCCTGGCTCTCCGTCAGAACAGTGCTGTGGATTATTTTACATCCACTTGAGGGAGACAAGGACATTGGATGAATGCCTCATCTGAGCAGCACCTCTGACAGTGCAGTGCTCCCTCAGTACTGTAATGCCAGTTGTTTTGTTCGGAATTTTAAGAAAATAGACCAGCAATGTGACATGCAGCCCAAGTTGAACGTGCTTCTCAACGAGGCACAGTTAACAAAGCATTAGAGTATGTTATGGATTCAGAGACAGACAATGCTATACCTGTGTTTCTTCCAGACGGTTTTCCAACACTCTCTTTGCCACAGCTGCTTCCTGTTCCTGGTCAGTGACTTCTCCCAGAGACTCTTCCATCTGCTTTCGCTCCACCTAAAACAGGCAGGGTACTAACTTTATTTGGATACTTATCAGTAGCAGCCATTCAAAACCTCTGAAGTTATCTGGTTATTCAAATAGATAATAGCCGAACTGAGTTAAGTCATTTGCCCACCTTAGAACATAGAATACTAAAGCACAGTACACGTCCTTTGGCCCATATGCCAACCTTTTGACCTACTCTAAGATTTATCTCACACTTCCTCCTATGAAGTCCTCCATTTTTCTATCAGTCATCTGAGTCATTTAAATACCCCTAGTATATCTGCCTCTACCATTATGTTCTATGCACTTACCAAACTCAGTAAAGAACTTACCTCTGACATCCCCTCTATATTTTCCTCCAAACACCTTAAAATTATGCCCCCACGTATTAGTCATATGTAACCTCATTTCTGGATCTCTTTGTATCCGTACCCAATAAAAACCAATCAACCTCCAGTTTAAAACCTCCATCCAAATCACAGCCATAAAACCTTCATCTAGGGCCAAGCCATTCAAGGACGACACCAACATTTATAGAAATGATGTGATTGCACTGGAAAGGTTGCAGAGAAGACTTACATTAACATCGCCAAGAATGGAAATTTTAGCCAACAGCTAAGTTTGGCTAGTTTTGTCAGCACAGAGGGAGACAAAAGGGACTCAACCAGGTTAATGGAGAACTTACTGAATTTTCAAAATTCTCATGGGGAAAAAAATCTACCTATCAAATCCCAGCAACCTACTTCATCCTACCTCACCTGGTCTGACCTATCACCTGCCAGCTTGTACTCTTTCTTCTCCCCACTCCCCCCACACCTTCTTATTTTGTCTTCTTTCCCCTACCTTCCCAGCCTTGATAAAGAGTCTCAGTCCAAAACATCAACTGATGAGAGATGACATGATAGGGGTGTACAAGATGAAAAGAGGCACAGATTGAGTGGACAGCCAGATACTTTTTCCCAGGGGTGGAAATGATTAATGAGGGGGCTTAATTTTAAAGTGATTGTATAGGGGGAATTTTTCTAAAAAATAAGTTTGTTGAAAGATAAGCTAAAAAAAAAAAAAAAAAAAATAGAGCGTGGTGAGTGCATGGAACACACTGCTGGGGGTGGTGGTAGAGGCAGATGCATTAGGAACATTTAAGGAACTCTTAGACAGGTACATAGGTGATAGAAAGATGGAGGGCTACATAGGAGGAAAGGGTTAGATTGATCTTAGAGTGGATTAAAAGATCAGCATAGCATTTGTAACAGTAACAAATCACGCAGCATCCACACGAACAGGGGGAATTGGGGACCTTATGCTTCAATCTCCTACGTTTGGTGGGGCTGGAGGGTGTCTTCCCTAGACTTACACAGCCGATGGAAACAGAGTGTTACACTGGTAAACTGGTGAAGCAAGTAGCATGAAGAATAGGGGAAAGCCTCACTGGCCAATACAATATTTCACAGGACAGACATATGGGAAAAGTAACTTTTTCATCTAGTGGTGAGCAAGTCAACATCCCGATTCTCTAAAGCTTTTCCACAGCTGTAAGGTACAGTCAATATCATCTTGGAAAAATTACCTTCTGCCTCTGTGCAACTCCAAAATATTGAGAATCTCAACACGTTCAAGGTAAAATCAACTCGCTTGACTGGTGAATAATTCACTACCTGAGATAGTTACCACCTCTGTACTGGCCCTCCATAGCAATAGCATAACATCTACTGAATGCATTGAGGCAATTTCAAAGTCAATGTCTCTCAGTCCTACTAATTCCACCATATGGGGGACAAGTGCAATAGGGCATGGAAACATACCACTTGCAGGTGCTCTTTCAAATCACTCACTACCAGACATGAAACATGTTATCACTGTTAAAATCCAACTACTCCTAACCCAATAGCACAACATCCCCACCACAAGCACTGCAGTAGTTAAAGATGGTAACAACTAATCACATCTTCTTAGGGGTCAATAAAGGACAGAAAATAAGTCCCATGTTTACCACTGGTGTCAACATCACACAACAATCAAGATCTCTTTGGGGTCTTTTGCTTTAGATTGCATGGTGGTGGGGGAGTGCAGGGGTGTCAGTACTTCTGCAAGTGAGAGAGGGTCAATGTTTCTGCTGCTGCTTGTTGGGGGGGGGTAGAGTAGAATTTCGGGGTTCTGATGTTCCTATCATTCATTCTGTGGGGTTTCTTGTTTCGTGGATGTCTGTGAATAGTGATAATTTCAGGTTGTACACTGTATACATACTCTGATATTAAATTGAACTATTTGAACCTATTAAATTAGAAAACCTTTTGCTGTTTAATTACCTCAAGCCTGGCTATTTTGTCTTTCAACCTTGATTCAGAGCACCGAAATTCTTCAAGCATGTCCTTGCATTCTCCCATTTGGAAGTCCATCTGAGAAATCTTCCTCTTCAGGTCCTCATTATCCTGCCTCAATTGTTTCAGAGTAGAATCGGCTGCTATCTTCGCCTGTTCTGTAACTCCCTTTTCATTTACTAGGTTTATTTTCTCCTGCAAGATCAAAAGAAAACAAAATACTTTCAAACTTGGAAGTTTTGATTGTGAACAGCTGTTTCAGTGACTGGAATTGGATTGAATAGATACATTTTATGTAGAGATAACAGGTCCTTCCAACCCAATGATACGTGCAGCCCAGCAACCCACCAAATTAACACTAACCTAATCACAGGACAATTTACAAAACTAATTAACCTACTAACCGGTATGTCTTTGAATTGTGGGAGGAAATTGGAGCACCTGGAAAAAACCCTCTCATTCAAGGGGAAGTTGTACCTACACCTTATAGACAGCATCAAATTTGAACTCCAACACCCCGAACTATAATAACATTGTGCTAACTGCTACGCTACCATGTTGCCCACTTACTGCGGACCTTCAACACCACTAGGCTCTGCCACAATTCAGGGTAACGGTGAAACTGTTGGCTTTGATTTCTGATCTATTGAAAGGCAACAAGCGGGCAAAATTGGAGAGATCATCTCTCTTAATTAAAAGTGACTTTTTACAACTTTTTGTCAAAAATTGTAAAATGTAAAACTCAAGTTCAAGTTTATTGTCATCTAACTGCACATGCGAACAAAACAACGTTCTCACAATACCTTTATCACACACAGCACATAAAATGAAATATTACCACAAATTAGTTAACAAAATACAACTCAAAATGCTTGTGAAGTGCACAGCACAGGTAAACAGTAAAGAGTTCAGTAACAATAAACAGCTCACTATCATAGTGATGAGACCTCTGTGGTAGCAACTGAGCTCTACTTATACCATTTTCCCTACCCCAGTGAAGCTATATTTTTTTACTTATTTAGAGAAACAGCACAGCATAGACCCTTCCAGCCCTTTGAGCAGCACCATCCAGCAATTCCCAACAACCATGATTTAACTCTAACCTAATTACAGGACAATTTACAATGACCAATTAACCTACCTGGTATGTTTTGGACTGTGGGAAGAGGAAACTGGAGCACCTGGAGAAAACACAGCATTCCAATGGAAGAGCGTACAGAGACTCCTTACAGAGGATGCCGGGATTGAACTCCAAACTTTAGATACCGAGCTCTGTAACAGCGTTTCGCTAACCACTATGCTACTTATTTAATGCTCCGCACTTACAGCTAATGCCAGAAGTTCAAATCTCACTATTGAGATTCTACAATGCCGGTGGTAATACTTTATCTCACCCCGCTGCACTCTGCTTCTTTCCCCTGCCACCCCTACACACACACACAAAATGACTTGCCTGTGAAGCTACAGGATAGGCGGGCTAACACAGGATTGAATACTTAGCCCATCATCCCAATCCCTGCTCTTTGAACTCATTAGTCCTATTCACTTATTTTATATTTCAATAGTTTTCACAGCAACCCCATTTTCCCACTCCTCTGCTATTTCTCCGCAGCCCTTATAATTTTGGTTTGAGAAATATTTATTTTGTTTTAAGTTATTTTGCTCTGGGACCACTTATGACTGTCTGGCTATGCACAGCTCCAATGCCATATTTGATTTTGCTGATGACACCTCTGCCAGTGGCTGAATCAAAGGTGGTGACAAATCAGCATATAGGAAGGAGATTAGAAACCTGGCTGAGTGGTGACACAACAACAATCACTCACTCAACATCAGCAAGAATCACAGAGATCAGATTCGATCCTGACTTCAGGAAGCTGGGATTTCACTTTCCTGCTCACCTAAACCTCCTACTTCTTACAACTTTAAATGTACTTTTGATATCTGTTCTGATACCCCTATCTGATTCCTCTCCAAGCAAAGTTAGGAAACCCCTAGGAACCACCTTAAGTACAGATCTTCTTGCACCTAACATTACTTTATGTACAATCAGTCTATGTACATTAGCTAATCTTGTGTATATACAGTCACACTTAAAAGTGTGTTTTATAGCATTGCTTTTACATTTATTGTGTTTCTTTTATGTTGCATCAGATCTGGAGTAACAATCATTTTGTTATCCTTTACACTCGTGTATTAAAGAAGGACAACAAACAATTCTGAATCTTGAAACATCCTTAGGTGTGTTCGTTGGTAATGCAAATAACGCATTTCATTGTTTGTTTCCATGTACAGGTAATAAATAAATCTGAATCAAAAAGAGATGTTTCACAACCTTAAATAAAGTACCTTGAAAATTTAAGATGCACACCCTGCATGCAGCAAGTGCTTTCACATGACTCAAGTCATGTTCACAATAAAACTGATGGCACACCATGGAACCTTTAACATGCAGCAGGGCTAGCAGACAAAACTTTCCCAGTAAAGATGTTCATTCTGGAGAAAAACTGGTCCGAGAATCTCATCTGCTAGACCACAGCTGAATGAGCACTGTTTGACTGGTTGTGATTTATTTATTTATTTATTTTTTTACTTGTGACTATTTTTTATTTGGAGATACAGCACAGTAACAGGCCTTTCAGCCCAACGAGCCCGTACTGCCCAATGATGCCAATGTGACCAATTAACCTACTAACTGTAGGTCTTTGGAATGTGGGAGGAAACCGGAGCACCCGCAGAAAAGCCACGTAGTCACAGGGAGAATGTACAAACTCCTTACAGACAGCGGCGGGAATTGAACCCAGGTTACAGGCACTGTAATAATGTTATGCTCCACTGCAGAACTTAAGCATACTGGTTGCAAGTTAAGCTCACCTCTGCTATGAGATCGCAGTTCTTCTTAAGCATCTCCACTTCTCTGCGATGGTTTTGTTTTAACACCTCCAGCACTTTGCTATGACTCGCCGCCTTTTCATTATGTGCCTCCTTCAGTAAACTTAATTCCTTCTCTTTTTGTTGAATTAATGCCTCATGGTACTCACTGGAAGCAGTCTTCTCCTTTAGTTCCTTCTTTGCTTTATCCAGTTCCTAATGCAGAAGAGATATGATCATGTGTTACGTCAGGCCACTGGAAAACTTGCAGTTATGGGGTATCTGCAGAAGTGACAATCTGAAAGCAATACTTTTATTTTTAAGTAACACACAAATAAGCTGGAGGAATCACGTGAGCCCAGCAGGATTTATGAAAGGAAACAGTCCGCATTTTGGGAAGAGTCCTGAGAAGAGTCTTGACCCAAAACAGACTGTCCATTTTCCTCCAAAGATGCTGCAAAGATTCCACCAGCTCCTTTGTACATTGCTCCAGATTTATAGTATCAGCAGTAGCTTGTGTCTCCATACTTTTTTAAGTGCCTCCATCCCAGCAATGTCTACCGAGGTCTTCTTCACATGGTCCACCTCGCCTTGCAGTGTAGAGTAACGATCCCGCAAATCTCGAAGTTCTTCGTCATATTCTTCCTTCTCCATCTTCATCTGCAGCAGTCTGGAATTTGGAAATAGTAATAAACGATAAAGATTAGCTTTGTCACATACGCATCAAAACATAATGAAATGTGTCATTTTGTGTCAATGACCAACAGACTGAGGATTGTGCTGAGTAGCCCATAAGTGACGCCGTGCTTCTGGCACCACAACTCACGAACCCTAACCCACGTCTTTGGAAAGTGGGAGGAAAGCTACGCAATCGAGGGGAGAATATACAAAGTCCTTACAGGTAGAGGTGGGAATAGAATCTAAATCGATGATTGCTGGTGCTATAAGGCAACTGTGCTAACCCCTATGCTTAATCACAAGATTTAATTCTACCCATATACAGAGCTTGCACCTCAGCATCCCAGGCACCCTTGGGATTGAACACGTGATCAGAAGCGTGACATGTTTGACAGCAGACTCTCAGCATTTTACAGGAGGAGTGGAAACGTTGGAGGGTGCATCACAAATCCTTAAATGGCACTGGATTTAATATATTCTCATTCAAGAGGAGAGTGCTGGACATATCAGTTCTCTCTTTGTAGACTGTAGCCCTGCAGGCAGCAGTACTGCAAGTACACAGTCAGGTACTTAGAACTGCAGTAAAGTCTACCATCACCGCCCTTTCTGACAGCAAGTTCATCTGGATGCAAAGGCAAAATGAGCTCAATTTTCATTTAAAGTTAATTTTAAGCCCATGACTTGGATCAAATCAAGTGTGAAATCTTCCCAATGCTAAACGTACTCTTGCTTGCTGCTGCGCAACTCCTCCCGGTTTTTCTGGAACATCTCTTTCCAATGGCTACTCTCTTCCATGCTTTCCTGGAGCTGCGTTTGCAGGTTCCTCATTGTTGAGTTGATCTTCTGCCTCTCAGATTCCACATTCTGTTGATTCTTGTTTTTCGGAAGGGGGGGGTGGAGAAGAAGAGAAAAAAATTTTAATCATTTCCCTAGTTATACCTTATTTATTATATTATTCAATTTATTATTTATTTGAGAGAGTCCTGCCTGGCTGCATCATTGTGCGGTACAGAAGCTGCAAGGCATTGGACTGCAAGATCCTATAGAAGGTAGTAAAAACTGCCAAGAGGATCATCAGGGTCTCCCATCCCATTTATGACATTTACCGGGAGCGTTGTATATGACGAGTCCGAAGCATAACACCTGTCCCACAATCTCTATAACCCACTATCACCAAAAAAGAGGTACAGGAGCATCAGGCCTAGGACTGCCAGACTGGATAACTGCTTCTTCTCTCAGATTGTGAGACTAATGAATACCTTTGCCACTATCATCACTAGGACAGCGAGCTATTTGCTGTTTACCTGTGCAGCACATTTCACATGCATTTTGAATTGTATTTTAGTAACTAATTGGTGGTAATACTTCCTTTTACGTGCTGTGTGATAAATGATTTGTGGATGCACTGTGGCCCAGAGGAACGTTGTTTCATTTGGTTGTATATACAGTATGTACAGGTTGAGCTTTCACTAGAACTATTCATGGAGTTCTGATGCAATCTTTAATTCCCAGCACGTACAAATTAATGCAAAGACCCGATAGCCATTGCCTTTTATGTCAGTTTCTAATGCTGTGCCCATTTTCCAAAAAAATATTTCCAGTTGGGTAACACACATAAAAGTTGCTAGTGAGAGGTACAGTCGACGTTTCGGGCCGAGACCCTTCGTCAGGACTAACTGAAAGAAGAACTAGTAAGAGATTTGAAAGTGGGAGGGGTAGGGGGAGATCCAAAATTATTTCGGATCTCCCCCTCCCATTTTCAAATCTCTTATTAGCTCTTTTTTCAGTTAGTCCTGACAACGGGTCTCGGCCCGAAACGTCGACTGTACCTCTTCTAATAGATGCTGCCTGGCCTGCTGCGTTCACCAGCAACTTTTGTGTGCGTTGCTTGAAATTCCAGCATCTGCAGATTTCCTCGTGTTTGCGTTTCCAGTTGGGTGTCAGCCTGCATATCCCAACTTTCAAATGAGAAAATGGACAGGTACACCACATTCTTCAACTGATGGCCAGAGAATTTAAGATTTACATTGTCCATTTTGCCCATAGCCATGACATCACATCTCACCACTATATCATTCAAATCCATGAACAAATCCATCTATTCCTTCCATCGTCACATGCTTATAGCTTTCCATCAAGGGTTTTCACCTTGACTACCATCTCTGCGAGCAAAGTCCATATTCCCTATCACTCGGCAGAAGGAAGCTTCCCTTGAATTCCATGTGATTAAAGAGTGACTTTCTTACATTAATGATATTTTTGCACTGTACTTTAGAACATGAGACAGTAACAAACCAGTTTACCAATTTCACCTTCTTGAAACAAGACTTTGCCCAGTATTTAAATCTCAAAGGCTAACACTCCAGCAAAGTTTAGAGCGTGTGTAGTGCTGTCCAAAACGTGCGCTTGGAAGTGGAGGTTAAATTAAAGAGCATACTTACTTGTTTAAATGGATTTTTAGGATATCACGTCACTGCTCAAGTACAAGAACACCCCCCAAAGCCTTGGTTAACTAGGAGCTCAAATTACTCATGCACATCTCTGCAGCTGGTGAAAATCAACAGAAAATACCAACACTTACATCTACAATAATGCAGAGTTGAATACTGAATTTTCCATTTTCCAATTTTTCCCACCCACACTCTGTATTTCTCTCCCACACACTGTCACCCCTCCACCCTTTCCCAGCCCTGTTACCCTATCTGGATCTATTTGCACAATATTCCCTTCCCATTTGATTTTACCTAACACTGACTAACTTTTGTGAACCTATCTCCCCATCTGGTTTCACCCATCACCTACTATCCTCTACCCTCCTCCCCACCACCCGAGGCCCTCTGTTCGTTAGGGTTCATCATAGATGTTGCGTCACAGCTTTCTACGTGATACACAAGCCAGGACAGTACAAAATGGAGAGCAAGCTGATACCCATGCAGCAGGCTCCCAATCCACGTAGCTGATGAATCCAAAGGAACAGCAGAGACAAAAGATTGTTACAGTTTGCCACCAGCAGCATCACAGGAGTTCCCAGACAGCATTGAACTCAATGTAGGACTGTCTTAGGGACCCCAGCTCTGGAGTTTTCCTCTGGGTTTACTTGCGAATGCTTCCCCATGAATATAGCCACAAGGCAACAAAGGTCTGACATCAGTTTTCCTTCTCCTAAATGAGCTGCCAACCATGGCTGACAAGCCTCATTTGCCCAAAGCAACTGGTTTTAAGGTGCCAGTAACCCGCCTTTGCCCCTTCTCTTGTCAGCAGAAACTATTCCGCTGGGCTTAGTAGCTAAGCTACACGTGAAGGCCAGTAGCTGGACTTGGTTGTCAAAGGCTATTGGAGATGCACGCCATTGAGAGCACTTAATAGATGGTGGGAGTTTATTCCTGCTAGCTCTGCCAGCTATAACAACCTAAAGGACACCTCCGCCCCCACTGTATTGGTATTTACTGGAAATCCTTCCTCTTCCCTCTTATCTTGATGCAGGATCCCAACTGAAGCATTGACTTGCACCTTCTGCCTCCACAGACGCTGCTTGACTTACTGAGTTCTTTCAGTGTTCTGTTTTTTTTGTTCCAGCTTCTAGCAGCTGCAGTCTCTTGTGCAATTAGCCAGTGTGGAGTAATTAATTGAAAAAAAAGACAATGCTGGAAGTATAACATAAAAACAGAAAATGCTGGAAGCACTCAGCAGGTTAGGCAGCATCTGTAGAAAGAGAAACAGAGTTAAGGTTTAATGTTAATGCTGCTTGACCACTGTAATTGCCTGAGTCACTTCATGGGGGTGAGGTGGGGGATGGGTATCAAGGACAGTCAGAATGCAAACAATTATGTAAATTGCAAGGAAAACAAGAGTGCACAAGGGTCTTACAATTTTAGGTTGAATGCCTTTTCAGTGAATTGGTACCCGATTCTCTAGAAGCCACAGCCTGTGTCAGCAGGGAACAGATTGAATGAAGTCATGCACAGCACTAACCTCTCAAGAACTAGGTTGCTCAATAGACCAATAAAACCGCTTTTCATTCTTTTCCCTCTCTGCAAT
The DNA here is from genome assembly GCF_030028105.1 of Mobula birostris. Lineage (NCBI taxonomy): Eukaryota > Metazoa > Chordata > Chondrichthyes > Myliobatiformes > Myliobatidae > Mobula > Mobula birostris. The sequence goes on from NC_092371.1 coordinate 12,640,009, forward strand.
CTGAGCGAATTAGGAGCCAGACGTTGGCACTGTTAGTCAGTACTTTGTTTTTTTTCTATGCAGCATGTGTGGTCCCCTGTCTATCTACTCTACTTTCCAGACAGTATTCATGTAACACAATCAAAGCACTGTTTGCCCATGAAGACAACTCCATTCACTAACAAATAAACTTCAGTCTGTGCTAAACTGTTCTGTTGGAAGACGCTTTTATTAACAAATAGGAGGCATTTGACCACCAACACACCACTGCTCACCCGAATCCATCTGTCTGTAACATCTGAGTAGGATTTTATTCCCTGGAGTGCAAGTGCACGAGTGAAGATTTGACAGAAGCATCGAATATTATGAAGGGTATAGATAGGAGACAGAAATGAAACAAAGCTGCAGAAAGTTGCAACCAGCTCCATCATGGGCACCAGCTTCCCCAGCAGAGGACAACTTCAAAACTTGATGTCTCAAAAAGGTGGCATCCATCATGAAGGACCCCATCACTCATTACCATCATTGATCAGAAAACACACATGTTTCAGGAACAGCCTCTTTCCCTCTGCCATCAGATTTCTGAATGGACAATGAACACATGTCCACTACCTCACTATTTTTTTTTCATCATTGCTCACTTTTTGCACTACTTAATCTTTATGTACATATTTTCTTATTTTAATTTGTGTTGTCTTAAATTTATTATACTGTATTGATGTCACAAAACAACAATTTTCACAACATACAGTATGCATGTCAGTGATATTAAACCTGATTGTAATTCTGATTTAGGGTAAATGAAAGTCAGCTTTTTCCACTGAGGTTTGGTGAGACTAGAACTAGAGGTCATGGGTTAAGGGTGAAAGGTGAAAGATTTAAGGGGAACCTTTTCACTCTGAGGGTGGTGAAAGTGTGGAATGAGCTGCCAGTGGGAACAGTGAATGCGGGTTTGACAACATTTAAGAAGTTTGGATAAGTAAACAGATGGAAGGGATATGGAGGGCTATGGTCCAGGTGCAGGGACTAGGCAGTATAACAGATTGGTACAGACAGATAGGACAAAGGGTCTGTTTCTTTGCTGTACTGTTCTATGCAGACATCCCACCTCTCCCAGAAGTTCCGGAGACTCCCGCATATTAATAGTGGCTCCCTGATGCCTGCAAATTATATACAATGTCCCGGAAATTGATTTTTTTGAGAGCGAGTGTGAGAGAATGCGCGAGAAAGAGTGAGAGAGCGAGCGCAAGAGCAAGAAAGCAAGCGCGAGACAGCGAGAGCAAGAAAGCAAGCGCGAGTGACAGCAATAACGAGAGAGAGAGCATGAGAGAGTGAGAGCAAGAGCAAGAAAGCAAGCGTGAGAGAGCAAGTGAGAAAGCAAGGGTGCGCAAGAGAGAGAGCGAGAGCAAGAGTGAGAAAGCAAGCGTGAGAGAGCGAGCGCGAGTGAGAGCCACCACGAGCGAGAGAGCACACGGGCGCGAGAAAGAACAAGAGTGTTCCAAAAAAAAAAAAAAAAATGAAACGTACATCACCCCAGACTACACTAAAGTGTACCCCTGCCTAATAGGGGTCAAAAATACTGACAGTGTTGCTCGCTGCACTGTTTGCAACAGTGACTTTTCTATTGCCCATGGTGGGTTAAGACTGTAAAAGACATGTTGAGGTGAATTGGTGTCATTCGTTCATTAGCATAGCTAATGTTATTTAAACTAGCTGGCTAGCTGCTAGCGAGCTACTCTATTGCAGACATCCCACCTCTCCCGGAAGTTCCGGGAGTCTCCCACAAATTGATGGTGCTATCTCCCTGAAATGAGTTTTTGCAAAGTGGGATGTCTGTCTAGGACTAAGTGATGTTACTAGTGTGGTGTTGGATTAATGAGGTCTGTTCTAAAGTACTGTAATTGCAGAAAGACTGTCCCATGTTTCCACTTGGTCTGAGGGGCCAATAATTTTATAAACTTCAGCACCGCTGCAAAAAACAATGGAATGGGACCACATGAATTATGCTCCGAACATTTCACTGCATAAAAAGCAGATTGGTTTCTTGGTTTCCTGTGATTTACACTTTTGTGACACAAGGCTCCAAAATTGTTCACCGCCCTGCCTTAGATCACCAGTTGAGGGAATGCTAAACAAACTTGATTTTCATCAGTGTTTAGCCTTACCATTGGAACAGGTTTAGCCACAAAACTACTATGGCAAATTGCCCCTTCATGTTTATCCAAGTTCACATAACACTGACTTAGAACCATGGTTCTCACCCCTTTGCTTACAATTAGTTAAACAAGTGTTGTTACCAACTCATCTCACTCAATCACAGGTCCAGAGTGCATGCGGAGACAACATTTCCTATAATGGGTGAATCTAGGACCAGAGGGCTTAGGGATGTCCCATTACAACAGAGATGGGGAGGAATTTCTCTCGCCAGAGGGTGATGAATCCGTGGTATTCATTGCCACAGGAGGCTGTAGAGGTCAAGTCACTGGGTATATTTAATCAGAGGTTGGGATGTTCTTGATTAGTAAGCATCTTAAAGGTTACAGGGAGAATGGGTTGAGAGGGAAAGTAAATCAGGCATGATTGAATGGCAGAGCAGACACAATGGGTTGAAGAGCCTAATTCTTCTCCAATGTCTTATTTCTGCCCCTCTGGGGATTATCTCCATCTGACTGAACTTCTAATGGAGGGCTCATTGGGAATGCCAAGTATACTTTTCTACAGGTCTACATACGTCTACAGATATACTCTTGAAAGTATCCTGACTGATGCACCACAGTCTGCTACAGCAATCTGAAAGCACAGGAGCTTAAGCTGCAGAGAGTAGTGGTCATCACAGACACATTCCTCCCCACCATTAATAGTATCTACAGGAGATGCTGCCCTAAGAAAGCAGCCTCTATTATCAAAGATTCCCACCAGCCAGGCCAGGCCATGCAATCTTCTCGAAACTACCATAGGGCAGCAGGTACAGAAGCTGGAGGTCCCACACCACTGGGTTCAACAGCTACTTTCCTTCAACCAGTCAGTTCATGAAATAACTTGCATAACCCCAAACACCACAATTTAGCAACACTATGAACACTGACTACTTTGCACTAAAACAGACTGTTTTTATTTTGTATTAATTGTTTTCTTGAAAAAAAAGTATAATTTTATGTTTAATTTATTTTCTTATGAATTGTTTATATGATGCTGTGTGCCTGTGATGCTGTTGTTGCACTTTTCATTGCACCTGTGCATACTGTATGACAAACTTGATTTAACTTTAGCAAACTTTTCAACAATATTAAAGCTGCATCGTACCCTCCAAAATCTTCAAGAGAGAAGAAAGAGACTGTGTGATTGTACACAACAAATAAGGAAAAACAAGATCTAATTATAGTCGAGCTTTATAAAATCCAGATACAAATTCTTTAGGGGAAGGGAAAGGGAAAGCAGTTTAAAAGGTAATAATTCCCACTCACCTGAGACACCTCATCAATGTTTTTCCTCAACTGTTCCATATCCTTCTGATACTGGGCTGTAAGCTCTTCCATTGCTTTATCATGGCTGCTTACCTCCTCCTTCAGAACCCCCTTCAGGGCAGTCAACTCCCTTTCTTTCTGCCTTAAGATGTCTTCCACTGTCTGTTTTGCAGTAGCAATCATATCCAGCTCCTCTTTCGTTCTCATCAACTCCTGTCAAAAGAAAATTATACAGAGAGGTCATCCTTGTCCCTGTGCTTATGTTTTTATGAAAGAAGTGCGCATTAGCCCCACCATCTTCTGATTTAACAACAGGAAGGGTCATCCTTTCAAGATACACAAGTACTTGCAAGTTATGACATAATCTGCTTCTACTATTATTTAAGACACTGCATTCCATATCATGCTTGATGGACTGAAACATTATGAACTTCACTCATGTCTGTCAATCAAGTGCCTTGGTTACTGACTCTGCTGTTTCTCTCCATCTATATTTCCTCAGTAATTCTCTCACTCACTCTCATAGTAAATTTACATATTTATAAATTTCATGGACAGCCAGAGACTTTTGCCTCAGGGTGGAAATGGCTAATACAAGGAGCATAATTTTAAGGAGATTGGAGGAAAGTATAGGGAGGATTTTAGAGGTAGGATTTCTAAGTTAGTGGTGGGTGCATGGAATGCCCTGCCAGGGGTAGTAGCAGCAGATACATTAGGGGCATTTAAGAAATTCTAAAGATTGGCACATGGATGAACAAAAAATGGAGGGCTACGTGGGGATGGGGGAGGAAGGATTAGATTGATGTTCAGAGTAAGTTAAAAGGCCAGAACAACATCATGGGCTGAAGAACCTGTACTGATCTATGATCTATGTTTTGTACTATTTTGCAACTTATGGAAACTTGTGTATTGCACTGTACTGTATCCATGAAACAACAAATTTCATGACATATGTGAATGATAATGAACCTGATTCTGATTGAATAGCTTGGGGTGGTTGACACGCAGAAATAACCTGGAGAGCTGTACAAGGAAGAAAATAGAAGGCTCTGAAACTTTGAAGACAGAGAAAGGCAAGGTGAAGGCAAGAAGAAATTTCAACACAGAACAGTAAAAGGTGGGAGAACTAGCAGTTAGATGGATTCTTATGAGAATGCAATCTTGGAAGCAAAGCTGGATAAGACTGCCAGGGATATAAAGGCTTTGTTTTTTTGAGGAAGCCCTGACCGCACTTTGGAAGCCTATTAAAAGTTCAAGCCTCAAAGTAAATTTATTATCAAAGTACATATATGTCATCTTATGCTACCCTGAGATTCATTTTCTTGCGAGTATTCATAGTAAATATAAAGAAACACAACAGGATCAACAAAAAAAAACTACACCCAAGACAGACAGCCAATGTGCAAAAGACAACAAACTCCAAATATGAGGAAAAAAGAAAACAATGATAAATAAAGCAATAATAAGCAATAAACAGAAAGAACATGAGATGAAGAGTACGTAAGTTGTGGAAACAGTTCATTATGACTAAATGCTAATAACTGGTAATTAGCTTGTTACTGTCACACATACTGAGATACAGTGGAAGAACTTCATTCAGCATGCCACCGGTACAGATTTTCACATATCAACACATTGAGATAGTATAGAGGGAAGAGCATAAATATAGAATATAGTGTAACAGTTAGAGAAAGTGCAGTGCAGGTACCCAGTAAGATGCGGAAGGTAGCACTCTTAACAATATTTTCCATTTTTCCATATTTTCCATAGTACTGATGACAGAGGGGAAACACATTAGGTGGAAATTAATACAATTTTCCCCTCACATAATCAGATTGATGCCAGACGTGTAATAAGTTGCAGAGGGCTACCGCTAGAATGCTCAGTCCCATAACTTCTCATGTATCAAGTGCATACAACCATTTCTTGATATCACAGCTCTGTAACAGTAGTGATCTCAGAAAAAAACTTGACGTGGAACATCCACTGTGTACCTCGGCTAAACATGACTATTGGAGTCTGCTGCTATATCCTTCACACTTCACAATCTCTAGGACCAACTACATCTGCAAATCTGGAAACTATGACTTGTGTGCCCAATTATAGTTTGTGCGTCTGTCAAACCATAAACGATAGTCTAGGTGAACACACAAGAACAAGAAAATATGGGTGAATGCAGGCCACCTGACCCCTAAGGCCTGCTCTATCAATCTTGATCTGCCCTAGTGCTCAACTCTACTTACCTACTCATTTTAAAATACAACATGGAGTAGGCTCTTCCAGACACACTGCCCCAGCAATCCCCAACAAACCCTGATAAGCCCTAACCTAATCACAGGACAATTTATAATGACCAATTAACCTACCTGGTACGTCTTTGGACTGCAAGAGCAAACTGGCGCACCCATTCCATGGGGAGGACATACAAAGACAGTGCCGGAATTGAACTCCAGACTCCAAGACCTTAAGCTGTAATAGTATTGCGTTAGCTGTTACGTTACAGTGGCACCCAACTTCAATGCAAGTTCCCTAAATCTTTCAAAAAAAAAAAAAAATCCATCTCCCTTCAAAGTACTACAATTCTCCTGGACAAAGTTTTCCAGAGATTGACCACCCTGTCCTCTTGATACAAATCCTTCCACTCAAAATTTCAAAAGCGGTAATAAAAATGACAACCATGGGTCCAAGAAGTAATGGACAGAGCTCCCTCCTTACTGCCGTTTGAGTTATGCATCCTTCACGAATCTATTTTTATACAAATAAAATTCACTCCTATAAGAAATAAAATGAAATGTAAAAGAAAAATTGAATTTTGCTGTTTTTTAAAATTTCTAGTCACTCAAAAGAGTGGAGCAGTAAGATTTGGAAATTACATCACATCGATTTGGTTGGCACCCACAACCCAGTCCTTTCTTTGTCACGGCCACTCCATCTTAGAGTGCAATGCTACCATACTCTTCATCTGTGAGGTATTTTCTCAGACTGTTCCTTGTAGTAATCCTTCAGTCTTCACTCCACTTCCACTAATTTACTGGACCTTAACCCGTTACCCTCTTTGTCACCATCATTCTTTCATCAAACCTGACCCTCAAATACCATTTCTTTCCCTGATATCTCCACTTCCTAAAGCCTTTCCTACTCCACAAGTCTTGCTCATTAGTGAAAATGCCTTTCAGATAAGACTACAGCAGCACTGCACTCTTAGATGTCGGTTCTTGCGACATTAGGAACAGCTTCTTCCTCTCTGCCACCAGAGGTCTGAATGGGCTATGAACATTGCCTCACTATTTGTCATACCTACAATATATTGCTACCACAAAGAAACAAATTACAGGGCACATGTCAGACTGATTCTGATTCAGACTGGAGAGGGAGTGGCAAAGGAGGGATTCATCGGCAAAGGCCAACCCAATTGACAGTGACAGAGTCATAGTCATACTTTACTGATCCCGAGGGAAATTGGTTTTTGTTACAGTTGCACCTTTAAATAATTAAATAGTGATAAAATCATAAATAATTAAATAGTAATACGTAAATTATGCCAGGAAATAAGTCCAGGACCAGCCTATTGGCTCAGGGTGTCTGACCCTCTAAGGGAGGAGTTGTAAAGTTTGATTTGATGGCCACAGGCAGGAATGACTTCCTATGACGCTCTGTGTTGCATCTTGGTGGAATGAGTCTCTGGCTGAATGTACTCCTGTGCCCAACCAGTACATTACGTAGTGGTTGGGAGACATTGTCCAAGACGGCATGCAACTTGGGCAGCATCCTCTTTTCAGACACCACCATCAGAGAGTCCAGTTCCATCCCCACAACATTACTGGCCTTACGAATGAGTTTGTTGATTCTGTTGGTGTCTGCTACCCTCAGCCTGCTGCCCCAGCACACAACAGCAAACATGATCGCACTGGGCACCACAGACTCGTAGAACATCCTCAGTATCATCCGGGACAGATGTTAAAGGACCTTAGTCTCCTCAGCAAATAGAGAAGGCTCTGACCCTTCTTGTAGACAGCCTCAGTGTTTTTTGACCAGTCTAGTTTATTGATATGACATGATGATGTCATATCAAAACATTATTGCCTTACTGTAGTGAGTTATTAAAAATAAAACTTGACAAAATGTATTGTTTCTTTTCCATAAGCATCATCCATTCCCATCCTTACCTTAATGTCTAATGTTGGCCTTAGGCGGGTCAATTGGTCTTGACCAATGAAATGGCTCAACACCACAGGACTACATCCTGTGGGGGAAATGAATCACCATTTATAACATGGGATTCAATGGAAAAAAGGGGTTCCAGTTACAGAAAAAAAAACAATACAGATGGCTTTTTAGGATTGCAATCCCTTGCATTCCTAGAAATCGCTTAACATCATATTAATGCCATCCACAGATACAATTCCTTTCAATTAGAGTTAGTTTTAGTGTGATTGAATAAGAATACATTAATGGACTTCCCACAACCTAACCAAAAACCACAATTTAAAACCTAGAGTTAAATATATAAAAACACCAGTAATGAGAATGGCAAAAAAAAAGTTATTTCACTCTTTTTCCTAGGAGGCAATAGATGAATGATCAGATACTAAATCTGGTTTTATTCTCATTGCTACCATCTGGCAGGAGGCACAGAAGCCTGCATGCACACACTCAATGTTTCAGGATTCTGAATGGACAATGAACCCATGTACACTACCTCACTATTTTAAGGTCCAGTACACTTATTGTAATTTCTTTTGATAAAGCATTACAATGTACTACTGCTGCAAAACAAATTTTATGACATTATGACATATTCTTATTCTAGTCTATATTGTAGAAAAAGCTTTTTATATTTCCTACTTTTCTTATGATATTTCACTTGTTTTACCACCACCCACCCCAACTCTTTTTCCTTAATAGGGCCCTCAATGGCAATTACTTAATAGCATATTCTGATACTGTTGATCAAGTTGATCCAACTACATGGTTAAAGATCCTTATCTGACTAAATAAAGTGGGATAAGAGACGAAAAAACATTCTGGTTCATTCATTTCAGGAGGAGAAATGCAAAGATGAAATTTGTGTGGCGTAAGCTGTGTTTTTCCTCAGAACTCAGATGGTTCATTTGAATGAGTATTCAAAATGAAAAGTCACATACCTGTAAAGTTTCTTGGTCGCCACCATCTCCTGCAGATTTCCTTATCGTTCTCAGTTCTTTCTGCAACAGTGACATTTCTTCCTGCAAATCTTTCATTTCAGCTTCCAATGTATCCTTCTCCACCTTCACCTTCTTCAAACTAAGGAGAGAGTGAAGAAATAAATTGCAAGGCGAAGCACCCATGTGCAATCTTGGGCTTTATAAATCTTGAAAGGTGCTGAATGTTTTATTAGGGGGAACATTGGCTATATTATCTCAAGTGTAGATTAAAGATTATTTGTCACATGTACATCAAAACATACAGTGAAATGTGTCAGTTTGTGTCAAATAAAATCACGAGGATTGTGCTGGGGGCAGCCTGCAAGTGTCACCATGCTTCTGCGACCAACATAGCATATCCACAGTTTACTAAACCTAACCTGTACAATCCATGGAATGTGAGAGGAAAGCAGAGCACCCAGAGGAATTGAACCCCTTTCTTACAACTGGTGCTGTAAAGTGATGTGATAACTGCTATGCTACCGTGCTACCCACCTTAAGATATTAGAAGACATCATCAGAAAAACAACAAATCACCATAAATTGTGGCAGTCAGAAAAGGAGAACTATACCCATACTTAGGATAAACGTTTGATAATGGTGAAAACAGTGATCAAGATTTGAGCTGCAAACCCAGGGAAAATTTAAACTTCTGAACCATTTAACAATGGGATGTGAAGCTAGAGCTGGTGACAGCAGGAGGGATCAGAATTCCAACACCTTAATTCAGGCTTGAAGAAAAATAATTGAACAGCTGATCTCAGACAAGCCAGAGCTAATGAAAATAATTCAAGACCAATTATTGTCACTTTTTCTGCTACTGAAGTTCTGAGAAAGGGGTTTAATCAAAAGGACATGTTCTTGTAGACTATTTTGTTTACAAGAATGTAAGGGGTTTGTACGTTTTCCCCACGACTGGGTGGATTTCCTCTGAGTGCTCTGGTTTCCTCTCATATTCCAAAGACATACAGCTGACAAGGTTAAGTGGTTATGGAGGTAATTGGGCAGTGCGGGCTCATTGGGCTGGAAGAGTCTGTAACTGTGTTGTAACTCTAAATAAAAAATAAATAAAGAGAGTCACAGACACACAACAATAAATGCTTAAACAACACCACCAAATTAAATCAGGAAACTACATAAATAAATGGGATAGTGAAAGCCAGGAGGGACAGAAAAGCTTAAGAGGGGAAATATATTTGAAAAATGAGGAGCAAAGAGTAGGAAAAACAAATTCTGCAAGTCAAAAAAAAAGGTATTTTATTTATTAGATAGTTGGGGTTAGGGTATCCACGGGCACAAGTACAACACTTGGATGTCATTTAGGCAAGTTTGTGTATAGAAAAGGTTTGGAGGGATATGGGCCAAAGACAAGAAAATGGGACAATGTCAGGGAGGCAACTTGGTCAGCATGCACAAGACGAACCAAAGGGCCTGTTTATGTGGTGTAAAACTCTGACTTTAAATGTATAACAATGTGAAAAGCAGCTGTCTTCAAAACTTATACTTGTTTTTGAGAAGATCGCAAATAACCAGTGACTTATAGCAACTGATATAATGAATGATTGCAGCACTGAAGTAAATAATTATACAGAGTTTGGTACGTCAGCCTTCGGCCAGATAAGCAAGTTGGAACTCAGTGACAGCTGTAACTCCAGGCATCTCTTGTTTGTGAGCCACGTGCAAGAATCCTTTCAATGAGGCACTCTACAATCTGATTCTCTTTGATGCTAAACACATTAAATTGAGTGGTCATTAAAGTTCAAGTGTGTTTACATAAGATTGGGCTACATATATAGCAGTTATTTCACACCCAACCTCACTCCCATCCTGTCCCACTCTAGCATAGGATAAATTCCTGAGTTCTGATGAAGAGTCTATGAGCTTTAATATTAATTGTTCCTTTTTCCACAGATGCTGCCTGATCCAGAGCTTCAAAAGTTTAAAGTAAATTACACAAGTACATAAATGTCATTGAAAACTGCATCAAAGAACAGCCCCTTTGGCCCATCTAGTCTGTGCCAAACCATTTAAACTGCCTAGACCCATTGACCTACACCTGGACCATAGTCATCCATACCCGTACCATCCATGTACCTATCCAAACTTCCCTTAAACATTGAAATTTAAACTGCATCAACCACTTGCGCTGGCAGCTCATTCCACACTCTCACCACCCTCTGAGTGAAGAAGTTCCCCTTCATGTTCACCTTAAAGATTTCATCTTTCACCCTTAACCCTTGACTAAATCTAGTTGTAGTCTCACCCAACCTCAGTGGAAAAAGCCTGTTTGTATTTAATCTCTCTCTACCCCTCAATTTTGTACACCTTTATTAAATCTCCCCTCAATCTTCTACATTCTGAGGAATACAGTCCTAACCTATTCAACCTTTCCTTATAACTTAAGTCCTCCAGATCTGGCAAAAATCCTTGTAAATTTTCTCTGTACTCTTCCAACCTTATCTCTTTCCTCTAGGTAGGTGACCTAAACTGCACATAATACTTCAAATTTAGCCTCAGAAATGTCTTATACCTGCCGTACACTATTATTTTCCCCCTTAACCAGGGCCTCAATTTGTCTCGAAAACCAAGGTTTCTAAATCTGTTTTCCTTGCATTCTATTCTGACAGGCACATACAAGCTTTGTGCTCTCAAAATTTCACTTTTGAAGACCTCCCACTTACCAAGTACTCCTTTGCCAGAAAGCAGCCTGTCCCAATCCACAGTTGCCAGATCCTTTCTGATATCAAAAATGGCCTTTCTCCAGTCTAGAACCTCAAACCGAGGACCAGACCTACCCATTTCCATAATTACCTTAAAACTAATGGCATGATGATCACGACATGCAACGTGTTCCTCTACACATACTTCTGTTAACTGCCTTATTCCCTGATAGGAGATCAAATATTGCACACTCTTAGGACATAAATATACTGATTAAGGAATCGTTCCTGAATACATTTGACAAACTCTATAACATCTAGTCTTTTTACAGTATGGGAGTCCCAGTCAATATATGGAAAGTTAAAATCACTTATCACAACCTTGTGTTTCTTGCAACAGTTTGTGATCTTTCTAACAATTTGTTCCTCTAAATCCTGTGGACTATTGCATGGTCTCTAATATAGCCCTATTAACATGGTCATACCTTTCTTATTCTTCAGTTCCACCCACAAAGCCTCACTAGACAAGATCTGTGTGTCCTGACTGAGCACTGCAGTGACATTTTCACTGACTGGTAATACCATATCACATTTAAAACAATGGAACCCCAGAATATTGAGCTGCCTGTCCTGCCCCTCCTGCAACCAAGTCTCACTAATGGCTACAACATCACAATTCCATGACCCCAGCTCACCTGCCTTTCCTACAATACTTCTTGCATTGAAATATACGCAACTCAGACTATTAGTCGCATCATGCTTAACCCTGAGGTCTGAGGTCTTAACAATATCTGTCTCCACAACAATTCTACTATCTGTTCTGGTATTCTGATTCCCATCTCCCTACAAATTTAGGTTAAACTCTGTTGAGTGGGGGGGTGGGGGGAGGTCAGTGGGGATAAGTTCTCACTACCTAGTAAATGCTCTCAATGGCATGCATCTCAATTAGCTTCTGACGACCAAGTCTAGCTCCTAGCCTTTACTTGTGAATTAGCTACTAAGCCTAGCAGAACCATTTCTACTAACATACGAACGGGCTAAGCTGGGTTACTGTGTGCCTCAAAACCAGTCACTTTGTGCAGATGGGGCTCGTCAGCTATGGTTGGCAGCTCATCCAGAAGGAAAACTTAAACTTCCACTGCCTTGCAGCTATACCCACTCATAGGGAAGGCTTCGGGGTTAAATCCCAAGGAAACATCCAGAGCAGGGATCCCTAAAGCAGTCCTATGTTGAGTGCAAACCTGACTGGCAACTCCTGCAATGCCACTAGTGCCAAACTGTATTGGTTCTGTTGTTCCTTTGGGTTCATCAGTTCCATGGATAGGGGGAGCCTGCTGTATGGACAACAACTTGCTCTCCATATCCTATTGCCCTGGATATTGTATCGACTGATCGTAGACAGCTAGGTGCAACATCCATGAATGACCGCAACTAATGGAGGCCTCAAACATGCTTTAGGGGATGCAAGAGAAGAAGTGAGGAGTGAAACACAGATTAATTTTCATGCCCTTACTCTTCGATGTTATTCTGGAGTTCCTTTCTGTTCTTCTGGTAGAGTGAGTGTAACTGAGTCCTCTCCTCTATATTCTCCTCCAGCTGGATTCGTAGGTCCTGCAGTTCCAACTTGTTTTGGTCTTTCTCTGCTCTCAGTTGCTGACATTTCTGGAGAATTGCAGGGTAAGGAGGGAGAAGGTGGTGAGGCAGAAAAATTAAGAGTTCATCACTTTTAGCAAATAGTGTAATCAGAAGACTAAATACATAGAACTAATGGCTGATTTGTGTTGAGTAGATGAAGACAAGTCCTTCTGCTGTTTCCTCCTTTTTTGTGTTATACTGACCTTGGAAGCCTGGTCTTCTCTTGTCGGCACTGCAACTACTTGTGAAATATACAGTGGGTTTAGTCCCACAAGGAGACACACAGACTGAGTGTTCAAAATTCAAAGCCCAGTGGGAGCAGTTCTGCTGCACACTGCATACGATAGAATACTACTGCTCTCTGTAGATATTTGAAGTTGGTCCATTAGTTCAGATTCAGGAACCCACTGATGTGGTTGAAGGTGAGGGTTGGCTAAGAATCCCACAGTACACAGAAGGCCAGACGTAGTGACAATACCATTCAGCAGAGAACCAAGATATTTGATAAATTCCAATTAATCAAGCCTTAGATTCAAAGTTTGATTTTCTCCATGTGATTTAAGTAGATAACCTCTACACCTTGCACTTCTTGAATGAAATTAGCCCTGCTTTATTGGGACATACACCCTTTCTTTAAATACAAATTAACAAATTAATAGTTACAAATTAAAGCACTTTCATTAAGTACAATAAAAATAAATTCATTGCTTTGAACATCTTTTCTGGATGCAAAAATAAATAGACTTTTGGTTCAGGTTCGCAGTCAGCAATCCTCTGGAAGAGGGTTATAATGTAGGGCATATCGCATCTACAGCCCCAGTGCAAACATGAAGGAGAGCTGTACTGTCAGAGGTACCAGCTTTTGAATAAGATATGAGGCCTGCTCAGCTGAAATGCATCCTGCACAATTTTGGAGTTACCATCAGTGCCTGGGCAATATCAATCCAATTTGTGGGAGGAAATATCCATAAATTGCTACTTCATTTTCCTATCTAAGAAATGACTTTTTTTCAAAAACATTTTAATAGACCATAAAGCCCTTAGGGATACACCCTATGGTTGGGCAAGGTACACAAAAGAAAACAAGCCCTTTAATAAAATATGCAGTCACCTCATTCTTCTGCTGCTATTTAGTAGCTTGCCACTAGATGATGCAGCAGAGACACTTCATGTTGCTTCCATGTTGTCCAATGCAAAGGAAAATTTATTGTCGAAAGCACAATTCCATATACGCACAGGTGCAATGAAAAAACTTACAGCAGCATCATGGGCGCAAAGGATATAAACAGAACAAGGAAAACAAATAATACGCATTTCTAACAAGATAAAAGACAATCGGAAGAAAAAATGCAGTCCATTTTAGTGGAAAGAATTGAAATGATTTTAGTGTTGCTAAATAGTAGTGATTAGTGTTCTGCTGGTTGGTTTTAGAGCCAAATGAATCTGGTGGTGGTGGTGGTAAGATTTCAGGCTTCTGTACCAATAGAGCAACAGGCTAACACACTAGGCAACAGGAATGGAATGCAAAGCTATCAACAATGCAATGCAGCTAATTTTTCCTTAAAACAAAACATTCCTGGGATGTCCAGGAATGTCTGATTTAATTATCCTCTTCGAGTATTGGGAATCATTTATTCTTCAGCAAACGAAACATAAAACAGTACAGGCCCTTCAGCTCACAATGATGTACTGACCCTTCAATCTACTCTAAGATCGATCTAAACCTTCCCTCCCACATAGCCCTCCATTTTTCTATCATCCATGTACCCATCTAAGAGTCACTTAAATATCCATAATGTATCTGCCTCCAACACTACCCTGGCAGGGTGTCCTAGGCCAGCGGTCCCCAACCACCGGGCTGCAGACCAGTACCAGGCCGCAAAGCAGGAGCTACCGGGCCGCGAGGAAATGATATGGGTCAGCTGCACCTTTCCTCGTTCCCTGTCACGCCCACTGTTGAGCTTGAACGCACACAAGGTTATTACGCATGCAAGGTCATTACCCACGCGTCATCCATGTCAGCACGGGAAGGAGAGCAACTCCTCGAGCTTGCAAGTGACGGCGGGCTGAAAAGTATGTTTGATATAACATTTCTGCCGGCATTCTGGATCAAAGTCAAGGCTAACTATCCTGAGATAGCCACGAAAGCACTGAAAACGTTGCTTCCATTTCCAACATATCTCTGCAATGAATGCAACGAGAACTAAATTGCGGAATAGACTGGACATAAAGAACCCCCTTCGAGTACCGCTGTCTCCCATCACCCTTCGATAGGACAGTCTTGTTGCAGGGAAACAAGCCCAGGGCTCCCCCCGATTCAGCGATATTGGTGCGTTGCAATGATTTTATATGTTCATACGGGGAAAATATGTGCTGTGTGTTTAATATCCAAACGTTACTTAAAATGATGCTATTGAATTATAAGTGACTTATATAACCATATAACATTCACAGCACGTAAACTGGCCATCTCTGCCCTTCTAGTCCGTGCCGAACGCTACTCTCACCTAGTCCCACCGACCTGCACTCAGCCCATAACCCTCCATTCCTTTCCTGTCCATATAGCTATCCAATTTTTCTTTAAATGATAATATGGAACCTGCCTCTACCACTTCTACTGGAAGTTTGTTCAACACTTACTTCAAGCTCCCCTGTCCTCCCCTGATAATTGACTTATCGCTATATTCATGCGAGGAAAATATGCAGTGTGTGTTTAATGTTAATTTTGTTAGATTAATCCCTTTTATAAACAAAATTGAGTGTATTAGCAGCTAATCACCTATATTCCGGTCGTGATTAACCCCCCCTCCCGGACAGAAATGCCAAAAACGATTTGTTGAGAAAAATCGGCACAAACACGCATTCTCTAGTCACGCATGCGCACTGGTGCCCACGCAAGGCTTCATGGTTATTGTAGTATTTTTTGGGGGTAAGCTCAACGTATTTGACTGCTACTCCTGTCCGTTGACAACCCTAGCCCCCCGGCCCCCCCCCCCCGCCCCCCCGGATCGGCCGGTCCACAGTTCAAAAAAGGTTGGGGATCCCTGTCCTAGGCATCCACAATTCTCTGCGTAAAAAAAAAAACTACTTGGCGTCCTCTCCTATGCTTTCCTCCAATCACCTTAAAATTATGCACCCTGGTATTAGCCATCTCTGCCCTAGGAAAATGTCTCTGGCTATCTAATCAGTCTATGCCTCATCCTGTAAACCTCTATCAAGTAGCCTTTCATCCTCCAAAGAGAAAAGCCCTAGCTTGCTCAATCCATCTTCATAAGACAACAAAACTCTTACAACAATTTAACAACCCAATCTACTGTCAGAGGATATGGTCAGACAACAGCAAAACGCAAACCAACATTGGGCAGAGCACATTAGTTCTCAAATTTTCTCAAGAGACAGAAGATTGCCAGGTTTAGCAAATTCAGCAGCAGAACTTGCAGAAATGGGTTCAAAACTCCCACGTACCAGGTTACAGGTTTGGTAGAACTGCGCATGGAATATGGTGCAGAAAATGGCAGGAGGAGAACAATGTCTGGGACAGCACGACAGTGTACTGGTAAGCACAACACTTTACACTACAAGGGACCTAGGATCAATTCCTGCTGCTGCCTGTAAGAAGTTTGTACGTTCTCCCCGTGACCGTGTGTGTTTCCTCCAGGTGCTCTGGTTTCCTCCCACATTCCAAATACATAACGGTTGATAGGTTAATTGGTCATTGAAAATTGTCCTGTGATTTGGCTAGGGTTAAATTGGAGTTTGCTGGGCAGTGCAGCTTGAAGGGCCAGAAGGGTCTCTTCTGTGCTGTATCTGAATAAAATTTTTTTTAAATGGCAAAGGTTGCTTGAAAGTCAATGCATCACAGGAAAAATAGTTCTTTTTAATATGCCTTGTGTATTGTTAGAGTGGATAGATAAATTACTCTCACCACCAGTAACAGACCAAACTCTCCTATACCTCATTAGTGTTACAATTTTTCTATATTTGAAAGTGCAGAATCTGAATTTGTATTTTCATGTACTCTCCCCCCATGTGTACGAGTTCAATTTAAATATCATATGGTACGCTCATAGCCTCACTAAAACCTCAAAGTATGCACACACCCACACCCATTAAGGAGCTGGTGGTAGACCTGAGGAGAGCTAAGGTACCGGTGACCCCTGTTTTCATCCAGGGGGTCAGTGTAGACATTGTGGAGGATTACAAATACCTGGGGATACGTATTGACAATAAACTGGACTGGTCAAAGAACACTGAGGCTGTCTACAAGAAGGGTCAGAGCCGTCTCTATTTCTTGAGGAGACTGAGGTCCTTTAACATCTGCCGGACGATGTTGAGGATGTTCTACGAGTCTGTGGTGGCCAGTGCTATCATGCTTGCTGTTGTGTGCTGGGGCAGCAGGCTGAGGGTAGCAGACACCAACAGAATCAACAAACTTATTCGTAAGGCCAGTGATGTTGTGGGGATGGAACTGGACTCTCTCACGGTGGTGTCCGAAAAGAGGATGCTGTCTAAGTTGCGAGCCATCTTGGTCAATGTCTCCCACCCACTACATAATGTACTGGGTGGGCACAGGAGTACATTCAGCCAGAGACCCATTCCTCCAAGATGCAGCACAAAGCGTCATAGGAAGTCATTCCTGCCTGTGGCCATCAAACTTTACAACTCCTCCCTTGGAGGGTCAGACACCCTGTGCCGATAGGCTGGTCCTGGACTTATTTCACAATTTACTGGCATAATTTACATATTACTATCTAACTATTTATGGTTCTATTACTATTTATTATTTATGGTGCAACTGTAACAATTTCCCCCTGGGATCAATAAAGTATGACTATGACATAAAAATTTCACTCATTAATAAATCACCACAGCTTATAATAGGATTTATATTATAGTATAAATTATAATAATATTTAATATAATTACTATAGTCCTGATGAAGGGTTCTTGCCTAAACCATCCGTAGTTTACTCCTTTCCATAGATGCTGCCTGACCTGCTGAGTACCTCCAGCATTTTGTGCATGTTGCTCTGGTTTTCCAACATCCACAGAATCTCTGGTGTTTAGAATAATATGGCTTTTGGTGTCTCTTAGGGCTAATGATGCTTTCCTCGAATGTGCATGCTAGTGTCAGAAGAAGTCATTATATTACAAACATGTTATCAAGTGCACTGCTATGCCAGGAATCTGAAATGATACCCTCCCCATCCTACTGTTGTGCCAAGAACCTCCCGGAAGAATAGAACAGATAAGGTAATCTGATCAACCCAAGGCAACGGCTGCCTACAAGAACAACAATCAGCACTGAGATATGGGGCAGCTAAACAGACGGCTGCTATTATATTGAGTTACAGGTGCTGAGAGAGACCGGGGGATTCGGGCAACACGTGAAACAGCCACTGATAGTAACCAGTATTGGCCCATATTCATCAGGCTGACCAGGATACACTGCTGAACCCAGTTACAAGCAAAAAGCAACACTCTCTCCCTGCACCAGTCCTCACGGACAACTTTTTAACATTGCCGTGTTTCCCTGGGCACAAAATAATGTAGCCACGAAATTACTGGTTCAGTGCTGCTGGAATTCCAGCAGTGGGCAGGACTTCCTGCCAGGTTCCAGACACAGAATTTTTTTAAAGTAGGGTGGGGTATTTACTTGTGACGACTACTCAGAGTCCAGGAGCAAGAGCATTGTACAAATCAGAACTCTGCAGTGTAACACTAAGTGGATGCCAGTGTAGGATAATTGAGATAACGCAGGACTCTTGCAGCACAAGACCATAGACATAGGAGCAGAATTAGGTCATTTGGCCCTTAGAGTCTGCTCCGCCATTCCATCATGGCTGATTTACCCCTCTCAACCCCATTCTCCTGCCTTCTCCCCGCAACCTTTGACTAATCAACAACCCATCAACTTCCATTAAATATACTCAGTGACATAGCCTCCACTGGGGCAATGAATTCCACAGATTCACCACCCTCTGGCTAACTAAATTCCTCTTCATCTCTCTTCTAAAAGGTATGTCCTTGTATTCTGAGGCTGTGACCTCTGGTCCTAGATGCCCCACTGTAGGAAACATCCTTTCCACATTCACTCTATCTAGGACTTTTAATATTCAATAGGTTTCAGTGAGTCTCTCCCCCCCACCTTCTAAATACACAATGCCCAATGAAAACTCAAGTCACATAATTGTGAAGTACAGAGTGCTTACCGTTAATTCTTCTTCAAAATTTTGCTGCAATTCTACGACCTTTTTCTCTAAATCATTCTTCTGCGCAGCAACACCCCTAAGGTCAGGTGATAATTCTGCATACTGAATGTGGGGGGGGGGGGGGGGAAGAAAAAAACAAGAAAATTAGGTGAAAATTAGCTGTCATCTTTCAAAGCTGTATCATGGTGGTGCTATATGCTTTAAGGTGTCTCAACTTGACATGACTACAGCACTGTGTAGAAGAAAATAACTAAGCAAGATTTTTAGCAAGAGGGTAGTGAATCTGTGGAATTCATTGTTACAAGTAGCTGTGGAAGTCAATTCATTGTGTGTGTGTGTATATATATATATATATATATATATATATATATATATATATATATATATATATATATGGCAGAGGATGATAGGTTCTTGATTAGTCAGGGTGTCAAAGAATATGGAAAGAAGACAGGAAAATAAAATCAGTTATGATGGAATGCTGGAGCAAGTTTAAAAGGCCTAATTTTGCTCCTATGTTTTATGGGCTCATTCTTAATGGCATGAAAGGAAGAGAAATAGTGAACTGTCCACGAGCCTGTTCAAATTGAGCCACGCAACATGTAAACAGTCCTTTGGCCAAGCAAGTCAACACAGCCGTCAGGCACACTGATCGAATTCTATCCTGCCCACATTCCCATCAACTCCTTGAAAAATCTACCACCCACTTACACAACAGCAAGCCAGTAATTTAGTAAAACTACTTTGTGGCACTAAGAAGACATCCATGTGGTCACAGGAAAAAGTGTGAAATGTCAGTAACTGGGGTACGATATCAGGCAGCAGCTCTAACTGTCAGCTGCACCATTACATTTCTCTTATAATTCTCAATTTCAATAAAAAAATAGATATTATGTACTCAGAATTAATGTATTTATTTTACAATGGGGAATCATGTACAAAGCTACAATTTGGAGATATTGTAGAAAAATGAAAAAATAAATGTTTCATTATTTTTGAGATCCAAAGGAAAATCATGAAACTTATTAAGGATATAGACAAGAAAAGTTCACAAGTAAATTAGATCCATTGAAATCAACAGCTGAAAAGTAAATTTAAACACAAATCCAAGGACACACACTTAAATTTACATAAAGCTTTCCGTGGCCTTAACACAAACAAGAGAAAATCTGCAGATGCTGGAAACCTGAGCAACATACACAAAATGCTGGAGGAACTCAGCAGGTCAGGCAGCATCCATGGAAAAAAGTACAGTCAACGTTTCACGCCGAAACCCTTTGGCAAGACTGGAGAAAAAAAGCTGAGGAGTAGATTTTAAAGGTGGGGTGAGGAGAGAGAGAACCACCAGATGATAGGTGAAACCTGGAGGGGGAGGGATGAAGTAAATAGGCTGGGAGATGAGATGAGTGAAGGAAAAGGGGTATCGATGAGGGGGTTAGGGGGCATTACCAGAAGTTTGAGAAATCGATGTTCATGCCATCAAGTTGGAGACTACACCTCATCCCACCTTACTACTTGTAAAAACGCCATCCCCTTTTCTCAATTCCTCCATCTCTGCCACATCTGCTCTCAGGATGAGGTTTTTCATTCTAGAACAAAGGAGATGTCCTCCTTTTTCCAAAGGGGCTTCCCTTCCTCTACCATCAATGCTGAGCTCAACCGCATCTCCTCCATTTCATGCACATCTACTCTTACCCCATCCTCCTGCCACCCTACCAGGGATATGGTTCCTCTTGTCCTCACCTACCACTCTACCAGCCCCAGCATCCAGCACATAATTCTCCGAAACTTCTGCCACCTCCAATGGGATCCCACCACTAAGCACATCTTTCCCTCCCCTGCTGCCACCCCACCCCCCACTTTCTGCTTTCCACAGGGATTGCTCCCTATGCGACTCCCTCATTCATCCCTCCCCACTGATCTCCCTCCTGGCACTTATCCTTGCAAGCAAAACTAGTGCTATGTCTGTCCCTACACACCTCCTCCAGCACTACCATCCAGGGCCCTAAACAGTCCTTCCAGGTGAAATGACACTTCACCTGTGAATCTGTTGGGATCATTTACTGTGTTGAGTGCTCCCAGTGAGCCCCGACTTAGATTGGGAGACCGCTTTACTGAGCATCAGCCAGAATAAGCGGGATCTCCCAGTGGCCATCCATTTTAATTCCACTTCCCATATGTCCATTCATGGCCTCCTCCAGTGTTGTGATGAACACCTTGTAATTCCACTTGGATAGCCTCAAACTTGCGGTATTGCCTCCCAAAGCCCACTCCCTTCTCCATTTCCCATCAACTTTTCCCTCTCTCTTCACCTCACCAATCAACTTCCCAGCTCTTTACTTCATCCCTCCCCCTACAGGTTTCACCTATCATTTGGTAGTTCTCTCTCCCTGCCCCCCCCACCTTTTAAATCTACTCCTCAGCTTTTCCCCCCCCTCCAGTCCTGCCGAAGGGTTTCGGCCCAAAACATCGACTATACTTTTTTTCTCATCAATGCTGCCTGGCCTGCTGAGTTCCTCCAGCATTTTGTGTTGTGGCATTAACACTCTTGAAAGGTTTTGAAATACAGTTCCCTGTTGCAGAATGGGAATTGGAGTAGACAGTTTGCACAGAATTACGTGGCAATAAACAGCTTGGAGATATCCACTGAGAATTAAATAATGGCTAAGACACCATGATAGCTTTCCTGCTCTGCTTCAAAGTACTGCATTGAAGAGGATGAAGAGGAGACCTACTAGGATGCAGCCTGGATTAGACAGCATGTCTTATGTCGAAAGGTTGAGTGAGCTAGGGCTTTTCTTTTTGGAGAGGAGGAGGATGAGAGGCAACCTTACAGAGGTGTCCAAGATGATGTGAGGAATAGACTGAGTGGTCAGCTGGAGACCTCTGGCCAGGGCCAAAAGAGGTGTGTGTGCATGCGCATGTGTGTAGAACGCCCTGCCAGCGGTGGGAGGAGAGGCAGATACATTAGGGACATTTAAGAGACACTTAGACCGGCACATAGATGATAGAAAAATGGAGGGTTATGTAGGAGGGAAAGGCTAGATTTATCTTAGGAGAGCCCTGTCCACCATGGGTAAAGCACATCTACACAGAGTATTATCGCAGGAAAGCAGCATCCATCAAGGACCACCATCATCCTGTATGACTCACTCTTCTCGCTGCTGTGATCAGGAAGGTGGTACAAGAGTCTCAGGACTCACACCACCAGGTTCAGGAGAGGTTATTACCCCTCAGGGGTTAACTTCACTTGCCCCATTACTGAACTATTCACACAACCCATGGACTCACTTTCAAGGACTCTTCACCTCATGTTTCAATATTTATTGCTTATTTATTTATTATTTTTTCTTTTGAATTTGCTCAGTTTGTTGCCTTTTTCCACACTGGTTGTCCGCCACGTTTGGTGCAGTCTTTCATTGAATCTATTATGGTTACTGGATTTATTGAGCATGCTCACAAGAAATCCAATCTCAGCATTGTATATGGCAACATGTGTACTTTGATAATAAATTTACTTTGAACTTTGAAAAGCCCACATCATAATGGGCCAAAGGGCCTGTACTGCGGTGTAAAGATATACATTCTATGAAATTTCTTATATATTTTTGAAAGAACAAATGCATCATAGTACATTATTATGTGGAAGCCATCTCATTGAGAAATATCATTAGGGCCAACATTCAATATTATAAAATTAACTTTAATTCAAGAAAAAAAATTAGAGACTAAACGAGTACCACCCTTACTTTGGTGCCTTGGAGTTTGTCAAATACAAGGTTTGCTTTCTTCTTCAGGAAATTGTCACTCTCAATGCTCCTAGGAATGAACATCACAGTGTTAGGAAAAGTAACTTAAACACGCAACACGACTAAAAAACTTAACTTGAATGGAGAAGGGATGTGTACAAGATTTTCAATTTTTCAATTTTATGGGAAGATATTAAAGACAAAGATTAAAGATTTAAAGATTAGCTTTATTTGTCACACATACATCAAAACATACAGTGAAATACATTATTTGTGTCAAATCAAATAAGTGAGTATTCTGCTGGGGCCAACATAGCATGCTCACAACTTACTAAACCTAATCCATACGTCTTTGGAATGTGGGAGGAAACAAGGGCATCAGCTGGAAACCCACATGGTCACATGGTGATTGTACAAACTCCTTACAGACATTGGTATATTGTGTACTTGTATCCCCACATTCCTGTGTGCACTGTCCTAGATCAGAGAATTATCATCCAGCAAAAAATTAGAACTCGTGGGTAGGTGCAAAGGAAGTTCTATCAAGCACAATCCTAATGCTCAACCACACTAAATTGTGAGCTGAGGCTTCAGCTGGAAAATTAGACTGGGCTACTGCCTAGACCATTAAAAGTTAAAATGAACACAATGCATTAATTACTTCAAAGACATGAGGTAATGTGATAAGTGGGAAGTACAGACATTGGCATCTACAAAGAGCAAAATGTGTCTGGTTGTGATGCCTTTGGTCTCCAGTAGCTTTGCCAAGTTTAGTGGTCAATATTCAACTTTGTGATTGGCTGCAAACCAGCTGTTCATTGCCATAGAAATAAAACTTGGACAGTTTCTGTAACTGGGGGCTGACTTACTGCACTGGGTACAGAGATGAAGTTTAGACTCACTCGAGGAAAAATGGGCAAGGATAGGATTGCCATGAATGACGGAATCGTTGAGGCTCAGAACATTATATAGAGATGAAGGGAAAATGAAGTCAAAACATTTACTTTACATAGGATTATATATGTACAAGGTCAGATCATACCCTTGAAACGAACCCATTTTTAAGCTGTAGTTAAGTCTCCTTCCACATTCCCTCTCAACTTTTCTTTCATGTATTCATCCAACTTCCCCATAAAAATACCCATACTATCAACTCCAATCACTCTCCATAGGAGTGAGTTCGAAACAGATGTCGTTTTTCTTAAATTTTCCTGTTGACTGCCTTGTATTGACGAGCTCCAGTTTCGTCCCCATGAGTGTAGACACCATGGGTGTTTCCCTTTCACAAATCCTCAAAGCCACTACTCAGCTCAATTTTTGATGTGTCTAACCTTACACTTTTGGTATTGGGAACTTACCCTTCCTTTAGTAGACTGAAAATTAACTGCTTTGTAAGCTCCTCGTTAGCAAGTGAGTGTGCTTTCTGATCCTTCAAAAGGTCAGGAGTGCATTTTAACTGTAAAAACAAATAAGAATTTTAAAAGATAATTCAAGACACCATGCATTCACATTTCCACAAATATCTTGCTATATGATTTTGAGGATTGCGGTTCAATGAATAGAAAGAAAAATACAAAATATTGTCCATCAATTTTCTCTATAATCACAAGGCCTCATTCTTACAAAACAAGGATTTAGATATATTATCTCATTGTAAAGTCAAAGTCTGTTACCAATTTTCTCTCAACCTTATTGAGGACTTGGACATGGAATCCCATTGCAAAGTCAAATGCTGCTTTCATCTCTAGTCAGATGAAGATTATGCTACTCTTACCTTGAGTGAGGAGGTTGGAGCTCAAGTTTTACTGCAGAGACATGAGGACAAAAATCCAAGCCTACAATCTAGGCACGGTAAGGGAGCTGGGGCGGGGGGTGGGGGAGTTTAAATGGGGTATTGAACCAAGTGAAAAATCCTATGGCCCTGCTTCAGAGAGGTTAGAAGAATATTTTAGCCAACATTTATTCTTCAATCAACATCACCGAACACCAAGTATCTGGTCGTCAGATTACTGCGTGTGGAAGCCTGCTACTCACAAAATGGCCACCACATTTCTCATACTACAAAAAAGATGAAATTTCAGAAGCACAATCCAGACTATAAAGATTTAGAGGCATCCAACAGTTGTGAAAGGTGCTATATAGATGCAAGCCTTTTCTCTCTGAAATATTAATTACAACATGGATCAAATAAATGGAGTGTAAGTGAAATCTATGCAAAATATACAAGAAAGAAAAGTCCTTTCATCAATTGATGCATACATTTCAGTTATTCAGTTAACTGGAATAGAAAGTATTTACCAATGTCTATTGGGTTAACTGATTTCATAATATCTAATCCAATGAATTCTTGCACTCTAGACCCACTCTGGAAAGGTGAGTTTCTTTGTGTGCGCTTTACACAGTCACGCATGCTGAAAGCCAAGGGCACCTGTGTAAGGAAACTAGCAGTTCAGCTCTGATGCCATCTGCAATTGAAGCCTATCAATAGCCCACTACATGAGAAAGTTTCAGATCAGAAGGCCTTTGCAACTCAGCAACAGTCAGTCACTTTGAGAACTTCAGATGGTAGGAAGAAGGTGGGGAGTAGATTGTCAGGCAGTGAGGATATTGCTAACTACAAGGATAGTATGAACAATTTTATGAAGGAAAAAAGGAATAAGAAAGAATGTGTGTCAAGTAGCAAGTACTAAAAAATGTACAGATATATAGGGCTTAGTTTCTGACTTTAAATGACTAATTATAGTAATCTCACAGGATTTTACATGTGGCCCAATCCTCAAACGGACATGGAGTAGGTAATGTACTGTTTTCAATATTTCTGGGAACACTGCAAATTTCAAAGTAAATTTATTACTAAAGTACATATATGTCACCATATACTACCCTTAGATTCATTTTCTTGCAGGCTTTCATAGTAGAACAAAGAAATACTATAGAATAATTGAAAAGCCACAAAGACTGATAAATGACCAGAGTGCAAAAGACAGACAGTGCGAATACTAAAAAATAATAAATAAATTTCCAATAACTACTGGGAACATGAGTTGAAGAGCTCTTGAAATTGAGTCCATAGGTTGTGCTCAATGATTAGTTCAGTGTTGTGGTGAGTGAAAATGTCCACATTGGTTCAGAAGTTTTATGATTGTAGGGTAGTATCTGATCCTGAACCTGGAGGCATGCGACCCAAGGCTCCTGAACCACTTTTCTGATGATTGTAGTGAGAAAAGAACATGGAAGAAGAGGATTTTACAGATAACCATCATAATGTAGTGTTTTGCTTAGAATTTCAAACAACACTGAAAAATTAAGTTGGAAAAAAATGACAAATTCATCCCATCATCTCAAAAACAGTGTATTAATTAGCCATTAATTGACCAATTACATACAAAAGCTATAAGATCCAGCAGAGGTGGAGGACTGGTGATGGAGGTGCATACTTATGAAGAGTTGCCCTTCACGTGATGGGGTACACTAAATTAATGCCACACCAGACACAGAAATAGCCAGCTCTTACACAATGACTGAAATATAAGAAGGAAGAAGTTTTGCCACCATGAAACAAAACCTTAGTTGGACCACTCGTGGAGTGCCATGAGCAGTTCTGGGCATCTTCTTTAGGAGAAGCAGAATAGCCTGGAGGAAGTGGAGCACAAAATTTATAATCATGCCTAGACTTTAAATATTAGATTACAAAATGAGACAATGCAAACTAGAACTGGATCCTCCTCTATGTCAGTGAGACCAACATAGATTGGGGGATTGCTTTCTCGAGCGCATTAGCTCCATTCGCAAAAGGTAGAATTTCCTGATGGTCAATCATTTTAATTCCAACATGACAGCCTATGGCCTCCTTTACTGTGACAATGAGGAGCAACACCTCATATTCCATCTGGGTAGCCTCCAGTCTAGTGGCATGAACATCAATTTCTCCAACTTCTGGTAGGATTTCCCCCTCTCCCTCTTCCCTCCTGCAATTCCCCACTCAGGCTCACTCTTCTCCTCACCTGCTTATCATCACCCCAGTGCACCTCCTCCCCCTTTTCAACTCACCTCTCCCATCAGATTCCTTGTTCTCCAGCCCTTCACCTTTTCTACCCATCACCTCCCAGCTTCTTACTTCATCCCCCTCCCTTCAACCCACCTGGCGATACCTACCACCTTCTTGCTTGCACTCCTTCCCCTCCTTATTCTGGCTTTCTCCCTCCTTCCTTCCTAGTCCTGATAAAAGGTCTTGGCCCAAAACATCAACTATTTATTCATCTCCATAGATGCTGCCTGACCTGCTGAGTTCCTCCAGTGTTTTGTCTGTGTTGCTCTGGATTTCTAGCATCTCCAGAATCTTGTGTTTAGAATTGGATTCCTTTGAATTTAGATTAATACCATTTTTCACCTGTTGGTTCTACAGATGAAGATGTTCCACCAAGGTCCAACTACTTATTCCCCTGCATAGATGCTGCCTGACCTCCAGGGGTGTGGGTGTCTCTTTCTTCCCCCCGTTGAGTGAAATGAATAATGTTCAATCCACTTCTGGCCCTTACACCAATTAACCTGAATTCACATGCTCCAATTATTAACTTTTTGGCCTGAGGATGTGCCTTTTTTTATTCACTTTCATAACTATTTACCTCAATTGGATCTCCCTCAATCAGCTTTGTTGCAAAGTAAACAACCTTTCCTTGTAGCTTACATTTCCCAGCCTGGCAAATTCCTCATAAATCCCCTTGGTACACTCTCATACTATTACAATAGTGGTTGAACTGTACCCAGCACTCTAGCCCTTCACCTCTTCCACCTATCTCACTTCATCCCCTTTTCCAGTTTCTTACTTCATCCCCTCCATCCCATCTATATTCCTCCTCACCTGGTCTCACTCATCACTCGTCAGCTTGTACTCATTCCCCTCCCCTCCCCCTTCCTATTCTGGCTTCTGCCCCTTCCTTTTCAGTCCTGCTGAAGGCTCTTGGCCCAAATAGTTAGGTGGGTATTCCCCAAGTTCCTCCAGCATTGTACATGTTGCTCTAGCCCTGGCTTAACTTGTGTCTAATACATCTTCAGCATGAGGTCTTTGCCTCAGGCCATCAAGTATCACCTATTTCCTTCAGAACCACAAATTGTTCAAGACCAATTCCAAACACTACATTGCTCTGAATGAGTAATTTCCGTGACTGCCAGCAGTTGAAATTTTGGGCTTTTGTTGGAATGTGGAATGGAGCTATGCAATGAAAGCAGGGTGTGAAAGGGCAAAGTTTATTTTTATTTAGAGCTACAGCACGAAACAAGCCCTTTTGGCTCAACGAGCCATACTGCCCAGCAACCCACCAATTTAACCCTAGCCTAATTAACAGGACAACTTACAATGACCAATTAATCTACTAACTGGTATGTCTGTGGATTGTGGGAGGAAACCAGAACACCAAGAGGAAACTCATGCAGTCATAGGGAGAATGAACAAACTCCTTACAGACAGTGCCAGAATTGAACTCCAAACTCCAACACCACAAGCTGTAATGCTCTAAATTGACCAAGACATTTCCCTCTAAACAACACCCGAGAGTTGAAGTTGGGTAAACAGAGTACATAGGGAGTAAAACATTAACTTATTTTGGACAGGGAAGTTGATAACAACTGCACACTGATAGTTTAAAACCCATAAATACTTTGGAGAACTATAACCAAATTACAGTTTATATTTCACTAGTTATAGCTCAGAAGGTGCCGATCTTCCGTAGCTTCAGCAAATCTCAGCTCCAAGTCTGACACTATGTTACTGTTGGAAGACAACACAATCTAGCTTCAGCCTCTCGTGCTATACTAGAGCAATACATATATCCAAAAGTTGTGGATTTGTATTAAAACAAGTCTTTGTATGTTCTTTCAAACAACTGCATTGTAATATTTTGAACCAGTATCAGGAAAAACATATGATCTCCAGAATTCAAGGTTCAAAGTAAATATCAAACTACATATATGTCACCATATTCTTCCCCGAGATTCATTTTCTTGTGGGTATTGTATTTCAGCAAATACAAAGAAACAGAATAGAATCAAAGAAAAAAAATACAAAGCAGATAAGCAACCAACACACAAAAGACAAAAATACAAAATAAAGAAATAAAATAATACTAATAACAAATAAGCAATAAATATTGAAAATATGAGTTGAAGAGTCCTTGGTAGTGAGTCCATAAGACCATAAGACAAAGGAGCAGAGGTCGGCCATTCGGCCCATCGAGTCTGCTCCGCCATTTTGTCATGAGCTGATCCATTCTCCCACTTAGTCCCACTCCCCTGCCTTCTCACCATAACCTTTGATGCCCTGGCTACTCAGATAGCTATCAATCTCTGCTTAAATACACCCAATGACTTGGCCTCCACTGTCGCCCGTGGCCACAAATTCCATAGATTCATCACCCTCTGGCTAAAAAAATTTCTTCACATTTCTGTTCCGAATGGGCACCCTTCAATCCTTAAGTCATGCCCTCTCGTACTAGACTCCCCCATCATAGGAAACAACTTTGCCACATCCACTCTGTCCATGCCTTTCAACATTCGAAATGTTTCTATGAGGTCCCCCCTCATTCTTCTAAACTCCAAGGAATACAGTCCAAGAGCGGACAAACGTTCCTCATATGTTAACCCTCTCATTCCCGGAATCATTCTAGTGAATCTTCTCTGTACCCTTTCCAACGTCAGCACATCCTTTTTTAAATAAGGAGCCCAAAACTGCCCACAGTACTCCAAGTGAGATCTTACCAGCGCCTTATAGAGCCTCAACATCACATCCCTACTCCTATACTCTATTCCTCTGGAATGAATGCCAACATTGCATTCACCTTCTTCACCACCAACTCAACCTGGAGGTTAACCTTAAGGGTATCCTGCACGAGGGCTCCCAAGTCCCATTGCATCTCAGAACTTTGAATTCTTTCCCCATTTAAATAATAGTCTGCCCGTTTATTTCTTCTGCCAAAGTGCATAACAATACACTTTCCAACATTGTATTTCATTTGCCACTTCTTTGCCCATTCTTCCAATCTATCCAAGTCTCTCTGCAGACTCTCTCTTTCCTCAGCACTACCGGCCCCTCCATCTAACTTTGTATCATCAGAAAACTTAGCCACAAAGCCATCTATTCCATAATCCAAATCATTGATGTACAATGTAAAAAGGAGCGGCCCCAACACGGACCCCTGTGGAACACCACTGGTAACCGGCAGCCAACCAGAATAGGATCCCTTTATTCCCACTCTCTGTTTCCTGCCAATCAGCCAATGCTCTATCCACGTATGTAACTTTCCCATAATTCCATGGGCTCTTATTTTGTTGAGCAGCCTCATGTGTGGCACCTTGTCAAAGGCCTTCTGAAAATCCAAATATACAACATCCACTGCGTCTCCTTTGTCTAGCCTACTTGTAATTTCCTCAAAAAATTGTAATAGGTTTGTCGGCAGGATTTTCCTTTAAGGAAACCATGCTGAGTTCTGCTTATCTTGTCATGTGCCTCCAGGTACTCTAACCTCATCCTTGACAATCGACTCCAACAACTTCCCAACCACGGATGTCAAGCTACCAGGTCTATAATTTCCTATTTGCTTCCTTGCCCCCTCCTTAAGTAGTGGAGTGACATTTGCAATCTTCCAGTCCTGCGGAACCATGCCAGAATCTATCGACTTTTGAAAGATCATTGCTAATGCCTCCGCAATCTCCACAACTACTTCCTTCAGAACACGAGCGTGCATTCCATCCGGTCCAGGAGATTTATCTACCTTTAGACTATTCAGCTTCCTGAGTACTTTCTCTGTCGTAATTGTGACTGCGCACACTCCTCTTCCCTGCCACCCTTGAGTGTGCGGTATACTGCTGATGTCTTCCTCAGAGAAGACTGATGCAAAATACTCGTTCACTTCCTCCGCCATCTCCCATTACAATTTCTCCAGCATCATTTTCTATTGGTGCTATATCTACTCTCACCTGTCTTTTATTCTTTATATACTTGAAAAAGCTTTTAGTATCCTCTTTTGAGTCATAGGTTGTAGAATCAGTAGTAAACACAAAATAATCTGCAGATGCTGGGATCAAAGCAACACTCACAACACGCTGGAGGAACTCAGCAGGTCGGGCAGCATCCGTGGAAACGATGAGTCAACGTTCCGGGCCAGAACCTGATGAAGGGTTCCAGCCCGAACCGTCGACTCATCATTTCCATGGTGTTGGCGTGAGTGAATTTATTCCCTTAGGTTCAAGAGCTTGATGGTTGAGGGGTAATAACTGTTCCTGAACCTGGTAGTGTGAGACCTAAAGTTCCTATACCTCTTTCCTGATGGCAGAGATGAGAAGAAAGCATGGCAGGGATGTTCATCATCTTATGATCATATCACCTTACTGCTAAGTGTGGAACCTTGCAGCCTATAATTTGCTCTCCAATGGGGGAACTTGTACTCTCCCAACTGTTCTATAGTAAAACAAGCCAAGATGAAGCTACAAGAAAGCACAGTTTTCCAATAAATGAAAGGGCCAACTTAAATACAGGCTCAGTGGAACACAAAGCACAAGACACCTCAGAAGGAGTAAAATGCAAGTGAGAATAAGGCATGCATTTAAGATAGAATGCACGTTTGTGAAAAATCAGCGACTCAGACTTTTACCCCAGCATGGACAACTAAATATTTTGTCACTTCACGACCTGAAGTTTGATTGATTTAAGCACCAGGCCAAATTGGAAAGGTCCGGTGTGGACCGAATTGAGGCAGTGGGGCCTGGGCCCGAGAGCAAGGAGCAACCTGAGGTTTGAACGATTTAAGTGCAGGGGCAGATTGAGAAGGTCAGAGTGTCAGGGCCAGAGGTGAGGGACAGGTCAATTCAATTCAGCTTGCTGCTCTGCGAGGTTTACTCATGTCCAGTTGAACTGAGGTTGTGGCCTGAAGCTATCGGGCTACTGAATCAGCTGTAGTCATGGACTCAGTGATTCACAGCTGTGGACTCACTTTGGTGAACTTCAGTCGTTTGCTTGCTTTTGTTCATTGCTCAATGCTTTTTTTTCTATCTTTGGGCATTTGACAGTCTTCTTTGTTTAAAATGGGTTCTATTGGGTCTCTGTGTTTTGTGGCTGCCTGCAAGGAGACGAATCTCAAGGTTGTATATCGTATACATACTTTGATAATATATGTACTTTCAACTTCATTAGAACAGTCAGGTACTGTACGTAAACAATCACTGAACTCAGCAGCAATGCCAACTTTCACTGGATGCATTGTTAAACCTAACAATGCCTCCAGTGACTAACATGGTAACCTGCCTTAATATCTATTTCCAGTAGCATGTACGTCCACTGTGAAAAGTGCTTTGAGGAGGTTGGTCACGTACATCAACTTCTGCCTGAGGAATAACTTGGATCCACTTCCATTTGCCTACCATAACAACAGATCAATAGCAGATGCTCTCCACTCAACTCTAGGACATCCGGACAATGAAGATGAGTACATCAGAATGCTCTTCATTGACTACAGCTCAGCATTCAACACTATTATCCCCACAAAACAAATCAATAAGTTCCAAGACTTGGCCCTTGATACCTCCTTGTGAAACTAGATCGTCAATTTCTTCAGTTGCAGACTCCAGTTGGTAACATCTCCTCCACAATCACAAACAGCACATGTGCAACACAAGGCTGTGTGCTTAGCCCCCTGCTCTCTTTGCTTTATACTTATGACTCAAGTATAGCAAACAACAGGAATTTTGCAGATGCTGGAAATTCAAGCAACACACATAAAAGTTGCTGGTGAACGCAGCAGGCCAGGCAGCATCTCTAGGAAGAGGTGCAGTCGACGTTTCAGGCCGAGACCCTTCATCAGGACTAACTGAAGGAAGAGTGAGTAAGGGATTTGAAAGTTGGAGGGGGAGGGGGAGATCCAAAATGATAGGAGAAGACAGGAGGGGGAGGGATGGAGCCAAGAGTTGGACAGGTGATAGGCAAAAGGGATACGAGAGGATCATGGGACAGGAGGTCCGGGAAGAAAGACGGGGGGGGGGGGGACCCAGAGGATGGGCAAGGGGTATATTCAGAGGGACAGAGGGAGAAAAAGGAGAGTGAGACAAAGAATGGGTGTATAAAAATAAGTAACAGATGGGGTACGAGGGGGAGGTGGGGCATTAGCGGAAGTTAGAGAAGTCGATGTTCATGCCATCAGGTTGGAGGCTACCCAGACGGAATATAAGGTGTTGTTCCTCCAACCTGAGTGTGGCTTCATCTTTACAGTAGAGGAGGCCGTGGATAGACATGTCAGAATGGGAATGGGATGTGGAATTAAAATGTGTGGCCACTGGGAGATCCTGCTTTCTCTGGCGGACAGAGCGTAGGTGTTCAGCAAAGCTGTTTGGGGCTCCCTCCTGGCACTTATCCGTGTAAGCGGAACAAGTGCTACACATGCCCTTACACTTCCTCCTTTACCACCATTCAGGGCCCCAAACAGTCCTTCCAGGTGAGGCAACACTTCACCTGTGAGTCGGCTGGGGTGATATACTGCATCCGGTGCTCCCGATGTGGCCTTTTATATATTGGCGAGACCCAACGCAGACTGGGAGACCGCTTTGCTGAACACCTACGCTCCAACTTTCAAATCCCTTACTCACTCTTCCTTCAGTTAGTCCTGACGAAGGGTCTCGGCCTGAAACGTCGACTGTACCTCTTCCTAGAGATGCTGCCTGGCCTGCTGCGTTCACCAGCAACTTTGATGTGTGTTACTCAAGTATAGCTACGTGACTAATTTTGCCATATTTAAATTTGCTGATGACATCACTGTTGTTGGCCAAATCAAAAGGTGGTGAGGAATCTTTTAAATTAACTTTGAACCATATCGTAGAGAGTCTGTGATTTTTCAAAGTATTATAAATAGAATGTAAACTATTTCTTGTAAATTTCTTTACCTCTACATCTTGTTCAGCAAAGATGGCAGCCTTTGGATTCTTCTCCACTCTGGGTTCCATTTCCATTTGGTTTTGGTTCCATTTCCTGGGGAGGCTGGCTGAACTGAAAGAAGGATGGTTCCCTGATTCCTTGTCAAGTTTGTCCTGAAATCCTGTGGTGGATCCTTTATTTGTACAAGAATATTGCGGTGCAAATTGGATGGGAGAGGAAGACTCCCTAGAAACCACTGACGACTTTACCTCAAAGATACTGGCAGGTTCGATGTCTTTACCAACATCCATTATGTCACTGGATCGAAAAGGCTTTTGGTAGCTGGTCTCAGGCCAACTGTTAGTCTCAACTTCCCTGGAGGGGTATAGCTCTCTATCAAGGCTTTGTGATCGCTTGCGGTCTTCAGGGGAAATCCGGTTACGCCGCGCTGTTCTTCCTCTCTGTTGCCCTCCTTTTCTATCAAATTTACTAATTAGCGTATCCACAGAAGAGAGAGGCTTGGTGTCTATCTCATTGACATCATTGGACTTCAATGAAATATCAGTAACAGAGGAAGCTTTGGCCAGTGGCTTTGGTATATTTGTGGAATTAGATACGGTATTAGTCCATGGTTTCTCCAGGTGCTTATGATCCAAGTTGCCATGATGTTTTCCTTTCCAATTGCTAACAGATCTCTCACCATCAGCTGAAGCAGCAGGGCTTGGGATCCTAAAACCTGGCCTTTCTTCAGGCAAAAACTGGTAGTTTGGGTCAATTTCTCTGGAAAGCTCTACTCCATCTGAAATGAGCAATGATCCTTGAGAATGAAACTTTCTCAGCTGCTCTTCCTGGTGCATAGGCCTCCGACGTGGCAAGGACAGGTGACCTTCATCGTGTGTGTATGGAAGGGTGTTTGTGTTATTTTGCACATATATTTTTGAATCATAAACATTTGCGTAACATTTGGATCCAGTCTCCTCATCAGAGCTAGTACACTGGGAGCCACTGTGAGATTGTGGCTGCACTGAGATGGTGTTCCCATATGGGTTTTCGGGCACTTCAAACTGACTTGCTTTTGAGTGTGCTGTTCTCTGCATCTGTGTGCCAGGTCGAGCATCACTGCTCCCTTCATGGATGCCACCTCTAGCATAATCCATTCTGCTTGATGCCCCAGGCGCAGAAGGCGCACCATCACTGTTATTCAATACCACAAACGGCTGTCCAGAAATCCCCTGGACTCTCACCACAACACCATAGGATCCTGATTTGGCCAAGTTCTTCTTGGGTTTCTTGACTTTGTTGGTGCCCTTGAGGTCATCTATGAATCGTATTTGGACTCCGTAATCCACCGGTGCCTGTTTGTCCACTGGGTTTTGCTCAACATGGCCATCCATTTTCCGCCTTTTAAGTATCAGACTCTCAGCTCCTGAAACAAAGCGAAAATAGTTAATGACATGGAGAACTCAAGGAAAACAGTCAAGTCAATCAAGACACAGAATTCCAAGTATTTCTTAATATTTTCATTACATCCACTTTTAACAAGCCAGCAGAATACTTCAATGTCAATGCAGGTCATTGGTGACAAACAGAAACTTCAGCTTGGTGCAGTAACTCAGCAATTAATCATTAACTTGCTTTAAAATGCAAGAACAAGATACACATTACATATTTTGTACCTCTGATGTTTGGACTGTGGGCAGGCAATTAAAGGCACAGAGCATCTGACCACAACCGACAGAAAGCTAAAGGATAAAAGGCACATATCAGTGCATGTTATCTCTCTGGGTTTCTAAATGAATTCCAACAGTGGATTAGCAAAAATAAAAAGGGCAGAATTAAAGCAGATGAAAATGTAAAAGGTAAATGCAAGGTCATCCTTTTTTGATCAAAGATAAGAGGGGAAAACCCTTCTCTTGCACAGTACTTCACTCATATCTCCATTTCTAATTTCAGTTTCTTATGCTGACTGACATTGACATTTTGCTTTCTGGCACCTTACTGCATAAACCTTACATTCAAATGTCATCATTGTTAAAAATATAACTATCTCTGTTATTCCTCTAGTCATAAAGGTACTGTCTAATTAGCAGAAATTAATGATAGTCACTCTCCAAATGATCTCTCAAGTGGTCACTTCTGAGTAAATAATCTCTTGGTGCAGTTAAAGAATAGCAAGTTGTTGCTGTGTTGCAATGAAACCAAATCTACATCTGTGCTTCAAACAATTCCAGAAGAATGCACTTTATAACAACTATATTTTAAAAAACAGCTGCTTTTCTGCTCTTAAACTCAAATTGAGTTGCCATTAAACTTGAGGTCAAGTTTATTGTCAATCATACCAATGTATACAGTTAAACTAAGTATTGTTCCTCTGGGGCCAAGGTGCGAAACACAGTACATACAGTCACACACAGAACATACAGTAACTGAAACTATCTTTCAGTTAGTCCTGACGAAGAGTCTCGGCCCCAAATGTCGACTGTACCTCTTCCTATAGATGCTGCCTGGCCTGCTGTGTTCACCAGCATTTTTTTGTGTGTGTTGCATGATTTTGTCCAAATTCACTCTCATATTAATTCAAGACCAAAATGAAGATGAGCTCTTTTTGTGTCAACTCTGCGTAAGTATCCATTTCTTTAGCTAGGAAGCTTACTTCACCACAGACAGACTGAACTACTGAGTACTTCTAGCGTAAACACGAGGAATTCTGCAGATGCTGGAAATTCAAGCAACACACATCAAAGTTGCTGGTGAACGCAGCAGGCCAGGCAGCATCTCTAGGAAGAGGTACAGTCGACGTTTCAGGCCGAGACCCTTTGTCAGGACGAAGGGTCTCGGCCCGAAACGTCGACTGTACCTCTTCCTAGAGATGCTGCCTGGCCTGCTGCGTTCACCAGCAACTTTGATGTGTGTTGCGAGTACTTCTAGCATTGTTTTATTTCAGATTTTCAGCATCTGCAGTATTTTATTCTTGCATTTATAATCCAAGACTTGAGTTTTATCTTTAAATATACTTCCACAGTAAGCACCAGAAATGTTTATCTCACAGGTATATTATCACAAAATTTTCCAGGCAAAGTTTTAACCAGTAATTTTTCTACAGATGTGGGTTACTAAGAATGATGGCTAAATACTAAAACTCATGGGTTCCCAACCCCGGAAGCCTGGGCATCAAATTCCCTGTTAGTGCCTTCAGATAGAGAGAAGTCTACATTGGATGCATCTCCAACTAAGAGTGTAAAGTTCAACCCCATTTAAAATACACTGTACCTTTTGACTTTGGGAATCTTGGCCTCTCATATAGGTCAAATTGCATGCTTTCCCTCATTTAGGCATTTTGCCTTTTATTTAAAGATCAGCATTATTGTCACATGTATTTTGAATCATACAGTTATTGAAAGCATACAGATATGCTTTGCTTTGTGTCAACAACCAACACATTCCAAGGATGCACTGAGGGCAGCCCACAAGTGTCATCACACTACCACACCAACATAGCATGCCCACAACCTACTCACCCATACATCCTTTGGAAGGTAGGAGGAAATCCACGCAGCTACAGGGAAAAAGTACAAATTCCTTACAGACAGCAGCGAGAATTGAACCTGGATCGGTGATCACTGATGCTGTAAAGTGTTGCACTATATTTGTGTTTGAATAATATAAAATACAACAGAATACAAAATATTCTAACCAAAAAATTAGAGGTAGCTGAAAGGCTGTTAAAAAAATCTAAAACAAAAGTAGCAAAGTTTTTGAGGAGGAATAAATTGAAAGAGGTAAAAGACAGCAGTTTATAGGTATATAGATGATAAGGAAATGTTTTTAGTGACAGAGCAGTTGTAGACATACATTTGTTACTTTGCAACAAAAAGATAGGAAACTCTTTACATAGGCACAACACAGCTGCTGTGACTATAAAGAACAATGACAATGTGGTCAGATTTATCAGATACTCTGGGGGAAAGATATAGTTTATTTTAGGACAAAATCTTAATGCAAATTTATGCTTAAAAACATGGCCGTATTGTCACTGAAAACACAGTCGTAATCTGCCAGTGGGTTGGAGACTAACCTCTCAGTTTTAGATTAAAGACCAATTCCAGTTGGAAGCAAACCCCTCTTTCCAATCTCATGGGGGGAGTGGGGGGAGGCAAGTTCAAGACAGAATTAGCATATGCTGGTAAAACTCAATCCCTTAAACATTATTAGCATTTGGGACCTCCACCAAAATTAAAAGTAATATGGCTGAAAATCTAATTTAGTATTCACAATTATTACTTAAAATATTTTATTTGTACTTGCAAGCAATCATTTTTAATCAAACTGTTGCCACATTGAAAAATAATGATCACATCAAGATCAGTTTTTATTTCAATTTAAAACAACTGGGAAATTAATTAATTTATCTCAATTCTCCCGTGAAATTTTAGGGGTGAATTTTAAATAGAAAAAGTTTAAAAAGAACATTTATCATAACTCTCGTGAGATCCAGTTAGTTTTGCAATGCAGAAGCAGCCATGTATTACCTGCTGGCTGTTGAGGCAATCCAAGACTAAGGAGGCAGAGTCTTAAAATTAGACCTGGCTCTTTCTGGAGTTCTGAAGGATACCGGACCTTCACCCAAAATTGGTTTCTCTTTGCACATATGCTGCATGACTGACTGAGTTTTTCCAGTAGTTTTGATCTTGTTTCAGATTTCAGTATTTGCATTTTTATTTGTTTTTCCTTCAGAGTGAATTTGGAAACTAGCAAAAATTTGGAAACTTTCTACAAACATTGCCATGCCAATATAAAATCAGAAATTAATAGGCTCTTGTTACTCAAAAATATTGAGTTTTTGGGGGCATATTAAGGAAGCAGATATATAGAGATAGACTACAGATCAAACACATGACTAGAGCAAAAAACTGGAATTAAATGCCCTTTTTACTTCCAGGTTCATCCTGTCTCAACACCATTCAGAAATGCCACTCTAGACTACATAATTCTGAATTCCCAAATGCTCCTATTGATAAATTCAATTGTTGTATCACTGACCCATACTCCATTTAGAAATTCACGTTCAAGGTTACAAAGGAGGTTCAACAGCGGACTAGATGAGAATCTTGTACCTGCTGTACAAGAACTGAAAATTGTCCTATTAAGAGAGACCATACAACAACTTAAATAATTAGACAGGCAGTTGTATTAAATGATAAGTTTAAAGTAACATGGGGGAATTGGGGATGTACACAAAACTTGTTCTTGTGTACAGGAAAGAATGATAAAAGTATTGCTATAATATGCTATGTTATTATTACACAGTCATGGAACACGACAGCACAGCAACAGGCCCTTTGACCCATCTAATCCGTACTGCAACATTGATCTGCCTAATCCCACTGACCTGAACCCAGACCACAGCCCTCCATACCCTTCCCATCCATGTACCTATCCAAATTTCTCTTAGGTGTTGAAATCGACCGTATCCAGCACTTGTGCTGACAGCTCCCTCCGCACACTCACCACCCGAGTGAATATCCTCCTCCATGTTGCTCTTAAACATTTCACCTTCCACCCTTAACCCATGACCTCTAGTTGTAGTTTCACTCAACTTCAGTGGGGGAAAAACTGCCTGCATTTACCCTATTTATACCCTTCATAATTTTGTATACCTCTATTAAATCGCTCCTCAATCTACTACACTCTAGAGAATGAAGTCCTAACCTATTCAACTTTTCCCTATAACTCATGTCGTCAAGTTCCAGCAACATCCTTGCAAATTTTCTCTGTACTCTTTCAATCTACTTACACCTTTCCTGTAGGAAGGTGACCAAAGCTGCACACAATACT
Organism: Mobula birostris; assembly: GCF_030028105.1. Lineage (NCBI taxonomy): Eukaryota > Metazoa > Chordata > Chondrichthyes > Myliobatiformes > Myliobatidae > Mobula > Mobula birostris. The sequence goes on from NC_092371.1 coordinate 12,679,620, forward strand.
CCAAATTAAGCCTCACCAACATCTTGTATAATTTCAACAAAACATACCAACTCCTGTACTCATACAATGACTTATGAAGGCCAATGTGCCAAAAGCTTTCTTTATGACCCTACCTACCTGTGACACCACTTTCAAGGAATCATGGATTTCCATTCCCAGATCCCTCTGTTCTACCTGGTTGGGTTAGTTCTCCCAAAGTGTAACACCTCACAAATGTCTGCATTAAATCCCATCTGCCATTTTTCCAGCTTGTCCAGATCCCGCTTCAAGCTTTGATAGCCTTCCTCGCTATCCACTACACCAATCTTGATGTCTTCTGCAAATCTGCTGATCCAGTTTACCACATTGTCATCTATATCAATGATCTGGATGATAATCACCAACTGACACAGCACCAATCTGTAAAGCACACCACTAGTCACAGGCGCCAGTCACACAGGCAACCATCTACTACCACAAAGTCAGTGTCTAATCCAATTTACTACCTCATCTTGAAAGGCGAGCAACTGAACCTTCTTGACCAACCTCCCATGCAGGACCTTGTCAAAGGCCTTGCTAAAGTCCATGCAGACAATATCCATTGCCTTGTCTTCATCAACTTTCCTGTTAACTTACTCTAAAAGCTCAAAGATTGGTTAGACACGACTTACCAAGAACAGAGCATTGCTGACTATCCTTAATCAGTCCATGTCTATCCAAATACTCATGTATCCGATCCCTTAGAATACCTTTCAATAACTTTCCACACTACCAACGTCAGGTTCACGAGCCTATAATTTCCTGGCTTATTCTTAGAGCCTTTCTTAAATAACTGAACAATGTTAACTCTGGCACTCACCCGTGGCTAAGGATGTTTTAAATATCTTTGCTACGACCCCTGTAGTTTCTGCATTAGCCTCCCACAGGGTCCGTGAGAACACCTTGTCAGGCCCTGATGATTTGTCTGCCCTGATTTGCCTTAAGACAGTAAACACTTCATCCTCTAATCTGTGTAGGGCCATTATTTCACTGCTGCATTGCCTCAAATCTATGGACTCTGTGTTCATTTCCCAGAAATACAGATACAAAAAATCCATTTAAGATCTCCCCGCCCATCTCCTTTGGCTCCACGCACTGATTACCATTCTGATCTTCTGGAAGACTAATTTTGTCTATTGCTATCCTTTTGCTCATAATAGAAGTAGAAGCCATTTCCCTATAGCCCTCCCGATTTCCTTCTTAAGTGTTCTCTTGCATTTCTTATACTTAACTACATCATTTGTTCCTACCTGCCTATACCTCCATTATTTTCCTTAACTACAGCCTCAATATTTAGAAAAACCAAGGTTTCCTAAACCTGTTATCCTTGCCTTTTATTCTGACAAAAACATACAAACTTTGCACCCTCAAAATTTCACTTTTGAATACACCAAGTACACCTTTGCTAGAAAACAACCTGACATGTCCTTTGCCAGATCCTTTTTGATACCATCAAAATGGGTCTTTCTCCAATTTAAAATCTCAACTCAAGCATCAGACCTATCCTTTACCACAATTACCTTGAAACTAATTGTATTATGATCACTAGATGCAAAGTGTTCACTTACACAAACTCAGATGGACCAGAAGTGGAAAGAGTGAGCCATTTCAAGTTCTTGGGTGTCTGTATCTAACCTGGTCCCAACATATAGATGCAGCTATGCTTCATCAGGAGTTTGAGGAAATTTGGTTTGTCAGCAAAAACACTCGAAGTTTTTACACTTTTACTGTGGAGGGCATTCTGACTGGCTGCATCATGGGCTGATATGGGGTGGCTACTGCACAGGATCAAAGTAAGCTGCAGAAAGTTGTAATATTAGTCGGTTCCGTTATGGGTACTAGCCTCTGTAACATCCAAGACTTCAAGGAGCAGTGACTCAAGCAGTTTCCAACATCAAGGACCACCACCACCCAGCACATGCCTTCTTCTCACTGTTACCATCAGGAAGGGAGGTACAGAAGCCTGAAGGCACACACTCAACGATTCAGGAACAGCTTCTTTTACTCTAGCCAACCGATTTCTAAATGGATATTGAACCCATGAACACTCCCTCACTACTTTTTTAAAATTTGCTTTTGAACTATTTATCTTAATTTAACACATATATACACACTTACTGTAATTCAGATTTTTTCTATAATTATCAAGTATCACATTGTATTGCTGCCACATACTTAAATTTCACAAAATAGGCTGAAGATACAAGATCATAAAATAAAGGAGCAGAATTGGGTCATTTGGCCCATTGAGTCGGCTCTGCCATTCAATCATGGCTGATCCTTTTTTCTCTTCCTCAACTCCATCTCTTCCTCAACTCCATTCCTCAGTCTTCTCCCCATAACCTTTGATGCCACATCCAACCAGGAACGTATCAATCTTTACCTTAAATACACCCAACAATCTGGCTTCCACAGCTGCCTGTGGTAACAAATTTCACAAATTCACCACCCTCTGGCTAAAGAGATTTCTCCACAACTCTGTTCTAAATGGATGCCCCTCTATCCTGAGGCTGTGCCACCATGGGAAACATCCTTTTCACATCTACTCTGTCTAGGCTTTTCAACATGTTAAAGTTTTTAATGAGAACACCCCCCCCCCACCCTTCCAACTTCCAGTGAGTATAGACCCAGAGCCAAACGTTCCTCATATGATGACTCTTTCATTCCCGAAATCATACTTGTGAACCGCCTCTGGACCCTCTCCAATGCCAGCACATCTTTTCTTAGACAAGGAACCCATAGCCGTTCACACTACTGAAGGTGCAGCCTCACCAATGCCTTATAAAGCCTCAGCACCACATCCCTGCTCTTGTATTCAAGACCTCTTAAAATGAATGCTAACACTGCATTTGCCTTCCTCACTACTGACTCAACCTGTAAGTTAACCTTTAGGGTGTACTGTACAAGGACTCCCAAGTCCCTTTGCATCTCAGATTTTTGGATTTTCTCCCCATTTAGAAAATAGCCTGCACATTACTTTCTACTCTAAGTGCATGACCATGCATTGTCCAACTTTGTATTTCATTTGCCACTTCCTTGCCCATTCTCCTAATCCAAGTCCTTCTGCATCCTATCCATTTCCTTAATACTACCTGCCCCTCCACCAGTCTTTTTCTGTTGATCAGTGTCAAATAAGTCAACCATGGTGTTTAATCTGATGGCCAAGCAGCTCAATTTTGGGTTCATCGGACCATAGGGCCTTCTTCAACTGTCTTCAAAGTCTCCCACATGCCTTCTGACAAACTCCAGCTCAGATTTCATGAGAGTTTTTTTTTTACCCCCAACAGTGGCTTTCTCTTTGCCACTCTCCCATAAAGCTGTGACTGGTGAAGCACCCAGGTAACAGTTGTTGTATGCGCAGACTCTCCCATCGAAGCTTGTAACTCCTCCAGAGTTGTCATAGGTCTCTCGGTGGCCTCCCTCACTAGTCCCCTTCTTGCATGGTCACTCAGTTTTTGAGGATGGCCTGCTCTAGGCAGATTTACAGATCAGCCATATTCTTTCCATTTTTTGATGATTGACTTAACTATACTCTAAGGGATATTCAGTGACTTGGAAATGTTCTTGCATCCTTCTCCTGACTTGTGCTTTTCAATAACCTTTTTGCAAAGTTGCTTGGAGTGTTATTTTGTCTTCATGGTATAGTTGCTGCCAGGATACTAGCTCACCAGCAGTTGGACCTTCCAGATACAGGTGCTTTTACTACAATTAATTGAAACACCTTGACTGCACACAGGTCTCCAAAAAAACAGATCTCCATTTAACTAATTATGTGACTTCTGAAACCAGCGATGATTTGGTATACCGTATTAAAAGGGGGTGAATACTTACGCAATCATTTTCTGTTTTATATTTGTAATTAATTTAGATCACTTTGTAGAGATCTGTCTTCACCTTGACACAAAAGTCTTTTTCTGTTCATCAGTGTCAAACAAGCCAAATTAAATGCACTGTGATTCAATGTTTAAAACAAAACATGAAAACTTCCAAGGGGGTGAATACTTTTTATAGGCACTGTATATATGTGCCTAGGACTTTTGCAGAGTACTGTCTCTCCTCACAAAAATACTATTACATGTGCACAAGCCATTTGGAAAACTCGTATGAAGTTCAAGTGCTGCCATTAATCTCTAAACAAATTATTGTCTGTAATTTAACTATCTCTCTTCAAAGGAAAACAAAAAATGGTAATTATTTGTATTTATTATAGATAATGCTACTACTTTAAAAATGCAGAACTGAGAACTTGCATCAGACAAACTAGGAAAAACTTCCATTTTTCACTATACAGGATATTTGATTTGAATAACTACTAAAAGAGCAATTTTCTTTTTAAAACTGTAAAGTTTATGATCAAAGCCAGTAAATTAAACCAACATCAGTGCCACTTCCTAAGTTCAACTCCCCAGGGTGACAAGGGGAAACTTCCATCATTATAAGATGCATGATGCAAATCTCCTGCTAAATCAACTACAACACAAAATAAAATCTCTAAATACAATTAAAAAGTATAGCAATCCTCTGTACAAATCTAAAACATATTATCCAGGAGAGATCACCTGAACCAACCTGGAGGAGACATAAAACATGCAATATATATTCCAATGGTGACATCTGCCCTTTTTTTGCTTCCCAAATGACCTACCTCTTACTGGGATTTGGTTCCACAGGAATACTGAACACTAGGACAAAGCCAGCATGATTTCCTTGAGGAAAAATCTTGCCTGATAAACCCCTGTTGGAATTATTTGAGGAGATTACAAGTAGGATAGATAACGGGGATGCTGTGAATGTTGTATATTTGGACTTTCAGAAGGCCTTTGACAAGGTGCCACACATGGGCTGCTTACCAAATTAAGAGCTCATGGCATTATAGGAAAGTTACTGGCAAGATTAGAGCATTGGCTGATTGGTAAGAGGCAGCAAGTTGGAAAAGGATCATTTTCTGGTTGGTTGCCAGTGACTAGGGGTGTTCTGCAGGGTTTGGTGCTGTATATCAATTTTTAGATGATGGAATAGACAAATATGATATCTTCTACTGTTGCACATTATATTTCCCCATTATCTTCCATACCTGCATGCAAGTTTGCATCCATGCCCAAGAACTCAAATCCCACTATTACCTCCAATAATATTCACTCTTACAATGTAACACTTTTGTGAGGCATCTCATAAAGCACCATTGCTAAGTTCAAATACACTCAGTGACCACTTTATTAGGTACAGCTGCTAGTTAATGCAAATATCATGTGGCAGCAACTCATTGCATAAAAGCCTGCAGACATGGTCAATAGGTTCAGTTGTTCACACCAAACAAACATCAGAAGGGGGAAGAAATGTGATCCAAGTGACTTTAGATTTATTAGTCTATATTTATTTGCTTTATGCACCCCTTCCTTTTTGAATGGGGGCATGACACAACCAGTTTTCTAATCATAGAAACATAGAAAATAAGTGCAGGAGTAGGTCATTCGGCCCTTCGAGCCTGCACCGCCATTCAGTATGATCATGGCTGATCATCCAACTCAGAACCCTGTACCAGCCTTCCCTCCATACCCCCGATCCCTTTAGCCACAAGGGCCATATCTAACTCCCTCTTAAATATAGCCAATGAACTGGCTTAACTGTTTCCTGTGGCAGAGAATTCCACAGCTTCACCACTCTCTGTGTGAAGAAGTTTTTCCTCATCTCAGTCCTAAACGGCTTCTCCTTTATCCTCAAACTGTGACCCCTCGTTCTGGACTTCCCCAACACCGGGAATAATCTTCCTGCATCTAGCCTGTCCAATCTCTTTAGGATTTTATACGTTTCAATAAGATCCCCCCTCAATCTTCTAAATTCCAATGAGTATAAGCCTAGTTCATCCAGTCTTTCATCATATGAAAGTCCTGCCATCCCAGGAATCAATCTGGTGAACCTTCTTTGTACTCCCTCTATGGCAAGGATGTCTTTCCTCAGATTAGGGGACCAAAACTGCACACAATACTCCAGGTATGGTCTCACCAAGGCCTTGTACAACTGCAGTAGTACCTCCCTGCTCCTGTACTTGAATCCTCTTGCTATAAATGCCAGCATACGATTCGCCTTTTTCACTGCCTGCTGTACCTGCATGCCCACTTTCAATGACTGGTGTATAATGACACCCAGGTCTCGTTGCACCTCCCCTTTTCCTGATCAGCCACCATTCAAATAATCTGTTTTCCTGTTTTTGCCACCAAAGTGGATAACCTCACACTTATCCACATTAATTTGCATCTGCCATGAATTTGCCCACTCAACTAACCTATCCAAGTCACCCTGCATCCTCTTAGCATCCTCCTCACAGCTAACACTGCCGCCCAGCTTCGTGTCATCCACAAACTTGGAGATGCTGCATTTAATTCCCTCATCCAAGTCATTAATATATATTGTAAACAACTCGGGTCCCACCACTGAGCCTTGCGGTACCCCAATTGTTCAGTATTTCTCCACAACCCAAGGTCTTCTGTAAGACTGTATCTTATAACTCACTAATCACTTCCTATTGGGCCCTAGGATGAAAGCCTTCAGGCCTGAAAATACATCAGTGACAACCCGCTTATCCAGGTAGACCCATTGTTTCAGCTTGTTGCTGCCCCACTGTACTCGTATCTGCATACCTCGACTCTGTTTTATCCCCCTTAGTTCAGTCCCTTCCTATCTACATCTGTGACACTTCACATGCTCTGGATCTTTTCAATTATTTCAGGTTCCCTGGTCCCCATCATTTTCACTATGGATGTCCACTCTCTCTACATCTCCATCTCCCACCAGGAAGGCCTCAAAGCTGTGCACTTTTTTCTGGACACCAGACCTAACAAGTTCCCCTCCACCACCACTCTCCTCTGCTAGCGGAACGTCCTCACTCTAAACGCATCGACTTCATCCACTTTGCCTCCATCTTCCACCCTGCCCTCAAATTCACCTGGTCCATTTCTGACACCTTCCTCCCCTTTCTCAATCTCACCATCTCTATCTCCAGAGACAGCTTATCCAGTGATGTCTATTATAGACCCATGGACTCTCATAGCTACCTGGACAATACCTCTTCCCACCCTGTTACTCGTAAAAACACCGTTCTAAAACTTCTGCCATCTCCCATGGAATCCCACCGACAAGCACATCTTTTCCTCCATCCCTCCCTTCACTTCCTGCTTTCCGCAGGAATCACTCCCTATGTGACTCCTTTGTCTATTTGTCCCTCCTCACTGATCTCCCTCCTGGCACTTATCATTGCAAGCGGAACAAGTGCTGCACCTGCTCCTACACCTCCTCCTTCACTACCATTCAGGTCCCTAAAACAGTCCTTCCAGGTGAGGTAACACTTTACCTGAGAATTTGTTGGGGTCATTTATTGTGTCCGGTGCTCCTGGTGTGGCCTCCTCTATATCAGCGAGACCTGACATAGATTGGGAGACCGCTTCACCAAGCACCTACCTTCATCCATCTGAAAAAGCAGGATCTCCCAGTGGCTACCCATTTTAATTCCACTTCCCAATTCCAATATGTCGATCCATGGCCTGCTCCACTGTCATAATGAGGCCACATTTAGGTTGGAGGAACAACACCTTATATTCCGTTTCGGTAGCCTCCAACCCGATAGCATGAACATTGATTTCTCAAACTTCCGGTAATGCCCCCCCCCCTTCATCATTTCCCATCCCCTTTTCCCTCTCTCACTTTCCTTGCCCACCCATCACCTCCCTCTGGTGCTCCTCTCCACCTCTTCTTTCTTCCATGGCCTTCTGTCTCTTTTTACCAATTTACTTCCCAGCTCTTTACTTCATCCCCTCCCCTTTCAGGTTTCACCTATCACATTGTGTTTCTCTCTTCCCCCTCCCCAACCTTTAAATCTACTCCTCAGCTTTTTTTCTCCAGTCCTGCCAAAGGGTTCCAGCCCGAAACATTGACTTTACTCTTTTTCCTAGATGCTGCCTGGCCTGCTGAGTTCCTCCAGGATTTTGTGTGTGTAGCGCAGATTTCCAGCATCTGCAGATTTTCTCATTCTCCCCAGAATGATTCAGTATTAATAGGATGCTCGTCATATCTTCTACTATTATGACTGATACAATATCTGTTTACCTCACAGTTCTTTGGGAAAATAATGTTTCCCCATTCTCAAAAGGGTTTACATACACTTTTCCTTTTTGAAACTGTTATTGTCTACATTTATATTTCTCTGTTATTATCTGCATTTAATTTTCCCTCCAGTTTACCCTCAGTTTAATTTCTCTCTTTTAAAACAATCTCTTGTTGTATTTTGAGTTTATCCCAGTGTTTGGATCAATCACCAGATTTGAATTGAATGGAATCGACTTTATTACTTACATCCTTCACATACATGAGTAAAAACCTTTGAGACGTCTTTGTCTAAATGTGCATTGTGCAATTTATAGTATTTTGTAATAAACAGTATGTACTATACTCTTTTTGGCCCTTTAGATATTTTCTTTTTCAAACCAATACCCTCCTTTATCTTGATTAGCTACAGCTGGTCCATCCCTTCTTTAGGATCTTTCCTCCTTACTGGCATATCTTTGTTTGCCTAGAAAGTTGACAAAACTACAATGAACAAGGTCAGCAACCTTATCAGGTTTACACATTTTCTGTTCTTGGAACTTAAAATTTCCTACAGCTGCATTTGACAACAGTGTTTATAGATGACTCAAAAAAAGTATCAAAGACAGAAGATAATTCAAAACATGTAATACTGTTAGTTTAAAAGTATGCATGCAACTTCATTTTTCCCTACTTCAGCGTGGCCCAAAGCATTCAGAGTCATTTTTTAAAGTTTAGTCAGTTTTGTGACATGGGAAATTACTGACAGTATAAGTGACAGTAAGTGTAAACATATGACAAATATGCTAGCACAAGATCGAAACCAAAACACTATTCTTAATGTGCTCTCAACCAAGGCAGTAAAGTTACCTACAATAAATGCTACATTGGGACAGCAGAAAATGATTAGGAATCCCATTTCAAGTTCAGCTTATTGTCAATCAACTGTAATTACGTGTACCATCAAAAGAAACAACATTCTTCTGGACCAAAGTGCACAACACAGTATATATAGCTCACACATAACACTAAGTAACATTGCCACAAATAAATTAATAATAAAGTACATATAAAAGTTAAAAAGTAAATAGTATAACGCTTCATACATGATAAGACCTGGGTGGTGGCAAGGAGTTCAGTAGTTTCACAGATTTTTCCCATCCTAACAGTTCTTGTCCTAATATTATATCACGCAGTATTATATTGTCCTGAATATTATACCATAATTTCCTACTGGAAGACTAGCATATGGGCATCGTATAAAGACAGATTGTTTTTTCTGCTTACCAATTCCCATAATCAAATAACCAGTATGTACACATTCAAGATTCTCAAACTGAACAGCACTTAAAGTATTCTTTTATCACTGCAAAGACTTTTAGAACAAGTCCCATGAAACCAATCAACACCTCTACAGGAGATTAGAGGTGGGGTGAGGGGTGAGATTGGTGAGTAACATCTCATATCAAATCATTATTCTGTTCTCATGGAACTATACATTCTAAAACTTTAGCCAAACATCTGTAAAGAGATTATACCCATAAGTGTCCCCTTTTTGATGAAAAGGATTTTAAAAGTTAAAAAGGTACCTCTTGTCCAAATGGACGACAGTAGTGCCCTTGATTTAGACTTTGGTTCACATGTGATTGCATCTGGAATGCAGTATAGTTCACTATCTAACTTCTCAAAATGGCATAGATAAGAGTCTCCAGAGAGACAGTGGAACATCCCTTCTAAGTCAGCACAGCTATGCAAAAAAGAGCCACAGCTGCACGTTATCTCACACGCCTAGATTGGGCTCAGTTCCACGAACTAATTAGCATTTTTCACTGCATCAATTATTAGAAATGGTAACAACAAATTAAATTGTTTGTATAACAAAAAGTTATAAAGCCCACCACCATCCCCAAGTAACTTGTTCCATGGTTTTTAAGAAAACTCTTCAGGATCTCTTAAATTATTTCAAAAAGCATCTGAAGTTAAATAGCAAAGTTCCTATGCTTCCTTGCAATTTCTTGCCTTTTTTAAAAATAACCCTTAATCATGCATGCCTTTCATTTACTCCCCAAAGCTCAATGTGGTATTGCTCTACCTTTCCCAACCTACCCCACAACAATATCCTGACAATCAAGACCACTAACAAGATGCTATAAGCATGCATAATCTATCATTTTGTTTCTCTTCTAAGGAATGACGAATGTCACTACCATCTCCTGTGCAATAACAGAATTGACTATCTGAGCAGAAAAGACCTCAAAACCAGAATCATTGAGAAACAGTGATCATACCCTCACAGAGCACCTATCGATGCAATTCCAATCACTCAATCTCAGCAAAATCCTCCCAGGCCATCATACTCTAAATTTTCTTAGCCACCTCTGATAAATGGACCATATTGCTGAAAACGAATACACTGAATGGCAAATCCAAAAGGAAGGGAAAAGTTACAGGAATCCTTAAGGAATTATGCAACATCTTCATCACCTTGCAGGATCACATGGTCCAGAACCATTAAAAATTGAACTGTACACAAGGCAGAATTACAATTGTTGTTGTTCCTTGTGGTGCATCAGGCGGCAACCTTGCCGTTTCTTTAACGGTTATTTGTTTTTTTTTAAAAAAGGAGGCCAAGTTGCTAGTTTGACACTCAACCAAGCACACATGTAAAGCGTGCAAGAAGCCAATCAGATTCGAATCCAGGATCATTTGCCTCCAAGTCCGGTGTTGATGCCATTATACCACCAGCTGGCTAGTACAATTGGAACTGATGTATTACTGTCACATGTGTCTAGATACAGTGAAAAGTTTTGCTCGCATACTGTTCATACAGATCAAATCATTATGTGGTGCATTGAGGCAGAATGCAGAATAAAGTGCAACAGTTACGGAGAAAGTGCAGTGCAGGTAAACAGTACGGGGCAACATCATAACGAGGTAGACTGTGAGACTGAGAGTCTATTTTAACCAAATTAGGGAACCGCCTTGTGGTCTCATAACTAGCAGGTTAGAAGCTGTCCTTGAGCCTGGTGGCACATGTTTTCAGGTTTTGTATCTTCTGCTCAATGGAATAGGGCAAAAGAGCGAAATTCTGAGTTGGGAGGGGTTTTTAATTACATTTACTGTTTTGCTGAGGCAGCAAGAAGTACGTATAAACAAGAGTCCACGGAAAGACGACTGGTTTCTTGATTCTGTGACGCACTGATGTGTGTCCAGAACTCTCTGCAGTTTCCAGCAGTTATCATACTAAGCTATTAGGCAACCAGGTGAAATCCCATCGGGCAGCTTTTGTCCCACCTGAAGATTTAGATTTTTTGAATAGGCATTGTCAACCACCTCAAACCCCAGTTTAGTGGAAATAGAAACAAATAATACTCAGCAAAAGACTTGCTCAAGAAAGAGTTTTCTATCATGCTACCATCCTGCAAGACAACAGGGAGATTACTTGATTTGAAAGCCATGATGAAAGTGCTCTGGAACAGAGTACTACAAAGTGTCACAGACAGGCTTAGGGAACCACATCATTCAGATTCCCCCCCCCCCCCCCCCCCAGTTTTCAGCGGGAGTACCAAAGAATCATTATGATGCTGGCTTACCAAAATCTGAAACTAGCTGAGCATAAAAATGTACTAAATGATGTGCCTGCATAAACCAAAAACTGCAGAGAGAAATAAGATAGAAGCTATAAAAAGCAATAAGAATCTATGAACTTACCATCTTAATTTGTTGGAAACTGCTCAGTGGTGTTTTCTGTGTTTGTATCCAAGAACCCATAAAATTAATACTTTGCTGTTTATTATTAATCCCAATGGATTACATATCTGATGGATGGACATTAACAACACTCAATACTCCCCCCAACATTATCTGCACCAGTAACATAACTTCCCAAAATGTTCAATATTTACAGAGGTATTACAAATTATACCTCAAGAGCAAAAGAATCAGAATCAGGTTTATTATCACCGGCATGTGACGTGAAATTTGTTAACTTAGCAGCAGTTCAATGTAACACAATCTAGGAGAGAGAAAAAATAATAACAACAAACAAGTAAATCAATTACATATATTGAACAGATTTTTAAAAATGTGCAAAAACAGAAATACTGTGTATTAAAAGTGAGGTAGTGTCCAAAGCTTCAATGTCAGAAGCATATTAACTCGAAAAAGGAAACGGGGTAAATACCTGAAGAGCAGGAAACAAAACTTTTAGGGTTTATGAGAATACAGGATTGGGTGAAACATACAGCTGAAAAATGAACTGCATGTTGGTCTCTGTGTTTACCATCATTATCCATCTCTCTGCTCAAAATGGATCTGCCTCCTCTTTCCCATATTCCCACTTTTTAAATATAGAAACCTCTCCTTTTTAAATATTTATTCCCTTTGAATTGATATTCATTGCTTCAATTGAATAATCATTCTACACCCTCTCTAACAGCAGTTAGCACCATCATGCAAAGTCCAAACTGAATGCCCAACAAAAACATTCAAAAAACTATCGATGTACCGTGGAGAGCATTCTGACAGGCTGCTTCACTGTCTGGTATTGGGAGGGAGCGGGGCCCAATGCACAGGACCGAAAGAAGCTGCAGAGGGTCATAAATTTAGTCGGTTCCATCCTGGGTACTAGCTTACAAAGTACCCAGAACATCTTCAAGGAGCAGCGTCTCAGAAAGGCAGCGCACATTATTAACGTCCCTGAGTACCCAGGGCACACACCCTTTTCTTATTATTCCCTGGAGCGTAGAAGAATGAGGGGAGATTTGATAGAGGTATATAAAATTATGATGAGTATAGATAGAGTGAATGCAAGTAGGCTTTTTCCACTGAGGCAAGGGGAGGAAAAAAAACCAGAGGACATGGGTTAAGGGTGAGGGGGGAAAAGTTTAAAGGGAACATTAGGGGGGGCTTCTTCACACAGAGAGTGGTGGGAGTATGGAATGAGCTGCCAGACGAGGTGGTAAATGCGGGTTCTTTTTTAACATTTAAGAATAAATTGGATAGATACATGGATGGGAGGTGTATGGAGGGATATGGTCCGTGTGCAGGTCAGTGGGACTAGGCAGAAAATGGTTCGGCACAGCCAAGAAGGGCCAAAAGGCCTGTTTCTGTGCTGTAGTTTTTCTATGGTTTCTAATCTCCCCATGATTAGACGCATCATTGCATTACTTTTGAATTGTAATGGTTCATGCTCATATAGTGACTATTATTCAACAGTCCCAATCCAAAATAATCAAAGTCAAAGTGAAATTTATTATCGAAGTATATATATATCATGTTATACTACCATTACATTCATCTTCTTACAGGCATTTACAATAAATACTATGGAGTTTACAAAAAAGCTTTATGGCATGATTAGCAAGTAGCATACAGAACTAGATGAGTATTTTAGTATGAAGACAGAAGTGGAAATTTTCAAAAAGGTAACAGACATCACGGCATGAATGACTCCAACCCCTACTCTCTAAGACCTACTCAGAAAAGTATGTTATCACCCATCTTCAGAATCACACACTGCCATGAAATGCCATAATAAGACACCATTTTGTTCCAAAACACACTTGACTAAATATCAATAAATGTAACACACACTAGTCTTCCCAAACAAAGCAGAAAAGTGCCAGACTACTGTTTGAACTGGAGTTGATTACTATAGTCAAATTGTAAGTGGAATAATATAAACAAATTAAGGACGAAAGCAAGGCTATAAAATTTGGCAATGTTTTCCTGCAGAGTATGGAATGATGTGAGGCATAGACAGAATGGATAAAACCATAAGGCCATAAGATATAGGAGCAGAGGTAGGCCATTTGGCCCATCGAGTCTTCTCCACTAATCAATCATGGGCTGATCCAATTCTTCCAGTCATCCCCACTCCCCTGCCTTCTCCCCATACCCTTTGATGCCCTGGCTAAACAAGAATCTATCTCTGCCTTAAATGCACCCAATGACTTGGCCTCCACAGCCACTCGTGGCAACAATTCCACAGATTTACCACCCTAAGACTAAAGTAATTTCTCCGCATCTCAGGTCTAAATGGACGTCCTTCAATCCTGAAGTCGTGCCCTGTTGTCCTAGAATCCCCTACCATAGGAGATAACTTTGCCATATCTAATCTGTTCAGGCCTTTTAACATTCAGAATGTTTCTATGACATTCCCCCTCCCCATTCTCCTGAGCTCCAGGGAATACAGCCTAAGAGCTGCCAGACATTCCTCATACTGTAACCCTTTCATTCCTGGAATCATTCTCGTGAATCTTCTCTGAACCCTCTCCAATGTCAGTATATCCTTTCTAAAATAAGGAACCCAAAACTGCACACAATGCTCCAAGTGTGATCTCATGAGTGCCTTATAGAGCCTCAACATCATATCCCTGCTCTTATATTCTATACCTCTAGAAATGAATGCCAACATTGCATTCACCTTCTTCACCACCAACTCAACCTGGAGGTTAACCTTCAGGGTATCTTGCGCAAGGATTCCCCAAGTCATTTTACATCTCTGCATTTTGGATTCTCTTCCATCTAAATAATAGTCTGCCTGTTTACTTCTTACAAAGTGCATGACCACACACTTTCCAACACTATTTCATTTGCCACTTCTTTTCCCATTCCTCTAAACTATCTAAGTCTCTCTGCAGACTGTTTCCTCAACACTAACCGTTCCCTCCACCTATCTTTGTATCATCCGCAAATTTAGCCACAAATCCATTAATCCCATAGTCCAAGTCATTGACATACATCGTAAAAAGCAGCGGTCCCAACACCAACCACTGTGGAACTCCACTGGTAACCGGCAGCCAGCCAGAATAGGATCCCGTTATTCCCACTCTCTGTTTTCTGCCAATCAGCCAATGCTCCACCCATGCTAGTGACTCCCCTGTAATTCCATGGGCTCTTATCTAAGCAGCCTCATGCGCAGCACCTTGTCAAAGGCCTTCTGAAAATCCAACTACACGTCTACTGCATCTCCTTTGTCTGCCCCGCTTGTAATTTCCTCAAAGAATTGCAGTAGGTTTGTCAGGCAGGATTTTCCTTTCAGGAAACCATGCTGGCTTTGGCCTATCTTGTCATGTACCTCCAGGTACTCCATAATCTCATCCCTAACAATTGTTTCCAACAACTTCCCAACCACTGATGTCAGGCTAACAGGTCTATAGTTTCCTTTCTGCTGCTTCCCACCCTTCTTAAATAGTGGAGCAATATTTGCAATTTTCCAGTCATCCGATACAATGCCAGAATCTATCGATTCTTGAAAGATCATCGTTAATGCCTCCGCAATCTCTCTACTTCCTTCAGAACCTGAGGGTGCATTTCATCAGGTCCAGATTTATCCACCCTTAGACCATTAAGCTTCCTGAGCACCTTCTCAGTCGTAATTTTCACTGCACAAACCTCACTTCCCTGACACTCTTGAATGTCCTGTATACTGCAGACATCTTCCACTGTGAAGACCAATACAAAATGCGCACAGTTCCTCTGCTTTCTCTGCATCTCTCTTCACAATATCTCCAGCGTCCTATATCTACTCTCGACTCTCCTTTACCCTTTATATACTTAAAAAAAAAGCTTTTAGTATCTTCTTTGATACTAGTCACCAGCTTCCTTTCATAATTCATCTTTTTCTTCCTAATGACCTTCTTAGTTTCCTTCTGCAAGTTGTTAAAAAGCTTCCCAATCCTCTATCTTCCCACTAGGTCTGGAACTCATGCTTAGCATCCATATGTTAACACTAGATGTCATGAGCAATAGAGCGAGGACTTCTGGAATCACTTCCAACACTGATCACAAGTAGAAGAAATGTGGGATTAATAAATTTAAAACATGATCTACCACTTTGGCTGCATCTTTGTATCCACTACATATTACTAAACACCCTCTATCCATGTTTGGACCCATGCAGCCAGTGCCATTTCTAGTTAAGTCCCAACATAGAATGATACTCATCAATTTTTGAGCAACAAAGCAAGTTGGCCCTTGAGGTCTACTGGGAAAGAGAGAACTAGAAGTAGCAAAGTACCCAGTCAGGAGAGCAAAAAGAGAACATGAGGTAGCTTTGGCAAATAGGGTGAAGAAACCTAATTGTTTCTATAACTACAATAAGAGCAAGAGGGAGAGAATGGGTCGATAAGTGCAGCCAAGGGAGATGGGCAAGATCTTAAATGAATATTTCTTAACAGTAGCAAATTCAGGGAAGAGAATAGTGATGGAGACAAGAGAGATGCTGTAATCTGGAGCAACAAAAAGTGCTGGATGAACTGAGCAGAGCAGGTCACATCTATAGAGGGAAATGGATAGTCAGCAGGACTAGAGAATAGTGATGTCTTGGAACATATCCACATTAAAGAAGAAATGGTGTTGACAGTCTCAAAGTGCATAAAGGTGGATAAATCCCTGGGGGCTGGCCAACTATATCCTAGGACATTGTGGGAAGTCAGAGAAGAAATTACTGGGGTCCAACAGAAGTAAACTGTATCATTGTTAGCCATGGACAAGGTATCAGAAGACTGGATGGTGATTAATGTTATTAAAGATTAGCTTTGTCATACAATTGTAAGAAAAAGTTTATGAACCCTTTGCAATTACCTGGTTTTCTACATTAATTACTCAAAATGTGGTCTGATCTTCATTTAAGTCACTGTAATAGACAAACATAATCTGTCTAAACTAATAACCCCCAAACAATTGTACTTCTCATCAACACCAAGGACACCAGTTAAACAATCACAGTCTAGGTTCAAAAAAAGTATGTGAACCTCTGGGCAAATGCCTTCTACAAAAGCTATTTGGAGTCAGGTGTTTCAATCGATAAGAGGTGTGGATTGTAGAGGTGCCCTGCTGGGCAAAAAAGACACACAAAGTCAAGTTACTGACAGAACCTGCTCTTCTCAAGAAAGATCTGTTTATGTCCACCATGCCTCAATCAAAACAACTTTCAGAAGACCTTAGAAGAATTGTAGATTCAGGAAACTGGAAAAGGCTACAAAAGCATTTTTAAAGACCCAAGTGTTCATCAGTCCACAGTAAGAGAAAATGTCTACAAATGGAGGAAATTCAGTATAGTTGCTACTCTCCCTAGGAGTGGGCATCCTGCAAAGATCACACCAACAGCACAATGAGCAATGCTGAAGGAGATGAAAAAACCCCAAGGGTTACAACAAAAGACCTGCAGAAATCTCTCGAACTTGCTAAAGTATCTGTTCATGTGTCTACTATATATATAAAAAAAAGGTGAAGAATGGTATGCATGGAAGGACACCACAGAGGAGATCACTTTCTCCAAAATAAACATTGCTGCATGTCTCAAGTTCGCAAAAGACCACCTGGATATTCCACAATGCTTCTGGGACAATGTTCTGTGGACAGATGAGACAAAAGTTGAACTTTTTGGTAGAAATGCACACCATTATGTTTGGAGGAAAAATGGCACTGCACACCAGCAGCAAAGCATCATCCCAACCGTGAAGCATGGTGGAAGGAGCATCATGATTTGGGGCTGCTCTTTGGCCTCAGGGCCTGGACAGCTTGCAATTGCTGAGGAACAATGAATTCAAAATTTTATTAAGACATTTTACAGGACAATGTCAGGGTACCAATCCGTCACCTGAAGCGTAATAGAAGTTAGATGACGTAACAAGACAATGATCCAAAACACAAGAGTAAAACAACAACAGAATGTTTTTTTTTAAATTGTGTTTTGGAATGGCCAAGTCAGAGTTTTGACCTTAACCCAATTGAGATGTTGTGGCATGATCTAAAGAGGGCTGCTCATTCAAGTTATCCCAGAAATATTGATGAACTGAAACAGTTTTTGAGGAATGGTCTAAAATTCCTCCTTGTCATTGTGCAAGTCTGATCAGCAGCTACAGGAAACATGGAGGTTCTACCAGTTATTAAATACAAGGGTTCACATTCTTTTTCCAGCCTGGACTGTGAATGATTAAACAATGTGTTCAATAAAGACATGAAAAGTACAATTATTTGTGCTATTAGTTTAGGCAGATTGTGTTTGCCTACTATTGTGACTTAGATGAAAATCAGACCAAATTTCACAGACGGATCAGAAGTGGAGAGAGTGAGCAGCTGCAAGTTCCTGGGTGTCAAGATCTCCAAGGATCTAACCTGGTCCCAACATATCAATGTTGTTATAAAGGCGGCAAGACAGCAGCTATACTTTATTAGAAGTTTGAAGAGATTCCGCATGTCAACAAATACACTCAAAAATTTCTATAGTTGTACCATGGAGAGCATTAATGACAGGCTGTATTACTGTCTGGTATGGAGGGGCTGCTGCACAGGACCAAAAGAAGCTGCAGGAGGTTGTAACTCTAGTCAGCTCCATCTTGGGTACTAGCCTACAAAGTCCCCAGGACATCTTTAGGGAGCAGTGTCTCAGAAAGGCAGCGTCCATTATTAAGGACCTCCAGCACCCAGGACATGCCCTTTTCTCACTGTTACCATCAGGTAGGAGGTACAGGTGTCCCCTGCTTTTCGAGCGTTCGCTTTACGAAACCTCACCGTTACGAAAGACCTACATTAGTTACCTGTTTTCGCTAACAGAAGGTGTTTTCACTGTTACGAAAAAAGGCAGCGCGCAATAAAAGGCAGTGCATAAAAAAAAGCAGCGCGCGCCCCGAGCAGCCGCTCCTCCCCCAAATTCGGAACTGCATTCTCGCCGGCATTGCTTAAACACGTGCCTGTGAGATCTGTTTGCAAGATGAGTTCTATAGTATCGGAAAAGCCTAAAAGAGCTCGTAAGTGTGTTACACTTAGCGTAAAACTAGACATAATTAAGCATTTCGATCATGGTGAACGAAGTAAGGACAAAGTGAGTTTGGCTTGTGGAAGTTGACGAAGATGATGTTGAAGAGGTTTGGCATCCCATGACCAAGAACTGATAAATGAAGAGCTGATGCAATTGGAAGAGGAAAGGATAACAATCGAAACAGAATGCAGTAGCGAACAGACCAAAAGTGAAGTTATCCAGGAACTGAACGTGAAGCAGCTGCATGAGATTTTCGCTGCAATGATAAAGTACGACATTAATTTTGAAAGGGTACGTTGGTTTAGGGCATATTTGCAAGATGGTTTGAGTGCTTACAAAGAACTGTATGATAGAAAAATGCGCGAGGCTAGCAGTCAAGCATACTGTCATTTTTCACGCCTTCCACATCAGCCACAGCAGACGACAAACCTCGACCTTCGACATCGAGGCGGGCAGACATGGAAGAAGATGACCTGCCTGCCCTCTTGGAAACAGACAACGATGAGATGACACTCCAGTGTCCCACCACCCCAACCCCCCCCGGCTGCGGATACTGATTCGCGGAGAATGCAGCAGTAGCTGGGAGGGACCCAGCACATCTTTAAGAAAAAAAAGCCAAAATAAACAAGCTAATTAATTAGGTGTCACCCAGAACGTAATTGTCAGCCCAGATCAGAGGCGATTGTGTCGCCTCTGATCTGGGCTGACATTTACGTGCCGGGTAACACCTAATTAATTAGCTTGTTTATTTCAGCTTTTTTCTTAAAGATGTGCTGAGTGCGTTCCAGCCACCGCTGTACCCCTGCATGCTTCGCGGCAATGTATCGGTCTGCGGCCTGGAGGGTGGGGACCACTGCACCACCCCAACCTCCGACGACTCAGCTTAACACACCACCAGTGTGCTCAATGTCTTCCCGATTCCCATAAGTGATACTACACTGTACATACATTATTTCTACTATATGTAGGCTGTGTATTTTTATGTGTTGTTTGGTATGATTTGGCAGCTTCATAGCTTAAAGGTTACTGGAGAGTGTTTTTGCCGAGAGCGCTTGCATGAGGTTTTCGCTACAGAGAACAGTGCAGGCAATGATTGTAGAGAAGTATTTCTACTTTATATAGACTATGTATTTATATCATTCCTGCTTTTACTATATGTTACTGCTATTTTAGGTTTTATGTGTTATTTGGCATGATTTGCTAGGTTATTTTTGGGTCTGTGAACACTCACAAATTTTTCCAATATAAATAAATGGTAATTGCTTCTTCGCTTTACGACATTCCTGCTTACGAACCGTTTCATAGGAACGCTCTACCTTCGGATGGCGGGGGAAACCTGTATAGAAGCCTGAAGGCACACACTCAGCAATTGAGGAACATGCTTTTCCCCTCTGCCATCCGATTCTGAAATGGTCTTTGAATCTTTGGACACTACCTCACTTTTTAAAAAACATACAGTATTTCTGTTTTTGCATGTTTTTTTTAATCTATTCAATATACATAATTGATTTACTTGTTTATTATCTTATTTTATTTATTATTTTTTCCTCTCTCTCTGCTAGATTATGTATTGCATTGAACTGCTGCTGCTAAATTAACAAGTTTCACATCACATGATGGTGATAATAAACCTGATTCTGATTACCAGGTAATTGCAAAGAGTTCATAAACTTTTTCTTGCAACTGTATGTACATCAAAACAGAGTGAAATGCACTGCTTGCTCAACAACCAACACAGTCTGAAGATGTGCTGCAGACAGCCCATAAAGTGTGGCCACGCTTCCAGCACCAAAATAACATGTCCACAACTTACTAACCCTTACCAGTACATCTTTTGTAATGTGGGAGGAAACTGGAGCACACGAAAGAGCTCATACAGTCACAGGGAGAACAGCGGTGGAAACTGAATCCTGATCTTCTGATCCCAGGCATGTTAACTACTATGCTACCATACATCTTTAAGGAGGGCTGCAAGGACAGGCTGTTGAACCTAAAATCAAGTGGTGGGAAAAGGTTGAAGGGGATTCTAGGGGAAAGGGGTTACCCACCTTTGGAAAACCAAGGACTGATTATTTACTTTCAAGATCGTTTTATGTCATTTCCAGTACACAAGTGTAGAGGAGAATGAAATAATTGTTACTCCAGATCCGATGTAGCACAATAAGAAAATAACACAATAATTTTTTTAAAAACACATAAATACATAAAATAGCTTATACATTGTACATAGATTTATTGCATGTCAATAAAGTGACAAGAGGCACAGGAGTATTTGTACATAAGGTGACTGAACGGAAATGATAAAATAGTGGTAGTTGCCGATGTGGAGGAGTGGGTTAGTGGGTGGAGATGTTGATCACCCTTACTGCTTGGGGAAAATAACTGTTTGAGTCTGGTGGTCCTGGTGGTATGGATGTTGTGTGTCCCGCTCCCATCAGGGAGGAGGCTAAAACAGTCCACAAGCAGGGTGGGCAGGATCCTTCAGGGTGTTACTGCCTTTTTCTGGTACCCATCTATATGCATGTCCTCGCTGGTGGATAGGTTAGTGCCGGTGATGTGTGGACAGTTTTGACAATCCGCTGTAGAGCCTTCCTGTCTGCTGCAGTGCAGTTTCCGTACTATACAGTGACGCACCATGTTAAAATGCTCTTTAAACCATAGACCCTATGACACAGGAGCAGAATTAGACCATACAGCCTATTGAGTCTGCTCTGCCATTCCACTGGTGATATATTATCCTTCTCTATCCTATTCTCCTGCCTTCTCCCTGTAACTTTTGATGCTGACTAATCAAAAACCTATGAATTTCCACTTTAAATATACTCAATGACTGGGCCTCCACTGCTGTTTCTGGCAATTAACTCCTCAGATTCACAACTCTCTGGTTGAAGAAATTCCTCATCTGTTCCAAAGTATTTCTGAAGTGTCATGTGCCCTGAAAGTACCCTGACTCCAACATCTTCTCAATTCAGGATAATTGGCCTAGAATTTCCTTTCTTCTGCCTCCCTCCATTCTCAAAGAGTGAAGCAAGATTTGCAATTTTTTAGTCCTCCAGAAGCATTCCAGATTCTAGTGATTCTTGAAAGATCATTACTAATGCTTCCAAAATCTTTTCAGCTACCTCTTTCAGAACCCTGGAATGTAGTCCAACTGGTACAGGTGATTTACCCATCTTCCCAAGTACCTTCTCCTTATTAATAGCAACAACACTCACTTCTGCCACTTACACTCTTGCATTTTTGGCATATGCGACTATCTTCCACAGTGAAGACAGACACAAAACAATTATTCAGTTCACCTGTCATTTCTTTGTCCCCCATTACAACTTTTCCAGCATCATTTTCCAGCGGTCCAATATCCACTCTCACCCCTCTTTAAAGATCTGATAAAACTTTTGGTATCCTCTTTTATATTATTGGCTAGCTTGCCTCCATGTTTCATCTTTTTCTCTCCTTATGTCTTTTTAGTTGACTTCTGTTGGTTTTTAAAAGCTTCCCAATCCTCTAACTTCTCTCTAATTTTTTTTGGCTATATTGTACTTTTGCTTTTATGCTGTCTTTGACTTTTCTTGTCAGCCACAGTTGCCTCATCCTCCCTTTAGATATGTCTTCAGCTTCGAGATGCATCTATCCTGCACCTTCAGAATTGCCCCCAGAAGTTCCAACTATTGTTGTTCTGCCTTCATCACTGCTACTGTCTTTGCTATCACTTTAGCCAGCTCCTCTCTCATGCCTTGATAATTCACTTTAACTCCACCGTAATACTGATACATCTGACTTTATCTTCTTCTTAAACTGCAGGGTGAATTCTATCATATTATGATCACTGCTTCCCAAGGGTTCCTTTACCTTAAGCTCCCTAATCAAATATAGCTCATTCTTGTAGGCATTCTATAAATTCCCTCTCATAATCCAGCTTGAACCTGATTTTCCCAATCTACCTGCATATTGAAATCCCCCATGACTATCAAAACATTGCCTTTTTTACATGCCTTTTCTATCTCCCATTGCAATTTGTATCCTACACCCTAGCTACTATTTGGAAGTCTGTATATAAACTCTTATTAGGGTCTTTTTACCCTTGCAGTTTCTTAACTGTACCCACAAGGATTCTACATCTTCCGTGCCTATAATCACTTCTGATTTTACTTGTTAAACCAACAGTCATCCCACTCCCTCTGCCTACTTCCCTGTCCTTTCGATATAAGGTGTTAAGCTCCCAGCCATGACTAAGTGATTCTCACAGCATCAATCCTGCCAATCTCTAACTGCACTACATCAAACTTATTCTGTATACTTGTCCATTCAAATACAATATTACTGTACATCTGTAGAATAAGACGAGTATAGATGTGCATTGTCCAGCTCTATTCATCCTCCTCAGAAAGGAGAGGCATTGATGAGCTTTTCTGACGGTGCAGAATTTATTCTGGGACCATGAGAGGTTGTGCGAGATGTGCACTCGCAGCAGTCTGAAACTGCTCTCAGCTTCCACTGCTATGCTTTGGTAAGTACTTTGATGATACATTTTACTTTGATTAGGTACAGTTCACATGGCTTTGTGCAATGGAATCCATGTCTTACAAATATAATTTAACTTTCTGATGATATGACCGAGGATGAAAGAGTACAAGGATATTGTCTACATGGATTCTAGCCTTTTCAAAGGCTCACTTTGGAGGCTGATCTGAAGAAACAAGTTACAAGGACAGACTCCCCCCTGCCCCCTCCCCCCAGAGTGTAGGGGTAACATTACAGGAGGTATATGAAAATCATGAGAGGCATATGCAAGGTGGATGGTCACAGATCCTGCCCCTGCCACTAAGTGTTTGTGGGGGTTGGGGAGGGGTGCGAGTAAGATCAAAAACCAGAAGGCATGGGTTTAAAGTTGAGAGAGGAAATTTTTTTTTGAGGAGACCTGAGAGTGATTGACTGCCAGAAGTGGTCAAGTGAAGTAACATGTACATGGATAGGAAGGATTTAGAGACATAGGGCTAAATGGCACTAGCTTGGGTAGGCATCTTGGTTGACATGGACGAATGGACCAAAGGGTGCTGTACCATATAACTCTGTAATTTTGATGCTCTAGGATTTTGCTGCATCTTGCAGGACAGCAAAAATTATACACTGCCTGCAAATCTACATTGGATCTTGATGTAATTTTTAAGCACAAAATTCCAGTCTGCTACTTCATGCAAATAAGTGGACAACATTAACATAAAAATTATCAGTAAACAAAACTGGAAGTGTTCCTTACACAAGTTTATGCAAGCACTGAAGATTGATTGTGCTGGAAGCACAAATAACAAATTCTTTGGTTAAGTGTTTCATATTCAGTACTTTCCTTCAGCAGACTCTATGATCGAACTACTTAATTTCACAACAGTTAATCATGGGCACGGAATGCACAGTAAATATTATCAACTCACAGAAACTTAGTAATTCTTTTGTTTGAAAAATTACATGGCAGAAATTCCAAACTAACTTACCACTTGGAGATTAATCTCTTGCTTTCTACTTCTGTAGGCAGCAATGACAGGCTCATTGTACCCTCTGTGGTCACTGAGTTAATCACAAATTTGATAATAGTGGCATACTGCTCCCCAAGACCACACAATCGGCACGTCCTTCCTAAATCATTGCTTTTCTTTCCTATCTTCTCTGGAGACTGGATTCCATCAGCAGCAACAAAACAAATACTGTCGAGGTAGGTTGTGAATATTACTGGTCCGAGGTTTGAAAGGCTTGTGAGGAGTGAATACAGGGGTTTGTCTGTCAATTTGGTAGCCCATTCATGCAAATAATAACTCTTATAATAACACAAGAGATTCTGCAGCAACAAACTCACAAAATGCAGGAGGAACTCAGCAGGTCAGGCATCTTTGGAAATTAATACAGTCGATGTTTTGAGTTGAAACTCTTCTTCGGGACTGGAAGGGGGGAGATGCGAGAATAAAAAGGTGGGGGGAGGGGAAGGTGCACTAACTAGGTGGTGAAGCCAGGAAAGCAGGAGAGGAAGGAATCTGATAGGAGAGGAGAGTGGACCATAGGAGAAAGGGAAGAAGGAGGTGATAGGCAGGTGAGGAGACGAATTAAGAGGTCAGAGTGGGGAATGGGGCGGGGGGGAAAGAGGGAAAAAAATTACTAGAAAAAGAAATTGACATTCATGCTATCAGGTTAGAGGCTACCTAGACAGAATTTGAGATGTTGCTTCTTCACCCTGAGAGTGGTCTCATTGGTGCAAGAGAGGGCATGGATCAACATGTCAAAATGGGACTGCGGATAGGAATTAAATTGGATGGAGCAGGGTATTCAACAAAGCAGTTCCCCAGTTTATGTAGGGTGTCTCCAATGTAGAGGAGGTTGCATCAAGAGCACCAGAAACAATAGACAACCCCAACAAATATGCAAGTGAAATGTTGCCTCAGCTGGAAGGCCTGTTTGGGGCCCTGAGGTAAGGAGGAGGTAAATGGGCATGTATGTAACATTTCTGGCCCTTGCAGGGATATCTGGCAGATTCGGCAGTTGCTGGAAATTGAAGTAACACACAAACAATGCTGAAGGAACTCAGCTAGTCAGGCAGCATCTATGGAAAGGAACAAAGAGTCAATATTTCAGGTCAAGATCCTGCTGCAGGGTTTTTGACTGTTTATTTCTTTCCATAGATGGGACCTGTCCTGCCGAGTTCCTCCAGCATTTGTGTCTTATTTATAATAATGCAACTGTTTTCTTCATTGCCATGCTGTGGGGCTGTTTCCACAGCACTTTAACTTGCCTACAATATGCCACAGCGCAAAAAGGCCATTTGAAAACAGGTTGGTCATCACAAGGGAACAGTTTTCAAACACAAACCAGCCATCTCTTCTGCATTCTTCTCCACTCATCTTTCCTGCCTGCTGCTGCTTCAAATTAGAATGCATACCCCTATAAAAGGGAAGGAACCTAGCTGCAATCATTTAGTTTTAATTGAAGACAAAAAGCAGCTGGAGAACTCTCTGAAATGAATCAAGCTGCCCAATGAATCAAGTCTTCTGATTTATGCTAAGATGATGTCATCGTGAGAACTCTATATCCATCACAAGCAGCGCTTAACATATGCAGGTAAATCAATGGATATGATACACCACCTTTTGTACGATTTTCCACTTAAAGTCATTGGTGTTCCCATAAAAGGCCATAATGCAGCCAGTCAATACACTTTCCACCGCACACCTACAGAAGTTTGTCGTCTTTTGATGACACATCGAATCTCCACAGACTGAGAAAATAGAGGTGCCATCATAGTTTCTTTGCAATTACATTTATATGATATTTCTGACATAAGGATCATCTTCAAGGATAATTAGGGATGAGCAACAAATGCTGACCTTTGCTAAATCATTAAAAAAATGAATAAAACTTACTTCTTGAAATTAAAACACCTTCTCACTTTTATTAGGTTACTACAATAAAACACAAATCGCATTCCAGCATACTTGCAAAAGCTGATTTTACTCCAAGTTCCTACAGCATTTAATTTGTATTTTAGTTGGATCATGGATCACAGAAAACGTGACATGCACAAACAAGAGAAAATCTGCAGATGCTGGAAACCCAAAGCACAAAATGGTGTAGGAACTTAGGTCAGGCAGCATCTACGGAGAGAAGTAAACAGTCAATGTTTTGGGCTGAGACCCTTCATCAGGTCTGGAAAGGAAGGGGGAGAAGTCAAAGTAAGAAGGTTGGGGGGGTAGTTAGTAGCACAAGGTGGCAGGTGATATGTGAAACTGGGAGAGAAGGAGAGGATGAAGTAAAGAGCTGGGAATTTGGTGAAAAGGATAAAGGGCTGGTGAAGGGGGAATCTGATAGGAGAACAGAAGAGCATAGAAGAAAGGGGGGGGGGGGGAGGAGGAGGAGGAGGAGGAATACCAGAGGGAGATGCTGAGCAGGTAAGGAAATCAGGTGAGAATGGGAAACAGGAATGGGGAATGGTGAAGAAGGTGGCAATTACCAGAAGTTCAAGAAAACATTGTTCACACCATCAGCTTGGAGGCTACCCAGACAGAATATGTACAGAACATTGGGACTGTGGGTCTTCTGAATCTCCTCTCCTTTCATGTCAGTATGGGATCAGAGTAACATTTGTAGTTTCTGTTTATGAGTCACCTTCAATGAGTCACTTCAATGTCAAAGGATCTGTCTTGAAAACTATCTATAGCTGCACTGACATTATGTACCTACAGTATTAGTCATAAATCTATGACTGATTTTAAAAGGTTACTGTTAATAGTAACCTTTTAAAAATCATAGAAACAAAGTTATACAACAAAAAAACAAAGGAATCAGAATCAGATTTATTATCACCAGACACGAGGAAATCTGCAGATGCTGGAAATTCAAGCAACACACACAAAATGCTGGTGGAACGCAGCAGGTCAGGCAGCATCTACAGGAAGAGGTACAGTCTCTACAGGAAGAGGTACAGTTGACGTTTCAGGCCGAAACCCTTCATCAGGGCTAACTGAAAGAAGAGATAGTCAGAGATTTGAAAGTAGGAGGGAGAGGGGGAGATCCAAAATGAGAAAAGATGGGAGGGGGAGGGATGGAGCTAAGAGCTGGAAAGTTGATTGGCAAAAGGGATACAAGGCTGGAGAAGGGAGAGGATCATGGGACAGGAGGCCTAGGGGGAAAGAAAGGGGGAGGGGAGCACCAGAGAAAGATATAGTGAGAGGGACAGAGGGAAAAAAAAAGAGAAAAAAAAAGAGAAAGAAAAGGAAAAAATAAAAAATAATAAATAAATAAGGTATGGAGTAAGAAGGGGAGGAGGGGCATTAACGGAAGTTAGAGAAGTCAACGTTCATGCCATCAGGTTGGAGGCTACCCAGACGGAATATAAAGTGTTGTTCCTCCAACCTGAGTGTGTCTTCATCTTGACAGTAGAGGAGGCCGTGGATGGACATTCCAGAATGGGAATGGGATGTGGAATTAAAATGAGTGGCCACTGGGAGATCCTGCTTTCTCTGGCGGACAGAGCATAGGTGTTCAGTGAAACGGTCTCCCAGTCTGCATCAGATCTCGCCAATATATAGAAGCCTGCACCGGGAGCACCGGATGCAGTATATCACCCCAGCTGACTCACAGGTGAAATGTCACCTTACCTGGAAGGACAGTCTGGGGCCCTGAATGGTGATGAGGGAGGAAGTGTAAGGGCATGTGTAGCACTTGTTCCGCTTACAAGGATAAGTGCCAGGAGGGAGATTGGTGGGAAGGGATGGGGGGGGGGAACGGATGGACAAGGGAGTCGCGTAGGGAGCGATCCCCGTGGAAAGCAGAGGGCGGGGGGGGGGGAGGGGAAAGATGTCCTTGGTGATGGGATCCCGTTGGAGGTGGCGGAGGTTACAGAGAATTATATGTTGGACCCAGAGGCTGGTGGGGTGGTAGGTGAGGACAAGGGGAAACCTATCCCTAGTGGGGTGGCGTGAGGATGGGGTGACAGCAGATGTGCGTGAAATGGGAGAGATGTGTTTGAGAGCACAGTTGATGGTGGAGGAAGGGAAGCCCTTTTCTTTAAAAAAGGAAGACATCTCCTTCGTCCTGGAATGAAAAGCCTCATCCTGAGAGCAGATGCGGCGGAGACAGAGGAATTGCGACAAGGGGATGACATTTTTGCAAGAGGTGGCTGTGAGAGTCCGTAGGCTTATAGTGGACATCAGTAGATCAGCTGTCTCCAGAGATAGAGACAGAAAGATCAAGAAAGGGGAGGGAGGTGTTGGAATAACACTTCCCTCAAGATGGAGCCATACTCAGGTTGGAGGAACAGCACCTTATATTCCATCTGGGTAGCCTCCAACCTGATGGCATGAACATTGAACATTCTCTAACTTCTGTTAATGCCCCTCCTCCCCTTCTTACCCCATCCCTTATTTATTTCCCCTTTCTCTCTTTTTTCTCCCTCTGTCCCTCTCACTATATCTTCCTCTGGTGCTCCCCTCCCCTTTTCTTCCCCTCTAGGCCTCCCGTCCCATGACCCTCTCCCTTCTCCAGCCTTTTATCTCTTTTGCCAATCAACTTTCCAGCTCTTAGCTCCATCCCTCCCTGTCTTCTCCTATCATTTTGGATCTCCCCCTCCCCCTTTCAAATCTCTGGCTATTTCTTCTTTCAGTTAGTCCTGACGAAGGGTCTCGGCCTGAAATGTTGACTGTACCTCTTCCTATAGATGCTGCTTGGCATGTTGCATTCCACCAGCATTTTGTGTGTTGCTTTAATATCACCAGCACATGTTGTGAAATTGTTTTGCAGCAGCAGTACAATGCAATACATAACAGTTTAAAAAACTATAAATTACAATAAATATTAAAAAGTTGAACTAGTGCAAAAAGACAGCAAAGCGAAAAGTACTGAGGTAGTGAACATGGGTTCAATGTTCATTCAGAAATCTGATGGTGGAGGGGAAAGCTATTTCTAAACTATTGAGTGTGTGTCTTCAGGCTTTTGAACTTCCTCCCTGATGGTAGTAATGAGAAGAGAGCATGTCTTGGATGATGGTAGTCCTTATTGATAGATTCATTTCTGAGGCATTGTCTTTAATGTCCTCGACGGCTAGTGCCCATGATGGAGCTGGCTGAACTTGCAACTTTCTGCAGCTTTTTCTGATCCAAGGAATAACAGACTTGTCTGTTACATAAGTTTGAGATGCAAATTCCTGCACGTCTCCACTATTTTGCCTCAAATAAATTATGCCACATGCAAGCTCTGGACAGCATCACCTGCTAGTCAAGTTTTCTTTCTCCTTCAAAGAGACCCAGAATTCCACAGTTTCACTCAACATTACGCAATCATAATAGCGCAAATGGTTCAATTATGGTTTAGGCAACTCTGCTGGAAGAACAGGCTCCAGCTGCATCTAAGTAACATCTTTTTGTTATGAGTGGGGAACAATTACTAACAGATTTTAAAGACACAGCACGATAACAGGCCCTTTCAGCCCAATTCCACTACATAATATACTGGGTGGGCACAGGAGTACATTCAGCCAAGATGCAAACTCATTCCACCAAGATGCAACACAGAGCGTCATAGGAAGTCATTCCTGCCTGTGGCCATCAAACTTTACAACTCCTCCCTTGGAGGGTCAGACACCCTGAGCCAATAGGCTGGTCCTGGACTTATTTCCTGGCATAATTTATAAATTACTATTTAACTATTTATGGTTTTATTACTATTTATTATTTATGGTGCAACTGTAACAAAAACCAATTTCCCCCGGGATCAATAAAGTATGACTATGACTATGTGACCAGTTAACCTGCTAACCTATATGTCTTTGAAATATGGGAGGGAAATGAACAAACTTAACTGACAAAAGCTGCAATCTCTCAAGGCTAGGCAATGTGCCCATTTCCTTTGAGCTTTGCTTTTCTTTCCAAAAATAAACATTGTTGTTGCAAACACTGGTGAGACCCAAGTTGGTGTACTGTGTGCAGTTTTGGTCACCTACCTATGGGAAAGATGTAAATAAAGTTGAAAGAGTACACAGAAAATTTACAAGGATGTTGCTAGGTCTGGAGAACCTGAGTTCTAAGGAAGGGTTGAATTGGTTAGGACTTCACACCCGAGAACATACAATATTGAAGGGAGATTTAATAGAGGTATACAAAATTATGAGCGGTATAGATAGAGGAAATGCAAGCAGGTTTTTTCCACTGGAGAAACAAGAGAAAATCCGCAGGTGTTGGTAATCCAAGCGACACACACAAAATGCTGGAGGAACTCAGCAAGCCAGGCAGCATCTATGGAAAAGAGTACAGTCAACGTTTCTGGCCGAAACCCTTGAGCAGGACCCTGCTGAAGAGTCTCGGCCTGAAACATTGATTGTACTCTTTTCCATAGATACTGCCTGGCCGGCTGAATTCCTCCAGCATTTTGTGTGTGTTTCTTTATCCACTGAGGTTGGGTGGTCTACAACCAGGGGTCATGGGTTAAAGGTGAAAAGTGAAAAGTAAGGGGAACATGAGGGGAAAAACAGGATCATGAGAGTGTGTAACAAGCTTGCACAAGTGGTACATGCAAGCTCAGTCTCAATGTTTGAGAGAAGTTTGGATAGTAGGGGTATGGAGGCCTATGGTCCTGGTGCAATTCGATGGGAGTAGGCAGTTTAAACCATTTGGCACGGACCAGATGGGACAAAAGGCCTGTTTCTGTGCTATACTTTTCTATGACTATGTGCTGGACTAGCTCAGCAAAGATGATGTGAACTTGAAAGAAAAGCTAGTTACTTGGCTCCAGACATAATCCATGCCTCATATTTTGTAAATGCTTAAAGGTATTCAATGGTATGATGGTGGAAAATGCTGGCTTTCCACCCTTTAAAATCAGTCTCCAGTAGTTGGACTGCATCAGCCAGGGCTCAGTGGTAGCAGTCTCACCTTGAATTCAGAGGGTCAGGTATTCAAACCATATCAATAAATTGGAGTTCATAGTCTTGGTCAAAATTCCCAGTGGTACACATATGAACTGATGGATTAGCTTTTAGATAAGGTGTTAAATGGGGTCCTGTGTGACCAAGGGATCGCAACTTTATTAATTAAGGAGTGTGGGAATTTTTGCCAGCATCCCAGCTTAATAGAAACCAAAAAGCTTTTAATTACTGTAGTGGAACTTTTTCATTAAATGGCCTAATACACATTATCACAGTTCTAAACAGATTGCATAATCAAAAGTATCCAAAAGTTTTGAATGGGCAGGATATGTTGAGATTATTGTTAGTACATAACGTCAGATCCTAGAGCCATTGAGTAAAAAAGAACAGGGATGTAACATCTTTACAACACTCTGGTTAGTATTGGTCACTTAAGGTTTTAAAGGTTCCAAGATGGCTGATAAAAATAGTTCACCAGAGTGGTTCCATGGATGAAAGATTTCAGCTACCAGATTGGAATGGGGAAACTAGGGAGTTGTTCTCCTTGGAGTGTCAGATACGACTTGAACCTGGAAGGCTTTGATGCAAGTTGTGATGGTGCTTTCAAATGTAGCCACAGCAGATGCATGCATTTCCAAGATAACTGGCCTGATGTGCCATATTGCTTTTTGCACTACAAAAACTTGCGACTATGGATTCACAGGATCTGAGCGAACTTGCCTTGGTCACAGATGTTAGCTGGTATATTTAAATCTTTATAGCACTTGGTCTAGGAGTTATTAACATTAAAAATAAGCACACTTTTTTCATAGGTATCTCCCGTCATAATGATTCTGTTGCTATTTAGACATAACTAAAATGAAGTCTGTCAGTACATGATGTTAATTATGCAATCTAACATTAATTAGTCTCCATCAGCTAATGGTATAAACTGGTTCCTACCATTTACTATGAACTGAAACTGCAATAAAACCGATCTATCATGCAAGAGATGAAATAACTGGCATCTTGCCAAACTATTGTGTCATTTTAATAATACCTTTACTTTCCTCTACCTTTTAAGTATTGTACTTTTGAGTAACTACATCTGTAAAATTAAGAATATTTAATCATCTTCACATTCATAAAATATAAATAAGGACAAAACTACTTAGCAACAGTAGTTTTCTCCACAAGGCAAATAGTAGTGATCGAAACTGCCACTCCTAGACTAAAAGATTACCAATCATTTCCACACCTACAGAAACAGGAACGAGGCCAGACATTCTTTAGTAAAAACAAAGTACAAATTTATAACTCAATGAGGATGCAAACAGCAGATTAAAACCTTACTTCATCATGCTCAGGCAATTATCTTTCTAAAATTCACTTGTGCATTTTAATTTCACAGTAAAGACGATTCCAGAGTAGAAATCATTCCTCAACTGATTCCAAAAGAGCAGTTGACTTTACTGAAAATGCGATAGCTTTCATCTAAAGATCTTGGAGCTGGTAAATACGTGCTCTACAGGTATATTCCCACCAAGAATGAGTATTTTGTTGATTTGGTGGATTAATGACCTTGCACAAATATGACAGACCAAATGGCCACCTGTAGTGACATTCTAGGAGTTAAATAATTCATTCACAATGTAATGAGCTTGCTGTAACACATAAAATGCTGGAGAAACTCAGCAGGTCAGGCAGCATCTATGGAAAGGAATAAACAGTCAATGTTTCATCAGGTCTAGAGAGGAACATGGAAGAAGCCAGAATGACAAATTATAAGCAGCCTACCTGTTCTTTTGGGTGGAAGGATTGAATTTGCTAAAATGCCAAGATCCAGCTCTACAATCTAATTGCACCTCCCAAACTCGTGACATCTACCACCAAGAAGACGCAGCTCAGCAGACACATGGGAACCAATTCTCTTTTACTCTCTTCATTTTCAAGCTCCCTTCAAGTCACACACCATTCTGACTTGGAAATATGTTGCCATGCCTTCATTACTAAGTTTAATTCCTGTACATTATAGTATAACAGAGCTCATGTATCTTCACAGGAAAAACTTCAGTGTTTCAAGGTAGTTCACCTCCATCAATAAATGTCAGATTTAATCGTGAGACCCTTATTCCAAGAAATAAGTAAGAAATTGTAACGATGTGGCAGGCATTACCCCAGCATGAACTATTAAGGAAAGGAATATTAGGAAGACAAGATAGGAACTAAACCTACCAAAAACCAGGTTTCTATGAACTGTCTCCACAATCATTACCAGTATCTTGATATTCATTTTAGAGAGGTTAATGAAAATTTGATTGTTTATTGTCATTCATCAGTACACAAGTGTAAAGGAGAATGAAATAACTATTACTCCAGATCCAATGCAGCATAAGAAAACACAATCAGCATAAAAAACTCAATTAAAAATAAATGTAAATATATTAAATTTGTTTATATACAAGAGACTTAATGTATATGCAAAAGCATATACTAAGTATCTGTACATAAAGTGATTGACAGGAAATGATAAAGTAGTGATGGTGTGGAGTGTGATGGGGTGGGTTAGTATGTGGAGGTGTTGAAGTTGAAGCATGTGGGGACAGCAGCCTGGATGAATAAAGTATTGAAGGTGTCTGTTAAAACGTCAGTGAGCTGGTGTGAACACTCCTGACTACTCGGACTGGGAGGTTGCTTGAACCAGCAACCTTACGAGGGTTGATTCTCTGCAGAGTCCTTCTCATGTGTAATGTTGTTACAGGCATTGGCTGCTCACCTGGAAGGTGGGTATAGCTTTTGTGGCTAGTGTTGAGTTGCATATTTTGAAGCACGCTTAAAAATTGTTTAGAACATCAGGAAGAGCGCTGTTGATATTGCTGTGGCTTGAT
This sequence comes from Mobula birostris, assembly GCF_030028105.1. NCBI lineage: Eukaryota > Metazoa > Chordata > Chondrichthyes > Myliobatiformes > Myliobatidae > Mobula > Mobula birostris. The sequence continues at coordinate 12,713,746 of NC_092371.1, forward strand.
CTTCTTCTGGATGTTTTAGAAGGTATGAGATGTAACAAATTCTACACCAAAAATACACATTTTAGCAATGCATGCATGTCAACTAAGCATTAATGAATTAGTCTCTTCTGGTATATAAATACTAAAGAACCCTGGAAACAATAAAAAATAAATGCAACAACTTCCACATATTTTTAAATTTTGATTATTTGAGCCAAGTTTTTCTCCTTTCCTAAGGAGTTACTGGGATACAAGCCAATTTCTGCCCTCTCTTTTTAATTTAAAAAAAATCAGGCCCAAGTGGTCAATCTTCAATGAGGAATGCTGACAAGCCACTCAACCATGAAGAGAACTTCAACAGTGAGATATTAGCCAATAAACACACTGGAAATTATAATTAGAAACTTGTCCCAGAATACTTCCTACATCGTCAAAAAAAGTTCATCAATGTAACTTTCAGAGGAGGCTAAAGAGAGCTGGATTTTGCACATCCATTCTCACATCATTCTACAGGTGTAGAGGAGAGAGCAACCTGACAAGCTGTATCACTGCTTGGTATCGACACTACACTGCAATGAATAGGAAGGCTCCACAACGGGTAGTCAAAACTCCCCACTGCAACACTGGTACCAGTCCACCGCCATCAAGGACACATATACAAAAAGGTGCAGGATAAGTGCCAATATCATCACGAGGGATTCTACACATCCTGCTCATGGACTGTCTATCCTAATCCCATCAGGGAGGCTACGTAGCATCCATGCCAAGACCAGACTCAAAAACAGTTACTTTCCCCAATCAATAAGGGTGATCAACACCTTCACTCACTGACTCCACCACTACTTTACTAGTTCCAGCCAGTCACCTTATGTACAGCCCAGGGTCACTTTTTGGACATTCATTCATATTTCAACTTTTCATATTTAAACTTTTATTTAATTCATATTTAAACTTTTCATATTTAAACTTTTATTTAATCATTATTGCGTTATCTTTTGTTTTTTTTTAATGCTGCATCAGATTCAGAGTGACAACTATTTCATTCTTCTTTATATTTGTGTACAGAAAATGACGTTAAACAACCTTGAATCTTTGGAGACAACTGCTGCATTGTTCAGTCCACAGTAGCTAAGACCCAGTTGAGGCAGGCAACTTTGAGTGATTTCTCCCACTCAGCACTGTATTTAATCTTTAGACCGTTAATATTAATTTTGTTACACTGTTATTGCCCTGTATGTTTTTCAGGGTATTAATTTACAATGCTGATATACAATAAGGGAAATAATTGGATACAATTCTCAACCAGCATTTTTAAAATTTTCAAGGACCAGATTTTGAGAACAGTTCTGCACACTCAAAACTTTTTCAAGTGCAAACAATCTTTGATGCAGTTACTGAAATTCAATGCAAACACAATTGAAGGGCCGAAACTGTGATCACAGATTGGTCCCAGATGAAGGATGGGTTTAATTATATATTGATTTTGTTTGCAAGTTGGTAAATACACAAAAATCATTGGATGTGGAAACCATACCTTCACAGTATCGCAAAGTAAGACATCAAAAGCATGCATTAGACTGATAAGAAAGAACAGTCATTGGAAGGGATGGAACTCATTCTGCTGTTTGTAGAAATGAACATATGTACATTCATCAGACCTTTGCATTTAATCATTTGGGAATTTATTCCTAGATAAGGATGTCCATAAGTCAAGCCTTTATAACCTGGGTTTAGCATGTTCTGTGAAACTGGAACCATCAGTATTAGCCTCTCTTCCTTCTTGAAAAGTGGAGTGACAGTTGCAATTTTCCAGTGTTCCACAATCTCTTCAGCCACCTCTTCCAGAATCCTGGGGTGTACGGTATCTGGTACAGGTTGCTTATCTACCTTCAGACTTTTCAGTTTCCCAAGAACCTTCTCTTTGTGTAAATGTGAAACTTCACACATTTCATGACCCTCAACATCTCGAACTTCCACCAAACTGTTAGTGTCTTCTACAGTGAAGAACGATGCAAAATACTTATTCAGTTCATCTGTCATTTCCTTTTCCCCTGTTACTACCTCTCCAGCATAGCTTCCAGTGGTCTGATATCCACCCTTGCCTCTTTTTTACACTTTACGTATCTGAAGAAATTTTCAGTATCCTCTTTAATATTATTGGGTAGCTTACTTTCATATCCCATCTTTAACTTCTTAATCATTTTTTTAGTTGCCTTCTGTTGCTTTTTAAAAGCTTTCCAATCCTATCTTCCCACGAATTTTTGCCCTCTCTTCGGCTTTTATAGTGGCTTTGACTTATCTTGTTAACAATGTTTAACACAGTGTGCTAAACAAATTCAAGCCTTTTAAATACAAGAACAAAGACCAAAACAAAATCACATTGTACTTTTTACAGAGAGCTGGTGGTAAAATGTTATGTCCAAAACAATTAAAGGCCTAACCTTATTCAAAGAACCACATAATTTATGCAGCAAGATCAGGCATGGTTTAGTATCAAATAACATTTGACCCACAATCTCACAGTATCCACCTATCCTTCCCATTCAGTGATATTAGAACTATCAGCATCCTGTGCGTAGCCACGTTAATATGGTCAGATGCTGAGTGTCTGAACAAATTATTCACTTCTTAAGATTAGAACCTTTCAATCATCTACAAGGTTCAACAGGAATAAGCAAAAGACTTGCTTGCTCCCTGTCTGTATGAGTGCAGCTCCAAGAATATTGACAAAGCATCTGATTCGTTTGGCACCTTATCCAACATTTTAAGCAATAACTCCTGCCACCAACATAACAGAAACATGTGGCAAATACAGAACGTAACTAATTTCTGTTTTTCTGACTGCAGCTTCTACTCTTAACAGCTATTACCAAAGAGGTCAAGTTCAGATAGATTAGAAAGTTACCATTAGTAGGCTTTCCCTCTAAAACCATCCTGGCTTAGTAATGTTTGCCCTTCTTCCTTTGTCATCAGGCCCAAGTACAAAATAAACTCTCCACCCAGACTACTGGGGGAGCACCTTCCCTAGAAGGACTGAAATGTTATGGTTCCTCGCCACAGAATTCTCAAAGTGAAATGAGCAACAGGCAATAGATAAAAGATAATTGATGCCCAAATCCTTAAAAAAAATTGTTAAAGGCACACACCTAAAAGTATAAAACACTATAACTACTTTGATCACTCTGTACTAAAATGGGCTTTAATTCTTTTTGTTCTGATTATTCTCTCGAAAAACATTATATAATTTATGCTTATCTTGTGAATATTAAGTCTCAGTTGCTCTGTCTTTGTGATGCTGCTGAAAGTTTTTCATTGCACCTGTGTACACATGTACTTGAGTATATGACAATTCACTCAACTTGAACAAGAACACTCACACCAAGAACAACTGCTGATCCAAGTAACCATGAGCTCTTTCCAAATTTCTTTTTCCTCTTTCAAAAGGAACTACTTTATTTGCCCTTAGTGAAAAAACTAATTGCTGAAGGAACTCTGAAGAGGCAAAAGGCTGGTCAATGTTTCAGGTTGTAACCCTGCATCATTTCATTCATAATTCAAACAGCTATTTGGAAAAGCTCACAATTTAGGTTTCACACTACACAGCTTTCAAACTACAGGGCAGCTCAAGATGCCTTAGAAAAAGGATTAATGTAATAATGTCCTGAAGAAGGATAGAACTAGAAGATGGCACCAAGAAAAACATTCTACAATGCAGTTATACCGGTCAGAAAGTTCTGTCACTGGTTGGACTATTCTGTGCCTACGATACAAAAGGCTTTAGCCATCATGGGCACTAGCCTTTCAAGCATCCAGGACATCTTCAAAGACGATGCCCTCAAAAGGCTGCATCCATCATTAAGGACCCCCATCTCCCAAGACATACTTTCTTCTCATTGCTACCATCAAGGTGGTGTACAGGACATACACTCAACATTTTAGGAACAGCTTCTTCCCCTCCATTATCAGATTTCTGAATGGACAATGAACTCATGTACTCAACAATTTTGCTTTCTTTTTCTGCACTACTTATTTAATTTTTATACAGATTTCTTATTGTAATTTATAGTTTTTTTATGTATTGTACTGCTGCCGCTAAACAAATTTCATGACATATGCCAGTGATAGTAAACCTGATTATGAAGACTGGAAAACTGAAAAGTATTCCAGTTCAGTACAACACAAGAAGTGCTGTGTATAAAATCCCAGTGGAGATGGCAAAGATATGCATGACCTATTTTCCACACTTGCAAACTACCACCAAAATGATACAAAGTAGAAGCAAGTATCTTTCTGAATGAAAGTCATTGTGTCAGTTCCGCTTCACCCTTAGATCAGCCGAACTGTTAGTCCCAACCCCGGACTAGTACGGCAATACAGAGTGAAATGTCAGAATTGTCAAGGATCCCTCCCATCCATCCAACAATCTCTTTGACCCACAATTATCAGGCAGGAGGTACTGTACCATTAGGACAAGAACTGCAAGGATGGAAAACAACTTCTTCCCCCAGCCCATGAGATACTGAACTCACTGCCACCAGCCAGGTCTCATCACCTATAAAGCGCCAGTAGCATTTACGGTTTACTTTTAAACTCGTATCATAAATGCATCTTTTACTAAGTGTCAATCTTCTGGAATATATTCTATTATTTGTTAATTGATTTGCTGTAATATTACTTTACGTGTGTTGTGTGTGTTATACATATTTGTCGTGCACCTTGATCCAGAGGAGCTTTTTCTCGTTTGGCAGTATACAAGTGTACGGTGGATGACAATGAACTGAACTTATTTGAGCATCCTCATAGCAGCCATTACGGTCTGCTTTGTTGCAGCATTATCTCACAATTTACAGAAACTACAGGGAACTGTCAGACCAGCAGAAAAGGCCGTTGGCTGCAGTCTACCATCACTGAAGGACTTTTATTTGTCCAGGACAGACAAGCAGGCAGGGAAAATCATTGTAAGACACTTCACACCCCGAAAACCTTCTTTTCCAAAAGTTCCCTTCTGAAAAACACTACAGGACTATTAAAATGAAAACATCACACCATCTTAAAAGATTCTTCCCCCAGGCAGTTAATCTGATCAACCATTCAAGTTAGCCGCTCCTACCCCTCTATCTATCACCTCAATCGCTGCTGTTTACATGGTAAATACTGTACATTCTTTATGTATGTATGTATATTTTATTCCATAGCTGTACTTTAACCTCTAACTTTATTCTTACATAATTCAGAATCAGGTTTAATATTACCAGCTTATGTTGTGAAGTTTGCTTAGTGGCAGTAGTACATTGCAACACATAACAAAAATCTACAAATTACAATATACATAAAAATTAAATTAAGTCGTGAAAGGAAGGAAGGATAGACAAAATAACGAAGTAGCGTTCATGGATTTATTCACCATTCAGAAATCTGATGGCGGAGGGGAAGAAGCTGACCCTGAACTGTTGACTGTATGTCTTCAGGCTCCTGTACCTCCTCCTTGATGGTAGTAATGAGAAGGGGGTCCTGAGTAGTGATGCCACCTTAATCAGACAATGCCTGAAGATGTCCTCGATGCTGGGGAGGCTAGTGCCCATGACGGAGCTGTCTGAGTTTACAACTTCCTGCAGCTTTTTCCAATCCTGTGCAGCAGTCCCTCTATAACCAGACGGTGATGCAACCATTCAGAATGCTCTCCATGGTAGAAATTTGCAAGTGTCTTTAGTGATATACCAACTCCTAATGAAATATAAACTCCTAATGAAACAAACTCCTAATGAAATATAGCTGCTGTTGTGCCTTATTTGTAATTGCATCAATATGTTGGGACCAGGATAGACTTTCAGAGATGTTGACACTCAGGAGCTTTAAAACTGCTGTTCCCTTTACTTCTGCTTTCTGAAGTACACAATCAATTCCTTGATCGTACTGACATTGAGTACAAGGTTGTTGTTGCGACACTACTCAACCAGCCAATCTATCTTGCACCTCACGCCTCCTCATCACTATCTGAAATTCTGCCAACTATAGTTGAGTCATTGGCAAATTTATAATTCTTCACAATTGTTGAATGTTGTTCTTTGTTGCATGTTGTGCCCTGATCACAGCAAATTCCTAATACATGTAAATGTATATGACAAATAAATTTGATCTTTAATCATTGACTAAACTGCGTGCCAAGGCATCCAGCAGGGACAAAGAATCTGTGGCACTATCTTGGAGAGATCTCCATGATATTGAGGACAAATGTTTATTCCCTAACTGTTGTTAAATATTGTTGTAATCATATTGTATTTTAGGAGACATTAAAACATGAGACTGCTGATACTGCGCACACAAAATGCTGAAAGAACTCAGGTCAGGCAGCACTGGGGTCACATATTGTAGCCAGAGTTGAAGGGAATAAACAGTCAGCAGTTCAGGCCTGGACCATTCATCAGAACTGGAAAGGAAGGGGACAGAAGCCAGAATAAGGAGGTGTGGGGAGGCGAAGGAGTACAATCCTGCCACTTATCCCAGCAAGCATGACAATCACAATAACCTGCCCCTATGCCTCCTCTCTCATCACCATTCAGTCCTTCCAGGTGAGTTGACACTTCACCTGAGAGTCTGTCTGGTCATCTACTGCATCCAATGTTCCTGGTGCAGTCTCCTCTACATCAATGTAGGCTGGGTGAGCGCTTTCATCAAGCATGCCACAAAAGGCAGGAGCTCCTGGTGGCTACCCATTTCAATTTGATTTCCCATTCTAATTCTAACATGTCTGCCCATGGCCCCCTCTACTGCCATAATAAGGCCAAGCACAGCATATTGGAGCAACACCCCATACTCCATCAGGGTAGCCACCCAACCTGAGGGCGTGAACATCAATTTCTCCAACTTCTGGTAATTTCTCCCCCTCCTCCTCCTCTCTTTTTCTATTCCCCATTCTGGTTCCCCTCTCACTCCTCCTCACCTGCCCATCACCACTCCCTGATTCCCTTCCTCCTACCCTTTCTCCCATGGTCCAGTCTCCTCTATTATATTCCTTCTTCTTCAGTCAACCCTTTACCTCTTCCACCTATCACATCCCAGCTTCTCACTTTATCCTCCATTCTCCACCCACCTTCCCCCTCACATGGTCTCACCTATCAGCTGTCATCTTGTATTCCTGCCCCCTCTCCCCACCACCTTATTCTATCTTCCTTTCCAGTCCTGATGGTCTGAGCCTGAAAGGTCGACCTGCAGAGTTCCTCCAGCATTTTGTGTGTATTGCATTTTGTAGGAGCTTGATGGGCACTTGATTAATCTTTTCTTATTCTGCAATATTAACAACTCAAAAATACTTAATTGGCTGTAAAATGTCAAGATCCCTTAACATTTTGGAGAAGCTACTAAGCTCATGAAATCAAGTACAGGCACAGGCACAAATTAAAGCAAAGACCACTTCTTTAATAAAGTGCTTTGTCAATCTTGTTTAAGGAAACCACAAATTCCCTGATTTGTTCAGTTTCTGGATCAAATTTTTCCAAATTTAGGGAAGAACATTATGAAAAGTTACAAAAATGAATTTAAGCAGCAAAAATAAAAACAAATTGAAGCATGAAATAGTCAGAAACTGAATGAATTGGTGCTAAATACTTGAACAAGTATTGTTAGAAATTTTAAACGAATAAGGGTTTCATTAGAAAAATATCAAGTGCCAGGCATGAAAACATTGTGAAAAAGCAAAACTGAAAAGTCGAAAACAGAAACTGCACCTGACAACGTTTCAAATTACATCTGACTGACAAATCTACGCACTACAAAATATTCTAATTTGCGCACAGAAACAGGAAAAAACTTAAAACTCGTGTAACTAAATCATTTAAGAAAACTTTTTGACACATTTCTGCACCATGTTGTGCCTTTTCAATCCAAGTGATGATACAGTATACTTCTCAAAAGAAAGAAAACCCTTATTTTCAGAGCCAAACATGCACCGAAGTTCCATTGACTTCACGTTGCACTTTATTTTTTTCCACCTTGTCGTCCCTCAGGGGAAGGAACGTCGACATTCACCTGGCACCGTCTGTTCAGAACGATTTAATCGTAAAAATAAAAGCTGTAAAGATCAACTTACCTCAGTAACTCCAATGTTTTGTCAATAGAAACCAGGTTCCCCCAAAAAAATTTTTTTTTAAATAATTGATCGCACTTTCACCCTCCTCACCGTCTCCAACCTTTACCTTTACCGCACTCTCAACCAAACCCAGCTCCTCTTTGGGCGAGGTGGGCGGGACAGTAGCGAACGGAAGTCCAGACGCTTTGCGCTCTCCGTTTCTGATTGGGCCGGCTGCCACCAGGACGCCCACACCATTGGTTAATCTCCATGTCAATTAAGTTAGAGCCCCCCCCCAGCTCACCGGCGATCATGAGGTTAGGTTGCAGGTAGGCGGGACGAATGTACCGTCGACGAAAGCTGTTGGAGAGCTGGAAGGACAGCGGGACAAGGTGTAAGAGAGATGGCCCGAAACTACGTAAGCTCTGACAGGACAATTATATATTAATCTAGTGAATAAAGAAAAATGGTATTTCTGCCAAGAAAGATGACAACTAGCGCAGAAACAGACCGTTCGGCCCACCATTGCACCCGTTTATACTAATTCCAACGCATTGGTTTCATAGTCTTCTGCGATTCAATCACTTGCTCATAAATAGCTGCCTTACCAGCTCGTAAAGCAGTACATTCCAGACTTTATACTTCGTGTGACCGCACCCCTATCCCTTCTACATGCTTTCTGCTTCTCACTTTAAACCCATGCCTCTTAATCCCCCATATAGGCAAAAAATTATTCCTTGTCTCATTATTTCACATGGTAGAGACCTGGGTGCCATCTCGACAACACTGAACCGTGACTCTGAGTCCAGGAACCAAGACTGAAATTGTTTAATGTCATTTCCACTACTACACCAAGTAAAAGGAGGACAAAATAATGGTTGCTCCAGATCCAATGCCGCACAGATGTGTGTGTGTGGAGTATGTATTGCACATTCTTCTCGTGACCGTGTGTGGGTTTACCTTGGATGCTCCATTTCAGAATCAGAATTAATATCACCAGCCTATGTCATGAAATTTGTTGACTTTGCTGCAATGCAATATACAATAATAGAGAAAAAACTGAATTACAGTATTAAATATTCAAAAATTCACAGGAGTACATTCAACCAGAGACTCATTCCACCGAGATACAACACAGAGCGTCATAGGAAGTGATTCCTGCCGTGGCTGTCAAACTTTACAACTCCTCCCTAGGAGGGTCAAACACCCTGAGCCAATAAGCTGGTCCTGGACTTATTTCCTGGTACAATTTACATATTACTATTTACCTATTTATGGTTTTATTACTATTTATTTATGGTGCAACTGTAACGAAAAGCAATTTCTCTTGGGATCAATAAAGTATGACTATGACTATAACTATGAAATTGAATAAGTGTGCACATAAACAGAAATAAAAAGAGAAGTGAGGTAGTGTTCATGGTTTCAATGTCCATTCAGAAATCAGATGGTGGGGGTGGGGGGAAGAAGCTATTCCTGAATTTTTGAGTGTGTGTCTGCTCGCTTCTGTACCTCCTTCCTGATGGTAACGATGAGAACAAGGCATGACCTGGATGATGGGGGACCTTAACAATGGATGCCACCTTTTTGAGGCATCATCGCTCCTTGAAGATGTCCAGGGTACTGTGGAGACTGATAACCTCCATTTTCCTTCCACGTCCCAAAAATGTGTTGGTTGGTAGATTAATTGGGAATGGAAATTTGCCCCCAGCATGTGATGGGGAGAAATTCTTTAAAAAATTACGCCCTGAAGAATGACAATGTGGGAACTAGAGTGGAAGCAGATTGCATAGAATTTTGGTGTGGCTAATTTTGTGCCTAAATTACAGGTAACAAAAAGAAACATCTTACTAACCATTTATCAGTGTATACCGCAGAACTGGTTGCCATCATTTTGAGCTCACGGTGGGTGGAGGAAATCTGTCCTTGCTACATTATAATTTGTTCAGATTCTTTTTCAGTTTTGACTAGTCTTAAAACAGGTCATTCTAGCAGTAGGTTAGATTTACTCCAGGAAGCTCTTCATACTTTATTTCATATTCAAGGTATTCATCTACAAGTTTTCTTCTTATGGGTCTCTTCATATAGAGGTGTTGAGGGGAATGAGCGGGTTGATTGTTTGGCCAAAAAAAGCTGTTAAAAGTTCATCTGTGGATATAGACCTTCCACTTAGGAAATCAAAGCTATGGGGTTGGTGGGGCTAAGAATTAGGGGATTACGACAAGATTTGAGGGATCATGGGCATAAGAGGAGACACCTTTCCAGAATACTTAAAACTGTTGGATTGATGGGAGAAAGGGGTAAAAAAAAAAAAGAAGGGAAGGAATTATATTGACTCAACTTAGAATTACACATACTAAATTATTCCTTATATCTTGTTGGAAAACATCACCTTGGGGTGTAGGCTTTGTCATCGTTATGAAACAGTTGAACACATTCTTTTACAACGTGAAGCATACAAGGTTGAAAGAAAGCAAATGCAGGCTACAGTACTAGCTTTGGGGGTTGGCAGTTTTCATTTATGGAAGTGACTAATTTAATTCACAATATTGTCTTTCATTATTTACAATCTATAGGACTTCTTGGGGTAATTTAGTTTTCCTTTGATAAAGAGCTAGTAGGGGTTTTATTTCCCAACTCTCTACACCAAACTCTAGTCCATTTGGTGGCGGTAATGCACCTTTAAATTGGACTGCCAACCGCCATTAAAAGTCAGAAGAAGACGATAACAAAAAGGTAAGTGGATTGCTAGGCAAAGTGATTAGGTTTAGATTGGGGAGGCAGGTATGTGATTAATAGAGCAAAGGTAATAGATTTCTGTTTGGGGCTTTTCACATTACAGTATTCCAAATCACTTTATGATCATAGGTGTACCTGTTGACTGCTACTGAAGGAATCTGTGCAAGTCCCCACCAAGAGGTGGAGTCTTACGTCACCGAAGTTGGACCCTGAGTCCTGCAACCAAGACTTAAATTGTTTAATGCCATTTCCAGTACACATGTGTAAAGGAGAACAAAATAATAGTTACTCTGGATCCGATGCAGCACACAAAAAAAGAAGATAAAGAACATAATAAAAAACACAATAAATCTAAATACCCAAGGTAGCTTATATAGGTAGATTGATTGTATGTCCGTCAAGTTATACTAGGGATAGGATGTCTGCACATAAGGTGACTGACAGGAAATGACAAATTAGTGGCGGATGAGAATGTGGAGGGGTGAATGAGTGGGTGAAGGTGAACCACAACACACAAAATACTGGAGGGTATTTCCTGATGGTGGGTGAAGGTGAACCACAACACACAAAATACTGGAGGGTATTTCCTGACGAAGGGTCTCGGCCTGAAACGTCGACTGCACCTCTTCCTACAGATGCTGCCTGGCCTGCTGTGTTCACCAGCAACTTTGATGTGTGTTGCTTGAATTTCCAGCATCTGCAGAATTCCTGTTGTTTGCGTTTAAATACTGGAGGAACTCAGCGAGTCAGGCAGCATCTATGGAGGGGAATAAACAGTCGATGTTTTAGGCTGGGAGCCTTCATCTGGACTTCCAGACTCGGCCTGAAACATTGACTGCCAGCAAATGAATCTCAAGGTAGTATATGGTGACATATATATACTTTAGTAATATTTTTTACTTTGAACTCTGATGGGGGCCTTGGTCTAGCAATGCATAACTTAAAGAGAATTACTCAGCACTTCCTCAATACTGCATTAGGCTTGTGAGTCCTCTGAATGAATCTTGAACCCACAATTGTCTGACTCATCCAAATGCCACAGGCCACACCTGAAGCATTCTTCTCCAAATAGGATATATTTATATATAGATGATTGCTGACAAGTACATTGATTTATTGTCTATGAAGTTCAAATTCAATTTTAAGTTCTCTGTTATTCGACCATATACATGTACACCACCAAATGAAACAACATTCCTCCAGACCTATTACCACAAAGACATTAACAAGTAATAAAGGTATTACAACACAAGTTTAAAAAGTAATCAGCATAACGTTACTGCTGCTTCACACATGATGAGACCTGGGTGGACAGGAAATCAGGGCGTTCAGTAGTCTCATGGCCTGGGTCGGGGGGGGGGGGGCGGTGGAATGTAGTTGTTTCCTATCCTAACTGTCCTCGTCCTAATGCTATGGTACCTCCTGCCTGATGGTAGGAGTCAAAGAGATTGTTGGACAAATGAGAGAGGTCACAGATAATGCTAAAGGCCCTGCGTGTGCAGTGCTCCTGATAAATATCTCAGATGGGTGGAAGAGTGACCTCAGTGATCCTGTCAGCAGTCCTTACAATCCTTTGTAGGAACTTGCAGTCTGATGCTTTGCAATTTCCATAACAAATGGGAATGCAATTGGGCATGACACTTTCAATGGTGCTCCTGTTAAAAATTGGATTGAATGTGAGGTGTTTGGGGGAGGCACCTCAATCTCCTCAGAAGCTGGAGACACTTCAGTGCTTTCTTGACTAAAGAGTGGTGAGGAGGGACCAGGAAAGATTGTCCATTATAGGCACTCCCTCATAAAAACAGAAAGTGCTAGAAGTATTCAGCAGCATTGAGAAGTGATGGAGAGTTATCATTACCCTTTGTCAAAAGTGGGAAAGAGAAAAAAAGATTTAAGTTGCAGAAAGATAGGAAGTGATAGATAGGACAAAGGGAGTATCTATGATAGGGTGAGGTTGCTATGGTGATACATGAGATTCTGCAGTTGCTGGAAATCTTGAGCAACATGCATGAAATGCTGGAGAAACTCAACAAATCAGTCAACATCTATGGAGGGGAATAAACAGTGGACATTTCAGACTGAGAACCTTCATCAGGACTAAAGCAACTAAACACTTGTGAAATGCAGAACTATGAGAATTACCCAGCACGTTAGACTGTGTTAAAGGAGAAAGAACATCTGACCCAAGGTTATGGATGGGTAACGACCAGTTGTGATTCAGTGAAAATTAAAATTATTGAACTGAAACTAATGGGTGATACAGTATCAGCACAGCAGTCAGCTGTAAAATTGTTCAGGGTTAATTTCATGTCGCTTTCTGTAAGGAGTTTGTACATGCTGCCCATGACAGCGTGGGCTTCCTCTAGATGCTCCGATTTCCTCTCATATTCCAAAGACATAGGATTAGTAAGTTGTAGGCATGCTATGTTGGTGCTGGAAGCATGGCGACAACTGTGGGATGTCCCAGTGCATCCTCTTACAGAGATGATTCTTCTAGTGAGCCTTACTATAACATGAGGTCAGAAACAAAACTATGATTAGGAGTGAGGTGAAGAATTAAGTGGGGAGTGATCAAAACTTTCAGTGTTACTCCCCGACTTCCCACTTCTTCTATCCCACAATCTGGCCTCTTACCTCTTCTTCTTACCTGCCTATCACCACCTCCTGGTGGCCCTCCTTCCTATCCATGGTCCATTCTCCTCTCCTATCAGATTCTTCCTTCTCCAGCCCTTTACCTTTCCCACTCACCTGGCTTCACCTATCATCTTTTAGCTAGTCCCCCCAACTTTTTATTTTGGCATCATCCCTCATCCTTTCAAGTACTGAAGAAGAGTCTCAACCCAAAACATTGTCTGCTGATTCATTTCCATGGATGCTGCCTGGCCTGCTGAGTCTCCTCCATCATTTAGTGTGTGTTGCTCTGGATTTCCAGCATTTCTGACTCCCTGACTAAACTCAGTTGCTCCACAAGGTGGTCACACGTCTACATTCAGTTCCTCCAATAAAGAGGAGGCCAAGTTGTGAGCACTGAAGTACACTGCAGTACACAAGAAGGTATGAAACTGGTTTGCTGCTTTGTCTAGGAGGACTCTTGTTTAACTGGGTTGTGGGAAAATAAAAGGCAAGTGGAAAGGAGTTGTGTTCCCTGCAGCTGCATGGGGAAGTGCTATGATAAGTGGAGTTAGAAGAGCAGATTGGGGAAATGCAAAGGCAACAATCCCCTTGGAATACTGAAAGCAGAGGGGCAGGGTCTGGTACTGGAATCTCATTGAAGATGGATGGAAAGATGTGTCTGTTTTTAGAATATCATTGAAGACCAAGGGGATGATATGTCTGGTACTGGAATCTCATTGAACATTGAGCGGATGATGTGTCTCTAAAAATGGCTTTAACAAGCACAGGATAGGGAAGTGAAAGGAAACAATCCAGTTCAAGTTTAATTGTCATCAATCATACATGAATACCCATGAACACAGCCAAACAGCAGTACTCTGGGGCTAAGGTGCAAAACATCTTTCCCTCTGTCTTCAAAGAGATTAGACACATCTTCCCATCCATCATCAATCAGATTCCAGTACCAGACTCATCTTCCCCTCAGACTTCAATGAGATTCCATCATGAGGCAGATATAGCACATAAGATAGTAGTAAAATGCAGTCACAGGTTAAAAAATAGTAGAAATCCCCATGTCCATGAATGTTGCAGCAGTCTGCAATCAAACATAATATAGCTTGTCTTTTGCTGAGTGAACACTGGAGAGCAGCACTGACTCCAATACGTCTCCGCAGACAATTGCATACAGGCAGTGTTGAAGCTTTGTCCTCAATACGACTGAGACTACACAGCTCCCCCACCATCTGTAGAGCACAAGGCACACATAGCACATACAAGGCAGTAGTAAAACAGAGTCACACAAATAAGAGCACAGACTAAATCTCTGGTTCCATGAACGCCACAACATTCTGCAGTGGCACACAACACAGCTTGTCCTCCACTGAGGGCAACTCTGACATCCCCCTCCCCCAGATGGCTGCAAACAGGCAACACTGTGGCTTGAGGCCTCGTCCTAGTCATGACTGAGGTGCCGACCAGTGATGAACTTAAAATTTTTAGTCTTTGACCACTTCGCCGAGCATCTATGCTCCATCTGCCAGAACAATCAGGATTTCCCAATGGCCACTCATTTTAATTCCACTTACCATTCCCATTCCGATATGTCCAAGCATGGCCTCCTCCACTGTCAGGATAAGGCCACACTTAGGATGCAGGAACAACATCTTATGTTCTGTTTGGGTAGCCTCCAACCTGATGGCATGAACATCAATTTCTCAAATTTCCAGTAATGTCTCCACATGCCCCCCCCTCACCATCTCCCATCCCTTTGTCCCTCTCTCATGTTATCTCCTTGCCTGCTCATCGCCTCCCCCTGGTGCCCCTCACCCCCCTTCTTCTTTCTTCCATGGCCTTCTGTCTTTTTCACCAATCAACTTCCAACTCTTTGCTTCATCTCTCTCCCTCCAAGTTTCACCTATCGCCTGGAGTTTCTCTCTCCCCTCCCCCACCTTTCAAATCTACTCCTCAGCGTTTTTTCTCCAATTTTAGCCTGAAATGTGGACTGTACTTTTTTGCATAGATGCTGCCTGGCCTGCTGAGTTCCTCCAGAATTTTGTGTGTTTTGCTCAGATTTCCAGCAAAATCTTCAGTTTCTGCTGTTGCTGTGGCTTGATATTGAAATTCATACTGAGTTTGGCAGCATTGTAAGGCATCTAATGTATTTTATTGCTGTCCTTTTCCAAGGGAAAAAGACATGGTCAAGAATGTCCTGAATCAGGTCAAGAATGTCCTGAATGAAGTATCTGTACTCATAACAATTTTCCAGTCCACCAACGCCTCCTTGATTTTAATTTTTTTTTCCCATAGCCTCAAACCTACCTAATCATCTACAACCCTCAAATATCTCTTGGCTCATTCAGTTCTTGGCACTTGAGCATCCCTGATTTCCATTACTCTGCTAATAGCAGGAATATTAAGCTCTAGAATGCTGCCCCTTCCTAAAACTTTCCACCATCATCTGCTTCTTAAATAATAAGCCCATAGGACCTCCAAGAAGACCACAACCTTGTGGTTTGGAGTCGTGTGTGCTTCATTGATCCAGAGAGCAATGTGTGCTGGAGTCAGGGCTTTATGCTTTGGCTCTTGGTAGGGTCTCCCATGCCAAACAGATCAAAGGGTAGAGGATAGACTAAGAATGGTTCACCGGTCCTCCAGGTTCAGGGGTTCAGCTCAGGCCAACAGCCCTGACTGGTAAACTAAAATTGTTACGGAAACAGCAATGAAGAAGTCTTCTACGTCTACGTGCGACGGTATTCCCGAGTCTCCACCAAAGACTTGCATGTTTGACAGTAGGGAAGACTTAGAGGAAGCTACTAGCAAGATGAAGGAAGCCCTGAACACCACCAGAGATAGAGGACCTTCATTGCTGCCCTAAGTGCCAGTGGCATAACAGGCATTTCAAGAAGACCATAATACATAGGAGCAGAATTAAGCCATTTGGCCCATTGAGTCTGCTCCACCATTCCATCATAACTAATTTATTATCCCTCTCAACTCCATTCTCCTGCCTTCCCCTCACCGTAACCTTTGACACCCTGATTAATCAAGAACCTATCAATCAACGCCTTAAATATACCCAAAGACTTGGCCTGCACAGTCTTTTGTGGCAATGAATTCCACAGATTCACCATCATCTGGCTAAAGAAAATTTTCCTCATCACTGTTCTGAATGGATGTCCCTCTATTCTGAGGTTGAGCCCTCTGGTCCTAGACTTCCCCCACTATAGGAAACATCCTCTCCACATCCACTCTATCTAGGCCTTTCAATATTCGATAGGTTTCAATGACATCCCCTTCATTCTTCTGAATTCCAGTGAGTACGGGCTCAGAGCCATCAGACACTCCTCATGCTCTAACCCTTTCATTCCCAGGATCATTCCCATGAACCTCCTCTGGACCTTCTCCATTGCCAGCACATTTTTTTTAGATAAGGGGCCTAAAATTGCTTGCAGTACTCCACAATGATATATAATGTGAAAAGAAGCACTCTCAATGCTGACCCCTGTGGCACACCACTAGTCACTAGCATGCAACCAAAAAAGGCCCCCTTTATTCTCACTTTTTGCCTCCTCCTGGTCAGCCAATCTTCTATCCATGCTGGTACCTTTCCTGTAATCTTGTCAAAGGCCTTCTGAAGATCCACATAAACATCCACTGACTCTCCTTTGTCTATCTTGCTTGTTATTTAGAATATAGAACATAGAAATCTACAACACATTACAAACCTTTCAGCCCACAATGCTGTGCCAACCATATAACCTACTCCAGAAACTGCCTAGAGTTACCCTACCGCTTTGCCCTCTATTTTTCTAAGTTCCGTGTACCTATCTGAATCTCTTAAAAGACCGTATTGTATCCGCCTTCACCACCATCGCTGGCAGTGAATTACACACACTAAGCACTCTCTGTGTGACAAACTTACCCCTGACATCCTCTCTGTATCTACTTCCAAGCACCTTAAAACTATGTGCCCTCATGCTAGTCATTTCAGCTCTGGGAAAGAGCCTCTGTCTACCCACACGACCGATGCCTCTCATACACCTCTTATACTTTATTATCACCAAGCAGTTGGTACTAGAACGTAAATCATCACAGCGATATTTGATTCTGTGCTTCACACTCCCTGGATTACAAATATTAAATATTAAAAATACTAAAAATAGTAAAAAATTAGTAAATATTAAAAATTTAAATTATAAATCATAAATAGAAAATAGAAAAATGGGAAGTAAGGTAGTGCACAAAAACTGAGAGGCAGGTCCGGATAGTTGGAGGGTACGGCCCAGATCCAGGTCAGGATCCATTCAGCAGTCTTATCACAGTTGGAAAGAAGCTGTTCTCAAATCTGGCCATACAAGTCTTCAAGCTCCTGAGCCTTCTCCCAGAGGGAAGAGGGACGAAAAGTGTGTTGGCTGGGTAGGTCGTGTCCTTGATTATCCTGGCAGCACTGCTCTGACAGCGTGCGGTGTAAAGTGAGTCCAAGGACAGAAGATTGGTTTGTGTGATGTGCTGAGCCGTGTTCACGATCTTCTGCAGCTTCTTTCGGTCTTGGACAGGACAACTTCCATACCAGGTTGTAGAAGAATGCTTTCTACGATGCATCTATAAAAATTAGTGAGGGTTGTAGTTTTCTCAGGAAGTAAAGGTGCTGGTGGGCCTTCTTGGCAGTGAACTCTGCTTGGTTAGACCAAGTCAGGTCATTTGTGATATTGACCCCGAGGAACTTAAAGCTTTTGACCTGTTCCACTTGCGCACCACCGATGTAAATTGGGTCGTGCAGTCCGCTACTCCTTCTGAAGTCAACAACCAATTACTTCGTCTTGCTGACGTTGAGGGATAGGTTATTGTCTTCGCACCATGCCACCAGGTTCTTAATTTCCTCTCTGTACTCAAACTCATCATTACGCGAGATACGGCCTACAATTGTTGTGTCATCAGCAAACTTATCTATTGAGTTTGATGGAAACTTGGCTACACAATCATGGGTGTACAGTGAGTACAGCAGGGGGCTGAGTACACAGGCTTGTGGGGCACCGGTGCTCAGAGTGATTGTAGAGGAGAGCTTGTCCCCTATTTTTACAGCCTGGGTCCTGTCTGTGAGGAAGTTGAAGATCCAGCTGCAGATCTGAGTGCTGAGGCCCAGGTTCCGGAGCTTAGGAATCAGTTTATTTGGAATGATAGTATTAAAGGCAGAGCTGTAGTCAATGAAAAGGAGCCTTACGTATGCGCCTTTATTCTCCAGGTGTTCTAAGGAGGAATGTAGGGCCAGAGAGATGGCATCTGCCGTTGACCTGTTGCTCCGGTAGGCGAATTGCAAAGCGTCGAGGTTGACCGGTAGGCTGTCGTTGATGTGTGCCATAACCAACCTCTCGAAACACTTCATAGCAATTGATGTCAGAGTCACAGGTCGATAGTCATTCAGGCATGCCACCTTGCTCTTCTTCGGCATTGGGATTATCGTTACCTTCTTAAAACACGAGGGGATCTTAGACTGAAGCAAGGAGCAGTTGAAGATGTCAGCAAACACTCCAGCTAGCTCGCTTGCGCAGGCCCAGAGAACCTGTCCTTATACACCTTATACACCTCTAACAGGTCACCATTCAACCTCCATCACTCCAAGGAGAAAAGGCCAAGTTCACTCAACCTATTCTCATAAGGCACACTCTCTAATTCAGGCAACATCCTTGTAAGTCTATCCTGCACTCTCTCTATAGTGTCCACATCCTTCTTGTAGTGAAGTGACCAGAATTGAACACAGTACTCCAAGTGGAGTCTGACCAAGGTCTTGTATAGCTGTAACACTGCCTCACAGTTCTCGAACTCAATCCCACGGTTGATGAATGCCAACATACCGTACACTTTCTTAACAATACTGTCTACCTTCTTTCCTCAAAGAGGTCCAACAGATTTGTTAGGCAAAATTTCTCCTTAAGGAAACCGTCCTCACTTTGGCCTATTTGTCATATGCCCCTAAGTACCCCAAAACCTCATCCTTAATAATGGACTCCAATATCTTCCCAAGCACTGAAGTCAGGATAACTGGCCTATAATTTCCTTTCTTCTGCCTCCCTCCCTTCTTTAGAAGAGAGTTAAATTTGTAATTCCAGAATTTGGTGATTCTTGAAAGATCATTTCTAAAGCCTTCATAATTTCTTCCGCTACCTCTTTCAGAAAACTGGGGTGTAGTCCATCTAGTCTTATGGACTTACCTACTCTCAGATTTTTCAGCATCCCAAGCACCATCTTGTTAGTAATAGCAATGAAACACACTTCTTCCTGACACCATCACATTTAAGACTAGTGAAGACAGATGCAAAACAGTTATTAAGTTTGACCACAATTTCCTTGTCCCCCATTTCTTTGCTCCCCCCCCATTACTACCTCTCCAGCATCATTTTTCAGTGGTCCAATATCCACTCTCATCTCTCTTTTTCCATATGTGAAAAAACGTTTAGTATCCTCTTTTATATTATTGGCTAGCTTAACTTCATATTTCATCTTTTCTCTCTTTATGACTTTTTAGTTGCCTTTTATTTGGTTTTAAAAGCTTTCCAATCCTCTATCTCACCAATAATTTTTGCTATATCATAGCCCTCTCTTTTGCTTTTATGTTGTCCTTGACTTCCCTTGTCAACCACAGTTGCCCCATCCTCCCTTTAAAATACTTTTTCGTCTTTGGGATGCATCTTTCCTGCACCTTCCAAATCTACCTGCATATTGAAATCCCTCATGACTATCACAACATTGCCCTTTTCACATGCCTTTTCCATCTCCCATTGTAATTTGTAGCCCCTATCCTGGCTACTGTTCATAGACCTATATATAACTCCCATCAGGGTCTTTATACCCTTGCAGTTTCTTAATTCTACCCACAAGGATTCTACATTTTCCAGTCCTATGTCACCTCCTTATAAGGATTTGATTTCATTTTTTTTTTACCAACGGAGCCACATCACCCCCTCTGCTTACCTGCCTGTCCTTTCAATACATAGTGTTGTCCTTGGATGTTAAGCTCTCGGCTAAGTATGAACTATCTGATGCCATGATCTTCTTTTAGCCATGAGTCAGCAATGCCCACAACATCATGCCTGCCAATCTCTGACAGCACTACAAAATCATCTACCTTATTCCATATACTGTCTGCATTCAAATATAACACCTTCAGTCCTGTATTCATCACCCTTTTTGATTTAGCCTACCTGTTACACTTTAACTCATCCAACTGACTGCAATTTTGCCCCATCATCTGCCTGCCCTTCCTCACAATCTCACTTCATACTGCATCTAGCTGTATACCGACTACCCCATCAATCTAGTTCCCAACCCCAACCCCACCCCCCCCAACAGCTCCAGAAAACCTGCCTGTAAGTATATTACTTCTTGATATTAATCTTTCATAATTATTCCAATCTACTGATTCATTGATGGTAAATGCAGTTGATTCATCATTAACCACTTTCAGAGTTAAAGGCACATCATTCAGCTCACACTTGGGGTTCTGCTCTTTACAGATGGCATTTCATTCTTCTGTAATTACTACAAATCATAATGAAAAGTTTCAAAATTCTGTGCATTTTATTTTCACAACGTATCATCAGCTCAACCAAAATCTGTCCATAATGAAGTTCTGGACAATGTGTCTTTCTCAACTTGGCTCAACTCTTCACCTTGGCGGACAACGTAGTTCAAGAATCAGCAAAGCCGCTCTCAAACTTAGCATGTTCAATAGCTTCAATAGGTACATTTAGTGTCAGAGAAATGTATACAATATACATCCTGAAATTCTTTTTCTTCACAAATATCCACGAAAACAAAGGAGTGCCCCAAAGAATGAATGACAGTTAAACATTAGAACCCCAAAGCCCCCTCCCCATTGTATTTGAAAACAAAGTTGTTCACCATAAGCATAAAAGTATTCAAGTTTGTGCCCTCAGCACCCTGTTTAATGGCATTAAAAGCTGGGACATGTACTCCAAGCAGCAGGTTGAAAAAATCTCCATCTATGATGTCTCAGAAAAAACCTCGGAGTCCCTGGAGTTTAATGAATCACTAGCAGCTGACTTCTGGATACCTGCAGGCTTCTCTGGATAGATCGTGTGGAGCTCATGGCTTCAGATAGTTAATACTTATAAAAATGGCCTTATGGAGTGTTTAAAGTTATGAAAAGCATAGATACATTGGCCAGAAAGTCTCCTTCCCAGGGTAGGGGAGTCCAAAATTAGGGGGCATAGATTTAGGGTGAGAGGGGAAAGATTTAAAAGGGCCCTGAGAGGCAGGTTTATCACACAGAGAATGGTGACTATATGGAATGGACCACCAGAGGAAGTAGCTGAGGGAAGTACAATAGTATCAACTAAGAAGCACTTGAATAGGTATGTGGAGGGAAGGGACCTAGAGGAATATGGGCTGAATGCAGGAGATTGGGACTAACTAGATGGACAACACGGTGGGCATGGACTCATTGGGCCCTAGGGCCTGTATATGTGCTGCATTGTTCTGTGACTCATAGAAGACCGTGCTTTATGGCCAATTCAAGCACCAGCTACAGCACAACAGAAGCCTGAAGCTGTGATACAATAACAAATTCAACGAAAGAAAGTCAGCATTTCCACTGATGGTTGGGAGAACCCTGCCTGTAACTGCAGAACTGCTTCATTAAAGCCACAAACAATAACATTGTCACCCATAGGAAAACCTGGAAGCGGACAGTACTTCACCGTCTGTCTGGCAAATGTCCCAATAACTCAAGCTTAACTGTCATTCAACCATACATGAATACAGCCAAGCAAAACATTACTCCTGCTATAGCAACTGTGGGAAGCTTCCCACTCACACAATTTTTCCAAACCATGAATAACATTATTAGGTCTACTCTGCTTTGTAAAGATGCTTACAAAATGGAAATATAATAGTTTGGCTTGGACGAGATGGGCCAAAGGGTCTGTATCTATTCTGAAGGGTTCTTGATGTGTCCAGAAGCATCAGTAGATGTATGTACACAGCTGACTCTATGACTTTATGCTGGATGGTTCAACTTGAAACCGGTCTCTATGACTAAAATTCTAGTCATCTAATCCAATATTCTTGTGTGTGACTTGTTTGGTATTCTGTTGTTACAAGTGAGGTGTAACTGGAAGCTGTTTGAATAATAATTTCCTTGCCAGTAGGACTATGATACTACTCAACAGCTCCACTGACAGGCAGTAAATTATAGTGCAGTTCTTTTAAACCAGGATAATCCTTTAGGTTGGACTGAAAAAAAGGTATAAAGCAAAACTTTAAGCCATTGATTTGTGTATTTCCTTCCATAGATGCAGCCTGACTTGAGTGTAAATGACAGGGTAAATGCAAGCAGGTTTTTTTCCCCCCACTGAGGTTCAGTAAGACTAGAATTAGAGGTCATGGGTTAAGGGTGAAAGTGAAATGTTTAAGGGGAACACGAGGGAGAACTTCTTCACTCATAGGGTAGTGAGAGAGTGGAACAAGCTGCTAGTGGAACTGGTAGATGTGGGTTCAATTTCAACACTCAAGAGAAGTTTTGATCCGTACGTGAATGGGAGGGTATGGAGGGCTATAGTCCAGGTGCAGGTCTATGGGACTAGGCAGATTAATAGTTCGGCACAGATTAGAAACCATGAGAGCACCTCACACCTGAATACCAGGTTCTTCCCAGTTATCAATAGGAAGCACCCTCCCCACAGTCCCAATTTCAGTTTTATCTTCCCTGTCCATTCCAGCCAATTTTTGTTGCATGCCTCTGGCCCTCTGAACCCAATCCCCAGCACCTTCACATAATTGGACCTGAAAGTGAAGGGGACACTGGATCGGTTGGGCCAGTTGCTGAAGAGCATGGCCTCACTCTTCCTGTGGTTAACCCTATCCCCGCTACTAACTCAAACTTGTCACAGATGCTGATAAACTTGTGAACTGACCTCGGGTCAGAGCAGAAGGTGGTGATGTTGTCCATCTACAGGGAGATTTATACCTGTGTCCCTCCACTGCCCACTAGTGTTACCCCTCTTATGCTCTCATTCTTCCTGTTAGCTTCAGCAAAGGGTTCTATACAGCACACAGACAAGACAGGGGAGAGACGGCAATCCTGTTTGACTCCAGACTTGATGGAGAAGCTATCTGTTTTCCACCCAATGATTTGGACTGCACTACAGATGCTTCTGTAGAGCAGATGGATCCAATTCCTGATTCCCTCCCCAATTCCTATTTTGGACAGTATGTCTATCATGTATGTATGTAATATCCTGTTGAAGGCTTTCTCCTGTTCCAAGCTGACCAGGCAGGCATCCACCCACCTTGTCCTGCACATAGGCAATGGTATCCCACAGTAGCACAGGGCTCTCAAAGATCTTCCTGTCAGATATAGCACAGGTTTAGTCCGGCTTGCTCCTGTTGGAAAGTGAAATTGGTGTCCAATTCTTGATGTCATTCCTTTCCCCCTTTCTGGTTGTAGATGGGTGTAATTACGCCCTTCCTCATGGAGTCTGAGTTGTTGCCTGCTAGAAGCATAGCATTGTACACATCCAGCAGGTTTGGGCCCATCCAATCCCACAGAGCCGAGTGAAACTCAGCCTGTAAAGTCGGGTCAAAAGAATTGATGGAGCCAATCAGCTCCTCCAGGGTCAGTGGCTGGTCCAGATACATGCTTGCTGTTATCTAACACTTATGTGATAGATGATGGGAAATTCTGGGAGGCTCTGGTCTTTGTCATACAGACTGGCATAGAAGGATCTGCAGATCCTCATTATGGTTCTGAGTCATCCTCTTCCTTAATGCTATGGATTACCGAACTCCCCACCCCCATGAACCCTTTAGAAATGGATCTGTAGAATCTGCAGTCTTTTGTCTCCATACAAGTTAGTGCAAATCTATCTCTTTCTCTAGTTTCTGGTATATACAATAAGGATATGGTGAATAAAATGTGTGCAAGAATTAGCCTATTATGAAATCAGTAGGGAGAGGCTAATTCTGAACTGATTTCCCCCAATTACAGAATATACACTCAGTGGCCACGATTAGTATACTGACTTGTTAATGAAGTATCTAATCAGCCAGTCATGTGGCAGCAGCTCAATGCATAAAAGGGTGAAGATATGGTCAAGCGGTTCAGTTGCCCGGTCGACTTGGGAGTTGTGACAGAAGTGGTGGTTTGGCATAATCTGAACTATGACTGGGTTGAGATGGCAGGTAGTAGTGGTGGAATGAAAGAGGAAGATGTAAGGGACTATGAGGAATGGAAGAAAGTGCAGACAGGTAGGAAAAGAGGAAATAAACAAGAAAATCATGATGGAGAACAACGATTGACTCAAAGGAAGTTGATAGAAGAAGAGATCAAAGTACTGTTTAAGTTTAAGCAAGGGATTAAAGTAAATGCATTGAGTCCAATAGTACTGACTAACAAACTAAAGAAGTTAATAGGATATAAGTATGGCAAAGATTCTGCATAATTGGGCACTGTTGTTTGAAAAAATTTGGAGCTGGGGGAGAAAGCAATGAAGGTACTAAATATTGGCAAAAGAGAAGTTATAGGAGAGAGAGTATGGGGGGGAATGGTGTTAAAGGGGTAATAATGGGATTACCAATTGGAGAAAACTTCAAGGAACTAAAGAAGAGTATTAAAGGAGTATTGGTGACTGAGATAAAGATTGAAAGCAGTGAGGAATGGAGGAAAGGTTGATAGCACATCTGTTCTGTTAATATTTCAGGGTTCAATCTTATCAGAAAAAGTAACAATGGGATTCATACACTCTAGAGTCAGAACCTATGTTCCACCACTACTTAGGTGTTATAAATGTCAGAGATATCCCTGCATCTAGTTATTTTTTAGATATTTACAAATTTGAGATTATGTTAGGAGATATATACCTAACTTCGAGGTTTTAGACAAACATGAGTCCCTGGAGGCAATAAATAAATTTGATCCTGTTACTCGTGGTGCAGTATCCCATTTTTATCAGATCCTACATAATGGAGCTCGGGTGAATACTACAGGTCTTAAACAGGCATGGGTGGATGACTTGGGTATAGAACTGACAGAGGAGGTCTGGGATGAGTGTTTAAAGGGTATACATGATTGTTCAGTCAACATCAGACCCAGACTTATACAGTTTAAAGCACTACATAGACTCCATTATCCCAAAGAAAAGTTGCACAGCTTCTACCCTGATGTTTCACCAGTTTGTAATAGATGTAAATCTGTGAACAGTAACTTGTCACATTCATTCTGTTCATGTTTTAAGCTTTATGCATACTGGAAAAGTATTTTTCACTGTTCCTCTGAGGCTTTTGGGAAGCAGTGGGAACCAAATCCGCTCATAGCCATCCTTGGAGCAACGAGCTCCCTATCTTTAGCCAATATGTATGACAAAGTGGCTGTATTGTTTGGAATGGTGATTGCTAAGAAGTTAGTCCTGCAAATATGGAAAATGGACTCTGTGCCTACGTACGATCTGTGGCTGAGAGAACTGGCAAATACTTTACATTTGGAGAGACTGAGACTATATAATGAGGACAGAGGGGACATCTTTGAAAGGATATGGAGCCCTGTATTGGACTCTCTCACGGGGTGTGGACTGAGGTTTTTGGTGCAGTGCACCTCTGCTGTGTATGTTTACTTTTGCCTTTATATTTTTCTCTCTTTTGCTGCTCTATATTTAATTTGATTTTATTATGGTTGTAGTTTTTGTGGATGTGCTGTATTTTTTTGTTGGTTAAAAAAATAAAAAATATTTTTAAAAATGTCAGAAATATGGGCACATAGCGGCGATGTGTAAAGGAAGAAAGAGGTGTGATAGATGTGGAGGAGAACATATGTATGAGCAGTGCAGACGAGTGAACTGATAAAATGTTGTTGTGATGGTGCCCATACATCAGTCTCAGGGGAATGTGAAATTAGGAAAAAGCAATGGAAATCCAACTAATGGGAACAGCATCAAGTGTCATATGCTTCGGCTGCTCCGGGCTTTGCTGTGTGATAGACTGAGGCTGAGGCCGTGGGCCAGCTCCAAGCTTCCTGTCTACAGACTCACTTTAGTTCTGATTGCTCTTGCTTGCTTTTATTGTTTGCGCAATTTGCGATTTTTTTCTTCTTCTCTCTCTGCACATTAAGTGTTATTTGGTCTTTTTTAATGGGTTCTTTTGGGTACCTTGTTTTGTGGCTGCCTGTAAGGAGATGAATCTCAAGGTTGTATAATTTACACATACTTTGATAATAAATGTACTTGAACTTTGTGAGATGTGAACAAAAAAACATGGCTTAACCCAACACAGATTTTGTAATTAATGGTTATGATAGTGTAAGAAATGATAGAGCAGACATCCCACCCTGCAAAAACTCATTTCAGGGAGGTAGCAATTTGCGGGAGACTCCCGGAACTTCCGGGAGAGGTGGGATGTCTGCAATAGAGTAGCTCCTTAGCAGCTAGCCAGCTAGTTTAAATAACGTTAGCTATACTAATGAACGAATGACACCTGTTAAACTCACCTCAACATGTCTTTTACCAACTTAACCCACCATGGGCAATAGAAAAGTCACTGTTGCAAACAGTGCAGCGAGCAACACTGTCATTATTTTTGACCCCTATTAGGCAGGGGTACACTTTAGTGTAGTCTGGGGTGACGTACGTTTTATATTTTCTTTTTTTGAGACACTCTGGCATGGCGCGCACTCTCTTGCACGCTCTCTCTCGCTCTATTGCTCTCTCTCTCTCTCGCTCTTGCGCTCTCTCTTGCTCTCTCGCTCTCAAAAAATTGATTTCTGGGATATTGTATATAATTTGTGGGCATCAGGGAACCGCTATTAATATGTGGGAGACTCTCGGAACTTCCAGGAGAGGTGGGATGTCTGATAGAGTTAATGGAAGAGGGGGTAGGTGTGCAGCTCTTGTAAAAAGGAGTTACAATATAGAGATCTAAAGAAAGAAGAAGAATCAGATTATATAGTAACCAGAGTATGGATAAACGAAGGTGCAATACAAATTATTAATATCTATAATCATTGTAAAAAATTTGAAATAGTTTTACTGGAGCATATTGGTACACAGGGAAATAGAGTATGGTGTGGGGATTTTAATGCACACAGCACAATGTGGGGGGAGCATGATGACATTCATGGAACATTGATAGAAGAGTTTATGGAAAAGGGAAATCTGGTATGTATAAACGATGAAAGTGGGACAAGAACAGGTTCTGAATCAGCAATTGATTTAACTTTAGTTACAGTACCCTTTGGCAGGAAAGTGTTGATGGGAGGATTTGAAAGAAACAGTGATCATTACCCTGTATTATGTCGAATAGGAATAGATAGTGCTAGATCAGGAAAATATGCTGGAATGCCAGCTATTTGAAGAACATTTAAAGAAGTAAGTGATCAGGAATTACAGAATATTGTAATCAATCAGGATGTGGATCTTTTGTGTGACAAGCTTGTAGAAGGGATAATGACAGTGGCAATGATAAATATACTAGGGAAATAGAATAGAATGAAAAAGAAAATTGTACCATGCTGGACAAAAGAATGTGGGGAAGCAGTAAGACATTATAATAAAGCATTTAGAATATTAAAGAGGGTGTACAATTTTCAAAAATTAATTGAGTATAAAAATATGCAAGCAATAAGTAAGAAAAACAGTTTGAAAGGTCATCACCATCGCTTGTCACACCAGACAGCCAGCCACTCTAGTGCTGTTTGGTTGATGTTGAGCAGGTTAGTGTCAGCTGAATCAGGTGAGAGTGGGCAGTTGCGTAGAATGTGTTCGATGTTCTGCACCCTTTCGCCACACTCATAGGATTCGCTGGACTTTAAACCCCACTTCACCATATTGTCTCCCGTCCTACAAACTCCCGCTCTCGCTCTGCTGAGAGTGCACCACTTCCGTCTGTCAGTGCCCCGTCTGGCAACATTTCTGTGGGGTCTTGCACTGTATTGTTTGGTGGGGTTCTGGCTTTTTGTTGCCAGAGGTCAATCCTGTATGTTTGAGGGGATGTTCCGTGCAGTAGTTCCTCCACTGTAGCAAAGTTTGAAAGGTGAAACAGGAATATTGGAGTAAGACACACAAAATGCCAGAGGTCAGGCAGCATCTATGGAGGGGAATAAACAGTTGACATTTTGGGCTGAGACCCTTCATCTGGACTGGAAAGCAAGAGTGCAGAAACCAGAATAAGAATGTTGGCGAGAGGAGGAAGGTATACTCAGCCCAAATTTTTAAACTGTTTATTCATCTCCATAGATGCTGCTTGTCGACATTTCGGGCCTTCTTCAGGACTGCGAGGAGAAGGGGTGGGGGAGGAGAAAGAGGCTAGTTGGAAGGTGATAGCGTGAAACCAGGTGGGTGGGAAAGGTCAAGGGCAGGAGAGAAAGTAATCTTATAGAAGAGGAGAGTGGACAATAGGACAAAAGGAAAGAGGGGCGGATGCAGGGGGATGTAATAGGCTGGTGAGAAGAAGTAAAAGGTCAAAGAAGGGATAGAGGAAGTGGGGAGGGTAATTTTATTCCTGGAAGGAGAAATCGATATTCATACCATCAGGTTGGAGGGTACCCAGACGGAATATAAGGTGTTGTTCCTCCACCCTGAGGGTGTCCTCATCTTGGCACAAGAGGAGGCCATGGATTGACATGTTGGAACAGGAATGTGATTTGGAATTAAAATATTTAGCCTCAAGGAAGTGTTGCTTGTGGCAGATGTTGCAGAGATACTCGATGAAGCAGTTCCCCCAATGTACAATGGGTCTTAGTTTTACGACTCCGTAGTAATACAAACACCTATTGAAAGAATTTGTCATCATCATCATCAGGTGCCATGCCCAGTTTGAGCTTTGACTGCCATGGCCCACACACTCCTGTTTCGGGTCAAGTGGATCAATTCATTGGTATTCATTTCCAGTTCTCAGGCTGCTATCTCCGTCATCATTCGTCTTTGCCTTCCTCTTGCTTTCTTCCCTTCAGTCTTTCCCATAATTACCGTGCATTCTAACTCCTCTTTCCTAATCACATGTCCAATGAAGTTATGTTGCCTTTTCATGATCTCATACATTATTTCTCTTTTTGTGCTTGCTTTGTTCATCCTCGTTAGATATTTGTTTTGTCCATGATATTCTTTGCATCCTCCTCAAAAACCACATCTCTGCGCTTCAATTCGTTTCCTCATGTTACTAGATATTGTCCGACATTCTGAGCCATATAACGTAACTGGATAAACATAATATTTCAGTATTCTGAGGCAGGTTGTCATGCCTAGTTTAGTGTTGGTCAGTATATTCTTCATTCTCATAAAGGTGTCTTTTGCCATCCCTATTCTTCTTTTGATGTCCATGTCGCACCTGCCATCTGATGTCACCCAGCTTCCTAAGTAGCAAAAGTTCTGTACTTGTTTTATGTCTTTCCTGTTTATTCTCAGCCTGCAGATAGGATTCTCTTTTTTGGATATTACCATACATTCTGTCTTTTGGTAATTGATAGATAGACCCATTTTTACTCTTTCTTCAACAGCTGTATCAATTAAGTTTTGTAGTTCTTCCTCCATGCTTGCAATTAGCACAGTGTCATCCGCATATCTAAAATTATTGATGTTTTCACCGCCAACTTTGATTCCCAAGATGTCTCTTATTTTTTGTAATATTGTTTCAATGTACACACTCAACAAATCAGGGGAGAAAACACACCCTTGTCTAACACCTCGCTTGATTCTCGTAAACTGACTCACTTCTCCATCTATTCTTACAGCAGCAGTTTGTTCCCAGTACAGATTTCTGATTAGGCCGAGGTCTTTCAAATCTAGATCTAGAGTTTCCTGTAATATTTCAAATAACTTATTGTGCTTCACTTTATCAAATTTTTTTGTGTAGTCAATAAAACAAACAAACAAATCTTTTTGCACTTGAATAGCTCATTCTGATAGTATACTTAACATCAATATCGCATTTCTTGTACCTTTGTCTTTCACAAAACCACATTGTTCTTTACCTATTTCAGCTTGTATCTTACTTTTAGCTCTTGTCATCAAAATTCTTAGAAGTATCTTAGTGATATGATTCATTAAATTTATGGTCCTAGGTAATTCACATTCTATTGCTCCAGGTTTCTTAGAAAGAGTGATAAATACTGATTTTTTCATCTCTTCTGGTATTATTCCAGTCTCATAAATGTCATTGATTAAATCAGTAAGTTTTTCAATTCCATAATCTTCAAGGGCGATAATTTGTTCTATTACTAATTCATCAGGACCTGCTGCCTTTTCTTTCAAAAATCTAGTGGAAGAAAGGAGACTGAAGAAAGCAAATCCTATAGAATATAAGTCCTTAGATAAAAAAGTTAAAAGCTTATGTCAAAAAGCCAAAGAAGAATGGTTAAACTAGGAATGTGAGCAACTAGAAAGAAGCCTTATTACTGATCCAAAAAGGTTACATCACAAATCAAGAATATTACTGGTAAAAAACTCTTCTGTTCTTCAGGTGGATGTTTGAAAGCAAAGGATGGTACCATTATCATGGTAAAAGATGAGATTATGAACAGATGGACTGAGTGTATTCAGGAATTGTTTTAAGACGATCGAGATGAACAACCAGAAATTAAGAAGAACATTGAAGGTCCAAGTATTTTAAAATCTGAAGTTCATAATGCTATAAATAAGATGAAAGAATTTGTAAGATGATAAAAAGAATGAATGGTCTCACCAGGGAAATTGGATACCCAGTGTTATGTGACAGGGAGAGAGCTACAGTATTGAATGTAGACAAAACAGAAATGCTGTGCATACTTTTGTTAAAATACAATATGAGTAATGAAAGGGAGAGGAAAGTTAGCATTATCAGAGAACTTGGAAGCATTAGAGATGGATGGAATAGAAGGTACATTCAATTTGATGCTCCTGTGACAGAATTGAATCGTATTCTTAGAAAAGGAAAGAAACCATCTACTGGGTAGAATCAGGTAAATTATGTGAGTGAGAAAGGGAAGGAAGTTACTTAAACATGTATGGGGAAAAGGAAAACTTCCTAAAGAATAGAAATAAGCAATCATAGTTGCAATACGGAAGCAGGCAGAAGTCCTAACAATCCAGCAAATTGTAGACCAACAGCATTAACCTCACGTTTGTGTAAAACCATGAAAAAATTAATAAGAGATTGACATTTTACATTGAAAGAAGATGGAGTATTTTTAATGATTAGAGTGGGTTTAGGAGAGGAAGGAGAACCATGGATCCAGTTTGATGTCTAGAACAGGAGGTGAGGAGGGCTCAATTGAACAGAGAAAGTGTAGTAGAAGTCTTCTCTGATGTAGTTAAAGCATATACAACATTTGTAATATGATGTGGAAGGAAGGTTTGATCATCAAATTATATAAATTGGGAATAAGAGGTAGAATGGAATGGATAAGATTTTTTAATTGTTAGATTAAATCTATCATGATGTGAGTAGGGAAATCTATTTTAAGTAAACAAATTGTGGAAACTGGAGCCCCTCGGAAGTATTGTCAGTCCATTATTATTTGCTATAATGATAAATGATATATTTTCTAATATAAATAGTAGTATCAGAGTATCATTATTTGCAGGTGATGGAGCTAAGTGGAAAAGGGGTGGGAATGTAGAATTTATAATATAGAAACTTAGGCAATAGTTAAAGTATGTAAGATTGGGCATGAAAATGGGGATTCAGATTTTCAGCAGAGAAATACAAAATAACGTTTTTCACTAGGAAGGGGATAGAACAACACTTAAAACTAAAACTTTATGGTATAGAATTAGAAAATGTGGATACCTTTATTTGGTTTGATAAAAGACTCATTTTGTCAGCACATATTAAGGAAATAATAACCAAAAGTAAAAAAGTGCTAAATGTTCTGAGGTGTTTACAGTAATAACAAAGGAATGGGGAGCTGATAGGATATCCTTGAAAGCAATATATATATAATATAGGATTAATAACATCAATCATAAACAAGAGAAAATCTGCAGATGCTGTAAATCCAAGCAACACACACAAAATGCTGGAGGAGCTCAGCAGGCCAGGCAGCATCTATGGAAAGGAGTAAACAGTCGAAATTTTGGGCCAAGGCCCTTTATCATATTAATAAGATCAATACTGGGCTATGGAAGTATGGTATATGGATCAGCATCACTCAGTATGCTGAATAAACTGGATATAATTCAAAGTCAGGCATTAAGGTTAATCAGTAGGGCAATAAGGACAAAATCAGTGGAGACAATGCAGGTGGAATGGAAGAGACACCTCTGGAACTGAGAAGAACACAGCTTGCATTAACGTATCGGGTAAACCTACAAGGATATGGAGAAAATCATTCAACTAAACAGCTTTTAGATCCATGCTGGGAAAAGGAAAGAAAGAAATTTAGAAGTTTTGAATGGACTATTGAAGGAAAAGCAGAAAGGACAGGAATTAGTAATAAGACAATGAGTGCTGCAGTGCCTTTACCTGGGATGCCTCCATGGCTGGTGAAGCAACTCTGAGGCTTGTGAAGCACCGGAGGTGGATCTTAAATTATTTGAAAGGAGATAGAAATATAGAGAAGTGATTTTAAATCAAGATAAAGTTGAATCTTATGTAAATAATAATTCTGGATATTTACAAATACACAAGTGGTAATAGTGGTAAAAGTAGATTAAGGGTATGATTGGCAGTGCCTGATTTTAACATTAAAAAGCAGCTGAGCATGCAAGACCAAAGAACTGATTGCAGACTTCAGAAATAAGTCCACAAAATGATTGTGGACTTTAGTAAGGGTAAGTTGAGAGCACACACACCAGTCCTCATAGAGGGATCAGAAGTAGAAAGAGTGAGCAATTTCAAGTTCCTTGGTGTCAATATCTCTGAGGACCTATCCTGGGCCAAACATACATATTGATACAGCTATAAAGAAGGCACAACAGTGGCAACAGAGTTTGAGAAGATTTAGTATGTCATGAAAAATACTTGCAAATTTCTACTGATGTACACTGGAGAGTATTCTAACTGGCTGCATCACTGTCTGGTATGGGGGAGGGGGTAACTGTGCAGGATCAACGTAATTTGCAGAGGGTTGTAAAATTAGTCAGCTCCATCATGGGTACTAGACTCTGTAGTATCCAGGACATCTTCAAGGAGTGGTACCTCAAAAAGGCAGTGTCCATTATTGAGGATCCCCATCACCCAGGACATGCCCTCTTCTCATTGCTACCATCAGGAGGAGGTACAGAAGCCTGAAAGCAATGATTCAGGAACAGCTTCTTCCCCTCTGTCGTCCAATTTCTGAATGGATACCGAACCTATGAACACTGCCTCACTACTTTTTTATTTCCATTTTTTGTACTACTGTATTTAATTTAACTATTTAATATATTCATTCATACTCTAATTTGGTTTTTCTCTATTATTATGTATTACATTGTACCGCTGCTGCAAAGTTAACAAACATATGCTGGTGATACTAAAACTGATTCTGATGATGATTTCTCAGTGTATACAGGTGAAATGACGGCTGTACTATTAGCTTTGCAGTGGGTGGAGAAAGTGAAACCGATGACAGTTGTAATATTGGCTGTTTCAAGCACAACGATCGGGAGTCTAAAAGATTTACATTCAGAGGCAAAGACCAGATATTATGTGTGAGATAATGCAAACCTGATTTAGGCTTGAAATAATGGGACTCTGTAAACACGAGGAAATCTGCAGATGCTAGGAAGAGGCAGCATCTCTAGGAAGAGTCCTGACGAAGGGTCTCAGCCCAAAACATTGACTGTACCTCTTCCTAGAGATGCTGCCTGGCTTGCTGCGTTCACCAGCAACTTTTATGTGTGTTAATGACTCTGTATTTGTTTTATGTGGATTCCAGGACATGTTTGTATTAGAAGGAATGGGCAAGTGGATAAGTTAGCAAAGGAGACAACTAGACAAGCAGAAGTGGGCATTCAAATAAATTACAGTAAAGGAGAAATATTCTATAAATATTTATTTATTTCTGGTTTTTCGCCTTGATCGTCTTCAAACAATTCCTGAATATCTAACAAGGATGTCATGAACAGAACAAACACAAAAAGAGAAATAATGTATGAGATCATGAAAAGACAATATAACTTCACTGGACATGTGATTAGGAAAGAGGAGTTAGAATGCATGGTAATTATGGGAAAGATTGAAGGGAAGAAAGCAAGAGGAAGACAAAGACAAATGATGATGGAGACAGCAGCCAGAGAATTGGAAATGAATACCAACGATTTGATCCATTTGACCCGAAACAGGAGCGTGTGGGCCATGGCATTCAAAGCTCAAACTGGGCATGGCACCTGATGATGATGATGATGAAAAGAGAAATAAAAAAACATTATTAAAAGTGAAATTTTAAAATGTGGAGAAAACAATGGGTTGAAGAGAGAACAGGAAGACATCTTTATAAAATCCATGAAGAAGTGGGATGGTTGAGGAATGCAGGAAAGAGCAGGAAGAAAGAGGTGATAATATTGAGATTGAGATTTGGGCACACAGGGTTAAATAGTTCATTGTTTTCAATGAAGAAACACAATAATGGGAATCAACAAGAAACCATTGAGCATGTACTGGTGGGGTGTCCCAAGATATAATCAAGAGAGTGATTGGTTGGTTTTAAAGTTCGGTCTGAACAAAAACTGATCCTCTTCTTCTGAAGTTTTATGGTGGTTGTAAACAGCTTGAAGGCATATTACTGCCACCTTCTGAACTGGAGTATGGGTCAGGATATCTAAATCCTATATGTTTATATTTGTATCAAATTCTATAAAAAGACCTGTATTTGTAAGGAACTGTACTATATATATTTAAAGCAATAATCCTCTGATCATTTCCATTAAAAATATTGTTAATCTTAAATTTTATTTTATTCCATGACAACGCGCTGATGGGACAATAACACCTTTGGTTGACCCCATAGAAGCTGCTGCATCTGGGCCTGCTGCCATCTTAACTGAAATTACCAATACTAATACTTTTACACACCTCAGGGGTTCTGACGTCCTCCTTCTCAATCCAAAAGTACTTTTAAAAAGCATACTGAACATCATAATGGAATAACGAAAGTTTATATACAGTTACCCTTCACAAACAGCAATGTGCTGAGAAACAATAATTTTAGTGGTAATGACAGAGAGAGAAATATTAATTCAGGATTCGGGAGACTTACCATCAGAATCAGATTTAATATCAATGGCGTATGTTGTGAAATTAGTTGACTTTGTGGCAGCAGTACATTGCAATGCATAATAATAAAGGAAAAAAACATGAATTACAGCAAGTAGTGCAAAATAGAAATAAGAAAGTAGTGAGGTAGTGTTCATGGGTTCATTGTCCATTCAGAAATCTGATAGCAGAGAGGAAGAGGCGGTTCCTGAATTGCTGAGGGTTTGCCTTCAGGCTTCTGTACCTCATTCCTGATGGTAGCAATGAGAACAAGACATGACCTGGGTGATGGGTGTCCTGAATGATGGACCCCACATTTTTGACGCATTGCTCTGTGAAGGTGTTCTGGATACTCTGGAGGCTAGTGCCCACGATGGAGCTAAGTTTACAATTCTTTGTAGCTTATTTCGATCCTGTGTAGTGCCCCCCACCCCATACCAGATGGTGTTACAGCCAGTTAGAATGCTCTGCACGATACATCCACAGTACTGTGTGCTATTTTACACCCACCTCTAACAGAAGATGGTCCCGCGGTGTAATGATGAATCTGAGAAACAGCATTCCCTTAGCAGTAAAGAGATTTCTTATTTAGATCTGATTACTGAAGATAATTAGACACCTGTTGAATAAATTTTTCCAAAAAATACTCAGAACTGGTTAGTTTTATAAAATCTCTTTTATTGCCATTGAAAGAATACAAAATTTTCCTTAAAACTGTAAGAAACAGATTCTAATATTTCAAAGTCATTTCCCTTCTTGAGTGAACACTCATGATCACTGAGTAAAATTTCTGTGGTAAACAGGTTAATCCCAAACTACAGGTGGACCGTGTCGAGATGTGATCACAGTGCTATCACATTTTGCCTGTTACTAACCCACAGTGGAGAGGTGGACAAACTTTACTAGACCTCTCCAATTATCAGACCGTGCACTACTTTGGATATACAGTGAAGCCTGTGTTGTGTGGTCACCCTTTTATGAATCTCAGCTTATAACACCCACTTTCCCCTTATTATAAGCCCAGATCATAATAGTTAAGACTTACAGTTACAAATAGCTTCCTCCCAAGCAAAAAAAAATTCCACTTGACTTACACCCACCCTATTTCATATTGAAGCACAGGAGAATGGGGTGGGGATATAGAGAGGGTAAATGCAAATAGGCTTTTTCTACTGAGTTTGGTGAGGTTAGAACTAGAGGCAATCGGTTAAGGGTGAAAGGTGAAATGTTTAAGAGGAACCTGAGTGGGAACTTCTTCACTCAGAGTATGGTGCGAGTATGGCAAGCTTGGCCACTGCTTCAGTCAGGCGAGGAGGTGCTGGAGGTGGCGTCCTTGTTTGGTTGGGAGCTGTCCCCCAATGTCCAATGGGTGGAATAACGGGCTGGATTGCATGTGTGTATTTTTGATGCATACTCCCTGGAACTGTACCATCAATTTGCGGGACGTGTAACTCTGGGTCTTGGGCTAACTATGTGCTTTTTTTTTGCATGGCGAAGTGTTTTTTTTGGCTATTTTGAATGTGCTGTGTATGTTTTACACCTTGGCCCCAGAGGAATGCTGTTCCTTTTGGCTGGTTGAACAATAATTAAATTTGATTTGATTTGAGTGTGGAACCAGCTGCCATCTGAAGTGGTGGATGTGGGTTCAATTGCAGCACTAAAGGGAGGTTTTGGATAATTACATGCATGGGAGGGCTATGGAGAGCTATAGCCCAGGTGTAGGTCGATGGAACTAGGCAGAATAACGGCTCAGCATGGACTAGATGGGCCAAAGGGCCTGTTTCTATGCTGTGGTAACTAAGACTCTATGGTAACAAGGAAAGTATCCCTTTACCACCTTGTCCCACCCTCCCAAAACAACAAGTGGGGGTGCAATTTATTAAGCCGACCAAATATACTCTACAATTCCCAAGGCGCTAATGTTAACAACCATTTTTCCATACCTGGAAAATATTAGTGCCCACACTTTTATGTACATCAATAATTCACTCAACAGCAGCATGCACATCCCCAGTACATTGAAATAGGGCTGGTATAAAATTTAACAGAAATTTCTTTTTTCATGAGTGACCACCACACAGGTTAGACTGCAGCAAAGTCCTATCATTTTGTTAAAGTGACCATGTCACTTTATACAGCATCAATAAACAGCTTCACTAAAAAAAAAACTACAATCCTTCTACATAATATAGTAAAATAAACTTAGAAACATTTTTGCTCCAAACTTTTGTTTTTGATTTTCTTTGTAAATATTGAATACCTATGAAGAGTAATATTTTGCAGTTTCAAACTTCTTTGTACGAAAGATTACTATTGTATAAAACCTTAGGAATAGTGAAAAATAGGTTGGATTTTGGTTTTCTTTGTAAGTTACACATGTACCTGTTCTTTACGACTCGCATCTTCAGGGAATTATCATGGTCCTTGCCTTGTACCCTAAGACGTTTCCTGAGATGTTATGGCCACTTGTACGGCCTCTTCTATTCATATTTCAAAAATAAAAAGTTGAAGATGTACAGACCATATTTTATAGTGAAGCAGTAACAGCAAACCACTCCTGACAGGACAGAGCAAAACCACCCTCTCTTATTCTGTTGCTGTTCTGTAACTGGAACAAAGGATTTTGCCCAACGATTTAGCCTGCCTTTTCAAACACTCTGCTGTGCATCACCAGCAGTTTTTGTTGGACTTCAGATCTACAGAAATCTCTTTGTCATTTTAGTTCCAAGCTCAGTCACTAAAAAATCAATGTCTTTTTCCTTAGCTTTTCATCTCTATTAAGATAAAGATGTGTCCCTATTCCCTGGGGCTGTTAAAGGAATGGATGGGCATGAAAACCAGCAGCAAGGGATATCCCAAGACTCAGGAGTACTTCACATGAGAATGCTTGATCAAGTAGGGCTAGAGTAAGAGAATTTTGTACTTGCCAACTAAATATGGACAGCAGGCTCAAAATTTATTCTCAGTTCTCACCAACATGTGCTATATAGCAGCATCAGCACATCGTAAACAGGAGATTCAACAGATGCTGGAAATGCAAAGTAGCACACACAAATGCTGGCGGATCACAGCAGGTGAAGGATATTGGCCCGAAACGTCAACTCTATTCCTTTCCACATATGCTGCCTAACCTGCTGAGTTCCTCCAGCATTTTGTGTATATCAGCACATTATATATTGTTTCACCATTGAGTTCACAAACACAGGAGGCAGAGAACAATGTACTGTTATATTGCATCTAGAGCTTCTGACGGGAGATTAATTTAAAGGCAATTTTTTAAAACTACCATTTCAGAGGATAAGTCAATTTGCTCTCCAGGATTTTACCTGGGGGCAATTGAAGGAATGTCTGAGACCTGCTCAATTTGGGAGTGTGTGTGTGAGAGGGGAGATCTCGGAAGTGCCTCTGTTCCCATTCTTTCTTACCTTTCCGGACAGTAGGAAGGGCTACAGGGCATTTTTGGGAGGGTATCAATTGCAACAGGGAAGGAAAAACTCATCCAGGACACCTCATTCTGAAATAATGCCGGATTTACATGGACTCAATAATTGCATTATCTGTAAAGTTGCCGCACAAGTTGATAGGGTGGTTAAGAAGGAATATGGTGTGTTGGCCTTCGTTTGTCGGGGGATTGAGTTCAAGAGCTGCGAGATAATGTTGCAGCTATATAAAACCCTGGTTAAACCACACTTGACATATTGTGTTCAGTTCTGCTTGTCACATTACAAATAGGATGTGGAACCTTTAGAGAGGATCCAGAGGAGATTTACCGGGATGCAGCCTAGATTGGAGAGCATGTCTTATGAGGATAGGTTGAGCAAGCTAGGGCTGTTCTCTTTGGAGAGAAGGAGAATGAGAGGTGACATGATAGAGGTGTATAAGGTGATAAGAGGCGTAGATTGAGTGGACAGTAGAGTTTTTTTTCTGATGGAAATGGATAATACCATGGTAGATAATTTTAAGGTGATTGGAGGAAAGTATTGGGGGATGTCAGAGATATGTTTTTTTCCATGAAGTGTGGTGGGCGAGTGAACGTGCTGCCAGGGGTGGTAGTAGAGGCGTTAGGGACATTTAAGGGACTCTTAGATAGGCACATGGATGGAAAAAAGGATGGCTATGGGGGAGGGAAGGATTAGATTGATCTTGGAGTAGGTTAAAAGAAAGGCACAACATTGCAGGCCGAAGAGCCTGTACTGTTCTGGGACAGGTGAGGGGAGGTTCGATATTCAATTTCATCAGTTAATTTGGAAAACCAATTAGTGGAGGGAAAAACCTGATGACATATAACTCTGTAAGAGTCAGCATCTTTATAAGTCTAATCTTCATATGGTGAAACTCCCCTTTGGGCAGAACAGATTCAGGTCAAGATATCAAAATCGTAAAGTATTTTGATATTACAGAATATTTGCTTCCACTGGCAGGAGGATCTGTAAGTTTAAGATCTTCGGCAAACGAAGAAGAGGCAAAAGAGGAATCTGTCAGAGCTTGAATCCATTCACTGAAAAGGTGGTAGAAGCAGATGTAATTGTAACCTTCAAAGGAAAATTGGACTGATACGTGAATGGGCATAAGAGTAGGGGGCAAAAATAGTTAGATGGCTCTATCAAATAAACCAAATAGACACGAAAAGATGAATGGTCTCATTCTGGCTCTACTCAATTCTGCAAGTGCTTTCCGAAATGGAGCCTCTCTGAAACAGTTTCATACTATTTCAATTGTTGTTATGTTAATCATGATCATAAAAAAATTCTAAAATTCCAATTCCATTCCCAGAAAGAAAACAAAAAGAGGGACACCATAATACAGAGCTAAGGAAGTTGAAATCCAAAGTATAAACAGGGGTTCAAGTAACTGAGCTTTGCTAATAATAAAATCCATCAGAACAACAGTCAGAATATTATTGCTCAGCATTAAGAGTTCAAAGGTTAGACTCAGAATCCAAATTTTAAAAGAAACATGATTCCCCCTCCCCACCACTATCAGAATAACCCATTCTTACTGCATCCCATTGCAATTTCCACTTGGATGAAGACTGGAGAACAAGGAAATGGAATATACAGGATTACGCAAGCCATTTGATGTCTCAGTGGTCTCTGTCATCTTTTGTTACGAAATTCTATAGCTTGGCCACATTGAAAAGAAAATCTAAAACTCATCCCATACAGAATTCATGTTACTTCCTCCCACCCAGAGAATTATCCTCTTAATATCTCCTATCACTCCTCCAAGAGGACCACAACCTTATCAGGTTTTGTTGGCTTGTGTGCCTCCATGACTCAGAGAGTTTTGTTGGCTGGAATCAGGTCCCTGTGCTTTGGCTCTTGGTAGGGTCACCCATGCCAGATACGTCAAAGGGTAGAAGCCAAACTAAGTATGGTCTACCAGTCCTCCAGGTTTGGGGTTTCAGCTCAGGGCTAACAACCCTGGCTGGTCAAAAGAAAAATTGTTATGGAAACAGCAATGAAGAATCCTTAAAGGACCTTCATTGCTGCCCTAAACACCAGTGACATAATGGGCAGTAAGAAAGTAGTACTTATTAGAAAAGTACTACTTACATTTAGTAGTACTATTACTAAAAGTAGTAAGTATCATGATTAGAAAATGCAATTTTCCTTCTCATGTTTTAAAAAAAGAGATACTAAAATATCTTTACGCCTCAGGAACTCTGCACAACCTAAGATTAAAAGCAAGGATAGAACACAGAGGCACAAAGGCCTGTGGAATGCATTCCTGAAGTTAGTGATCAAATAAGCCAACTTTCAGG
Source organism: Mobula birostris (assembly GCF_030028105.1). Classification (NCBI taxonomy): domain Eukaryota; kingdom Metazoa; phylum Chordata; class Chondrichthyes; order Myliobatiformes; family Myliobatidae; genus Mobula; species Mobula birostris. Next base: position 12,755,061 of record NC_092371.1, read on the forward strand.
AAGAAGTCGATAGGAAACCTAAGGGCTCGTAATAAAGGACACGTTGGCAGGATTAGGATTACAGGTATGGGGGTTAAAGGACTACTTGGGTGTTTATATCGGGTGTATGATTAATACAGCCTCTTTAAAAAGACGTCCACTGACTTGGAATCAATTGGGATTTACTTCATCATGTCTGAAATGCTTGACCCTCCACTGAGACTAAGGTTGCAAATGATCACTTTCTCCATCCTCATTGGCATCAAATGGACGTCGGGTGAATACAATATCAGCAGTGATGAACCACATTGGAAGTTTACAACACCCCAGTCACCATTCATCCCCAAGAATATTCTTCTTCCCCTTCCGGCTTATTTTGAACTAAGGTCAGGTACTTCTTCCTCTTCCCCTCACCATCTACATCTCCAACTCTGGATATTAATCAAGTGCTAACAAGAGAAATCTTTTTGAACCCCTGGTTTAAGACGACCTTGAAAGAAAATATTTCTCAAAGAAAAGGATGATACAATTTAAAAGACAATTAAAAAAAGCAACTCTTCAGTTGATGAATCCAACTCCAGGCACATTAAATGGAAAGGTAACAAGGGCAGTTGTGGGATAGGTGGAAACAGTATCCCTAGAGTTCTGCTTTGCATTCCTCTGGCATTCATAAAACTGAATCTGGGATGTTCCTTGCTCAGAAGATTGGTGTCTTGTTGCAACAGAATCTTATGCAAAATCCAGTCAAAATGGAGGGGGCCCAAATTCCTCCTTTAAATTCACGAAGACCACTTGTAATTTCTGCCCTAAAATAAAAGTGAAGAAACAGAATATTAATGACAGAGCAACACACACAAAATGCTGCAGGAACTAAGCAGGTCAGGCAGCATCTATGGAAGGGAATAAAAAGTCAACGTTTTGGGCCGTGATCCTTCATCAGCGCTGGAAAGGAAGGGGGCAGAACCCAAAATAAAAAGGTGTGGGAGATGGAAGGAGTTCAAGCTGGCAGAGGGAGATTTTCTAGCATGTAGGGGAGAGCATTTTCCCTATTGTTGGATTTGTGAGTTGAAGCACCCCCCTTGAAAATGGAAATGACACACTCAGAGCCTTACCAGATGAGATATTAAAGTCTGCTCTCTGAAATGGGCATAAAAGATCCCATGGCCACCATTTCAGAGATGTTGCAGGAGAGTTTTCCGTATGCCGTGGCCTAAATTATTGAAGTGACTGGATAGAATGGACGTAAAGAGGATGTTTCCAATAGTGTGAGCGTCTAGAACCATAGGGCACAACCTTAGAATATAGAGACATCCCTTTAGAACAGAGATGAGAAAGATTTTTTTAGCCAGAGGGTGGTGAATCTGTGGAATTCTTTGCCACAGGCTGCTAAGGAGTGATATCATTGTGTATATTTAAAGTGGAGATTGATAGGTAATTATTGAAGAACATCTCATTGAGATCACGAGGTAAATGAGAGGAGACTGAGGTGTTATATCACTAAGTAAATTAGAAAACTAACTGGTAGTTCACATAGGAGGAAACCGGACAGCGCCGGAATTGAACCCCGAACACTCCGAGTTGTAATAGTGTCACGCTAACCACTATGCTACCGTGTTCTGCCAGCCATTGTGGGCATACTATGTTGGCGCTGGAATGTGTTGTAACACTTACCGCTGCCCCCAGCACACCCTTTGTTGGTTGTTAAGGCAAGCGACACATTTCACTGGATGTTTCAATGTACATACGACAAATAAACCTGTATCTTGAACCTTGACCAGATTCATAATTCAGAAACCATCTGGTTTCCCTCCTGCCCCTCATAAAATATAAATGGTTTCAAATAAGACTGGTATCTACCTGCTTCACATATGACCCATGGGGTTGGTAGTGTCACCAAGCCCCTGATGAACTACCATATGTGCAGACGTGGATTCGACATTAGAAATCTTCTCCTCTTCTCTTCTCTTAAGGCAAGCAGCTTTGGGGTTTAGATTCCGTTCTGTAGGAACAAATGATGTGGTTTCTGTCTCAGGAATATATTCCAAAATTATATTTAAACAATACCACTATTAAATCAAGAATATCCTTCCTATATTATTATTTCCATCACTTTGCTTTCAGGATGTTTCCAAATATATGATAGTTAATGAGGTACTTTATAAATGTACCGAGTGTGGTGATGCCACAGTATATACTCACAGGCATTGTGGCTCAGAGGGCCAAGATGGCGCTGGCGATACATGGCAAAGTTCTTACAGTATTGTGGTAAACAACCACTTTGTACACTTCCAGGAGTAGGACCAAGATAAGAGCAAAATTTACCTGTACTTATCCAAGGGTTTACCAGGATGCCTTATGAGGAAAGGTTGAGCAAGCTAAGGTTATTCTCTTTGGAGTGAAGGAGGATGAGAGGAGACTTGATAGAGGTGTACAAAATGATAAGATCAACTGGACAGCCAGAGCCTTTTTTCCAGAGCAGTAATGACTAATAGAAGGAGGCATACTTTGAAGGTAATTGGAGGAAATTACACTCGGTGGCCAGTGTATTGGTCTTCTGCTGCTACAGCCCATTCATTTCAAGGTTTGACATGTTGTGCATTCAGAAGTTCTCTTCTACACACACCTGTTATAATGTGTAGTTATTTGAGTTACTGTCATCTTCCAGTTTGTCCATTCTCCTCTGACGTCTTTCATTAACAAGGCATTTTCACCCACAGAACTGCTACTCATTGAATTTTTTTAAAACTCTAGAACGTTGTGTGTGAAAACTCTACAAGACCAGTAGTTTCTGAGATACTCAAACCACTGATCGGGCACCGCAAATCATTCCGCAGTCAAAGTTACTTAGATCACATATCCTCCCCATTCTGGTTTGGTCTGAACAACTGAACTGCTCGTCCATATCAGCACGCTTTTCTACATTGTGTTGCTGCCACATGCTTGGCTGATTAGATATTTGCATTAACTATTAGGTGTACCTAATAAAGTGGCCACTGAGTGTATAATGTGGATGTTAGAAATAGGTATTTTACATAGAAAGTGGTGGGAGTATGCAACACACTGCCAGGGGTGGTGGTAGAGGCAGATATGTTAGGGACATTTAAGAAACTCTTAGATAGGCACATGGTTGATAGAAAAGTGGAGGGCTATGTGAGAGGGAAGGGATAGTTTGATCTTAGATTAGATTATAAGATTGGTACAATGTCATTGGCCAAAGGCCTGTACAGTTCTGTAAGGTTCTATGTTCAAATGTTTGTGAATCCTTGGAATTCTCTGCTCCAGAGACCGTGCACCATTGAGCACATCTACATGGAGCACTGTCACAGGAAAGCAGCTTCCATCCTCAAAGACCCACCCTACTCAGACCCTGCTCTCTTGTCACTGCTGCCATCATGTAGAAGGTACAGGAGCCTCAGGAACAGTTACTACCCCACAACCATCAGGCTCCTGAACCTGTGTGGACAATTTCACTCAACGTCACTCGCCCATCAATGAACTGTTCCCAAAACCAATGGACTTACTTTGAAGGATTCTTAATCTCATGTTCTCAATATTTATTGCTCATTTATTTTTTTTATCCTTCTGTATTTGCAGAGTTTGTTGTCTTCTGCACACTGGTTGCTTGTCTGTCCTATTGGGTGCTGTCTTTCATTGACTCTATTATGTTTCTCGGATTTACTGTGAATGGCCTCATGAAAACGGATCTCTGGGTTGTATATAGTCATATATATGTACTTGATAATGAACTTATTTTGAACTTTGAACATTGTGGATGTTTATTTACCGAACTCATTCAAGGTCGAGATTGAGGGTATAAATACGGGGGAAATGGAGGAATATGGGGAATGGGTGAGAAAGTGTTTAAGATCAATCATGATTCACACCTGTACTCATTTCTTACATTCTTGTTAATGTCCCTCAACATCACCTCCCTGAACAAGAAGGCACTTCCGAAGGAGATTGAAGCAAGCGAGGCTTCCTTTTCCCCATCCCCACATTTTAACTGAATTTTACAGGAGCACCATTGAGGGCGTCCTGACAAGCTGCATTGCCATTTGGTATGGGAGCCGCCGAGCATCGAACTGGATGTTCCTACAGAGGACAGTGAGGACGCCTGAATGGATGATAGGGGACATTTATCAGTACTCACGGCCCTTAGTATTATCAAGGATCCCATCCATCCGTCCAGCATCCTCTTTGACTTTCTACCTTCAGGCAGGAGACTCCGATGCATAAAAACAAGAAGAGTCAGGATGGGAAACAGGTTCTTCCCTCAGGCCATTAGGCTTCTGAACTCACTGCTGCATCACATTCAAAGTGTCACCAGTTAATCTGTTCTGTAGCTGATATTATTTCATTTACGCACTTTATTTATTTATGCATAATTCCTCTGTAGATTTTATCCTTACTTTCCTAAGTTATTGTGTGTTATGTTTACCACTGTGCTTTACATCCTGTTCCAGAGAACTTTGTCTCATTTGACAGTTTATACATGATGATAGTTATATGACAATAAACTTGACATGACTTGATTCTTAAAGTGAACTAACTGACCCCCTATTACACGGATTGATCCCATTGAGAGCTTGGTGACTTAAAGTGCATACGCACAGAAGTCAGTGGGACCAAATCTCAACAATAGAGTACAATGTTATATGTTTTGTGCAAGTGACCATGTGTGACAGGTTGTATATTTCTCCAACTAACCTCTGACTTGTTGCTCCAGCCCCAGAATGACAGAGACAGCCTGGTGGAGGATCAGAAGTTTTGTCTGTGGTTTATCATTCTTCATGTGAAGCTGACACATCCTACCCAGTTCCTTAAATGCCTCATTGATGTCCCGTACACGGAGGCGCTCACGGGCGTTGTTTGCCATCCGCCGGTCCTTCTCTCGCTCAGCCTTCTGCTCCGGATTCAAGTCATCATCCTCGTGATTGCTGGAACAAATCCAAACAGGTTCTGTACCTTTAACATTTTGTTTCCAGAAACTTCCCTTTCAGATTGCCCTCTCAGAAATCCAACAGGTATGATTGTCAGGGAGTGTAGAGGAGGCTTCCCCATTCTGATGTTTGGTCAAAACAACTGAACCTCTTGAGCATGTCTGCATGCTGTTACTACCACGTGATTGGCTGATTAGATATTTGCATTATCGAGCAGGTGTACATGAATGGCCACTGAGTGTGTATCACCTTACTGCCTCTGAAGTCAATGGTCAGGGCACCAAAGGATCTGTGATGCTTTGTTGTGTCTGAGCAGGGGTTAGTGAGGCTGATTGTTACAGTGGGCACCTCTGACCCTCTGGTTCAGGGGGAAGGTAAGACCCTGGCTCATTCCCATCAACACCACTCCTCCCCCACCCACGGGCACACAGTCCATCCCAGAACTTGGCGCTGAGATGGATGCTCTTCCAGCTCCAAGATTCACCTGGTCACTGACCATGTTTGTGGATTCTGAGCCACACTGAACAAGATCTTGCAGAGGTTTAAGACTGAGAGGGATGGATCAATAAGAGCTTAAACCAGAGTAGGAGGACACATACTGAGAAATTGCTTCACTCAAAGGTTTGAATCTTTGGCATTCTCTACTCCAGCGAGCTATGAAGGACAGCATAAGAAACAAAAATTGTCAGGAAATGTAGAGGAGGCTTGACCCAAAAGCAGAGCAGCAGAGACAATTTAGCAGTGAATGATATTTTACTAATAAACTGCAAAATAACAAGCCACAAAACAAGAGAGAACAGATACTAAACATGACAAGATAACTGAAGGCTAAGAGCAACTGACTGGTTCGATGGGTGAACAAGTACTGTGGATAAGAACTGGGTTTAAACAGACTGCAAGTGATGAGTTGGAAATGAGTGGCAGATGACTCCTGTCGGTCAGGTCTGATAATGATGGGCCTTTTTTCAAATATATTTAATTCTAATATTTGTTGTATGTGGTAAACTGTTAACTTGGTTTATCATTGTCATGTGTACTGAGGTATTTGCATACTGTTATACAGATCAATTCATTGCAATATTGAGGGAATACAAGTTAAAAACACCAACAGAATTCAGAATAAACTGTTATTCCTTACAATAAAAGGAGCAAGATACAGGAGATGAATCTACTCTAATATTCAGCCGATGTGACCATCTATTTTAGTGATGTTGATTAGGAGATAACCTTTGGCCCCAAGACACCGAGGAGAATGTCATTGCCTTTCTTTGATAATGTATTATGAGATCTTTGCATCTACCTGTGGCAAAAGGTGTACTCAGTTAAATACAAAAACTTAAGACGCAGGAGCAGAATTAGGTCACTTGGCCTATCGAGTATGTTACACCATTCCATCATGGCTGATTTATTATCCCTCTCAACCACATTCTCCTGCCTTCTCTTCAAACCCTTTGACCTTGACTAATCAAGAACCTATCTGTGTCCAATGGTCCTAGACCACCTCAAATGCCAGCACTTCTTTCTTAGATATGGGGCCCAAATGGCCCACAAAACTCCAAATGTTCTCTGATCAATGTCTTATAAAGTCTCAGCATTTCCTTTTGTATGGACCTTGATAGAAAGCAAACAGTCCCTAAAGATGTAATGTGGAACTGTACAAGTCAATGATGAGATCACACTTGGAGTATCGAGTGCAGTTGTGGTCAAGTAGCTATTGGAAAGACATCATGAAACAGGAAAGGCTATGGGAAACATTCATGAGATACCACTGGGACAGGTAGGACTCGTTGATCTTTATTTGGTCACTCCATGGCCTTGCTTCCTGAAGGGCTTCACAATGATCATCTCTTAATCTGGCATGAGGGCAGCATTGCTATGCTACGGGTAGTGCAAATTCTCACTGCGCTAATGACCTCTATTTGTTTCTAAGGTTCAGTTTGGATTGGGTACAAATCTAATAAAGTAAAGATTGGTTTTATTTGTCACATGTATATTTCCATGTACAGTGAAACACATTGTTTGTCCTAACACGCTGTATCACTGCACTGCACAGAAACTGTGCTGTGGTGGTCAGGAAGGCTCTACAATGAGTTATCAAAACTGCCCAATGCATTACTGCACTAGCCTACCCACCATCAAGGACATACATAAATACAGAAGGGTGCCAGAAAAGGGCCAGTAAAATCATGAATGATCCCGCCTACCCTGCTCATGGACTGTTTGTCTCACTCCCATCAAGGAGGAGACTACGTAGCATCCATACCAGGACCGCCAGACTCAAAATCAGTTACTTTCCCCAAGCAGTCAGACTGATCAATACCTCCATCCACTTACTCCACAAATACTTCAATATTTCCATCAGTTACTTTATGTCCAGCCTGGCATCACTTTATATATACAATCAATCTATCTATATAAGTTAATTTAATGTATTTATATTTATTGTGTTTATTATTATTATTATTGTTATTATGTTCTTTATTTGATTGTGTTATTTTGTGCTGCATTGGATCTGGAGTAACAATTATTTCATTCTCCTTTACACTTGTGTACAGGAAATGACATTAAACAATCTTGAATCTTGAATGACCAAAATATCTGAGGACATGCTGGGGGCAGCCCGCAGGTTCCGCCATGCTTCCAGCAACAACATCACATGCCCACAACTTAATAACCCTAATCCATACATCTTTGGAATGTGAGAGGAAACCGGAGCACCCAGAGGAAACCCATGCGGCCATGGGAAGAACATACAAACTCCTTTCAGAAAGCAGTGGGAACTGGACTCTGATCCATTCATAGCTGACATTGTAAAGAGTTGTACTAACTGCTACATTACCATGCCACAACATTCAGAATTGAACTGTGACCTTCTGGCCTGCTAAATATTTTATTGAGGTAAGGATGACACATTTAGTAATAATTTATGTGCGATTATTATACTTATGGTGATGATTAGATGATGAAAAATACTAGGGCACAGCTCGGGGCTTAGGTATTAAACCTGAGTAGATCTATAGTTGATAATGACCTCTTTTGCGCTTTTTTCAACGTTAAATCTCCCCATGCCTTCTTTACCTTGATCGGCTGCGTCCTGATTTGTCTTTCCTGTGATCCTCGCCATCGTCATCCTCAGACAAGTCATCTTCCAGCTGGGAGCTCAAGCTGTTCTCCTTCTCCTTCTCATCTCCTTTGGTCTCCATGGAGATGGTGGAAGAGAGTGCCTGCGATCCTGACGTGAAAGCAGCTAAAATATATCAAGACCACGATCAGTCAAGAAACTTAATTTTTTTGCCATATTTCATGGAGCTAATTGACAACTTACACAACTGAAACATTCTTAGAAATGTGATCATATAAAATTTGATATTGTGATACAAAAAGAGAGCCCAGAACTAAGTTCCCCATGGGAGGCTAATCCAGAAGATTAAGATGTATAGGATCCATGGTGAATTGGCTGTGTGGATTCAGGACTGGCTTGCGCATAGAAGAGAGAGGACAGTGGTTGAAAGGACTTATTAAAGCTGGAGTCTGCAATTAGTGGTGTTTCACAGGGATCTGCACTGGGACCTCTGCTGCTTGTGATGTGTATAAATGACCTGGATGAAAACGTAGATGGGTGCGTTAGTAACTTTGTGGATGATACCAAGATTGGTGGAGCTGTGGAAAGTGCAGAGGACTGGCAACGAATACAGTATGATATAGACCATTTGCAGATATGGCCTGAGAAATAGCAGATGGAGTTTAACCCAGATAAATGTGAGGTGTTGCACCTCAGTATGGAAAATGTAAGGAGACAGTACATTGTGTTAAAGGCAAGGTCTTTAGCTGAGCAGAGAAAATCCTGGGATCTAAATTCATAGCTCCTTGAAAGTGGCTACACGGGTGGATAAGGTGTTTAAGAAGGCTTTATGGAATGCTTGCTTTTGTTAGTCAAGGCATTGAGTTCGAAAGTCAGGAGGTGATGTTGCAACTTTATAAAACTCTGGTTAGTCCACATCTGGAGTATTGCACACAGTTCTGGTCACCCCACTATAGGAAGGATGTTGAGGCTTTGGAGAGGGTGCAGAAGAGATTTACCAGATGCTGCCTGGTTTAGAGGACATATGCTATCACAAGAGGCTGGAGAAACTTGGGTTGTTTTCTCTGGAGTGCCGGAGGCTGAGGGGAGAGCTGATACAGATTTACAAGATTATGACAGGCATAGATAGAGTGGACAGAGAGTGTCTTTGTATCTTTTTTCCCAGGGTAAAAATATCTAATAGCAGAGAGCATGCATTGAAGGTGAGAGAGAGTAGGTTTGAGGAGAATGTGAGGAGTAGGTTTTTTACTCAGAGAGTACCAGATGCCTGGAATGCGCTGGCTGGTATGGTGGTAGAGTCAAATACATTAGAGGATTTTAAGAGATGTTTGCATAGGCACATTGATATAAGAAAAATGGAGGGACATAGACATGGTGTAGATAGGAAGGATTGGTGTTTGGGTACTTTTGATTTGCTTTTTAATTGGTTTGGCACAACATTGTGGGGCGAATGGCCTGTTCCTGTACTGTACTCTTCTTCTATAAAAAAGACAGTCAAAGTTCAGCCAAAACAAAAGGGATCTTAAAGGAGAAGCACTCAGCTTCACTTAGTCAGGATCAATATTGTGTCTTGCCTAACCTTCCTTGAAAACAAACAAAGCCATGATTCATCCCATCTGATGCTTCTATGACACTGTATGTATAAATCATTACAATGCAGGAAAGATTTCTTTCATATCATCTATCATCTACAACAAAAGGGAAGATCGATCGGCCCATTGACTCAATGCTGTCTCTCACATCAATCTCTAACTCAACACCCGACTGGAGAAACCATCCATAACCCCCGAATTCCACACCTTATACTCTTTCTGCTTATACTGCAGCATGTACCAAATTTTATTTATTAAGGTACATTGGTCTTCATAAATCAGAGTATTGAGTACATGAAATGGGGTGTTATGCTGAAGTTGGTGATGCTAATTCGGAGTACTGTGTGCAGCCTTGGTCACCTATGAACAGGAAAGATGCAAGTAATATCAAAAGAGTACAGAGGAAATTTATAAGGATGTTGCTGGATCTGAAGGACCTGAGTTACAAGGAAAGATTGAATAGGTTAGGACTTTATTTCTTGGAATGTAGAACAATGAGAGGAGATTGGCTAGATGTAAACAAAATTATGAGGGGTATAGGTAGGGTAAACACAGGCAGGCTTTTCCCCTGAACTTGGGTGGGACTACAACCAGAGGTCATGGGTTCGGGGTGAAAGGTGAAAAGTTTAAGGGGAACATGAAGGGGAACTTCTTCACTCAGAGGGTTGTGAGAGTGTTGACAAGTAGTCGATGGGAGTAGGCAGTTTAAATGGTTCAGAATGGACTAGATGGGCCAAATGGCCAGTTGTTGTGCTGTACCTTTCTACAATCTGTTTATTTACAGATGCAGAGGCTCTTCTGACCCTTCGAGCTGCCCTGCCCAAAAACCCATTGATATAACCCGAGCCTAATCACAGGACCAATTAACCTACTAACCGGTACTTCTTTAGACTGTGGGAGGAAACCAGAGCGCCCAGAGAAAACCCCCGCACTCACAAGAAGGAACATACACACTTGCTTACAAAGGATGCTGGAACTGAACTCCAACGGCCCGAGCTGTAATAGCATCACGCGAACTGCCATGCTACCATGTATCACTGACATATGACATGAGAATTGTTGTTTTGCAGCAGCAGTACAGGTGCAAAGACATAAAAATCTATAAATTCACAAAAATAAATAAATACAGCAGTGACATCTCAGTGGAATTGATTAGAAATGTATCACTTTCGCTTCACCTTACCTCGGCACACATCCTGAGCCTGGTGGTTGAGTCCTGCTGCTGCTAAGGCTGCAGACACCACAGTGGGCAGACCTGTCAAACTAGAGTGGACGTTTGTTGCGTCATCCCGATGAGTGGTTGCCTGTGGAAGATAAGCAAAAGACAAGGTTAGGACCAATACTGAGTGGCATGATAGCATAGTGGTTAGCTCAGTGCTCTACAGCGCCAGTAGTAAGATTAGGCTTCAGTTGCCGTCGCTGTCTGTAAGGAGTTTGTACATTCTCTCTGTGACTATGCCAGTTTCCTCTGTGTGCTTCAGTTTCCTTGCACAGTCTAAAGACATACGGGTTAGGGTTAATAAGTTGTGGGCATGTTATTTTGGTATCAGAAGCATGGTGACACCTGTAGGCTGCCCCCAGCACATCCTCAACTCCATTGGTCGTTGACTCAAATGATGTATTTCACTGTGTATTTCAATGTACATGTGACAAATAAAGATTATCTTTAATTTTTAATGTTTAGATGAAGGCAATACAGGTTTCCCCTGCTATCCGAAAGTAGAGCGGTCCTATGAAACCTTTCGTAAGCCGAAATGGCGTAAAGTGAAGAAGCAATTACCATTAATTTATATGGGAAAAATTTTTGAGCGTTCCCGGACTCGAAAAATAACCTACCAAATCATACCAAATAACACATAAAACCTAAAATAACACTATCGTGTAGTAAAAGCAGGAATATGATATGATAAATACACAGCCTATATAAAGTAGAAATAGTATATGTACTGTGTAGTTTCACTTACCAGAATCGGGAAGACAGCAAGCACACTGGAAGGTTCACTCATTTTTCTATCATACAGTTCTTTGTAAGCACTCAAAACATCCTGCAAACCTGCCCTAAACCTACAAGCCCTTTCAAAATTAAAGTCATACTTTTCTGTAATCGTTGCAGCACTGTCAATCGTAGTGAAAATCTCACGCAGTTCAAAGCTCTATAACGGCTCGCTGCAAAACAAATGCTGAACGCTATTTTGGCTTTTCACTTCCTTTCGTAAAAGCAAAAATCCTCTTCGGATTTCTTTCGGTTAGCGAAAACAGGTACTAATGTAGGTCTTTCGTAAAAGTGAAGTGGCATAAAGCAAACTTTCGTAAAGTGGGGGATACCTGTACCTGTGTGTGTCGGTGTGTGTGTGTGAGTGTGTGTGTGAGCGCACGTGCTCGAGCATGTGGTTTATAAGATTAAAAGGAACCTGCAGAGTTACATTTTCCACACAGAGGTTAGTGGGTAAATGGAACATGCTACCAGAGAAAGTGGTACAGAGATGGATACAGTTAAGAAAATTAACATTTGGGCAGGTACACGGATAGGAAGGGTTTAGAGGGATGTGGGCCAAATTCAGGCTCATTTAGGCATTTGGTCAGCATGAAGGAGTTGGGCTGAAGGGTTTGTTTTCTGTGCAACACAGCTCTGTGGCTCTCATTAGCTTTAGTTCAGTGAGTAGCACAAATCCTAAAGTTGTGGGTTCAAATCCCAGTCCAGAGCTCTTATGCCACTGGAAGAGCATTGTGCTGTTCTGAGGGAGCCCAAGCACAGGGAAAGTTTCAAAGGAGGGTCTAATTATGTGAATGGCAGTGGGACTAACTGGAGCAATGTTTGAAGTAGTGCCAAACTCTGAGACATTAAAACAAAGGCCCACCTGGCTTCTTAGGCATGAGGAGATTGTTGTGTTGAAGGGGAGAGCAGGAAAATTATCAATATTGTTGTGGGGTCATTATTTATCCCACAACCACAAGCAGGTGATATCAGGGTTGTCTGAGCTAGGTGTACACAAATTGGCTGTTCTGTGTCCATATTACAACAGAGACACTTCAAAAAGTAGCTCCTGGCTGTAAGGTGCTAGGACAACCTAAGGTCAAGAAAGCAGCTCTCTCAAGTTCAAGGGTGTCAACATCTCTTAAGATCTATCCTGGGCCCAATATATTGCTGCAATTACAAAGACAGCAGCTATACTTCATTAGGAGCTTGAGGTGATTTGGTATGTCACCAAATATCCAACAATGTTCTGTAGATGTACTGTGGAAAGCAGTCTGACTGGCTGCACCACCGTCTGGTATGGGGGTGGGGGCTACTGCACAGGATCAGAAAAACCTGCCGAAAGTTGTTAACTCAGTCAGCTCCATCATGGGCACTAGCCTCCCTAGCACTGAGGACATTTTCAAAAGGTGATGCCTCAAGAAGGCGGTATCCATCAATAAGGACCCCCATTCTCTCTCTTTTTGTGCCCTCTTCTCATTGATACCATCAAGGAGGAGGTCCAGGAGCCTGAAGACACACTCTCAATGTTTTTAGGAACAGCTTTTTCCCCTCCGCCATCGGATTTCTGAATGGACAATGAAAACTACTTCACCACTGCTCTTCTTGCACTACTCATTTATTTTACATCTTTCCCATTTTAACTCAGCAATTCTTATGTATTGCAATGTACTTCTGCAGCAAAACAACAAATTTTGTGACACCAGATTCTAATTCTGATTCTGACTACAACCAAAGTCAAGTGACAACGTGGAAGGATTTAAAATGCAGTTGTCAGTTTGAGTTGAGAGCACTAGGTGGCGCCAGAGTCTGTCAACAGCACTTGGGAATTGTACACCAGGGCAAAGTAGACTCAGGACACAGAAAATGCTGCAGGTTATACAGCATCTGTGTTTTGGGCTGAGACCTTTCATCAGGACTGGAAAGGAAGAGGGGTAGAAGTCGAAGTAAATACTGGGGTCATATTAGAGTGCCCAGGATGTACTTTTAATGCTCAAGGCAGGCTTTAATCCACAGGAAAGATCTTCAGCCCTGTTTTCTATGGGTCTGTGCTGCTGAAAGCAACGGAGTCACTACAAACAAGAATAGCTACTTACCCTCCCTAAGCTGTTCTACAATCAACCAACTGTGGTACAAAGGAAGCCCTTTGGCCCACTGAATATGTGCCCATTCTAAATAGAGCAATTTCCCCAGCTCCTTGCCCAAAACAGTGCAAACCTTTAACTTTAATTTACTTTAGAGATTCAGCATGGTATCAGGTCCTTCCAGCTATCTCACAAACCTTTTTCTTGTAATTCCGTGACTGGCAGAGAAATCCTGATCTTTAACCCCTTTCTGCTTCAAAGTTTTTTCCTTTCAGCCCCCTTGAAAGCCGTAGATCAGAGGCACACAAATTTCAAGATTTGGATATGGTTGCAATCATGTTACACCCTGCATATACCTAATTTTCACTTGTTTTGCACTGAAAAAAGTATTCACTTGTGCATCGTTCTAGACCAACATATTCTAATAATAATACCATAGGACCATAAGACATAGGAGGAGGATTAGGCCATTTGGCCAATCAAATCTGCTCCACCATTTCATCATGGCTGATCCACTTGCCCCTCAGCCCCAGTCCCCTGCCTTTTCCCCATATCCCTTCATGTCCTGACTAATCAAGAATCAATTTCTGCCATAACTACATCTAAAGACATAGCATCCACCGTCATCTCCGTTCTAAAAGGACGCCCCCCCCCCCCCCAATTCTGAGTTTGTGTCCTATGGTCTTATACTCCCCCACCATAGGGAACTTCCTCTGCACATCTACTCTAGTCTTTCAAATCAACTGCCATGAATTACCAACACACACAAAATGCTGGAAGACCTCAGCAGGCCAGGCAGCATCTATTCAACTGTTTACTTTTTTCCATCGAGGCTGCCTGGCCTGCTGAGCTCCTCCAGCATTTTGTGTGTGTTGCTTGGATTTCCAGCGTCTGCAGATTTGTGCCATGAATTATCTCTTATTTCAGGATGAAAACTGGCTGCTGAAAATCAGTATATAAAACTATTTTGCAAACCTCGTATTTGTATTATATCTGCAGAGTAAGGATATCAGATTTCCCTACCAATGGATGAGAGGATTATTCCCGGATACTAGTGGTGAAGAGCTTCAGATTTCCGCTACCAGCTCTATGAAGCTTCATAACCTACGCCCCTTGACAACCTATGCTTAATTTTCAAGCCTTCATGTTCTGAATTCTCCCACCAGAGTAGTTTCTTTCCATCTGAATTATCAAACTGATTTTGCATTGCAGTTTGATCGATCCACAGTCTTACCAGCCCTGCTCCAGGGTTTCAACCTAGAAGATCCACGAGTCCTTTTCCTTCACAGTTGCTGCTCGACCTGCTGAGGGTTGTGCAAGATCCCGGTGAAGGGTCTGCCTGAAACCCCTCATCGGATAACTTCATTCACTCCAACACTGAACTGTTCCCACAACCTATGAACTCTTCATCTCACGTTCTTGGTATTTGTTGTTTATTTATTTATCATTATTTTACTTTCTGTATTTGCACAGTTTGTTGTCTTTTGCACGAGTTGTTTGTCCAACTCGTGTACGGTCTTTCATTGATTCAAAGATGTATCTTTGTATTTACTGTGAATGTCCGCAAGAAAGTCAATCTCAGGGTTGTACCTGGCGACATTTGATAATAAACTTACTTTGAACTTTAAGCATCAACTCTCCATAGATGTTGCCTGATCTGCTGATTTCCTCCAGCTTTTTGTGTTTGAATTACATTGGATTTCCAGCATCCGCAGAAACTCTCGTGTGTATGATTAATAAGTATAGGATTCTTTTTCTGATTTTAATTAACATTTTTTTTCTTTCAGAAAGGGCCATCCATATCTGATCTGATACCATATGCTTACAACTTTCCAACAAGTCTCACTGTATAGCAAAATGGAGCTGAGACCTCACCTGATGTACGTATCTTCCTCTCACCTTACTCCCCATTTATGGTTTTCCCACTGCACACTGCTCATCACTGAAATAATTCAATGTTATAAACAGGACAAGGAGCTAACCACAATTATTTTGTGGGCCGGCAGTTTTTATAAGCATGCAGCGCAGTACAGCAGGTACTTAAAAGACTTAGATTTCAGGATGGACAAATTACTTTTGAAATGCAGTCACAGTTAAAACTGAGGAAGCACTGCAAATTAACTGGGGTGTGCTGATGAGTAACATTGATTTTAGTAAAGTTGGTTAAAAAATTAATACTTACCCAAAAAATCAGGGAGGATTTTCTTTCAAAAAAAGATTAGACTTGCGACTGAGCATATTTATTTATCTAGAGATACAGCATGGAACAGGCCCTTCCAGCACAATGAGCCGCACCACCAAACAATCTCAGTCAGCTCCATCATGGCCACAACCCTCCCCACTATTGAGGACATCTTCAAAAGGTGAAGCCTCAAGAAGGTGGCATCCATCATCGAGGACCCTCACCATCAGGACCTGGCATATTCTCATCAAGGAGGATAGACAGGAGCCTGAAGAGGCATACTTAACATTTTAGGAACAGCTTCTTCCCCTCTGCCATCAGATTTCTGAACAGTACATGAACAGTCTATGAATACTACCCCACTATTTTGCACTATTTATATATTTTTAAAATATATTATTGTAACTTGCAGTAATTTTGCACTGTACTACTGCCGTAAAACTACACATTTCATAACGTGTCAGTGATAACAAACCTGATTCTGATCAGATGGGAGAGAGTAGTAATTCAGCAAAATATTTCACAAACTCAATTCCTCCCAAAACATTTATGGGCATTGGAGTGTCCTGAAACATGTACAGAAAACCTACACGGAACTTTGCCATGGACAGTCCTAAGCCTGGCTGTGAAAGGAGGATTGGACATGGGTCTAGCAACCCCATCCCTTCAAAACCCAGAGCTACAGTAATGCCAACAGAAGCTCCAAAGAACTCATCCCTGGGAGAGGACGATGGGAAAATTTGAAAGACTGGCTCAGGACCGAGGACTCTGGCAAGCTGCCCCTGTAGGGATGAAGGGCTAAGAAGAAGAAGAAGAAGAAGGAAAATCAGCTTGGACTGAGTCTTTGATGAGGGGTTCAACCTTTCTGGCGCCCTCGATGAATCATACATCTGTACTTGGAGCGTGAACCAAAGAGCCACAGTGCACAGATGATGCTGAATTACCATTACCGTGATGGTGTAGTGGTTAGCGCAATTGCTTCACACTGCCATCAATCACTGATCGGGGTTCAATTCCCGTCACAGTCTGTAGGAGTTTGTACATTCTCTTCACGACTATGTGGGTTTCCTCTGGGTGCTCTGGTTTCTCCCCACATTCTAAAGATGTACGGGTTAGAGTTAGTGAGTTGTGGGCATGCTATGTTGGTGCCAGGAACATGGTGACACTTGAAGGTTGTCCCCCAGCACATCCTCGCTGATTTAATTTGACATAAATGATGCATTTCTCTATATGCTTTGCTGTACATGTGACAAATACAGCTAATCATTTGTCTTTATTTTATACCTTTAGGCCCTAACTTTGATTTCCCACACTCTCCCTCCAGTAAAACTCTCAGCCACTGAGCGGCATTTTGAAAAGAGTGGGAGATGAAATCGCAGTTAAATTTCCCACCCCCCACCCCACCTATGGCAGTTCACAAAATGCATCTTTGTTTTAAAGGAAGGTTGGGATAATTTGTCTTTGGTTATAAAAACAAAACTTTTTTTCTCTCCCTGGGCAGCAATAGGAAAAGCCAGACAGCAGGTGTGCAAACAGTCAGCTGAAGCCTCTGTGTCACTCTTACCAAGCCTGGCCTGGTCAGATCAGGTTTCTGTTCATTGTTACTGTGCATTAACATACAGCTGCTGCCTCTGAGCTTGGGTGGGCAGAGAAATGGAGTGGGCTGGTATTAATAGGGTGGGGAAGGAGGAGTGAGAGACCTGGAAGGTTGGGGGGAGTTGGGGGAAGGGTAGATCCATCAACCAGCCACAATTAGCATTCCACACAAAGGTCCTTTTCAAAATAAAAGTCTCTTCTTGGGCGGCACGGTTAGTACAACTCTTCAGAGCACCAGCGATCAGAGCTCAATTCCTTGCCGCTGTCTGAAAGGAGTTTGTACATTCTCCCCGTGACTGTGTGGGTTTCCTCCCCATTCCAAAGACATATGAGTCAGGATTAAAAAATTGTGGGCATGTGGGCATGGCAACTCTTGTGGGCTGCCCCCAGCACATTCTCGGACTGCGCTGTTCATTGACACGAAAGACACATTTCACTGGATGTTTCGATGTACATGTGACAAATAAAGTTAATCTCTCAGGATGAGGCTTTTTATTCTAGGACGAGGGAGATGTCTTCCTTTTTTAAAGAAAGGGGCTTCCCTTCCTCCACTATCAACTCTGCTCTTAAACGCATCTCCCCCATTTCACGTACATCTGCTCTAACTCCATCCTCCCGCCACCCCACTAGGAATAGGGCTCCCCTGGTCCTCACCTACCACCCCACCAGCCTCCGGGTCCAACATATTATTCTCCGTAACCTCCACCACCTCCAACGGGATCCCACCACTAAGCACATCTTTCCCTCCCCCCCTCTCTCTGCATTCCGCAGGGATCGCTCCCTACGCGACTCCCTTGTCCATTCGTCCCCCCCATCCCTCCCCACTGATCTCCCTCCTGGCACTTATCCGTGTAAGCGGAACAAGTGCTACACATGCCCTTACACTTCCTCCCTTCAGGGCCCCAGACAGTCCTTCCAGGTAAGGCAACACTTCACCTGTGAGTCGGCTGGGGTGATATACTGCGTCCGGTGCTCCCGATGTGGCCTTTTATATATTGGCGAGACCCAACGCAGACTGGGAGACCGCTTTGCTGAACACCTACGCTCTGTCCGCCAGAGAAAGCAGGATCTCCCAGTGGCCACACATTTTAATTCCACATCCCATTCCCATTCTGACATGTCTATCCACGGCCTCCTCTACTGTAAAGATGAAGCCACACTCAGGTTGGAGGAACAACACTTTATATTCCGTCTGGGTAGCCTCCAGCCTGACGGCATGAACATCGACTTCTCTAACTTCCGCTAATGCCCCACCTCCCCCTCGTACCCCATCTGTTACTTATTTTTATACACACATTTTTTCTCTCACTCTCCTTTTTCTCCCTCTGTTCCTCTGAATATACCCCTTACTCATCCTCTGGGTCCCCTCCCACCTCGCCCTCCTTGTCTTTCTTCCCGGACCTCCTGTCCCATGATCCTCTCGTATCCCTTTTGCCTATCACCTGTCCAGCTCTTGGCTCCATCCCTCCCCCTCCTGTCTTCTCCTATCATTTTGGATCTCCCCCTCCCCCTCCAACTTTCAAATCCCTTACTCACTTTTCCTTCAGTTAGTCCTGACGAAGGGTCTCGGCCTGCAACGTCGACTGCACCTCTTCCTAGAGATGCTGCCTGGCCTGCTGCGTTCACCAGCAACTTTTATGTGAGATGCACGGCAGATGCAGTTTAATGTGGATAAATGTGAGGTTATCCACTTTGGTGGCAAGAACAGGAAGGCAGGTTACTATCTGAATGGTGTCAAGTTAGGAAAAGGGGAAGTACAACGAGATCTGGGTGTCCTGGTTCATCAGTCACTGAAAGTAAGCATACAGGTACAGCAGGCAGTTAAGAAAGCTAATGGCATGTCGGCCTTCATAACAAGGGGAGTTGAGTATAGGAGCAAAGAGGTCCTTCTGCAGTTGTACAAGGCCCTGGTGAGACCCCACCTGGAGTACTGTGTGCAGTTTTGGTCTCTAATTCCAGGGATGGCGGGAATGTCATATGTTGAAAGATTGGAGCGACTGCGCTTGTATACACTGGAATTTAGAAGGATGAGAGGGGATCTGATTGAAACATATAAGATTATTAAGGGATTGGACACGCTAGAGGCAGGAAACATGTTCTTGATGTTGGGGTAGTCTAGAACCAGAGGCCACAGTTTAAGAATAAGGGGTAGACCATTTAGAACGGAGTTGAGGAAATCACACAGAGGATTGTGGATCTATGGAATGCTCTGCCTAAGAAGGCAGTGGAGGCCAATTCTCTGGATTCTTTCAAGAATGAGTCAGATAGAGCTCTTAAAGATAGCGGTGTCAAGGGATATGGGGAGAAGGCAGGAATAGGGTGCTGATTGTGGATGATCAGCCATGATCACAGTGAATGGTGGTGCTGGCTCGAAGGGCCGAATGGCCTACTCCTGCACCTATTGTCTATTCTCTCTACTATTATTCTGATTATTCTGACATTTCACATTCTTAAAATAAAGTAGTGATCCTAGCTTAGCTAAGACAGGGAATGTTTTCTAGGATTAAATGTCAGGAATTTTGAAAAACTAAGTTTAAATGTATTTGGCTAAGGTGTATGTAAACTTCTGACTTCAACTGTAAGTCTGAGCCATGACCTGATGGACACCACAGCTCTGTGCCATCTCAACCAGAAGATTCTTCCACTCACCAAGACGCTTGGGGGAGTTTACAACCGGCAATTAATTTATCATCCCGTACATCATTGGAATGTGGGAGGAAACCAGATAATCCGGGGGAAACTCATGTAGTTACAAGGAAAACATGCAAGCTCCATAGACAAACCCAAGGTCAGGATCTGCGGAATTCATTGTCACACACAGCTGTGCAAGCCAAGTGATTTGGGTATTTTTAAAGTGGAGGTTGATAGGTTCGGAGAAATCAGGAGAATAGGGTTGAGAGGGATAATAAATCAGCCATAATAGAATGGCAGGGCAGACTCGATGGGCTGAGAGGCCTAATTCTACTCCTATGTCGTCTTATGGTATTGTGATTTTCCTGAATGTGAAGCCTCGTCATTTACACATGCATCAAGAAACATGCATTGATGAATGTATAAAATGTTCATGAAGTCCAGCAGTGAATTTTACTCTGTACCTCAAAGTTTCAGGTGGTAATTTGTGAATTATGTAGGGACTAACTTCCATTACCTGAATGGCCATAACCCAAGGATTGATGGTGCCATCAACTTCGGAAAACTGGATAATCCTCCCCTATTAATGGTGCATCTTGTCTCTCAAAGCAGGAAATGGTTCAATACTTACACGGTTATTGCCATGGATACCTGTGGGGGCCAAGTCATTGGGTATATTTAAAGTAGAGGTTGACAGGGTGTCAATGATTACAGGGAGAAGGCAGGAGAATGGGGTTGAGAGGGGTAATAAATCAGCCATGTTAGAATGGCAGGGCAGACTTAATGGCCTAATTCTGCTTCTGTGGTCTTATACCCAGGACTCTAGTGCTGTGAAGCAGTGAGTCTACTACCTGTATCATTGGGACTGTTCATTACTGAGTATGTTTCTGTGACTTTTCTCCATGTTAGTGTCTGCAGTCATAGAGCGTTACAGCACAGAAAGAGGTTCTTCAGCCCATCTAGGTAATAAAGTAAACAGAAGGGCTATTTTTCTCTTTATCCTAGAGTCATAGAGCGTTATACCACAGAAAAAGGCCCATTGACTCATCTGTAGTCCACCATACCTTTCTCATCCACTTATCTGTCCAAAACACTCTTAAATGTTGCAATCAAATCCACATCCACCACTTGTGCCGGCAGCTTGTTCCACACTCTCACCACCCTCTAAGTGAAGAAGTTCCCCCTTGGCTTCCCCTTAAACATTTCAACTTTCAGCTATAACCTCTAGTTCTAGTTTCGCCCAACCTCAGTGGAAAAAGCCTGCTTGCATTTACCCTCTCCATACCCCTCACAATTTTGTATGCCTCCCTCAAATCTCCCCTCACTCTCCTACACTTCAGGGAATAAAGTCCGAACCTGTTCAACCTTTCCCTGTAACTCAGATCTCCAACTGCCCAGGGGATGTGATGAAATGGGAGATGCTGTGGGTGGAAATCCCTCTTGTTCCTCCATAGTGTACCCCAACAGGCGCTAAACAGGGATATAAACACAAGAGTTGCTGAAAAATCCAGAGCAACACATAAATTGCTGGAAGAACACAGCAGGTCAGGCAGCATCTTATGGAGAGGAATATACAGGTGATGTATCAGGCCACAACCCTTCATCAGCACTCATGACGATGAAGGACCTTGACCCAAAATATTCATCTCTATAGATGCTGCCAGTTCTTATAAATTCCTCCAGCATTTTGTGTATGATGCACGGAACACAGACAACTTGAGGCCCACATTTCTGTGCTCTAATGCAGACAACTTGAGGACAACAGTAATTCAGCACAATGTATCATAACCCCAAAATGTCCTAAAGTGTTTACTTCCATTGATTTGTTATTAAAACATAGACACTGTGGTGATATACTCAACTTTGCTCCACCACCCCCCCCACCAATCTCTTAAAGCTTCCTCACTACACACAGCTTGAGACATTCCATCAAAGTTCAAGCCTCAGTGATTAACATTCTTGTATGTAAGGAATCCAGGTTCAGGACTCATTTCAAAGGGTTGAATGATTAAACCAGGACAATACTCTTCAGGCAGTGATGAGGGAGAGCCACACCGGCAGAGGACAGGTGCTGAAAAAGTTCTGATTCCAAAGTAAATTTATTACTGAAGTACAAATATGACACCATTTTCTTGCAGGCATACTCAAAGTGCCAAGGGAGTATCATGCCTTCAGCAGGCCAGTGCCGAAGCTCCAGCACTGTCAGAGGAGTAGCGCTGAGGGAGAACTGCCTTGTGTGTGAGGCAAGTTTGGATTGACAACAACATCTCCTCCGCAATCTCCATCAGCATAGGTGCACCACAAGGCTGTGTGCTCAGTCCCCTGTTATTGCTTTACACATATGACTGTGTAACTAACCACAGCTCCAATGCCATACTTAAGTTGCTGACAACACCACTGTCATTGGCTGATTCAAAGGTGGTGACAAATCAGCATATAGGAGGGAGACTGAAAATCTGGCTCTCATCAACTAGATCAATCAATGTCAGCAAGACCAATGTGCTGATTATTGACTTCAGGAGGAGGAATCTGGACGTGCATGAGCAAGTCTTCATTGGGGCATCGGAGGTAGAGAGGGTCAGCAAGTTTAAATTCCTCAGTGTTATCATTTCAGAGGATCTGTACAGGGCCCAGCATGTAAGTGCAATTATGAAGAAAGCAATGCAGTTCATCTGCTTTATCAGAAGTTTGCCAAGATTTGGCATGACAACACTTCAATGAATTTCTGTGAATATGTGGTGGAGAGTATATTGACTGGCTGCATCACAGCCTGGTATGGATACCCCGATGCCTTTGAATGGAAAATCCTACAAAAACTAGTAGATACAGCCCAGTCCATCACAGGTAATACACATTTACATGGAGTGCTGTCACAGGAGAGCAGCATCCGTCACTAAGGACCCCAACCGTCCAGGTCATGCTCTCTACTCACAACTGCCATCAGGAAGAAGGCACAGGAGCTTCAGGATCCACACCAGCAGGTTCAGGAACAGTTATTGCCCCTCAACAATTGGGGATAACTTCACTCAAATTCACTTGCCCCATCACTGAACTGTTCCCACAACCCATAGACTCACTTTCAAGGACTCTTCATCTCATGTTCTCTACATTTATTTATTATTATTTTTGTTATTTTTTCTTTTTGTATTTGCACAGTATGTTGTCTTTTGTCCATCCTGTTGAGTGCAGTCTTTCATTGATTCTATTTTGTTTCTTAGATTTACTGATTATGCCCACATGAAGACAAATCTCAGGGATGCACATGGTGACATATATGCACTTTGATAAATTTACTTCGAACTTTGAAGTCATTGGGAATATTTACAGTGGAGGTTGATAGGTACTTGAGTAGTAAGTGTTAAGGGTTTTGGGGAGTGTGGCTGAGAGGAATAATAAATCAGCTATGATTTATATGATAGAATTCACCCTGCAATTTGAGAAGGAAAAGCTAAAGTCAAATGTATCAATATTATAGTGGAGTAAAGAGAATTACAGAGGCATGAGAGAGGAGCTGACAAAGTTGATAGAAATGGGACACTAGCAGGGACGACAGCAGAACAACAATGACTAGAATTTCTCAGAGCAATTTGGAAGGCACAGGATAAGTACATCCAAAAGATGAAGAAGTATTCTAAAGAGAGGATGAGACAACTGCCACATAAAAGCAAAAAAAGAGGGCATAATACAGCAAAGATTAGTGGGAAGTCAGAGAATTGGGAAGCTTTTAAAGACCAACAGAGGACAACTAAAAAACCATAAGGAGAGAAAGGCTGAAATATGTAAGCTAGCCAATAATATTAAAGAGGATCAGAAAGTTTTTTCAGATATACAAAGAGTAAAAGAGAGACTAGGTTGGATATTGGTCTGCTGGGAAATGATGCTGGAGAGGTAGTAATGGGGGACAAATAAATGGCAGAGGAATTTAGTAAGTATTTTGCATCAGTCTTCACTGTGGAAGACACTAGCAGAATGCCAGGAATGCGAGAGTGTCAGGCGCAGAAGTGCTTGCAATTACTAAGGAGAAGGTGCTTGAGAAGCTGAAAGGTTTGAAGGTAGGTAAGTCACTTGGACTAGATAGACTACACACCAGGGTTCTGAAAGAGGCAGATGAAGAGATAGTGGAGGCATTAGTAATGATCTTTCAGAAATCACTAGATTCTGGAATGGTTCTGGAGGACTGGAAAATTGCAAATGTCAATCCACTTTTTAAGGAGGGAGGAAGACAGCAAAAAACTTAGCCTGACTTCAGTGGCTGGAAAGATGTTGGAATCCATTATTAAGGGTGAGGTTTCGGGGTACTTGGAGGTACATGATAAAATAGGCTGAAGTCAGCATGGTTTCTTTAAGGCAAAATTTTGCCTGGCAAATTTGTCAGAATTCTTTGAGGAAATAACAGGCAAGATGGATGAAGGGGAGTCAGAGGGTGTTGTTTACTTGAATTTTCAGAAGGCCTTTGACAAGGTGGCGCACATGTGGCTGCTTAACAAGATGAGAGTGCATGGTATTCCAGGAAGATTCTAGCATGGATAGAAGATTGGCTGACTGACAGGAGACAAAGAGTTGAAATAAAGCATTGGCTGCCAGTGACTAGTGTTGTTCTGCAGGGGTCCGTGTTGGGACCACTTCTTTTCACATTATATGTTAATGATTTGGATGATGGAATTGATGGCTTTGTGGTCAAGTTTGCGGATGATATGAAGATAAGTGGATGGGCAGGTTGTGTTGAGGAAGAAGGGTGTCTGCAAAGGGACTTAGACAGATTGGGAGAATGGGCAAAGAAGTGGCAGATGGAATGTAGTGTTGAGAAGTGTATGCTTATGCATTTTGGATTCTCTAAAAGTTAATATGCAGGTTGAGTGAGTGGTGAGGAAGGCAAAGCAGTGTTAGCATTCATTTTGAGAGGACTAGAATATAAAAGCAGGGATGTAATGCTGTGGCTTTCTAAGGCACTGCACTTGGAGTATTGTGAGCAGTTTTGGGCCCCTTATTTAAGAAAGGATGTGCTGGTATTAGAGAGTGTCCAGAGAAAGTTCATGAGAATGATTCCGGGAATGAAAGGATTAATGTCTGAGGAGAGTTTGGTGATGTACTCACTGGTATTTAGAAGAATGAGGTGAGATCTCATTGTAACCTATCGAATATTGAAAGGCCTTGATGGAGTGGACATGGAGAAGACATTTCTTGTAGTGGGAGAGTCTAGGACTAGAGAGCACAGCCTCAGGACATACCTTTAGAACAGAGATGAGGAGGAATTTCTTTAGCCAGAGGGTGGTGAATCTGTGGAATTCATTGCCACTGACGGCTGTGGAGGTCAAGTCATTGGGTATATATAAAGCAAGGGTTTCAGAGGTATGGATAGAAGGCAGGAGAATGGGGTTGAGAAGAAAAATAAATAATAGATAATAAATCAGCTATGATAGAATGGCAGAGTAGACGATGGGCTGAAAGGCCTTATTGTACTCCTATGCCTTACGGTGTACTAAACACAGTGTGAAGCACAGATTCGAGCTACTTAGTTTATGAAAAAGGATCTAGTACTTAGTTAATGCTCAATTATTACACTTTTCCTCCTTCATATTGACCCCATTTACAAATCCTTCCTTCCTTGTGTATTTTATCCAGCTATCCCTTAAATACATCTCTGTTCTCCCTAAACACTTCCTATGGAAGAAAATCCAAGATTCACACCACTCACTAGTGAAAAAACCAGATCTTCAGTTAACCATTGGTGACTTTTATATGTATGATGTCCAGTTTTGCATAGTAGCTGATAGGGGATAGATAATTCCCTATATCTGCCCTATCAAGGATTGACTTTATTTGCCAGATACATTTACATGTATTAGGAATTTGCTGTGATGTGTCGGTGTGACATGCAACAGAAAAACAACATTCAACAATTATAATCCATAATCTTAAAGACATCTTTCTGAACATGCCTCGGCCTACACATTGATGCAGCACGAGCAGTTCTGGAATCATCTGTGCGCATTCCTCTCTGCACCTTTCCCAGTGTACGTGGAGGCTTTGCAGATTTTCAGTTGTCGGGATGAAAGCCTGCCGACACATGGTGAATCACTTCTCTTGCAGACCTCCACACAAGGCAGCTTGTGTTGTAGAGCCTCTCCAGGGAGAAAAAGCATTCACAAAGCTGGGAGTAAAACCATCCCATATTTACTTTCCAGCATATGCCAACTGATCTGCTTTACAACAGCAACGTATCTGTTCCTGTGTTTATTTTCTCTCGCAAGTTCGCCAGTACTGACAGATGTCACTGATAGTGAACACCAGTAGACCCTGGCCCCTTGTCGCTCCAACAGGTATCAGGTTCTGCTAGCTCCACCCACCTTACAGGTACACACCAGGTGTGTAAACAGGAGCAGGTGTTTTCCGCAATAAAAGCTGGCACTGCTTAATCTCACGCATTGCTGCAATGGAATTTCAGTTCACAATCTGCGTTTACCCAAGAACAGCCAACAGATCTGAGGCAGCACGTCATTACTCCCCTCCCCCATAGTCAATGGATGCACTGCTCAGACTGAGATTTCCAACCAGCAGTGTGTAAATGGTAGCAAGGTGGCTGGGTACCTCTGACCACCCAAGGGATGCTCTTTTGACTTCAAGTGGATATCTGACCTTCTCAGTGCAATGGCTCGACTCTATCATAGAGGACCCTCCCCCCTTCAATTTGGAGGAGCAACACCTCATCTAGGTAGCCTCCAACCTGGTGGCACGAACCTCAATTTCTCCAAATTCTAGTTATTTTCTTCCTCCCTTTCCCGATTCTTCAATTCCCCACTCTGACCCCATCTTACTGCTTCTTTCCTCCTCACTTGCCTATCATCTACTCCCCCCCCCCCGGGTGCACCTTTTCCATGGTCTACTGTCCTCTCCTATTAGAACTCCTTCTTCAGCTCTTTATCTCTTCCTTCTATCTTCTATCCCCTCCCAGCTTCTTACTTCATCCCCTCTCCCCCACCAGGTTCAGGAACAGTTATTACCCAGCAACTACATCAACTATTAGGCTCCTGAACCAGTGTGGACTCAACAGTGAACTGACTCCATAACCTATAAACTCACTTGCAAAGACTCTGCAACGCATGTTCTTAGTAATATGTATTAACTTTTTAAAATTTTATTTGCACAATACGGCTTCTTTTGCTCTTTGGTTGTTTGTCAGTCTACCCAAGTATAGATTTTCATAAATTCACTTGTATTTATTTTCCTTTAAATGTTGCAAGATAAAAGATTCTCAAGGTAGTACACAGTGACTTTTAAATATTTTGATAATAAATTTACTTTGACTTTGACGTTAGAAGTGCTCACTTGCTGTCCTTCCTTCTGCTAAATTTGTAAGTAACACAAAAAAACTTTGTGGCCAAATTTGTAGAAGCTATCAAGATAGGTGGAGGACTGGTAGAGGTGAAGAAGCAGGAAGATAACAGAAGGACATGGACAGATTAGGAAAATGAGTAAAAAGTGGCGCACATGGAATACGGTGCTGGGAAGTGCATGGTCATGCACTTTGGTAGAAGGAATAAAGGAGTGGACTGTTTTCTAAATGAGGAGCAAATTCAGAAGTTAGAGATGCAAAGTGACTTGGGAGTCCTTGTGCAGGATCCCCTAAAGGTTAACTTGCAGGTTGAGTCATGGTGAGGAAGGCAAGTGCAATGTTTGCGTTCATTTCAAAAGGATTAGAACATAAAAGCAAGAGTGTAATGCTGAGGGTTTATAAGGCATTGGTCAGACCACATTTGGAATATTAGTTTTTTTTTGGTTTTATTACTATTTATTATTTATGGTGCAACTGTAACGAAAACCAATTTCCCCCGGGATCAATAAAGTATGACTATAACTATGACTATGAGCAGTTTTATGCTCTATATCTGAGAAAGGATGTGCTGGTATTGGAGAGAGTCCAGAGTGGGAGCATGTGAATGAAGGAGAATCATTCACGTGCTGACTCCTTGAAAGGGTGCATGGGTAATTGTCCACAACCCTGCTTTGTGTCCTCAATCCTGTAAATTCCTCTTACACCTCCCATCTAGAATTAATTACCAGGTCAGCTTCCAACATCTTTAAGTAGAATAAATCAATTCTCAAGTGGAAGTTCTTAACCCCTCTGATATTTTACCAATGATTCTAAATCTGTGACCTCATTAGAGAACAGTTCACAGTTTATCTGCTTTTGTACACTGGTTATGTCTTTGCTTCTTTTTCATAAATTTCTACTATATTTTCTTTTTCCTATAAAAGCCTGCAAGTGTGCCACTGTAGTGTAGTGGTTAACACAATGCTGTTAGAGCTCAGGGTGTTGTGGTGTTCTGAGTTCAATTCCGACACTGTCAGTGAGGAGTATGTATGTTCCTTCCCATGTGCACGTGGGTTTCCTCCTGGTGATCCGGTTTCCCACCACAGTCCGAAGACATACCAGTTAGTAGGTTAAATGGTCATTGTAAATTGTCCCATGTTTAGGCTAGTGTTAAATTGCTGAGTTGCTGGATGGCGTGGCTTGAAGGGCCTGTTTGGCACTCTATCTCAAAATCAATAAAAATTCTAAAAATGAATCTCAAGGCAGTACAGTGGATTCCAGTTAATTAAGCGAACAGTTCATCAGATCAGCTTTTTACTTGGAACACCTCATATGCACCTCCCGACTCATAAAAAGCAAAAACTAAATTGAGAAAGGAGCCGGGATTCCCGTCATTTATTTGGGACACTATGCAACTTAACTGAGACTGGAGACTGTTGCTAAACAGTTTCTAATTAGCAACATTCATGTGCACTTGTGTGGCCATTAGACACCACAGCATGCTTAGAGCAATCAGTTTTAAAATAGCATCAGTTGTGTGTGCTTGTGCTCAAAAAGCAGTGATTTTTGTCACTGATAGTGAGAAATAAGAAGTAAAACAGAACTGTTTTGCTCACCGCAGTTTCAAGTATTCAGGCTTGGAGATACCAGAGATGGCTGGGAGTGAAAGTGAAATGATTTCACAACTTCAACAAGTTAGGCACTATGCAGGTATTGACTACCTGGTCTTGATTGTTACAGTGAAAATGAAGATTTGGAAGATGCAGTCGTCGAAAGCATTGTATGAAGGCATTCATTTATCTGTGCAAGGTGTCTGCACTGATTTTGTTCATTTACAGTCAATCAAAAGAACAGGGTGGATGAATACCTCCGTCAATAACTATTAGGAACTAATACACTTTATACAGGACTTTATAGTACTGTGGAGGTATTGATAATGTTCTAATTTGTTCTGTATTTCATTTAAGTACATAAATTGTTACTCAGTTAAACAGTATTGTCTTTTTTCATCTTTTTAAAGTTCGAAAGATTAAAGTTCAAAGTAATTTTATTATCAAGTTATATATATGTCACCATATACAGCCGTGAGATTCATTTTCCTGTGGGCATATTCAATAAATCCTTAATAGGATAATAACCTTAATAGAATCAATGAAAGACCACACCAACTTGGGTGTTCAACCAGTGTACAAAAGACATCAAACAGTGGAAATACAAAAAAGAAATCAACAACAACAATAATAGTAATAAATAAATAAATAAATAAGCAATAAATATCAAGAACTAGAGACGAAGAGTCCTTGAAGGTGAGTCCATAGGTTGTGGAACAGTTCATAGATGGGGCAAGTGAAATTGAGTGAAGTTATCCCTTTTGGTTTCAGAGCATGATGGTTGAGGGGTAAAAACTGTTCCAGAGCCTGGTGGTGTGGGACCTGAGGTTCCTGTACCCTATTGCTGATGGCAGTAGTGAGAGGAGAGCAGGACCTTGGTAGTCTCTGATGATGGATACGGCTTTCTTGTGACAGCATTTCATGTAAATGTGCTCAATGATGGGGAGGGCATTACTCATAATTAACTGGGCCATATCCACTACTTTTTGTAGGATTTTCCATTCAAGGGCATTAGTGTTTTCTATACCAGGCTGTGATGCAGACAGTCAATATACTCTCCACCACACATCTACCAGAATCTGGTTTATTATCACCAGCATGTGTCGTGAAATTTGTTAACTTAGCAGCAGCAGTTCAATACAATACATGATAATACAGAAAGAAAATAAATAAATCAATCAATTATAGTAAGTATTCAATATGTATATTGAATAGATTAAAAATTGTGCAGAAACAGTGAGTTAGTGTTCATGGGTTCAATGTCCATTTAGGAATCATATGGCAGAGGGGAAGAAGCTATTCCTGAGTCACTGAGTGTGTGCCTTTAGGCTTCTGTACCTCCTTCCTGATGGTAACAATAGGAACAAGGCATGCCCTTGGTGAAGGGGGTCCTTAATAATGGACG
The DNA here is from genome assembly GCF_030028105.1 of Mobula birostris. NCBI lineage: Eukaryota > Metazoa > Chordata > Chondrichthyes > Myliobatiformes > Myliobatidae > Mobula > Mobula birostris. The sequence goes on from NC_092371.1 coordinate 12,785,449, forward strand.
TCACCTTTATGAGGCACTGCTCCTTGAAAATGTCTTGGGTACTACGGAGGATAATACCCATAATGGAGCTGACTAATCTTACAACTTTCTGTAGCTTCTTTTGGTCCTGTGCAGTAGCCACCCCATACCAGGCAGTGATGCAGCCTGTCAGAGTGCTCTCCATGGTACATCTATAGAAATTTTCAAGTGTTTTAGTTGACAAACCAAATCTGTTCAAGCTTCTAATGAAGTATAGCTGTTGTCTTGCCTTTTTTATAGCTGCATTGATATGTTGGGACTAGGTTAGATCCTCAGAGATATTGACACCCAGGAACTTGAAATTGCTCACTCTCTCCACTTCTGATCCCTCCATGAGCATTGGTTTGTGTTCCCTCGTCTTACCCTTCCTGACTGATGTCCACAATCAGCTCTTTCGTCTTACTGATGTAGTGCAAGGCTATTGCTGTGACACCAGTCAATTAGTTGGTACCTCTTACTCCCATACACCCTCTCATCTTCATCTGAGATTCTACCGAGAATGGTTGTATCATCAGCAAACTTATAGATGTTATTTGAGCTGTACCTAACCACACAGTCATGGGTATGGAGAGAGCAGAGCAGTGGAGTGGGCTAAGCACACACCCCTGAGGTGAGCAAAGGTTAATCGTCAGAGAGGAGGAAGTATTATCACCTATCCGCACATGTTGTGGTCTTCCCATCAGGAAGTCGAGGATCCAATTGCAGAGGGAGGTACAGAAACCCAGATTCTGTAATTTATTGATCAGGATTATAGGATTGATGGTGTTAAACACTGAGCTATCGTCAACAAACAGCATCCTGAGACAGGTGTTTGTATGGTCCAGGTGATCTAAGTTTATGTGAAGAGCCATTGAGATTGCTTTTGCCATAGACCTATTGTAGATCTCTAGGCTATTTTTAATTATTTCCATGAAATTTTGGCTAATTGAGACAGCCATTTAAATTTTCTGGTTACGATGTGCCCGATTAACCATAATCCACAGTATATGGTGACATATATATACTTAAATAATAAATTTATTTTGAACTTTGAACTTGTTGTTTCAAAATCTCCCAACCCTTGCAACCTTAAAGTTAGCTCACAACATTTACAACTCCCAAGTTCTAACTAGGGTTGTACTGTCAGAGAGGCATAACATCAGTGAGGTAGGAGGCAGAAAAGATCCCTTGGCAGTATTCTGAAGAGAACCATGGAATTTATCCCCAATGTTCTGGTGTTTTTAATCCTTAACCAAAGATTATCTCCTCATTATAAATTCATGAAGGACATCGAAAAGGGTGGATTATCTCAGTTTTTTTCTCAAGGTAGAGGAGTCTCAAAAAAACTAAAGGACATAGGTTTAAGGCTTGAAGAAGAAGATTTGCAAGGGATAGACCACAAGAACATAAGATATATGAGCAGAAGTAGGTCATTTGGCCCATCGAGTCCGCTCCGCTATTTCATCAGGGCTGATCCATAGAGGCTATTTGACCTGCGGAGTTCGTCCAGCATTTTGTGTGTGTTACTCTGGATTCCCAGAATCTCTTGTGTTATGGACTTATGGCAATAGCTTGGATAAACATCTTGGTCAGCATGGATAAATTAAATTGGAATATTATAACTCTATGAAATTACACAGAACATAGGACAGTACAGTACAGGAACAGGCCCTTTGGCCCACAATGTTGTGCTGAACTGAGTAAGTTAATAATTAAATGGCCTAGTAAACTAATCCCCTCTGCCTTCACAGTGTCCATGTCCTTCCATTTTCCTCACATTTGTGTGCCTATCCAAACACCTCTAAAAAGTTCCCAAGATATCTGCCTCTACCATCACCCCAGGCAGCGCATTCCAGCCACCCACCGCTCTCTCTGTGTAAAAAAGCTTTCCCCGCACATCTTGAAATTACCCCCCTCTTAGTTCACTGCATGCCCTCTGGTATTAGACATTTCAACCCTGGGAAAAAGATACTCTATGTATGCCTCTCATAATCTTATAAACCTCTATCTGATCTCTCCGCAGCTTCTGCTGCTTCAGAGAAAACAACCAGTGTTTGTGCAACTTCTCATTAAGACACATGCCCCCAAATCCTGACAGCATCCTGGTAAACCTCTTCTGCTCCCATTCCAAATCCTTCCACATCCTTTCTACAATGGAGCGATCAGAACTTTATGCAAAACTACAGATGTGGCCTAACTGGAATTGCAACATAATTTCCTGACTTTTGAACTCAATGCCTTGACTAATAAAGGTAAGTATGTCATTTGCCTTCTTAATCACCCTATCAATCTATGCAGCCACTTTCAGGGAGCTATGAACTTGAACCCCAAGGTCCCTCTTCTCAACATTGGTGCAAAGAAGTTTCATACACTGGGAAAGATTATTTTCTTCCCTCTCTCCAACTAACTGAAGCCCAAGAACCTTTGGTAACACCATAGTTGCCCACTTTGACTTACCATTGATGTTGCTCGAGCCGTAGGTCCCAGGTTGGGTGCAGCGTAGCCTGAGCCCAAGGCTGTGACCAGTCCACTGTGTGCCGAGGGGCCGAGCATGCCATGCAGGTCTCCATGACTGCTGGGCAAGCTGGATGAGGGCCCCACGGCATGGTTGCGCAGGATGTGAATGGCATCGTCCAGTCTGTCCAGTCGATCTTCCATTCGGCTTTGCTGTAAGAACCAGTGAGCAGAAACCTCAGCATGGGTCTCGTGGAAGCACACACAACATTAAAGAGCATGTCCTGCGTAGTGGGGCAGGGAGACAGTAACAACAGATCATAAACAGGCAAGTCTAGTTCACAATAATTTATCAGAATGGCTGGAATCACCTTCCCATCAATATACCCTTCAGGAGTATAATAGCTCACAAGAAACCGCAGGGTAGTAAATAGTGATATATATGGAGTTTGATAATAAATTCACTTTGAACTTTGATTCTATAACGAATACTGAAAGGTCTAGATTTAATATCCAAAGATCTAGATAGTGTGGAATTGGAGAAGATACTTCAAATAGTGTGAGAGAATCAGACCAGAGATGAAGAGGAATTTCTTGAGACAGAGGGTGGTGAATGTGTGGAATTCGTTGTCACAGATGGCTGTAGGGGCCAAGTCATTGGGTATATTTAAAGCAGAGGTTAATAGGTTCTTGATTAGTCAGGGCATCATTCGTTATGTGGAGAAAGCAGGAGACTGGAGTTAAGAGGGAAATAAATCAACCCATGATCAAATGGTACAATAGACTTGGTAGACCTAATGGCCAAATTCTATCCTATGTCTTATGGTTTTATGGGATAGCAAGGGTTGACTAAATGGCCCAAGTGATTTTTACATCAGGGAATTTCCTTAGTTCCAAGATGGAGGATTATTATATCAAACATTAATGTTCAGCGTCCTTCCTATGCATTCTGCTGTTTGACACATACGGGATTCACACCAAGTATTGTTTTTATTACCAACTATGCACATACTGCTAAATTTCCATTAAAACTGGTGAAAAGATCGCCACGCTGCAAACATTACACAGTAGCGTAGCGGTTTGCACAGTGCTTTACAACGTTAGCAACCCAGCTTCAATTCCCACCACTGCCGTTAAGGGGTTTGTACATTCTCCCCTGACTGCATAGGTTTTCTCTGGGCGCTTCATGTACGGGCTAGGGTTAGTAAGTTGTGGACATGCTATGTTGGTGCCTTAAGTGTGATGACACTTTTGGACTGCCCCCAGTGCATCCTTGGGACAGTGTTGGTCACTGTCGCAATAATACATTTCACTGTGTGTTTCGATGTACATGTGACAAATAAAGCTAATTTTTAATCTTTTAATTTTTATCTCAGATTTCCACCATTCTAAAATTTCCTCCTTGGGATCAGAAAATTCCCACAAGTGAACAGATGCTGTTGGGAAATAAGGATTCTTAGAAAGTTCAAAACGGCAGACAAAGTAAATAGCTCTTTCAAATGATGACATGGTGGCGAATACCACAGAAACTGGGCAGGAAATAAAATAAACTGGGAAAAAGTGAATTATGTTAATAGAAAACGCTACTACCTCGCACACATCCATTAACACAGAGATTGCGTCATGTAAGTGCTCCTTAAGCTGCCGCTCGGCTGGGTTTTTCTATAGGATGCAAAGAGTTGAGGAAAGTATGTTAGAAAACAAACAGGCCATGCAAAGCAGATATAGCAAGCACGGGACAACCAAACAATAAGGGAACGGGTAATAGCATTTTATACAAAACTCACAGCCCTTTCAGGCATCACAAACTCATCAGACAGCCTTCATTTGGTGGCCCTCCAACTTGTTTAAGGTTCAGTGTTGGGTGGCTTTCTTTATTTGGGACATTTGGGCATTAGGAGGAAAAGAGGCAGGCTTGTACTCAAAAGCATAAACTCTGCATTTCTGTGGACTGTGGAGCATGCCCCCTTTCTTGATTCAATGAGACGAAGATAGGGATGCAGAGTGTGAAAATTAACCAGTTCCTTACCCCACACTCTGGAATGTTACTAGCTAAGACCTTAAGACCATAGGAGCAGAATTAGTCCCTTGGGCCCATGGAGTCTGCTCCACCATTCCATCATGGCTGATTTATTATCCCTCCCTACTCCTTTCTTCTGTCTTCCACTTCCACCTTTGACACCCTGACTAATCAAAAACCTATCAACCTCTATATAAACTGAATGACTTGGCCTCCACAATCGTGCGTGGCAATGAATTCCACAGATTCACTACTTTCTGGCTAAAGAAATTTCTCATCTCTGTTCTAAATGGACTTCCCCCTATTCTGAGGCTGTGCTCTCTGGTCCTAAATTCATCCACTATAGGAAACATCCTCTCCATATCCACTCTCTCTAGGCCTTTCCATATTTGATAGGTTTCAATGAAATCCCCATCATTCTTCTAAACTCCGGCGAGTACAGGCCCAGAGCCACCAAATACTCCTCATATGTTAACCCTTTCATTCCCGGGATCATTCTCATGAACCTCCTCTGGACCCTTTCCAATGCCAGCATATCTTTTCTTAGATAAGAGGACAAAAACTGCTCACTAAACTCCAAATAGATGCTTGGCAAGAACTAAAGCAACAGGCTGTCTGAGTGAAGTAGAAATATCAGAAACTGGATGCATGAAAATGAGGCGTGATTAGACCACGCAACCACTGAAGTCTCCCTATCACTGAGATCATAGCTAATCTTCTCTGTCAACTCCTCTTTCTCCTTCAGTCCTAATTACTTTTGTTATCAAGGATGGCACAGTACTGTAGTTGTTATCAGGGATGGCATGGCACCTTATTGGTTATCAGGGTTGGCACAGTCCCATAGTGGTTATCACAGATGGCATCGTACCATAGCAGTTATCAGGAATGGCACAGTACGGTAACAGTTATCAGGGATGGTGTGGTACCATAGCTGTTGGGGTAACCCTTTACAGCACCAGCTCCAATTCCTGTCGCTATTTGTAAGGAGTTTGTTCGTTCTCCCCACGACCATGTGGGTCTCCTCTGGGTGCTCTAGTTTCTGCCCACAACCCGAAAAGGACGTACGGTTAGAGTCAGTGAGTTGTGGCCATGCTATGTCAGAGGTGTGGCAACACTTACACAATCCTCACTGATTTGATTTGACACAAATAATGCATTTCACTGCATGTTTTGATGTCCATGTGACAAATAAAATGAATCTTTATCTTTAGAAACTATCAGTCTCAACCAAGGACACCTGGAGTAGAGATTTACACAGGTTTACAACACTTCAAGTGAAGAAATTTCCCCTCTTCTTGGTCCAAAATGGTCAATCCATTCTCCCAAGAAGTACCTATTAGATCAGATTCCCAAGATCTACAGATTTCTTTATTTTCACCCACTAGATCTGGACTCCCCAGACAGATCGGCCTCTTGATATCAATACCTCGAGTTTTATCATTAACTTCCCTTCTTCCAGATCCCAGTATCAATTCCAGAGATGAAGAGATTGTCAAACCTGTTCTCTCTTTCAGTAATACCACAGATGAGCTGTTGCAGTCGTGAGTCCTTATACCTGCCTACCAACCTCTGGTAACTTTTTAACCCCTTGTCTGTGGAATATTCATTTACCTGCCTTAAAAACATCCAGACATTGCACAGCACACTTTGAGGAACAGAAGCCAATGATTCACAAGAAAACAATCCCAACACCATATAATCATGTCCCCTGTTGTCTACTTTTGATTGAATAAGAAGGGAAAGAAAGATTAGTGTAATTATTTAGAAGTACTACCTAATTAGCACATTGAAATATCCTTACATCCAGGCCACTAGGAGGCAACAGTGAGCTGAACAACCTGTGACAGCTTCACTTGAGGGAGGAATGTGAGTCAAAGCCACCTGGCAATCTGACTTCTCATTTTTGTATAGTGAAGTGGAGGATGTCACAACAGATATTAGCAGTTTTAACTCATTATCGTTTAAATATATTAACTGCTAATTGCTGTTAAGTCTCAAGAGAAGGCTGAGATTTACCTCCCACGGTGCAAAGGCAGTGTGATCCAAACTGCAGGTTCAAGTCCTGGAGCTTCTTAAGACCATAAGACATAGGAACAGAATTAGGCCATTTTGCCCATTGAGTCTGCTCCAAGGCGAATGCAATGTTGGCATTTATTTCTAGAAGTATAGAGTATAAGAGCAGGGATGTGATGTTGAGGCTCTGTAAGGCACTCGTGAGACCACACTTGGAATACTGTGTGCAGTTTCGGGCTGCTTATTTTAGAAAGGATATACTGATATTGGAGAGGGTTCAGAGAAGATTCACGAGAATGAATCCAGGAATGAAAGGATTACCGTATGAGGAACGTCTGGCAGCTCTTGGGCTGTATTCCCTGGAACTCAGGAGGATGAGAGGATTTCATAGAAACATTCCGAATGTTAGAAGGCCTGAACAGATTAGATATGGCAAAGTTATTTCCCATGGTAGGGGAGTCTAGGACAAGAGGGCATGACTTCAGGATTGAAGGACGTCCATTTAGAACTGAGGTGCGGAGAAATTACTTTAATCAGAAGGTGGTAAATCTGGGATTTGTTGCCATGAGCGGCTGTGGAGGCCAAGTCATTGGATGTATTTAAGGCAGAAATAGATAGGTTCTTGATTAGCCAGGGCATCAAAGGGTATGGGGTGAAAGCAGGGGAGTGGGGATGACTGGAAGAATTGGATCAGCCCATGACTGAATGGCGGAGCAGACTCCATGGGCCGAATGGCCTACTTCTGCTCCTATATCTTATGGCCTTATTCCATCATGCTGATTTATTATCCCTCTCAACCCCATTCTTCTGCCTTCTCCCATTAACCTTTGACACCCTCACTAATCAAGAACCATCAACCTCTGCTTTAGATATACCCAATGACTTGCCCTCCACAACCATCTATGGCAATGAATTCCACAGATTCACCACCCTCTGGCTAAAGAAATTCCTCCTCCTCTCTGTACTAAAGAGATGTCCTTGTATTCTGATGCTGTGACCTCTGGTCCTGCACTATTGGAAACGTCTCCTCCATGTCCACTTTATCTAGGCCTTTCATTAAACATCATGTCCCAACCTTTTTTAAGCCATGGACCAATACTAGGAAGCAAGAGCTCCATGGACCCCAGGTTTGGAACCCCTGCATTAAGACATCAGACAATAAACTTGGAACTTCTGATCCAGACGAAAGAGTAATTGCACCCATCTGTTGCGTCACAAACACTGAGCACAACCACAGTACGTAATTGCTCACATAGTTGAGTAACAAGAGACCAATGTGTGTTAGCTCAATCCAACCTGCGATGACCTTAGGGTAACATTAGGCAGACTTACCAGTGAGTGCAGGGTATTCTCATAGCTTGGGGAAGCAGCTGCCTGCCCTCCAGGTCTGGGCCACTGAGCGGAACCTTAAGAGACATAACAATTAAAATAATGTTTTGTAGAGGAGTTATAGATCAAATACAGCATCCTTTGGCCCATCTTGACCACGCTGAGCATGGTGCCCACTGAAATAGTAGTCCCTTTTGCCCAGGTTCGACCCATGTTGAACTCTACTACCCCTTTTGGGTGTAACTGGATATGGTTTATACAAGGAAAAGTGCTTTGATCCAGTTATAGCTGCAGAAGCAGGCAACTTACACCAGCTGGAGAACCTCAGCAGGTCAAGTATCATCTATGGAAGAAAATGGACAGTTAACATACTGGGTCAAGACCCCTGCCTTACCTGCTAAGTTCCTGCATGTACCTACCACTATGTAAAAAAAAAACTACCTCTGACACCATCCACCCCCTTTATTTCCCTTCCATCACCTTAAAATTCTGGACCTCATATTATCTACTTCTGCCCTGGAAGAGGTGCCAATTATCATCTTGTATACCTCTATCAAGTCACCTCTCATCCTACTTCATTCCAAAGAAAAAAGCCTTAGCTCGCTCAACCTGTCCTCATAATTGCCTGCTCTCTAATCCAGGCAACATCCAGGTAAATCTCCTCTGCACCCTCTCTAAAACTTCCATATCCTTCCTATAATAAGACCAGAACTGAACGCAATACTCCAAGTGTGATCTAACCAGGGTTTTATAGAGCTGCAACATTACCTCTTGAACTCAATCCCCCAACAAGTGAAGGTCAACACACCTTAAGCCTTTTTAACCACAGTCAACAGATTTATGTTGGAAGCTATTCAGAGAAAAGTTCATGAAGCTGATACCTAGGGTTGGCCTAATACTTGTTATATGTTAGAAACTAACGAGAGATCTTATTGAATCATGAGGGGATTAACATGATACATGTTGAGAGGATGTTTCCTGTGATGAGGAATCTAGAACTGGGACATAATTTTCGAACAAAGGGATCCTCATTCAGGTTTGAGAAGAAGAGGAATTTCTATTTCCAGAATGCCAGGAGTCTGGAATTGTGTACCCTAAAGAGCTGCAGGGCTTTAGTCAAAACTGGTATCAATAGATATTTGCACAATGGTTGAAAAGACCTGGCAATTGTGCAGAAGATGCCAAACAGATAAGCTGTGTTCTTTAGTTCTGAATAGCCTTCGGAGGCAGAGCGAAGTGATGATGGCAGTAAACGGCGACTCCTTTACTTGCATCTTTGGAAACAGCTCTATTTCCATCTTTAATATCTTTATTTTTCCCTTTCAGGGTTCTTTTAAAGACCTTGACCTGAAGTTACATGCTGACTACGGTTCTTTGTGGAAATGGGACCCGCTCTCAGGATTTCATAACTGGCTGTTGTTCGGCACTCCAAGGGCTCAGCTTTGGAGGCCTAGGATCTCAGGGCTTGGGAGACGGGTGGATCGAAGGTTCGTGTCACGGCAGGAGACCTGTGTGTCGTTGGGGGAGTCAGAATATCTACAGTTGTGTGCCCGGAGACTCGAGATCTCCAGCCATGTGCTTATCCAGACTTCTCTTACATGTTGAAATTGAGCTTACATCCTCCACCTCTGCTGGCACCTTGTTTCACACTCGCGCCACATTCTGAGTGAAGTTCTCCTTCAGCTTCCCCTTAAATATTTGACCTTTCACCCTTAACCTATGATCTTCAGTTCTAGTCTCACCCAACTTCAGTGAAAAAAGCATGCAAGCACTTACCCTATCTTTACCCCTCATAACTTTGTATACCTCTATCAAAGCTCCTCTCATTCTCGTATGTTCCAGGGAATAAGGTCCTAACCTATTCAACCTTTCCCTATGACTCGGGCCCTCAATTCTCAGCAACATTCCCACTTTTCCAGCCCGAATTCCCATTGGCTCTTTAACTTCAACCCATGGGATTAGTGTCAGGAAGTGAAGAGGAGGCCTGACTCAGAGTCAGTGCACCAGAGGTGATTCAGCAGCAAATGATAACTTTAATAACAGACTACAAAAATAAAAAACCAGGGGCCAAGGGGCCACAAAAACAAGAAAGAGCAGATACTAAACACTACAGGCAACAAGATTGCTGAAGGTGGGGAGCAACTGGTCAATGCTGGCTGGTTCAATGAGTGAACAAGGACTGTGGATGAGAGCTAGGTTTAAATAGGCTGCAGGTCAACAGCATGACAATCTGCTGGAGGTACTCAGCAGGGCATGCAACATCTGTAGGGTGTGGGGAAGCAATTGTTGATGTCCTTTCCTCCATAGATGCTGCTCAACCCTCTGATTGGCCTCCTGAGCTCCTCCGGCAGCTTCTTGTTCCTTGAGGTACTTTGGATCTCAGTTACATATCTGCAGCAAAAGATGGTACCCTCAAACACCTTCTTAACCTGGCTTCTGCCTCCTTCCTTTCCAGTTCTGATGAAGGGTCTCGGTCCAAAACATTAACTGTTTATTCCCCTCAACAGATGCTACCTGACCTGCTGAGTTCATCCAGCACTTTGTGTGTGTTACTCCCAGCCATGCAGTTATTCCTCCTGAGGGGTATCAGGAATACTTGCCTAGTTCTTAATGTTTGAATCTCTAGGGTGGGGCTTAAATTCAGTTCTCAGATCTGATGGGAAGGGTGTAAATTACTTGAGTCACAGCTGGACTCCAGGCAAGCAGACAGCAACACAGTTATTGATGGAAATCTACATGTGGAATGACCGGTGTAGAGAATCACTTCACATAAAGAGCATTTCCACCATGATAAAGTAATACCAAATCTGATGGATGTTTATGTCATTCGGATGCCTAACTCATGTCTCCCCTTAACAAATCCTTTACTTCCAGTTGAAGGAAGGCTAACAAGAAATTCAACATGACATCTAAAAACTGGGAAGACATTGCACTCAATAGATACACCTGGAGGAAATCTGTTTAAGAGGGAGCTGTGCTACATGAGAGTGACTCCACTGTGTTACAGAGAACATGCAGCAGTTGTGATAGGAGGGACTGAAAGGAACATGCCCCCTTCCCATTGTTACCATCAGAAAGGAGGCACAGAACCCTGAGGGCACACACTTAACGACTCAGTAACAGCTTCTTCCCCTCTGCCGTCCAATTTCTAAATGCACATTGAACCCATGAACACTACCTCACTACTTTATTTCTGTTTTAGTTTGTGCTGCTTATTTTAACTGAACTATTTAATAGACATACGTATACTTACTGTAATTCAGTATTTTCTCTATAGTTATTTATTGTGTATTTCATGACATATGCCAATGATATTAAACCTGATTCTGATTCTGAACAACCAAAAGACCCGACCACTAACCACAACCATCACCTACCCTTGCCCGCACTGCACCAGAATATGTGGATCCCCAATTGGCCTCTACAGCGACCTGAGGACCCACCATTAGACAACCCGTTAGACATCACACTCGAGTGATACCGTAACTAGAATCTCTTCGGCATAGGGAGGACGTCAAATTTGGCACCTGACGGAGCCAGTGGGTGGGAGAACCTTTGCCATTAGAAACAAGCCATTGACAGATATTTCAAACAATGGCTCTAGAGGTTATTGCTGGTCATACCAGTAGTATGTGAGTTAAATCAGCATTCTGGCATCGTCCCACTTTGCAATTCTTAAAAACCAGGAAGAATATTTTTACAGTGATTCACTGTGGGTCAGAAAAGTTCAGCTCGAGCTTTTCATGGGCTTCCTCGCTACCCTGATTTATTTATTTAAAAGGTTTAAAAGGCCCCACCACAGCAAGCCTCGTCCAGCACAGTTAATCAAAGCGGTCGCACTGCCTTGAGGCAACAAAGGAAAGAGAAGAGGCCCCTCACTGGCATTCAACAAAGCAGGGTTTGAGAGAGTGCGGCAGCTGCTCTCTGCAATCCCTCCCTCGGGACCCCAACCAGGGGCACAGCAATTACAGACAATTCCCGTCCGGCAAATAACCTGTTTGTCAGAAAACTCCATTCAATCAGCGTCTAGAACATTCGCTTAATAGCAGGATTAATGGAAAAGCCCAGCGGAGCATTGGCACAGAGAGAATTCCAGCCCTATGACTCCATGAAACTTTACGCTGCACCTGCTCAAAATATCTACACCCTGACAGGTCTGTATTAATTTCTGCGCCATCTAATTTCCTGGGTTCATTCCCCTCCCCCTAATCTTGCTGACTTTAGCCTATGTACAATGGACGAAGAAAAGCAGTGCCTTTCCAGGTTAAAGCAAGACATTAATGCAACTAAAAGACTCCCAATATGTTCCAGACTGAATTAGTGATTAAAAATTGACACTGTTGACACATTAAGAGAGTTGTAAAACAGGTGACCCAGAAGTTTTATACATGGTTAGGTTAACGAGAGACAGAGGAGGAGAAACAGACACAAAGATTATAAAAAGAATTTCAAAGCTGAGAACCTAAGCAGTTAAAGACATGGATTCCAAAAATAGAAATCAGAGGCATGCAAGAGGCCGGAAACAAAGTACAGTGAACTCAGAGCATTGTGGAGCTCAGGGGGCATTGCAGAAATTTTTTAAAATGTGGGTGAAGCCCAGGATTAGTCAGGGTGTCAAAGGCAGGAGAATGAGGTTGAGAGGGAAAATAAATCAGCCATGTTGGAACGGCGGAGCAGGCTCTAATTCTGCCCCTATGTCTTATGATCTTACGGTTTGAAGATAAGAAGGAGAATTTTAAAATTGAGTCATTGGGATGTCTGCATAAGTCAGTGAGTACAGTTAAAAAGAGACGAGGTGTGAATGGGACCTCTTGCCCTATTCTCCTTGGATGCAAACATCCAATTTGATATCGGCCCAGAAGTTAAGAGCCCCAAGTCTCTCTGTTAACCAAGGGCGTACAACGTTGGGATTGAACTCAAAATCATCTGAAAAGACTTAGAGCTCACAGATAATGTTGTGCTACTACACTGTAAGTTATGGTCTATAGGCTTCAGGCAAACCCAGCATATCACTGCAGCTACAAAGAAGGCACACCAGCAGCTATATTTCATTTGGAGTTTGAGGAGTTTTGGTATGTCCCCAAAGACACTTCCACCTTCCAGAAATGTGTGTGAGGATCTCATTAGCAACCAACTGGCAACATCACCACCTGATATGGTGGGGGTGAGGGCTACTGCACAGGATGGAAGTAAGCTGCAGAGAGTTGTAAACTCAGTCAGCTCCATCATGGGCACTAGACTTGGTAGTGTCCAGTACATCTTCAAGGAGCGATGCCTTTAAAAGGTGGCATCCATCATTAAAAGCCCCTATCACCCAGGACATGCCCTCTTCTCATTGCTACCATCAGGGAGGAGCTACGGAAGCATGAAGACCCACACTCAGTGATTCAGGAACAGCTTCTTCCCCTCTGTCTTTTGATTTCTGAATGGACAACGAACCCATGAACACTACCTTACTACTTTTTTATTTCCAATACTTATTTATTTTAACTACATAATATATAAATTTACTACAATTCACATTTTTTCTCTATTATTATTCATTGCATTGTACTGCTGCCAGAAAGTTAACAAATTTCACAACATATGTCAGTGATATTAAACCTCATCTGATTCTGATTCTAACTCGTAAAGGCCTCAGATTGACCAAAAACTTGTAGTAAAACAGCCTCACGAACCAAAGATACTGAAATATGTAAGAGTACAGAACAGACTCCATGTTCAGCGTACAGCGAATCCCAAAATTTTGGAGCAGCATCAGCAAATATTCATAGCCTTTGAGATTACCTGTGGAGGAACTCCATGGCTGAGCACTGTCAGTCGGGGTTCCCCTTCCTCTCCAGTCCTGATAAAGAGTCTCAGCTTAAAACAACAACTGTTCATTCCCTTCCATAGATGCTGCCTGACCTGCTGAGTTCCTCCAACATTTTGTGTGTGTTCCGCTTAATATGCCCGATTGAGTCTGTGTTGAGAAGATGGTGGCGTGACGGCAGCGCGCGCAGCCTCTCCGGTGAATGATATCTGTAATCTGTCAAGTAGGGGACCGTGCACAATTCTGATTTGATGGAGACGGACGTGAGAGTGCAGAGGAGCATCTGGAGAAACTTCTGAAATGCCCACTTCCCTGCCGCTGCTACTGTGTGGTAACCGGAATCTCCGGAGCAGAAGGCCCCGAATCCTTGGCTTTGCTTGTTTCAGCAGCCGGGTCAAAGTCGAAGGCGCTCGGGAGGCTGTATCGGAGGGGCTGGTCGGAGGCTCAAAGTTTTCGGACGGATGGACTCAGTGTCGGCTGCGGTCGGCTGCTTCCAAGGCATCGGCAAGTTGACGGTGCCTGGAGGTTTATGGCAGGGAGTTTCTCCGTTTTGCCACCTGCTATTGGGGACTCAGGAGTCGATCGACTCGGGGACTTAGAGACTTTTTTTTACCATGCCCATGGTTTGTTCTTCATCAAGTTATGGTATTGCTTTGCACTGCTGTAACTATATGTTATAATTATGTGGTTCTGTCAGTGTTAGTCTTTGGTTTGTCCTGTTTTCTGTGATATCACTCCGGAGAAACATTGTATCATTTCTTAATGCATGTATGCATTTCTAAATGACAATAAAAGAGGACTGAGTGTTCTCATAATCTAATCTAATCTAATCAGTTTAACCTCACTAACTCTTCCACTGAGCGGGAAAGGCACCTTTAAAATAGCTTACTCCTCCAATCACCCTATACAGTACAGCAATGAGCCAAGTTACTGCTAGACACAAAAACCGACAGACTTGCGTCACCCAAGCACCAATAAAAATTACAATAAATAAATTTGGAATCTGGCGTGAGCCAAGTGTCTGGCTGTGGAAATCATTAAAGGGATACTTAGGAGTTAAACTATACCTTTGTGACCATTAACCAATAAAATCTCAGACTGGGGACCTGGGGGGAAATAACTGTCTCCTTTTACAACCTCAATCTGACCTCCATATATGTCGTCATATATGTAAAAGCAATTTCATTAGCTAGCTTGAAAGCAGACGTCTCAACATCAGTAAGACCAAAGAACTGATTGTGGACTTCAGAAAGGGTAAGAGGAGGGAACACACACCAGTCCTCATAGGGGAATCAGAAGTGGAAAGAGTGAGGAATTTCAAGTTCCTGGTTATCAATATCCCTGAACACCTAACCTGGACCCAACATATTATTGCAGCTATATTTCGTTAGGAGTTTGAGGAGATTTGGTATGTCACGAAAGATACTCGCAGAGAGTTGTAAAATTAGTCAGCTCCATCATGAGCACTAGCCTCGGTAGTGTTCAGGTCATCTTCAAGGAGCAGTTCTCAAAAAGCCGGCATCCATCATTAAGGAACCCCATCAGCCAGGACTTGTCCTCTTCTCATTGCTACCAGCAGACAGGAGGTACAGGAGCCTGAAGACCAACACTCAACAATTCAGGAATAGCTTCTCTGCCATCAGATTTATTAATGGACATTGAATCCATGGACACTACCTCACCAATTTTTTATTTGTATTTTTTTGTGCTACTTATTTAATTTAACCATTTTTCTCTATTATTATGTATTGCATTGTACCGTTCCTGTAAAGTTCACAAATTTCACGACATATGCCAATGATATTAAACCTGATTCTGATTCTCCAACAAACATACAGTGGCATGCAAAAGTTTGGGTGCCCCGGTCAAAATTTCTGTTACCAGGAACAGCTAAATGAGTAAAAGATAACCTGATTTACCAAAGTTAAAGATGACATATTTCTTTAATATTTTAAGCAAGATTACTTTATTTCCATCTTATACAGTTTCAAAATAACAAAAAAGGAAAAGTGCCCGAAGCAAAAATTTGGGCACCCTGCATGATCAGTACTTAGTAACACCCCCTTTGGCAAGTATCACAGCTTGTAAACACTTTCTGTAGCCAGCTAAGAGTCTTTCAATTCTTGTTTGGGGGATTTTCACCCATTCTTCCTTGCAAAAGGCTTCTAGTTCTGTGAGATTCTTGGGCCGTCTTGCATGTACTGCTCTTGAGGTCTATCCACAGATTTTCGATGATGTTTAGGTCGGGGGACTGTGAGAGCCATGGCAAAACCTTCAGCTTGTGCCTGTTGAGGTAGTCCATTGTGGATTTTGAGGTGTGTTTAGGATCATTATCCTGTTGTAGAAGCCATCCTCTTTTCATCTTCAGCATTTTTACAGACAGTGTGATGTTTGCTTCCAGAATTTGCCGGTATTTAATTGAATTCATTCTTCCCTCTACCAGTGAAATGTTCCCCATGCCACTGGCTGCAACACAAGTCCAAAGCATGATCGATCCACCCCCATGCTTAACAGTTGGAGAGATGTTCTTTTCATGAAATTCTGCACCCTTTTTTCTCCAAACATACCTTTACTCATTGTGGCCAAAAAGTTCTATTTTAACTTCATCAGTCCACAGGACTCGTTTCCAAAATGCATCAGGCTTGTTTAGATGTTCTTTTGCAAGCTTCTGATGCTGAATTTTGTGGTGAGGATGCGGGAAAGGTTTTCTTCCGATGACTCTTCCATGAAGGTCATATTTGTGCAGGTAAGGCTGCACAGTACTCCACCACTCCAGAGTCTGCTAAATCTTCCTGAAGGTCTTTTGCAGTCAAACGGGGGTTTTGATTTGCCTTTCTAGCAATCCTACAAGCAGTTCTCTCGGAAAGTTTTCTTGGTCTCCCAGACCTCAACTTGACCTCCACCATTCCTGTTAACTGCTATTTCATAATTACATTACAAACTGAGGAACGGCTACCTGAAAAGGCTTTGCTATCTTCTTATAGCCTTCTCCTGCTTTGTGGGCATCATTTATTTTAATTTTCAGAGTGCTAGGCAGCTGCTTAGAGGAGCCCATGGCTACTGATTGTGGGGACAAGTTTTGAGGAGTCAGGGTATTTATAAAGTTTTGAAATTTGCATCACCTGGCCTTTCCTAACGATGACTGTGAACAAACCATAGCCCTAACAAGCTAATTAAGGTCTGAGACCTTGGTAAAAGTTATCTGAGAGCTCAAATCTCTTGGGGTGCCCAAACTTTTGCATGGTGCTTCTTTCCTCTTTTTCACTCTAAAATTGTACAAAACAAAAATAATACACTAATCTTGCTTAAAATGTTGAAAAGAATGTTTCATCTTTAACTTTATGACTTTTGGAGATCAGTTCATCTTCTACTCACTTAACTATTCACAGTAACAGAAATTTTGACCAGGGGCGACCAAACTTTTGCATGCTGTGGCCATATATAAATAAACAACCAATCTTCCATTTGGTTGCACATCCATTCACAGCATTAGTCTATGCTTGGATTTATGCCCACATCCAGCAGTACAGGGCTCCATTAGAATGACAGTGGCACCAGTCTAGATTACATGATGTCTTTGAAATGGGACAGGAACAATTTCAGCAGCATGGTAGCATAGCAGTTACCGTAATGCTTTACAGCGCCTACTGTAATTTATTTATTCAGAGATACCGCACGATAACAGGCTCTTCCAGCCCACCCAGCCCAATTACATCAATGTGACCAATTAACCGGATAACCTGTACATTTTTGGACTGTGGGAGGAAACCGGGGCACCAGGAGGAAACCTACGCGGTCACGGGGAGAACGTGCAAACTCCTTACGGACAGCGGTGGGAATTGAACACCGGTCGCTGATGGTGTAATAGTGTTACGCCAGCTGCTAGGTTACTATGCCTCCCCTAAAGATCAGGGTTCAATTCCTGTCACTGTCCGTAAGGAATTTGTACATTCTCCCTGTGATCGTGTGTGCTTCCTCCTGTTGCATCGGTTTCCTCCTACATGCCAAAGACATTCGGGTTAGGGTGAGTTAGTTTAGAGCATGCTATGTTGGTGCTGGAATCATGGCAACACTTGCAGGCTGGTCCCATAAAGCTGATCTTCAATCTCAGAGGCCATGGCTATACCGACCAAGGGTTAAAGGGGTGCATTAAGATATTGGAAAAGGAACTTCATTTGAAATGTTACTCCTTCATAAATGGCAGGAGCTGTGCACCATCTTACAATGTACACCACCCATCCACTCCCTGCTGGGCACCTGCTACCTCATCGATGGAAGAGACTGTGGCGTCCACATGGACCAGTCACCTCAGATCTACGGAACTAGAGTGGGGCAATCAGGGCCCCATGTCTGTGAAACTACGAGTCCACTAGAGGCCAAAGAAGTCCTGGGGTCATAGGACTGCATATGTACATTGAGGAAGGGAAGGGGCTTGTTTTGCTAAGGTCACTTACTCGCTTGTTCCATTCTGTGTTGTTCTGCCGAGCATTGTGGGCATGCTATGTTGGAGACGGAATACGTGGCGACACTTGCAGGCTACCCTAGGCACACCCTCCCTAACGCACATATGCGTCCTCTTCTTTGCCTGGTTGGGGAGATTTCGGGATATGGGAGAAGTGGTTAAAAGAGTATGCAAAAATGTGGATTTTTGAGGTTGACCATGATCCAATTCCTCCTGGTAATTACACAAATGAACATCCAATGAGCAGAGTACCAGTCTGACTCTCAGAGTCAAATACCCCAGATGACCATACAATCTAGGTTCATGATGAACATGGAACAGTACAGATAATGGTGGACAGAATACATAGACAAGACATTGGGAGGATTGAGGATTGAAATCAGGTTAAGAAGTCTTCCCAAATTAAGTTTGGATTTTGCAGAGGAGAAAAAAAAAGTTCAAGTCATGAAGTCACAGGGAACAAATCCACAAAATTCCTTCCTTACCTGTTATAGATGGTGGGGAGCCCACAGGTGTAGATGGATTCGATGTGTAGCTGTTACTGGTGTGATCCGGTGAATAAATCTGTTTTAAAGAGGTAAGCGTATCAGAGTACAATTCCAGATTATAAACTTAAGTAGATGTTAGTCAATGTCTCTCTTTAACTAACGGTTTATCACATCTCTCAAAACATCCTGCAAAATGCTCCACAATGTAGTGATGATCATATAGATAAATATACTAGCCATTGAGCATAGCAAGATCCCATAAACACCATAGTTAATCCTGCCTGCGTCAGTGTTCATTGAAGAATCAGTGTTGGCCACAGCTCCCTGCTCTTGCTTAGATAGAACCATTCGCAAAACCATGCCAGCATGGCCTCATGTAATATCCAAGAGTAAAGCACTTTCTCTGTACCTACCGAAATTTTCACTTCAGGCTCTGAGCTTAGATCCTGAAGTAAGCTCGGAAAGAAAAAATATTCAAGGTACAAGGTCTTTACACCTTGTCCCCAGAGGAACAACGTTTTGTTTAGCTGTATAGATGTGTATGGTGGAAAGACAGTAAACTTGAACTTGAAGATCATTTCTTGTCATTCTTCAGTACTCAAGTGTTACTCTGGATCCAATGCAGCACAAAAAAAAACACAGTAAACTTAAAGAACACAATAAACAAAACAAAAACTATAAAAGTAATCCTGTAAAACATGAAGTATAAGTTCTATAGGAATTGCTTTTACACTTATTGAACTAACATAGAATGTAAAATATTTAGTTGATACCCTTGTATGGAGATTGAGAAATTAAGTTGCTGAGGTCAAGAATCTTACCTTAAAATTAAATGGAGAGAGATTTCAGGAAACACTTCTTGGCACAAAATAAGTTTGTAAATTGGTTGCTATTGTCCCATGTACCAAGATTCAGTGACAAAATTTGTCTTGCATGCCATCAATGTTTTCTCTAATTTTTTTTACAACTCTGCGAACCAACCGTATTGCTCTGAGCAGGAAATTTTAACATGGACTGAAAACTGAGTGGCATTTTAAATGCTTTTTTTTTGTAATATGCAGACTGCAAATATTTAGAATGAAATTTGATTTCATTTATTAATTGAAGGGAATAATGAAAATCTTTCATGTTTTATTCCAGCTGCGTGGCAACAAAGGCTATGTGCACAGGAGCATTTCAATTGTTAGGCAGCCATGCACCCGCACAGCTTAGAGAGAACAGTGCGTGCCATCCATACAGATCACTTCATCACATTAAGTATATCGAGGTAGTACAAGGGAAAAGCAATATAACCTTGCCATTACAAAGAAAGTGCAGACAATATAGTAGAAGACCACAACGAGGTTGTTATTGCACAAGAGGTGTCATTTTAAGGTGTATACAAGGTGTATGAAGGTGTGTATAAGGTGTAGTATAGTAGTTAGCGTAACACTCCTACAGCACCAGCAACCCAGGTACAATTCACACTGTTGACTGTAAGGAGTTTTTATGGTCTCCCTGTGACCTTGAGGGTTTTCTACAGGTGTTGTGGTTTGCTCCAAAGATGTACGGCTTAGCTTTAGTAGGTTGTGGATATGTTATGTTGGCGGCAGAAGCATGGCAAGACTTGCACTGCCCCCAGCGCATCCTCGAACTGTGCTGATCTTTGACACAAGCAACGCATTTCACTGTGTGTTTTGATGTTTCAATGCACGTGTGACAAATAAAGCTAATCTTTAACTTCAGTAGCCTTATCAGAGTGGATAGAAGCTGTCCTTGAGCTTGGTAGTACATGATATCAGTATTTTGTATCTTCTGCCCAATACGAGAGGGAAGAACAGAGAATACAGTGGCATGTGAAAGTTTGGGTACCCCTGGTCAAAATTTCTGCTACTGTGAATAGTTAAGTGAGTAGAAGTTGAACTAATCTCCAAAAGTCATAAAGTTAAAGGTGAAACATTCTTTTCAACATTTTAAGCAAGATTAGTGTATTATTTTTGTTTTGTACAATTTTGAGTGAAAAAAAGGAAAGGAACACCATGTAAAAGTTTGGGCACCCCAAGAGATTTGAGCTCTTAGATAACTTTTACCAAGGTCTCAAACCTTAATTAGCTTATTAGGGCTATGGCTTGTTCACAGTCATCGTTAAGAAAGGCCAGGTGATGCAAATTTCAAAGCTTTATAAATACCCTGACTCCTCAAACCCTGTCCCAACAATCAGTAGCCATGGGCTCCTCTAAGCAGCTGCCTAGCACTCTGAAAATTAAAATAAATGATGCCCAGGAGAAGGCTGTAAGAAGATAGCAAAGTGTTTTCAGGTAGCCGTTTCCTCAGTTCGTAATGTAATTAAGAAATGGCAGTTAAAAGGAACGGTGGAGGTCAAGTTGAGGTCTGGAAGACCAAGAAAACTTTCCGAGAGAATTGCTTGTAGGATTGCAAGAAAGGCAAATCAAAACCCCTGTTTGACTGCAAAAGACCCTCAGGAAGATTTAGCAGACCCTGGAGTGGTGGTGCACTGTTCTACTGTGCAGTGACACCTGCAGAAATATGACTTTTGTGGAACAGTCATCAGAAGAAAACCTTTCCTGCGTCCTCACCACAACATTCAGGGTCAGAAGTTTGCAAAGGAACATCTAAACAAGCCTGATGTATTTTGGAAACAAGTCCTGTGGACTGATGAAGTTAAAATAGAACTTTTTGGCCGCAATGAGGAAAGGTATGTTTGGAGAAAAAAGGGTGCAGAATTTCATGAAAAGAACCTCCCTCCAACTGTTAAGCACAGGGGTGGATCGATCATGCTTTGGGCTTGTGTTGCAGCCAGTGGCATGGGGAACATTTCACTGGTAGAGGGAAGAATGAATTCAATTAAATACCAGCAAATTCTGGAAGTAAACATCACACCATCTGTAAATAAAAGCTGAAGATGAAAAGAGGATGGCTTTTACAACAGGATAATGATCCTAAGCACACCTCAAAATCCACAATGGACTACCTCAAGAGGTGCAAGCTGAGGGTTTTGCCCTGGCCCTCACAGTCCCCCAACCTAAACGTCATCTGGACCTCAAAAGAGCAGTGCATGCAAGACAGCCGAAGAATCTTTATACTTCATTGTCGCCAAACAATTGGTACTAGAACGTACAATCATCACAGCGATATTTGATTCTGCGCTTCACACTCCCTGTATTACAAATATTAAATATTAAAAATATTAAAATAGTTAAAATTAGTAAATATTAAAATTTTATATTATAAATCATAAATAGAAAATAGAAAAATGGGAAGTAAGGTAGTGCAAAAAAAAAACCAAGAGGCAGGTCTGGATATTTGGAGGGTACGGCCAGATCCGGGTCAGGATCTGTTCAGCAGTCTATCACAGTTGGAAAGAAGCTGGCTACCGAAAGCGTTTACAAGCTGTGATACTTGCCAAAGGGGGTGTTACTAAATACTGACCATGCAGGGTGCCCAAACTCTTGCTTCGGGCCCTTTTCCTTTTTTGTTATTTTGAAACTGTAAAAGATGGAAATAAAAAAGTATTCTTGCTTAAAATATTAAAGAAATGTGTCATCTTTAACTTTATGCCTTTTGTAAATCAGGTATTCTTTTACTCGCTTAGCTATTCACAATAACAGAAATTTTGACCGGGGGTGCCCAAACTTTTGCATGCCACTGTATATGGAGTGGGGAAGGTCTTTGATTATGCGGGCTGCTTTACTGAGGCAGAGAGTATAAAGATTTTAAAGATTAAAGATTAGCTTTATTTGTCAAATGTACATCGAAATAGTGAAATACAGCATCTAAATAAGACTCCAATAAGAGGAGGCTGGTTCCCATGCGTGCTAAATTGTGTCAACAACTCAATGCATTTTCTTGCAGCCATAAGCATATCAGTTGCCATACCAAACTGTGATGCATTAGGATATGATTATTGTGCATCTATTAAAAACTGGTGAGTGTTAAGAAGGATATGCTGAATGAATTTATACTGGCAGTTTCTTAAGCTCTTTGCTGTGGCTCAGAATTCAATTGACAGTATTTTTGGGTCAGGGTATAAAGGGTTATGGAGCCGAGGAGAAGACCTCCAAGCTTGCCACAGGTCAGCCAGATTCTAAGTGAATGGCATCGTGGGCTGAACAATCTCCTACTATTCCCATGTTGTTTCTAACTGCACACCCTGAATACAATTCTCATTTCATTCCTGTTGTTTTAATTTCAGCAATAAATCTTGCATTTTGCTAGTCCATTAAGATATTCCAGAGGATCTCACAGCTGATGGGGTGCTTTTTGAAGTTCAGCCACCATTGGAAATATACCAATCAGCAGATAGCAAGAACCCACGAAAGAGTAACCACGTTATCTGTTTCTTGTGAAATTGGTTGAGGGCACCGGGGAGAGGATATCTGGTGGTCAGAGTTGACCATGGATGTTGTGTACCAGCTGCCTACGTGATACGCAAGCCGGGGCAGAACGATATGCAGGACAAGCTGTTGCCCACGCAGCAGGCTCTCCCTGTCCATGCAGCTGATGAACCCAAAGGAACGGCAGAGACCAATACAGTGATATCGCAGGAGTCACCAGTCAGCATTGAACTGGATTCTTCCTTAAGCTTTGCTCCCACAAAGCCTTCCCCATGAGTGGGTACAACCACAAGGCCGTGGAGGTTTGAGATCAGAGTTATTCTTCCCCTAGCTGAGCTGCCTACCATGGTTGACGAGCCCCATCTGCCTGAAGTGACTGGCTTTAAGGCACCAGTAGCCCAGCTTTGCCCCTTCTCCTGTCAGTAGAAATGTTTCCACTTAGCAGCTAAGCCACACGTGAAGTTCAGGAGCTGGACTTGGTTGTCAGAGTCTATTTGAGATGCACGCCATTGGGAGCAGTGGTAGGTGGTGGGGGCTGATCCCCACCATCTTCCCCTGCATATGGGGAGAACCTCTTCCAATTCATGTCACAGGATCTACTGAGTCCATCGGAGTAAGCAAGCAGAGCTAACGTCTCCCCTGGACAAGAGCACTTTGTGGTTCCGTGTTCTATCAAGAGATGATATGATGGAACATATGGATGAAAGCAGGTCTGTTCAGCTTCATTGCCAGTGTTTTATTTCTGCTTCTCGGCTTTCAAAGGGTTAAGGTGATGTCTAGAACCGGTTGTATGCACCGTCTAACCCCAGTCCATTAGGCGCCTCTGATTATACCCTGATCAGTGTCTCAGAAAATTGGGCCTGGCACATTTGGCGTCTATCATCACGCTGGAACCGAGCCATTACAGCCGAACCCAGTCGACCTGCTGAAATAGAATTAAGAGTGCTGGTTTTGCAGGAGGCGTGTGCATCGGAGTGAGAGGGGAGGGGTGTTTTGCTGAAGCTGCCTGAAATTCATATTTCATTGTGACAGATGCTGCCCTGCTCGCCCCCACCCCTCGGTGAGCCAACTATTGTCTGTTGCATCAAAGAGTAAATTAGACAGGGTCAAGCAGTTCCAGCTGCCTGGTTTCAAAGCAACTGCTTTTTGACTGAGCCCTGCAAGGAAACTTTTAAAGGCAGCGAAACAGTCTCTGTCCCTCCCCTGCCGGCTTCCCTTGGGATCCAGCCGCAAATGGACCAGCGTCGTTTGCGTCCCTGGTTCTCCGCCCGATCAGCACACCCTGTCCTGGCCAGGAGATTGCCGAAAGTTTAGTTTCAATTTGTCACATGTACATCAAAACATGCAGTGTATCAACAGCCAGCGCTGTCTGTGGGTGTGCTGGGGGCAGCCCGCAAGCGTCGACATGCTTCCGGCAACAAGACAGCACGCCCACAACTCACTAACCTAACCCACACATCTCTGGAATGTGGGAGGAAACTGGAGCACCCGGAGGAAACCCACATAGTCATGGGGAGAACGTACAAACTCCTTACAGACAGCGGCGGGAATTGAACCCCAGTGAGTGTACAGCTGAGGTTCGAGGGCCATGGGTTTAAGAGGGGTGAAATTTGAAGCAGCTCTTGAGGGGCAAGTTTTTCACCTGCACAGTTTCTCACAAAGAACTGCTAGAAAATGTAATGAGGCAGATACTTGTACACAGATTGTAACAATGCTGTGGGATTTGAGATTAGTGTAGGCAATTGGGTTTAGTGTACATGGGCACTACGGACAGCATCAGTTCCTCGGTTCTACATTCTAATGATTCTCTGAATCAGGCTGACTAACCTCCATACTGCAAGATCCCACTGACAGCAATGCAATAGGGGCCAGGACTCGTATTCCTGGGTGTTAACTGTAATGTTCGCCAAAGCTCAAACTTTCACAACTTCCTCATAGAATCACAGAAACATTCAGCACACGGTCCACGCTGACATTTTATCGTCCATCTATACAAATGTAATTTGCCCCTACTAGGACTGCCTTCCGGTCTATAAACGTAGTATTTATATTTGAATCATCACCTCTTTTGACAGTACATTCCAGACATCAACCACTGCATTTCTAAATCCCTAAAATCCTCTTTCAGCTTCTTAAACCTTATAACCTCTGAGTTTGGATACTGTCTCTCTCATGGATTAAAAAAAATTGACTATCTACCCTGATCCCCGTCAACTTCCTTCACTGTTGGGGAAACAAGCCAAATCGATGCAACCTCTCCCAGTCAGTGAAGTCCTCCAATCCAGACAACATCTCGGTGAATCTCCTCTACGCCTTCTCCATCACAGTGACATCCTTTGTGGAAACCAGAAATGCACATAATACTCCAAACATGGTCTAAGCTTAGTTTTGTAAAATTGCAATGTGACATCCCAACTCTTAGGTTTTCTGAAATAGTGCTTGCATTACATACAAAGTGCAGGGGGAGCTAATCAGGTCAGGTAGCATCTATGGATAGGAATAAACAGTTGACGTGGATGACCCCAACAGACTCATGGGTGAAGTGTCACCTCATCTTGTACGTTCTCTTGGAGGAGGCACCGAGGGGCTCTGTCATAGAATGAAGGGATCTCATAGAAGCCTGCCAAATATTGAAAGGCCTAGACAAAGTGGATGAGGAGAGGATGTTCCCTTTAGTGAGTGAGTCTAGGGCCAGGGGACACGGCAAAATGGTGGGATGTCATTTTAGAACAGAGGGAAAGAGTACACACAAAATGCTCGAGGAAGTTAGTAGGTCAGGCAGCATCTACAGAGGAAAATAAACAGTCATTCTTTCAGGCCGAGACCAAGAGGTGATGAGGAATTTATTTAGCCAGAGAACGCTGAATCTGTGGAATTCAAAGCCACAGGCATCGATCTTGATTAGTAAGAGTGATAAAGCTAATGGGGAGAAGGGAGGAGAATGGGGTTGAAATGGAAAATAAATCAGACGTGATCAAAGGACCTAATTCAGCTCCTATGGTCTTATGGTCTTATGAACTGCAAACATTTACAGTGCAGGAAGAGACCATTTTAAGAAGAGGCCATTCATCTCATTGAAACCAGGCTGTGAAGTTAATGCTCTCTTGGTCCTTAGCCACCCCATTTTCAAGAGGCAGTGCTTAAAAAAGCATTCAGGGACAGCTTCTTCTCCTCTGAATGGTTCATGAACCCATGAATACTACCTTGTTATTCCATGTTTTTGTAACTCATAGCAACTTAAATGTCTTTGCTCTGTTGTACTAGCCATGAAACAACAAATTCCACATCAGATAAGAGAGCAACAATAAACCTAATTCTGATTCTGAGGTGACAGCACAGCATTAAATTCTGCTCTATCATTCAAACGTGACAATCACCATCATCTCAGGCACAGCTTAAGATTTTAACCACAAGGGTGGCAGATTCAAGTTAATTGGTATATTCTTCGGCGGGGACTTTAAAAATATATTTTTGCCCGAACAGTGTATTGAGACCTTTATTGAAAAGAAAACAATCCCAGCTGAGGCAATCTTTCCTTAAACTGCACAGTGGTGGACAGGAAGGCTCTACAATGGGAAGTTGAGACTGCCCAATCACTGGCACCAGCCTAGCCCGCCATCAAGGACATAATATATACAGAAAGGTACCGGGAAAGGGCCAGTAACGGCATGAAGGAGCTCACCCACCCCGCTATGGACTGCCTGTCCCACTCTC
Source organism: Mobula birostris (assembly GCF_030028105.1). Lineage (NCBI taxonomy): Eukaryota > Metazoa > Chordata > Chondrichthyes > Myliobatiformes > Myliobatidae > Mobula > Mobula birostris. Next base: position 12,812,072 of record NC_092371.1, read on the forward strand.
ATCAGGGATGAGGCTATGTAGCATCCACACCAGGTCTAGCAGACTCAAAAACAGTTACTTTCCCCGAGCAGTAAAGGTGATCAACACCTCCACCCACTAATCCACCCCTTCACCCTCCCCCCCCCATACCACTTCAGCATTTCCTTACCTACAGACACTGCTTTGCCTAGCATCATTTTATGGGCATACAATCAGTCTACATATATAAGCCATCTTATGTATTTAGATTGATTGTGCTTTTTTTTTTGTTATTATTGTGTTCTTTATCTTTTGTGCTGTATCGGATCCAGAGTAACCATTATAACTTTCTCCTGTACACTTGTGTACTAGAAATGACCAGAAATTTCCAGACATGGCAAAAATCCCTGTAAGTCTTTGCACCATCCCCCCACCAGTTGAAACCAAATTGCCTAGGAAAGGGTTAACACACGCTGGAGTCCTCTGGCTGTTCTGTTGAAAGCGTCTGCCTCTGTGGGACACCTAATGAGTGGTATTTATCCATTAGAGAGGGACGGCTGGTAGGAAATGAATGGAGTTCAGACCGTGGGGGGGCAGGGTAAGCTGCAGGGAGAGATTGCTGCTCCCCGTCCAGCAGCCACTCATTAGCATCCCCCCACCCCCCGTGCGTCCATTAGGAAGATTTTGTTATTTAAATCTTGGAAGTGAACGGGATGGGTCATCTGATGGGAAAGCTCCGATCTGGGACTTTATATCAAGGCACAAGTTTATTTTTTCTACGTTTATCTCTGGGATGTGGCAGTTTCTGCTAGGGCCAGTGAGATGTTGCACACCCCTAATTATCTGACTGCTGTTCTGACTTGTTAATGTGCAGTTGTATAGGAAGTATTTAAGCTCAAAGGTGGTGATATATTTCCGAGTCAGCCCTGGACTATGATTAGGAAGGGTTCCTGCAGGTGATGCTGTTTAAAGATTAGCTTTCTTTGTCACGTGTTATATACCAAAGCATACAGTGAGATGCGTTGTTCACATCAATGCCCAAGGATTGTGCTGGGGGCAGCCTGCAAGTGCCACCATGCTTCCGGCACCAACGTAGCACTCCCGCAATGCACCAACACAGCACTCCCGCAATGCACCAAAACAGCACTCCCGCGGTGCACCAAAACAGCACTCCCGCAGTGCACCAACACAGCACTCCCGCAATGCACTAACCTTAACTCATATGTCTTTGGAATGAGGAAGGAAGCTGGAGCACCCAATGGAAACCCATGTGGTGATCTGTATAAACTCCTTACAGACAGTGGCAGGAAATGCACCCTGATCTTACAGCTAATGCTTTAAAGCGTTACACTAAGCTATTGTGCCGCCCCCATCTTGCTATTCATTGTCATGGCTGAACATTTCTGCAGCTACCTTTCACATCCCTTTTTTAAGATATTTCAAAGCATTATGTGTTTTTGGTATATTCCTATACAAAACAGAAGGAAACCATTGATTTCACTGAGTCTACGGCAGCTTGCAGAACAAACACTTTGCTATAATCTGTGCAGTCTCCCTTCCAATTCTCCTACAACCTACAATCCACCTGCAGTTAGTTGAGTGGTGCTGCAGCAACAACCTTGCACTCAATGTCAGAAGACATAAGAACTGACTGTGGGCTTCAGAAAGGGTATGACAAGGGAACATGCACACCAGTACTCATAGAGGGATGAGGAATGGAAAGAGAGAGCAATTTCAGGTTCCTGGGTTTCAATATCTCTGAGGATCCAATATATTGATGCAGTTACAAAGAAGGCACAACAGTGGCTATATTCCCTTAGGAGTTTGAGGAGATTTGGAATGTCATCTAAAACACTTGCAAATTTCTACAGATGCTCTATGGAGAGCATTCTAACTGACTGCATCACCGCCTGGTATGGAGAGGGGTGGGCTACTGCACAGGATCGAAACAAGCTGCAAAGAGCTGTACACTCAGTCAGCTCCATCATGAGCACTCGCCTCCGTAGTATCCAGGACATCCTCTTCAAGGAGCGACGCCTCAAAAAGGCAGCGTCCATCATTAAGGACCCCCACCACTCAGGTCATGCTTTGTTCTCATTGCTACCTCAGGAAGGAGGTATAGAAGCTTGAAGACACACACTCAACAATTCAGGAACAGCTTCTTCCCCTCTGTCACCCAATTTCTGAATGGATATTCAACCCATGAACACTACCTCACTACTTTTTATTTCTATTTTTTCACTATTTACTTAAGTTAACTATTATTTATATATATTAAACCTGAATCTGATTCTGATTCACTGGGGCAATTTACTGAAAATGAGTAATCTACCAGCACGTGGAACCTAACACAGAACATAGAATGATATAGCATATATAGCCCTCCATTTTTCTTTCATCCATGTGACTATCTAAAAGTCTCTTAAATGTCTCTGATATATCTGCCTCTAGCACCAGTGGCACATTCCACGCAGCCACTGCCTTCAGTATAAAAAACCCCACCTCTGACATCCTTCCTATACTTTCCTACAATCACCTTAAAATTCTGCCCCCTTGTATTACCCTGGGGAAAGTTTGCTCTCCAATTTCAACCCAGCAAGCCCTCATGATGCTGAGATACATCCTAGAATGTGCTGGGACACATCATCAGTGATGTAACCTGGGGTCATCAGGTGTTTCAGGGCTTTCAACATTAGACACTCTCACCCAGGTGACCCAGCCAGGGTTGATTAGGCCCCAGCTTGTGTCCCAGCAGCACTTGGCCATGGGTCACGCTTCTTGATCCATACTCATCTCATAGTCATAATAACCAGGTAGTTCGCCTTCAAACATTCATTGAGGGAGGTGTTCGTCAAGCACCTCCACACCATCCACCACAAGTATAACTTCCCGGTGGCCAAACACCTTAATTCCAATTCCCATTCCTGTTCTGACGTGTCGATACGTGGCCTCTTCTTGTGCCAAGATGAAGCCAGGGTGGAGGAGCGACACCTTATATTCCAGCCGCCAACTTGATATTATGAATATTGATTTCCCCTTCCAGTGTCCAAATTTACCTCTCCCCCTTCCTGTTCCCCACTCTGACCTTTCACTTCTTCACACCTGCCTATTACTTCCTCCACTTCTCCTCCTATCAGATTCTTTCTTCACCAGCCCTTGACCTTTCCCACCCACCTGGCTTCACCTGTCACCTTCCACCCCCACACACGTTTTTATTCTAGTGTCTTCCTCCTTCCTTTCCAATCCTGAAGACGGGTTTCAGCCCGAAACGACGCAGGCACAGCCTGAGCTAGATTGGTCAGAATGCTACAGGTGGGGTGGGGTCTTCAATACTTTACAAGTAGCAGCATGGAGTCTTACCCACTTGAGAGAATGAACCAAGACACCATCTATTGACTCAAACAAAAAAACAACACCTCTGCATTCAGAAATATCAGCCTGGTTTTCTGTTCAAGGTCAGAGCCTTGTGGAATCAAACCTGCCTCCAGATTGTTGGGCATAAGATTGTAAACATAGAATATCAAGCATGAACATTGATCTCTCTAACTTCTGGTCATTCTTCCCTTCTCCTTCTCCCTTTATCCATCCCCCAATTTGGTGTCCCTCTCACCTCTTCTACTCTCCTGCCCATCACCTCCCTCCTCCTTCCCGTTTTTCCATGCTCCACTGGTCTCTCCTCTCAGATTTCTTCTTCTTCGGCCCTTTATCTCTTTCACCTATCACCTCCCAGCTTCTTACTCCCTCTCCCACCACCCCCTCACCTGGTCTCACCTATCACCTCTCAGCTTCTTACTCCCTCTCCCCCACCCACCCACCACCCCCCTCACCTGGTCTCACCTATCACCTCCCAACTTCTTACTCCCTCTCCCCCACCCACCCATCCCCCCCTCACCTGGTCTCACCTATCACCTGCCAGCTTGTACTCTTCCCTCTCCCCCACCTTCTTATTCTGGTTATTCTGTACCAATGAAATGACGACGCTTATGGGAAGTACATTATTACCTCCAAAGAGGTCTGGAATATACTAAGCATAAGAGATTCTGCAGATGCTCGTGACCTTGAGCCACGCATACAAAATGCTGGGGGAACTCAGCAAGTCAGGCAGCGTCTATGGAGAGGAATAAACAGCGGATGTTTCAGGCTCAGGATGAGAAAGGTAGGGGGTTGATGCCAGAATAAGAAGGTGGGGAGGCGGGGGGAAGAGCGAGGAATACAAACTGGCAGGTGATAGGTGAGACCAGGTGAAGGGAAAGGTGAGTCACTATGCGCTGGCTCGGAACAGAGACGCTGTTGCCCGCGGCTGAATTAATGTCTGTGGCCAGTTGTAGAAGCAGTTTTATTTGGGGAAAGGAAAGGAAAAGAAGATTCAAACCATTTTCATAATCTCTGGCGGCTTGTGGATGGAAAATTGTTTACAATGAGTTTCAGCCCATCCATTTAATGAGGATTGTGATCTACACTTGCCTGAATCGTGGCGGCTGGCTCCCATGCTCATAAAGGGGCTGATGTTATCACTGGTCTGTGGCCGTTGACAGGAAGCGGTTCTGTCATTTTCTGGCTTGCAAGCCGGGAATGTTAATGCCTGTGCCTGCAGTGACTAATATATGTTCCTCCCTTCTGTCAGCACCTCTCTTGAAGTCTCATCAACTTTTGGCCATGTTGGGAGAGGGTGGAGGGAGTGCGTGGGGAGGAGTGTGGTTCCACTGACAGTCCCCCAGGAGCTGTGTCCGTACCCACTGATCGGGCATGTTGCCTTCCTTTGATTCAGAGAAGGAGTGTCAGTACAGAGAGTTAGAATTATCGACTCGATGTAAGGCAAGGTACTGTTAAAAACCACTTTAAACTTCCAGAGGCTTGAGTGCAAAACCTGGGAGGTATTCTAGGTGAGGGCTGAAGCAATGCTGTGTTGCCATTGGAATTAGAAGCTAAAACATACGACATAGGAGCAGAATTAGGCCATCTGACCCATCAAGTCTGCTCCACTATTCCATCATGGCTGATTTATCATCTCTCTCAACCCCGTTCTGCTGCCTTTGACATCCTGACTAGGTAAGTACTTATCAATCTCTGCTTTAAATATCCCCCGTGACTTGCTCATTGGTTGTGTATCAGTATTTCTCTGTTTATGCAGTTTTCTGTAAATTCTCTATTTTTCCTGTAAGTGCCTGCAAGAAAATGAATCTCTAGGTAATATATGGAAACTTAAATGTACTTTGATAATAGGTTCGGTCCGTACAGCTGATGAGGCACGGCAGCAATGTACAAACAGAAACGTGTAATGGGACAATATGGGTGTCCCGAAGAAGGGTTTTGGCCAAAAATGTCGGCTGTTTATTCATTTCCATAGATGCTGCCCGACCTGCTGAGTTCCTCCAGCATTCCCTGTGTGTCGTTAATTTATCTATTATTTAGTGAGATACAGCACAGGATAGAATCATAAGACCACAAGACATGGGAGCATCAGCCCATTGAGTCTGATCAACCATTTCATCATGGCTGATGCCTGATCCCACTCAACCCCATACACCTGCCTTCTCGCCATATCCTTTGGTGCCCTGACTGATCAGGAAATGATCATCTTCTGTCTTAAACGTACGCACGGACTTGGCCTCCACCACAGCCTGTGCCGGAACTTGCCTCTGTTCTAAAGAGTCACCCCTCAATTTTGAGGCTGTGCCCTCTACTTCTGGATACCCCCACCATAGGAAACATCCTCTCCACATCTACCCTATCTAGTCCTTTCAATGTTCGTAGGTGTCAATGAGATCCCCCTGCATTCTTCTAAACTGCAGTGATAACAGGCCCAATGCTGCCAAACGCTCCTCATATGTTAACCCCATTCATTCCCAGAATCATCCTCGTAAACCTCCTCTGGACTCTCTCCAATGACAACACATCCTTTCTGAGATATGGAGCCCAAAACTGTTGACAATACTCCAAATGCGGATTCATTAGTGTCTTATAAAAGCTGAGCATTATCTTGCTTTTATATTCAATTGCACTTGAAATAAATGCCAACATTGCATTTGCCTTCTTTACCACAGACTCAACCTGTAAATTAACCCTCTGGGAGTCTTGCATGAGGACTCCTAAGTCCCTCTGCACCTCTGATGTTTGAACCTTCTCCCCATTTAGTTAATAGTCCCCACTATTGTTCCTTTTACCAAAATGCATTATCATACGTTTCCCAACACTGTAATCCATCTGCCACTATTTTGCCCATTCTTCCAATTTGTCTAAGTCCTGCTGCAATCACATTGCCTCCTCAGCACTACCTACTCCTTCACCTATCTTCGTATCATCCGCAAACTTTGCCACAAAGCCATCAATTCCATTATCCAAATCATTGACAAACAATGGGAAAAATAGCAGTCACAATACTGGCCCCTGAGGAACACCACTAGTCACTGGTAGCCAACCAGAAAAGGCCCCTTTATTTCCACTCGCTGCCTCCTGCCTGTCAGCCATTCTGCTATCCATGCCAGTATCTTTCCTGTAACGCCACAGGATTTTATCTTGTTAAGCAGCTTCATGTGTGGCACTATTAAACACCTTCTGAAAATCCAAGTAAATAACATCTACTACCTCTCCTTTATCCACCCTGTATGTTACTCCCTCGAAGAACTCTTAACAGATTTGTCAGGCAAGATTTCCCTTTACAGAAACTTTGACTTATTTTATCATTAGTCTCCAAATACCTCGAAACTTCATCCTTAATAATGGACTCACCACTTTCCCAACCACTGAGGTTAGGCTAACTGGCCTATAATTTCCTTTCTTTTGCCTTCTTCCCTTCTTAAAGAGTGGACTAACATTTGCAATCTTCCAGTCTTCTGGGACCATGCCAGAATCAAGTGATTCTTGGAAGATCAATTGGTCAATGCATCCGTTATCTCTTCAGCAACCTCTCTCAGGACTCTGGGGTGTAGTCCATCTGGTCCAGGTGACTTATCCACCTTAAGACCTTTCAGTTTGCCAGCACTTTTTCCTTTGTGATAGCAATGGCACTCACTCCTGAACCCTGACACTCACGAACCTCTGACACACTGCTAGTGTCTTCCACAGTGAAGACTGATGCAGAGTACCCATCAAGTTCATCTGCCATTTTTCTCTCCCATTACAACCTCACCAGCATCATTTTTCAGTGATCCAGTGTCAACTCTGACCTTCCTTTTACTCTTTATATAACTGAAAAAACTTCTGGTATCCTGCTTTATATTATTGACTAGTCTGCCCTCATATTTCATCTTTTCTCTTCTTATAGCTTCTTTAGTTGCCTTTTGTCGAATTATAAAAGCTTCCCAATCATCTAACTTTTCACTCATTTTTGCTACCTTATATGTCCTTTCCTTGGCTTTTATGCAGTGCTTAACTTCCCTTGTCAGCCACGGTTGCCTACCCCTCCCATTTGAGAACTTCGTCCTGTGTGGCAGTGGTCCCCAACCTTCGGGCCGCGGACCGATACCGGGCCGTGAAGAATGCAGTGGTGTAGCGGTAACTGGAACACACCCAGTACATCTTTAAGAAAAAAGCCGAAATAAGCAAGCTAATTAATTAGGTGCCGCCTGGCACGTAAATGTTGGCCCTGATCAGAGGCGACGCAATCGGCAATCACCTCTGATCTGGGCCGACATTTATATGCCGGGTGGCACCTAATTAATTAGCTTGTTTATTTTGTCTTTTTTCTTAAAGATGTGCTGGGTTCGTTCTGGCTACCGCTGCATTCTTCACAGCCTGATATCGGTCCACGGCCCGGAGATTTGGGACCACTGATCTGTGGGACATATCTATCCTACAACTAGTGAACTATTCCCAGAAAATTCAGCCATCTCTGCTCTGCCATCATCCCTACCAGTATCCTCCTCCAATCCACCTGGGCAAGCTCCTCTCTCACGCCTCTGTAATTCCCTTTATTCAGTTGCAATACTGATACACGTGAATTATGCTTCTCCCTCTCAAACTTCAGTATGAATTCAATCATATTATGATCACTGTCTCCCAAGGGTTCCTTTACGTTAAGCTCCCTAATAAGATCTTGGTTATTACACAATACCCAATCTAAGATGGCCTTTCCCCGAATAGGCTCAAGCACAAACTGGTCCAAAAAGCCATCTTGTAGGCAATCAACAAATTCCCTGTCTTGCCATCCGATACCAACCTGTTTTTCCCAATCCCCATGCACATTGAAGCGCCCCATTACAATTGTGTCATTACCGTAATTTCATGCCTTTTCTAACTCCCTTTGCAATCTCAACCCCACATCTTAGCTACTACTTGGAGGAGTATATATGATTCCCATATTACCTTTATGTGATTCCCATAATGTTTTTCTTACCCTTGCAATTTCTTAACTCCAACCACAAAGATTCAACATTCTCTGACCCTGTGTCAGCTCTTTCTAAAGGTGTAATTCCATCTCTTTCCAACAGAGCCACACCATCGCCTATGCCTTCCCGCACGTCCTTTCGATACAAGGTATATCCTTTGATGTTAAGGACATTCTGGTCCTTTGAGCTGTGCTGCCCAGCGATCCCACAATTTAACCCTAGCCAAAACACGGGACAATTCAAATTTAACCTACCAACTGGTACATCTTTGGGAGGAAACGGGAACACCTGAAGAAAACCCACTCGGTGACGGGAAGAACATACAAACTCCTACAATCAGTGTTCGGTATTGAACCTAGACATCCCACCTCTCCCGGAAGTTCCGGGGCTCTCCCGCATATCAATAGTGGCTTCCTGATGCCCGCAATTCATATAAAATGTCCCGGAAATCAATTTTTTTGAGAGAGAAAGCGAGCGAGCACGAGAGAGACCACGAGAATGAGAGAGAGAGAGCAAGCAAGACAGCGCGAGAGCAAGAGAGAGAGAGAGCACGTGCGCCATGACAGTGTGTTCCAAAAAAAGAAAATATAAAACGTACGTCACCCCAGACTACACTAAAGTGTACCCCTGCCTAATAGGGGTCAAAAATAATGACAGTGTTGCTCGCTGCACTGTTTGCAACAGTGACTTTTCTATTGCCCATGGTGGGTTAAGACTGTAAAAGACATGTTGAGGTGAGTTTAACAGGTGTCATTCATTCATTAGCATAGCTAACGTTATTTAAACTAGCTGGCTAGCTGCTAAGGAGCTACTCTATTGCAGATATCCCACCTCTCCCGGAAGTTCCGGGAGTCTCCCACAAATTGATGGTGCTACCTCCCTGAAATAAGTTTTTGCAGGGTGGGATGTCTGTGAATCCATGTTGCTGGTACTGCAAAGCAGCGTACTAATCACTCTGGTAGGGACAATATGTCTCTTTTCACTTGCCAGCTGATACACGGATGCTGCCCCTTTAACTGATGGAATCCACGCAGAGGCCCAAAGATCTGGTTTATATCGAACCTCAAAACAATTAAGCAGCAATCCCACCGCAGCAGCCAGAGCTCAATTTGCAATTTCCACTTCCTTTATGTCAAAAAAAAATCTTTGGAAGAAACGTAAACACAGAGATTCCACAGATGGTGGAAATCCTGAGCAACACACTCAAAATGCTGGAGGAACTCAGCAGGTCCGGCAACATCTATGGAAGTGAATAAACAGTCCATGTTTCAGGCCGAGACGCTTCTTTAGGAGGGTAGATATTCATTTCCATAAGACTATATGATGTAGGAGCAGAATTAGGCCATTTGGCCCATCAAGTCTGATCTGCCATTCCATCAGGGCTGATTTACTATCCCTCTCAACACGATTCTCCTGCCTTCTTCCCATAACCTTACTAATCAAGAACCTATCAACCTCCACTTTAAATTCACCCAGTGACTTAGTCTCCACAGTTATCCATGGCAATGAATTCCACAGATTCACCACCCTCTGTCTCAAAAAATTCCTCTACATCTCAGTTTGAAAGGGATGTCCCTCTATTCTGAGTCTGTGCCCTCTGGTCCTAGACTCTCCCACTGTAGGGAACATCCTCTCCATGATAAAATAGGCCAAAGCCAGCACGGTTTCCTCGAGGGGAAATCTCCCCCGACAATTCCGCCAGACTTCTACAAAGAAACAACAGGCAGGATAGACAAAATGGATGCACCCACCCAGATCTCCAGAATGCAACTCGACAGTTCCAACCCTTGAACTCTAAAGAAACAGTCCTGGGTACTGCTACTTCTTTTGAGTTTGAATCCACTCCTTATAGTAAGAGCAGTTGGAGTCAAGTATCTCAGGAGTAATGTGGGGCCCTGGTTAAGGCCCAGAGGAGAGTCACGAAAACAATCCCAGGAATGAAAGGCTTAACATGTGAGAAGCGTTTCCAGGCCTGTTATACTGTAACCAGTACTGATCTATTGTAACCAGTCTGACCTCCTCTACGTCGGTGAGACCCGATGCAGACTGGGGGACCACTTCGTCGAGCCCCTTCACTCCATCCACTACAGACGGCAGGCTGCCCGTTTCACTTCCCATTCCCAGACTGGCATGCCCTCACTGTGGGCTCCTTCACCGAACTCAGGTTGGAGGGGCAACACCTCGTATTCCATCTGGGTAGTCTCCAAACTGATGGTTTCTTCCTCTAACTTCCAGTCAACACTAACCTCCCTCTCTCCTCTCCTCCCGACATCATTCTGGAGGCCCTCTCACCCCTTTTCTTCTCTCCCCCTCCACTGCCCTCGTGACCCTCCCATCACATCCTGCTGGTTCCCCACCTCCTTCCCTTTATTCCACTATCGTCTCCTATCAGATTCCTTTGCCTTCGGCCCGTTACCTCTCCACCTATCACCTGCCAGCATTTCACTTCATCCCCTTCCCCCCACCCCCTCACCTGGTCTCACCTATCACCTGCCAGCTCGTACTTCTCCCTCCACCCCACCCCCACACACCTCCTTATTCTGGCTCTCCAGTCCTGACGAAGGGTCTCAGCCCGAAATGTCGACTGTTTACTCCCCTCTATAGATGCTTGCCTGGCCTGTTGTGCCCCTCCAGCATTTTGTGTGTGTTGCTCAAGCTTTCCAGCATCTGCAGAATCTCTTGAGTTCGATCCAATTTTTTTTTGTGTGGATCACTTCCCCCTCCTGGTAAAGCAATTCCATCCCCTAGTAAAAGAAACTCCCTGCAGAGACAAGTCAGAATCTGGAATGTGGTGCCTGAAAAGGTGGTGGAACCATATTTATTCTCGGCTTTCTGATAGGAACTGGAACAGGTCTTCATGCAAAATTCATTGTTGGACCACGGGGAAAGGAATGAACTGAATTGTTCTAAAGCAAGGACTGGTGTGTCCTCAACTACCTGGTTGTCCTCCTGCTGTTCTGTCCAGATCCCGAATCATAAATGGTTTATGTCACAGAATTAGGCCATACCAATCAAAATAAAGCTGTCCAGTTAATCCCACCTCACAGTGCTAGCAGTCAGGGTTCAATTCTGACTTCTTTCAGAATTATTCAGACTTCTTTCTCCTTCCTTTCCAGTCCTGATAAAGGGTCTCAACTCTAAACATTGTGGCATTACTTATGTATTTACTATTGAGCACATCTACGTGAAACGCTGTTATAGGAAAGCAGCGTCCATCAGCAGAAATCCTCACCACCCAGGCCAAGATTTTTTTCTCACTGCTGCTATCAGGCAGGAAGTACAAGAGCCTCAGGACTTGCACCACCAGCTTCAAGAACAGTTGCTACCCCTCAACCATCAGGCTCTTGGACAAAGGGATAACTACACTCATTTGCCCATCCATTGAGATGTTCGCACAACCAATGATCTCACCTTAAGGACTCTTTACCTTGTAATTTTATGTTCTCATTATTTATTGCTATTTATTTATATTTGCAGTTGCAGAGTTTGTAGCCTTCTGCACTCTGGCTGATCCTTCATTGATCCTGTTACAATAGACAATAGGTGCAGGAGTAGGCCATTCAGCCCTTCGAGCCAGCACCACCATTCACTGTGTCATGGCTGATCATCCACAATCAGTACCCTTTTCCTGCCTTCTCCCCATACCCCTTCACTCCGCTATCGTTAAGAGCTCTACCTAAGTTTTTTTTGAAAGAATCCAGAGAATTGGCCTCCACTACCTTCTGAGGCAGAGCACTCAGTTACAGTTACTATTCTATAGATTTGCTGAGTGTACCCACAGGAAAATGAATCTTAGGGTTGAATGTGGTGTCATATATGTACTCTGATAATAAATTTTACTTTGAACTTTTTGTGATTTGCACAGTTTGCCACATTGGTCATTTATCACTCCTCGTTTGTGTGTAACTTTTCATTGATCCTATTGTTGTTCTCTGTTGTACTGTGAATGCCTGCAAGAAAATGAATCTCTGGGTAGCATATGGTGAAATATATGTACTTTGATAATAAATTTACTTCACTTTCAACTTTGAACGTTGACTGTTTGTTCATTTCCATAGATGCTGCCTGACCTGCTGAGTTCCTCCAGCATTTTTGTGTGTGTTGCTCTGGATTTCCAACATCTGCAGAATCTCTTGCATCCACCAATGTCAGTGACTCATAACTGCACTCCAAGGTTGTTTAGAAAGCTCAGTCCGGCAACAAATGTTGGTCTTGCCAAAAAAAGCAGCATAAATAAACCGAAGATATACCCTACCAGTAAAGAGAGTGATTCAGAATGCAGGAGGGAACCCCATTCATCTGTACCCTGACCATCGCCAGCATAAGAGCAGAAGGGGGAGGAAATTGGTACTTTAAAGAATGTATCTGCATGCAATGCACTGTCTCTTTAATTAGTTTGCAGCCTGCAGGCCTGGATTCCTGAGCTCTGATGCCAGTGTCAGATGTATCCCCTGCGGGGCAGCTTTGAAATATGAACCCTCTGGCTTCACAGGAGCCTCAGCAGTTCTCACCCCACCCAGCCGCAACCTGCCCACGCTACCAGCCAATGCACAGTCTGTGCCCTGTTCTTACCTGTGGCTCGCCGAGGGGCAACTTTGCCTCGCATGCAGAGGTTCAAGCCCCATTTCAGAGGCTTCAAAGTAAATTTATTATCACAGTACATATATGTTGCCATACACAACCCTGAGATTCATTTTCTTGCGGGCATACACAGTAAATCCAAGCAGCACAAGAGGATCAACAAAAGACCGCACCCAACAGGACGGACAAACAACAATGTCTGCAAGATACAACCAACTGTGCAAATACAAAAGAGAAAAAATAAATAAATAAATAACAATTGAGTATAGGTGCATAGGTTTAAACGGGGTTTAAACTCCTGGAGACAGTCCAGAGAACTGAGCATCCTTCAGATCCAGAGTGAAGTTGTCATCCTTGATGCCAAGGACTCAGACATTTGATTCCACTCCAATTCAGGTGGCTGCTGAGTCCAACAGAGTCCAGGCCTGGGACAGGAGGTTGGAGGCCCAGAGGCAGCCTGCCTTAAGGTTGGAGGCCTGTGTATGTAAGTGGGTTTCAAGGTTTCAAAGTAAATTTATTATCAAAGTACATATATGTCACCATATACAATCCTAAGACACATCTTACTTATTCATTTATTTGTTGAGATACAGGCCCGTCTGGCCTTTCGAGCCAAGCTGCCCAGCAATCCCCCGATTTAATCCTAGCCTAATCACAGGACAATTTACCATGTCCAATTAACCTCCCAACCGGAGCTCCCAGTCACAGGAAGAATGTACAAACTCCTTACAGGCAGAGGTGGGACCTAGCGGATAGAAACAGGATAGAATCGAAGAAAGACCACGCCCAACAGGACGGACAAACAACCAATGTGCAAACAACAACAAACTGCAAATACGAAAGAGAAGAAAAATTTTTTTAAATAAATAAGCAATAAATATTGAGAACATGAGATGAAGAGTCCTTGAGGGAAGAGCTGGGTGATGGGGCAAGTGAAGTTGAGTGAAGTTATCCCCTCTGTTTCAAGAGCCTGGTGGCTGAGGGGTATTAACTGTTAATGAACCTGGTAGTGTGGTTCCTGAGGCTCCTGTACCTCCTTCCTGATGGCAGCAGCAAGAAGAGAGCATGGCCGGGGTAGGTTTGCTATTGTAGCTTTGTTGCTGTTGTGTTGTTATTGTTGGTGTTGTTCTGTTGAACGTTGTGGGCATGCTATGTTGGCACCAGAATGTGGGCAACACTTGCGGGCTGCCCCCAGCACATCCTTAGGATGTGTTGGTTGTTGACACAAAGCACAATGGTGAGGGCCCTTAGCATTCTCAATGATCTCTCCCATCTATCCAACAACCTCTCCGGCCTCCTACCATCGACAGGAGGTACCTTACCATTAGGAAAAGAACTTTCAGGATGGGAAACAGCTTCTTTCCCCAGGCCTTCAGACTACTGAACTCCCTGTCACCATGTATAAAGTGCCAGTTAGTGTTATACTGTTTACTTTTTAACTTATAAAAACTTATGCACCTTATTATCTGTTAATGTATTTGTGGTAATATTACTTTGTGTGCTGTGTGTGAGTTATATGTACTGTGTTACTGGGTTGTGCACCTTGAACATTGTTTCGTTTGGTGGTCTACGTGTGTACAGTTGAACTTGAATTTGAAAGCGCATTTCACTGTATGTTTCAATGGACAAGTGATAAATGAATCTAAATCTAAAACTGCAGACAGGTTGGATGGATTGGATGCGAGATTCTGCTTGCACCTGAGTGCTCTTGGAACTTGGTGCCCTTCCCAGATATTCTTCCACTCTGAGTGGTTAGAGGCTAAGAATTCCCAGAAAGATGGAAGAGGCTTTAAGGATATCTAATATGAATACTAGGGGGTATGCACAGGATGAGAGGGTAGGTTCACAGGAGATGTCTAGTCTTAGAGCACTACAGAAACAGACCCTTCAGCAGACATCCCACCCTGCAAAATCTCATTTCAGGGAGATAGCACCACCACCCCCACCCCCTGCAACCCCATATCCCCCCCCCCCCCCCGGTCAACCTCCAAGGGTGTATGTATGAAGAGCTCTTTGAATCTCAACTGCCCTGTGCTCACAGATTTTACTTTGGACAGCTTCCCCCAGAACTCATCAACTGGCAAACTTTTGTAGTTTGGCACCAGTCCTTTACAGTTAGTTGAGACATAATCCAGGACTTCCAAGTGGAGCTGTTCTCTTTCATCTGCCTTGATCACATTTGGAAATCTCTCTGTCAAAGTCAAAATCTGCTCTGGATTCACCTCATCTTGGCTCTCTGTATTGACCACAGACAGATTTTTCAAGATTTGTTCTCTCAATTGGGAACTTCTCCAAGATTTTTTTAAAGCACCTGACATAGAATGCTCTGGCGTCATTGAAGAACTGCTTTGTCTTGTAAGGAAGGATCTCTTGTGCTTCCCCCCTTACAATGTTAGCTATGCTAATGAACGAGTGACACCTGTTAAACTCACCTCAACATGTCTTCTACAGTGTTAACCCACCATGGGCAATAGAAAAGTCACTGTTGCAAACAGTGCAGCGAGCAACACTGTCATTATTTTTGACCCCTATTAGGCAGGGGTACACTTTAGTGTAGTCTGGGGTGAAGTATGTTTTATATTTTCTTTATTTGGAACACTTTGCCATGGCACTGCAGGACACTAAACTGAACTGATGGACAATGAAAGAGAGAGAGAGGTCGACTGTAAAGTCCGCCCACAGAGAAAACTGATAGGTCTACTTAGCACAAAGAGAGACCAGTCAGGATGCTCTCTCCGTCACTCTCTCACTCTCTCTGTCTCTCCCTCTCTCTCTCTACCCCTCTCGCTCGCTTGCTCGCTCTCAAAAAAATCGATTTCCTGGATATTGTATATAATTTGCGGGTGTCAGGGAGCAATATCAATATGCAGGAGACTCCCGGAACTTCTGGGAGAGGTGGGATGTCTGCTTCAGCCTATCTAGTCTGTGCCAAACTGTTATTCTGCCTGGTCCCATCAACCTACACCTGGACCATAGCCCTCCAAACCCCTCCTATCCATGAGCCTATCGAAACTTCTCTTAAATGCTGAAATCGAACCCTGGGAGCTCGTTCCATGCTCTCACAACTCTCTGAGTGAAGAAGTTCCCCTTTAACATTTCACCTTTCACCCTTAACCTCTAAACAGTAGTTCTAGTTTCACCCCACCTTAGTTGAAAAAGTCTGGCACTTACCATACTAATATGCACAACACGCTGGAGGAACTCAGCAGGTCGGGCAGCATCCGTGGAAGTGAACAGTCAACATTTCCACTGATGCTGCCTGACCTGCTGAGTTCCTCCAGCGTGTTGTGCGTATTGCATTGACCCCAGCATCTGCAGAGTATTTTGTGTTTATTTACCATACTAATCTCCCTCATAAAATACAAATCAAATCTTCCTTCATTCCTGGGCCTCTGTACCTCCCTGTGCAATTGGATCCTCGACTTCCTAACTGGAAGACCACAATCTGTACATTTTGGTGACAACATCTCCTCCTCGCTGACAATCAACACTGGCGCACCTCAGGGGTGTGTGCTTAGCCCACTGCTCTACCCTCTATATACACATGACTGCGTGGCTAGGCAGAGCTCAAATACCATCTATAAATTTGCTGACAATACAACCATTGTTGGTAGAATCTCAGGTGGTGACAAGAGTAAGATGAAGGAGCTGATTGTGGACTTCAGGAAGGCTAAGACGAAGGAAAACATACCTATCCTCATAGAGAGATCAGAAGTGGAGAGAGTGAGTTCCTGGGTGTCAAGATTCCTGAGGATCTAACCTGGTCCCAACCTATCGATGTAGTTATAAAGAAGGCAAGACAGCGGCTATACTTTATTAGGAGTTTGAAGAGATTTGACATGTCAACAAATACACTCAAAAACTCCTATAGTTGTACCATGGAGAGCATTCTGACAGGCTGCATCACTGTCTGGTATGGAGGGGCTACTGTACAGACCGAAAGAAGCTGCAGAAGGTTGTAAATCTAGTCAGCTCCATCTTGGGTACTAGCCTACAAAGTACCTAGGACATCTTTAAGAAGCAGTGTCTCAGAAAGGCAGTGTCCATTATTAAGGACGTCCAGCACCCAGGGCATGCCCTTTTCTCACTGTCTCCATCAGGTAGGAGGTACAGAAGCCTGAAGGCACACATTCAGCAATTCAGGAACAGCTTCTTCCCCTCTGCCATCCCATTCCTAAATGGACATTGAATCTTTGGACACTACCTCACTTTTTTAAATATACAGTATTTCTGTTTTCGCACATTTTTAAAAAATCTATTCAATATGTAATTGATTTACTTTATTTTTTCTCTCTCTCTCTGGTAGATTATGTATTGTATTGAATTGCTGCTGCTAAGTTACCAAATTTCACGTCACCTGCCAGTGATAATAAACCTGATTCTGATTAATTCTCCTACATTCCAGGGAAGAAAGTCCTAACCTATTCAACCTTTCTCTATAACTCAAGTCCTGGCAACATCCTTGTAAATTTTCTCTATCAAACTGATTTACATCTTTCCTTTAGGTCAGTGAGCAGAACTACACACAATATTCCAAGTTTGAGCTCCCCAATGTCTTAAACAACTTCAAAACAACATCCCAACTCCTGTACTCAGTATTTTGATTTATGAAGGCCAGCGTGGGGGGAAACGTCTTTGACACGGAGAGTGGTGGATTGCGCTGCTAGAGGAGGCAATTATGATTGAGGCATTTAAGAGGCCCATGTACGGATAAAGGGTTTTGGACCAAAATGTTTATTCCCCATCATAGATGCCGCTTGACCCTGCTGAGTTCCTCCAATATCTTGCGTGTGCTGCACTGGGTCCTCAGCATCTGCAGAATCTCGTGTTCATATCCTATGAGGCTGCTGACCTTAAAACTTCCCCAGCTTGGCCAGAGAGCAAAGTTTGCGGATGATAGGTAGAGGGACAGGTAGTTTTGAGGAAGCAGAGCAGCTACGGAAGGACTTAGACAGGATAGGAGAATAGGCAAAGAAGTGGCAGATGGAATATAGCATTGGGATGTGTATGGTTATGCATTTCGGTAGAAGAAGTAAAAGGGTAGACTATTTCCTAAATAGAGAGAAAATTCAAAAATCTGTGGCGCAAAGGGATTTGGGGGTCCTTGTGCAGGATTCCCTCAAGGTTAGTTTGCAGGTTGAGTCTGTGGTGAGGAAGGCAAATGCAAGGTT
Source organism: Mobula birostris (assembly GCF_030028105.1). Taxonomy (NCBI): domain Eukaryota; kingdom Metazoa; phylum Chordata; class Chondrichthyes; order Myliobatiformes; family Myliobatidae; genus Mobula; species Mobula birostris. The sequence goes on from NC_092371.1 coordinate 12,830,109, forward strand.
AGCATTCATTTTAAGAGGACTAGAATATAAAAGCAAGGATGTAATGTTGAGGCTTTATAAAGCACTGGTGAGGCCTCACGGAGTATTTCAAGCAGTTTTGGACCCTTTCTTAGAGAGGCTGTGATGTCACTGGAGGAGGTTCAAAGGAGATTCATGAAAATGATTTCAGGATTGAATGGCTTGTCATATGAAGAGCGTTTGATGGTCTGGACTTGTGTTACCTAGAATTCAGAAGAATGAGGGGTGACCTAATTGAAACCTATCGAATGGTGAAAGTCCTTGATAGAGCGGATGTGGAGAGAATGTTTCCTCTGGTGGGAGACTGCAAAGACGTACCAGGTAGATACGTTGATCACTGTAAATTGTTCACCATTAGGTTAGGGGTAAATTGGGGTTGTGGGGTCGCTGGGGTTGAAGGGACTATTCTGCACTTTAGAAGATGTTCCCGTTACTGGACATGGTACATCTGTAGAAATTTGCAAGAGTCTTCAATCCTCAAATTGAATAAACTGAGATTTTTTCAGCTGCTCTCTCTCCTATTCTTACACTCTCTCTCTCTCTTTCACTTGATCACCAGGAAATAAATAGAAAGATTAGCTTTATCTGTCACATATACATTGAAACATACAGTGAAATACGTCTTTTGCATTAAAGATTGCTTCTGGTGCCAACATAGCAAGCTACTAACCCTAATCCATACAGCTCTGGACTGTGGGAGGAAACCAGAGTACCCGGAGGAAACCCAGGCACAGGGAGAACGTGCAAATTCCTTACAGAGAGGAATGAGAATTGAACCCCAATCTTACAGCAGGCGCTGTACCCTGTGACACTAACCGCTATGCCAGAGTGCCGCCTGTCCAAATCCAGCCTTTCTGGCGGAGAGATTTATAGTCAACAAAATCAGATGAAACAACTTTGCAGAAAACATTAACCACCGTTAGATAACAGAGCGTTGCTTTGTTTCTGAACAAAACCTCATTAGACTCGCAAGCCACCTGCTCCGTTGTAGCCTGAAGTCAGCCCTCATCAATGTGATCCAAACCAGAGCCCTGTAATCAAAGCAACCGCAGATCAAAAGAGGTGGGAGGGGTTGCCATAATCACAGTGTGGTGTGTGTGAGACCGCACGCGAGTGTGTATTTGTGTGAGAGAGAGAGAGATAGCAAGTGAGAGAGAGAGAGCACAAGAACGAGGAGGGAGAGCAGCTGAAAAAATATCGGCATAGTCAGTGTGAGAAGACTTGGTATGTCACCGAGGACTGCTGCAAATTTCCACACATGCACCGTACCCAGCAACAAGGGCTGTCTCAGAAAGGCGGCATCTGTCATTAAGGACCCCGATCACACAGGACGTGCCTTATTCTCCTTGCTACCATCACGGGGGAGCCTGAAGACCATACTCAACGTTTTAGGAACAGCTTCTTTCCTGCTGCCATCAGATTTCCGAATGGACAACGAACCCATGTGCACTACCTCACTGTTTCTTTTGCTCTCTTGTTGAACTACTTACTTAATTATACATATTATATTTACATTTCTTATTGTAATTTATAGTTTTTGTAGAAATATGTACTGCAATGTACCGCTGCCACAAAACAACATATCTCAGTACATATGCCAGTGATACTAAACCTGATTCTGATTCTGAAAAGGCAAATGAAAACCATAAAACACAAGATGCTGGAAATCCAGACCAGCACCCCACACACACACACAGACAAACACAATGCCTCATCTATGGACAGGAAAAACAGTCAAAGTTTTGGGCTGACAACAGGAATTCTGCAGATGCTGGAAATCCAAGCAACACACATCAAAGTTGCTGGTGAACGCAGCAGGCCAGGCAGCATCTCTAGGAAGAGGTACAGTCGACATTTCAGGGTCTCAGCCTGAAGCGTCGACTGTACCTCTTCCTAGAGATGCTGCCTGGCCTGCTGCATTCACCAGCAACTTTGAAAAGTTTTGGGCTGAGAACCTTCATCAGGATTTCATCAGAAATGATAAAATCGCTCTCCCTACATTCACTGCGCCTGCTCTGATATTTAATAAGATCACTCATGGATGAGAGGTGACTTGATAGAGGTGTGCAAGAGCATGAGAGGCTTAGATAGAGTGGATAGCCAGAGACTTTTTCCCAGGGTAGTTAGTGAAGGCTAATAGAAGGGGGCATAATTTTAAGGAGATTGGAGGAAAGTATAGAGGGGATGTCGGAGGTAGGTTTTTAACACAGAGAGTGCTTGGTGTGTGGAACACCCTCCCAGGGTTGGTGGTAGAGGCAGATACGTAAGGGGCATTTAAAATCCTCTTACATGGGCACATGGATGGATGATACCAAAATTGATATCTATGTGGAAGGAAGGAGTTAGATTTATCTTGGAGTAGGTTAATAGGTCAGCACAACATTGTGGGCCGAAGGGCCTGTATTGTGCTGCAGTGCTCTACGTTCTATATACCTCAGTGTACTTATGTTTTTCACTGTATCTTGGTACAGGCAAGGACAGCTGACAAACTCCAATCCCAATGTGTTTCACTGACAGCCACCTACCGATGCCAGGGCCTTGCCCAGAGCGTCACCAGTCTGCGAGCTGCCAGCTGCGGTCCCCCTGCTCCCTGCAACAGCACAAAGGCACGTTAATGGATCTAAAGCCAGCCAGGCAGGCGTCAAGAAACATACAAAAAAGTAGTCTTGGCAAAGTTTCCGCTGGCGCGAGACGTACCCATCAGGCTTTCCGAACTGCTTAAGGACGGCGTGTGCGAGGATGTGGCAAACGGGGATGAGCTGGTGCTGCTGCGGTGGAAGCTGGCCACAGGAGGAAGGGTAGCGTTCACCTCTGCAGGAGAGTAGGGCTGAGGTAAAGAGAAAAGAAACTGAATGAGAGACATCATTGATAGGCTGGCTGCCCCGGAGCAGTGGTTGGTCAATGTGGGGCAGAACTGGGCTTAAAAATGTGTAACAATATCATTGAATACAGTCATTGATTGAGAGATACAGCACAGAACAGGCCCTTTTGGCCCTTCGAGACACAGCGCCCAGCAACCCACCGATTTAACCCGAGCCTAATCACAGGACAGCTTACAATGACCAATTAACCTACTAATCAGCACGCCCTTGAACTGTGGGAGGAAACAGGAGCACCCGGAGGAAACCCACGCAGTCACGGGGAGAACGAACAAACTCCTCACAAACAGCAGTGGGATTTGAACCCGGGTCGCTGGAACTGTAATAACATTATGCTACGCTATTCTGCCTGGACCCATCGACCTACACCTGGACCATAGCTCTCCATACCCTGCCCATGCGTATACCTATCCAAATTTCTCTCAAATGCTGAAATCGAACCCACGTCCACCACCTCCGCTGGGAGCTTGTTCCACACTCTAGGTGAAGAGGTTCCCCATCAGGTTTCCCTTAAATATGTCACAATTCATTCTTAACCTATGACCCCTCCAAACCTCTCCCAACCAAACTTAAAGGTTGCAGTTGACTCCTCAGCCATCACTTTCTAGGCGGCAAGTTGCCCACACTCACCACCCAATGAATGAAGTTCCCCTCATGTTCACCTTAAGTATTTCACCTTTCACTCTTTCTAGTTCTTGTCTCACTCATCCTCAGTGAGAAAAGCATGCTTGCACTTACTCTGTGTATGCCCCTCATAATCGTGTGTACCTCTATTAAATCTCCCCTCATTCTCCTGCTCTCTGGGGAATAAAGTCCTACCCTGTTCAACCTTTCCCTGTAACCCAGGTTCTCAAGTCCCAGCAACATCTCCTTGTAACTCTTCTCTGCACTCTTTCCATCTTATTCATATCTTTCATGTAGGTATGTGGCCAGAACTGCAAACAATACTCCCAAATTTGGCCTCACCAATATCTTATACAATTTCAGCATAACATCCCAACTCCTGTACTCAATCCTTTGACTTATGAGAGTCAAAGTGCCAAAAGCTTTCTTTATGACCCTATCTACCAGTGACGCCATTTTAAGGATCTGTATTCCTGACATCTTCAATATTATTTTTAAAAATCAAAAATATAAATTATAAGGATGGAGAAGGGAACAGAATTGAAGCCAGGTGGTCCCCAATTTAATATCTCCTACTGAATGACATTTCTTTAATAGTAAACCTTCCCTCAACAGAAAGCATTCTGTTCAGATGGCAACTGCCCCACAATGTCCCTTCTCATTTTTTTACGGCTGTGCAGACCAACCATTACTCTGAGCAGGAAATTTTTATATGGCCTGAAAATTGCGAGACACTTAAAATGTTTGTTTTCGGTAATATACATACTATTAATATTAAAAATGAAAGTTGAAAAATCACATACTTTTGATATTTATTAATTGAAGGATATAATGAAATGCAGTAAAGACAAAAAAAATCTTTCATATTGTTCCGTTATCTTTTCTAGCTGTGTTGAATTCCAGCTGCACAGAAACAAAGGCTATGTGCACGGGAGCATTTCAGTTACTGCGTGGCCGCACAGTTTAGAGGGAACAGTGCTGCCCTGACTCTTTGACTGCTGGTCTTTGATGCAAATGATGCATTTCACTATACATTGTGATAAGTGAAGCTAATCTCAAGAAAAAAGATCTTAAAATCTTATCCCATTGCCGCCTACACAGTGGCCAATCACAATATGAGAAGGCACATCAAGTGCCAGGGAGTGGGTGCGTATACCACCTCTGTCCTCTACCCTGTAATAGGAGGGGAACTCAGTATGGACCAGGTGGGCCTCCGTGCTGCATCCGTCTCTAACTCACCAGACGCTCGTGAGGGTGAAGGTTGCTGTAGCCATTCGCCTGGCTCATATGGGGCGTGGCCCCAGCTGGAACTGCCCCGTAGTTGGCCTGGCTGATCCCACCGGACGGAGTCCACAGTTCTGATGTGTTATGTTGCCCATCTGGACAAAATAAAAAGTGATTGTAAAACAGGAGCAGAGGTTATTCCATAAAGTCTGGCTACTCCTAAGAATCCACAGTGCTCAGACCAAATTGCCCAGCTCAGCCCATCTTGCTGGTTCTGGCTCCTTCAAAACTCAGTTGCATTGATCATAAGCACAAGAGACACTGCAGATACTGGAAATCCAGAGCAACACGTACAAAACGCTGGAGGAACTCTGCAGCTCAGGCAGCGTCTGTGGAGAGGAATAACAGTCAATGTCTCAGGCCAAGACCCTTCATCAGGACCGGAAAGGAAGGGGCAGATGCCCATGATGCTCATGATGACATGAACATTAATTTCTGGTAATTGCATCCCCTCCATCCCCTTTTCCATTCCCAATTCTGGTTACCCTCTCACCCCTTCTCTTCTCCTCAGATGCCCATCACCTCCCTCTGTTTCCCCTCTCCTCCTTCTCCTATGGTCCACTCTCCTCTCCTATCAGAATGCTTCTCCTTCAGCCCTTTTCCTTTTCCACCTATCAACTCCCAGCTTCTTACATCATATCTCTCTCTCTCTCTCACACACACACACACACACACACACACAAACACACACACACACACACACACACACACACACCCAGAAATATACCCTTAAAACTTTACCTTCAGACCCCCCTTCTCTCAGTAGACATACTCTGAGAATAGACACGCCAAGGATGTTCCTGCCTCAATTCAGATATATTTATCACAATGATAGGTGATATACGTGGCTGGCAGGGTGGAGACACATCTCTCCCAAAGCAGGTGTTAGGTGCTCCTTCCCTCCACTAGCCTGCAGGTCACCCTTGGGCAAGGGGTAGCACCTGCTTAGCCCCCCTATCAGTCATATGAA